>NC_138161.1:96438773-97087940 GCF_964165515.1 Mesoplodon bidens | reverse complement strand
TGAGTCCTCTCCACTCAAACTGGTAAGACCATGAACTATTCTTACCTTTTTGCGAACTCCAGGAATTGTTTGGCCCATTGCTTTCTGATTCTTCTTTCAGTGACCTCAGTGAGTTTCCACTTGTGCATATACTGACTATTACTCAGCCAAAGATATGAGGGGACGTCTCTGTAGATCTCTGGAGCTCTCTCTCAGTGCAGTGGAGTCTCCCTCCTTCTCTCCAGTACCCTCCCACAAATTCTAGCTGCCTAGATTTTCTTAAACTGATCTATCACTTCAATGAGGTAAGATCACTAGGCTTGGCTTTGGTTTTCCCTCCCTGTACTGTAATCTGGAAACTGACTCCAGGAAGAAAATTGATAAAATCACGAACCTTACCTCATTTGTTTACCTTCTGTGAGGGTTTACAGTCCTGGACGACCTGTTGTCTGATATCTGAAAATAGTTGTTCCACAGATTTTGTTTGATTTTCTAGCTATTTATGATGGGAAGGCAATTCCCGTAGTAGTTCATCCTTATGGGAGAAAGTGAAATTCTTAACACATTTTAATAATAAGCCAGCTTTCACATTTTGTGGTCTGCATTCATTTGTAAAGAAATCTGGTTTTCACAGCCAAAGGTGATGATATGAAGATACTTGACCCCTTCTTCAGAGCCAAGTCTATGTGTAATGCAAGCATCCAGAAGCTCTAAACTAGTTTGGTGCACTTAGTTTTTTCCTCCCGCCTGCAAAAACAACCCCTCAACTCAGATTTTCTACCAGCTCAACTCCTTCCTGTCCAATATTCTAAACTTTCCTGACTCTATCTTAATGTCTTCAATTTCTGTCCTGTGCTACATTCCTATTCTCCACTTCTCAGATCAACTCATTCAATCTGATGTACCATTTGACCTATCTTCTAGCTTAAGTTCTTTCCTTACCCCTTGCATCAGGTGGCAAGCATTACAAGTGACATAAAATCCAACTTAAATTAGTTTTCTTAAAACAGAGTTTACTGACTCTGTTTATTGACTAGAAGTCTGGTGGTAAGTCAGGATTCTCAGCTCCTTGATTTAGTGACTAAAAGATGTCCTCACTCTTTTCCCCCTAGCTTTATTGAGGTATAATTGATAAATAAATATTGTATATATTTAAGGTGTACAGCGATGGTTTGATATACATATACATTGTGAAATGACTACCACAGTCAAGCTAATTAACACATCTATCACCTCACATAGTTACTTTTTGGTTTTGTTATTGTTTTTTGGTGTGGTGAGAACACTTAAGACCTACTTTCTTTGCTTTCTCTTGCATATCAGCTTTATCCTAAGGCCAATTTCACTCATAGTAGCAATGGCTGCAGCGTTCTAGGCTTCTTATCTGAACAAAACATTTTGGAAGTTGAGAAAGATAAAGAGAGATTTTTTTCTTAGATGTTGCCAGAAAATATCTTTTCCACTTTCTTTTATCCAAATCAGCCCATATGTCACCTCTGAACCAAAATCTTGGCCAGGTGACAGGATTATGTTGCTGCATATGCAACCCCTTCCCTAGAGACAGGAGTGAAGTCAAGTTCCTACAAACACATGCACTGAGTCAAAGGAGTAGATACTCAAACGAAAATCAAGTGACCAAAAAAAAAAAAAAAAGAAAAGAAAATCAGGTGACCAAGAGAAGGGGGAATGAGGAAGCAACCACAATGGCCACTATACCCTGAACTTTGCTTTTCAGAGCTCCCTTGGCTCCACGTTCTGAAATCCATATTCAAGCCTCTCCCATACTACTTCAGAGTCTGACCCCAGACCAGAGGGGGGCCTTAGAATAAATAATATCTTGGAAATAAATTTATTTCATGACCTTATTTCTCTATAGGGAGCTACATATATCTGTAATGTACTATATATATCATCACTGAGGTGAAATAACTTCAAATACTTAATTCAGTACTCAAATAATTTATCTTCTCTGTGTCTCATTTTCCTCATTTGTAAAATGGGAATAATAATTGTACTTATTTATGGAATTTCAGAAGAAAATAAGCTTAATGTATTAATACACATAAAACATTGAAACACGCCTGAATGTAGAAAACATTCAATAAATGTTCACTACTGATTTGTTATTTTTATATTATCATTTTTTAGTAGCAGTAATACTATTAGTATTGATATTTGAATATGTGACAATATACAGGTCCATTCATGATGTGACTCAATTAGAGACAATTATTCTTCCTATATTTATCCCTTAGGCATGTCATCTCTTTATTATTACAAAGCATATATATACATAATACTATCCCAAAGCAAATATAGCCATGCCAACTTTGTTTCCCTTGAAATTTATAAGTTAAAATAAATTATGTTGACATGGACAATACCTAAAATGGCCTTTCTGGTTAAACAAAATTGTGAATACATTTAACAAAGGTTTGATCATACAAATGACCTATAATAGTTACTGAAAGTTAATTTTAATGTTCTATAAAATAAATAATAAAATATATAAATGGCACTTTCCAAACAAGCCATGATAATGGGAAATCCCCAACTCATTTCTAGTATTTGAAAAGGTAAGGATTCCTAAGAAGGTGGGTTTCAAAAAACCTGAGACAATGTTAAGGAGGCAGCTTGTTAATTAAAGAGACAATCAGATGAGCCAAATTTGGACAAAGATGGTAAGCCCAGGGGAAAAAAAATTTTAATTTTTAAAATGAAGGGAAAAAGGTAGAAAGAGAGAGAAGGGAAAAAGGAAGAAAGGCAATAGAAAACATCTAGGGGAAAAAGATCTGGATTTGTTTCCTGAATCTGCCACCTACCAGCTATGTATTCTTGGGCAAATAACTTAACCTTTCTGATTCAATTTATGCACTCTTAAAATAAAAATAATAGTACCTACATAATATTGTGTTGTATCGGTTCTAACATTTTAACATCTCTGAAATGAGAAAATTACGTCTTATAATCTATGGAATCTTAGATTCAATGAAATGTGGTAGTACTATGATGAGCACTGACTAAGATACTGTATGTAAACACTTAGCACAGTGTCTGGGCAATCTTCTTATTTAACTTCTCTGCCTACACTTGTAATTTCTTAAATTAGAAAACCAAAGTTATTTCTCTTAAGTTAAGCAGCTTGCCCAGGGTACAAAACAAAATTTGGAAGAAAGAATATCAAAATGTCTACTAATCATTAACAAAATTAAATCAACAAGAATTAGGTAAGCAAGCCCTAAAACTGACTGCAAAGAGAAATAAGAATATAACTCCAGGCCCTGGAGGAAGATGGCGGAAGAGTAAGACGCGGAGATCACCTTCCTCCCCACAGATACATCAGAAATTCATCTACACGTGGAAAAACTCCTACAGAACACCTACTGAACGCTGACAGAAGACCTCAGACCCCCCAAAAGGCAAGAAACTCCCCCACATACCTGGGTAGGGCAAAAGAAAAAAAGAATAAACAGAGACAATAGGATAGGGACGGGACCTGCACCAGTGGGAGGGAGCCGTGAAGGAGGGAAGGTTTCTACACACTACAAGCCCCTTCGCGGGCGGAGACTGCAGGTGGCGGAGGGGGAAAGCTTCGGAGTAGCGGAGGAGAGCACAGCAACAGGGGTGCGGAGGGCAAAGCAGAGAGATTCTGCCACAGAGGACCGGTGCCCTCAGGCACACACCAGCCCGAGAGGCTTGTCTGCTCGGCCGCCGTGGCGGGCGGGGCTGGGAGCTGAGGCTCGGGTATCGGCTTTCAGTCGGAGCGCAGGGAGAGGACTGGGGCTGGCGGCAGGAAGAGAGCCTGAAGGGGTTAGTGCACCACGGCTAGCCCGGAGGGAGTCCGGGGAAAGGGTCTGGAGCTGCCGAAGAGGCAAGAGACTTTTTTCCCTTTTGTTTCCTGGTGCGCGAGGAGAGGGCATTAAGAGGGCTGCTTGGGGAAGCGCCGGAGACAGGCGCGAACCGCGGGTAAGGCGCGGATCTCGGAGACGGGCGTAGGACGCTGGGGCTGCTGCTGCTGCCGCCGCCGCCGCCGCGGGGCCTGTGTGCGAGCGCGGGTCACTGTCCGCCCCGCCTTCCGGGGGGCCTGTGCACCCCGCCACTGCCGGGGTCCCGGGACCCGGGGACGGCTTTCCCGGGAAAGCGCGCGGAGCGCCACGGGCTGCTGCAACGTCACGCTGGCCTCTGCCGCCGCAGGCCCGCCCCACACTGCGCGCCCCTCCCTCCCCTCTGCCTGAGTGAGCCAGAGCCCTCGAATCAGCGGCTCCTTTAAACCCGTCCTGTCTGAGCGAAGAACGGACGCCCTCCGGCGACCTACGCGCAGAGGCGGGGCCAGGTCCAAGGCTGAGACCCGGGAGCTGTGAGAGCAGAGACAGGGAAATCTCTCTGTGCAGCCTCGGAGGCAGCGGATTAAAGCTCCACGGTCCAATTGATGCGCCCTGCGTCTGTGGAGTGCATGAATGGACAGCGAATCATCCCAAATTGAGGAAGTGGACTTTGAGGACAAGATTTAAGACTTTTCCCCCTTTTCCTCTTTTTACAACGAATTTTCCCAAATTAAGGAGGTGGACTTAGAGAGCAAGATTTCAGACTTCTCGCCCTTTTCCTCTTTTTACAACGAATTATCCCAAATTGAGGCGGTGGACTTGAAGAGCAAGATTTTTGATTTTTCCCCCTGCTCTCTTTTTGTGAATGTATATGTGTAATCTTCTGTGTAAGATTCTCTCTGTATAGCTTTGCTTCCACCATATGTCCCAGGGTTCTATCGGTCCTTTTTTTTCCCAATAATTACTTTTTAATTTTAATAACGCTACTAGATTTCATACTTTATTCTATTTTACTTTACCTGCTCTTTCTTTTTTTCCTACCTTCCCTTCCTCCCTCCCTCCCTCCGCTCCTCCTTTCCTTCTTTCTTTTTCTTTCCTCCCTCCCTCCCTCCCACCCTTCTTCTTTCCACTTTCTTTTTCTATCCTTCCTCCCTCCCTCCCTCCTGTCTTTCTTTCTTTCCTTCCTCCCTCCCTCCCTCCCTTCTTCCATTCACTCTTCCTTTTGCTTTCATTCTTCCCTCCCTCCCTCCTTTCTTTCCTTCTTTCTTTCCCTCCTTCCTCCCTCCCTCCCTCCTTCCTTTCTTTCTTCTGTCCTTCCTTTCTTCCCTTCTTCATTTCTTTCCCTCTCTCTTTCTTTCTTCTACTAATTCTTTCTTTCTACTTTTTCTCCCTGTTATTCTGAGCCGGGTGGATGAAAGGCTCTTGGTGCTGCAGCCAGGAGTCAGTCCTGTGCCTCTGAAGTGGGAGAGCCAACTTCAGGACACGGGTCCACAAGAGACCTCCCAGCTCCACATAATATCAAGCAGCGAAAATCTCCCAGAGATCTCCATCTCAACACCAGCACCCAGCTTCAGTCAACGACCAGCAAGCTACAGTGCTGGTCACCCTATGCCAAGCAACTAGCAAGGCAGGAACACAAACCCACCCATTAGCAGAGAGGCTACCTAGAAACATAATAAGGCCATAGGCACCCCAAAACACACCACCAGACGTGGACCTGTCCACCAGAAAGACAAGATCGAGCCTCAACCACCAGAACACAGGCATTAGTCCCCCCCACCAGGAAGCCTACACAACCTACTGAAACAACCTTAGCCACTGGGGACAGACACCAAAAACAACGGGAACTACGAATCTGCAGCCTGCAAAAAGGAGACCCCAAACACAGTAACATAAGCAGAATGAGAAGACAGAAAAACACACAGCAGAAGGAGCAAGATAAAAACCTACCAGACCTAACAAATGAAGAGGTAATAGGCAGTCTACCTGAAAAAGAATTCAGAATAATGATAGTAAAGCTGATCCAAGATTCTATTTCCAAGATCCAGAATCTTGGAAATAGAATAGACAAAATGCAAGAAACAGTTAACAAGGACCTAGAAGAACTAAAGATGAATCAAGCATCGATTAAAAACACAATAAATGAAATGAAAAATACTCTAGATGGGATCAATAGCAGAATAACTGAGGCAGAAGAACGGATAAGTGAGGTGGAAGATAAAATAGTGGAAATAACTGACGCAGAGCAAAATAAAGAAAAAAGAATGAAAAGAACAGAGGACAGTCTCAGAGACCTCTGGGACAACATTAAACTCACCAACATTCGAATTATAGGGGTTCCAGAAGAAGAAGAGAAAAAGAAAGGGACTGAGAAAATATTTGAAGAGATTATAGTTGAAAACTTCCCTAATATGGGAAAGGAAATAGTTAATCAAGTCCAGGAGGCACAGAGAGTCCCATACAGAATAAATCCAAGGAGAAATACGCCAAGACACATATTAATCAAACTGTCAAAAATTAAACACAAAGAAATCATATTAAAAGCAGCAAGGCAAAAACAACAAATAACACACAAGGGAATCCCCATCAGGTTAACAGCAGATCTCTCAGCAGAAACTCTACAAGACAGAAGGGATTGGCAGGACATTATTAAAGTGATGAAGGAGAGAAACCTGCAACCAAGATTACTCTACCCAGCAAGGATCTCATTCAGATTTGATGGAGAAATTAAAACCTTTACAGACAAGCAAAAGCTGAGAGAGTTCAGCACCACCAAACCAGCTTTACAACAAATGCTAAAGGAACTTCTCTAGGCAAGAAACACAACAGAAGGAATATACCTACAATAACGAACCCAAAGCAATTAAGGAAATGGGAATAGGAACATACATATCAATAATTACCTTAAATGTAAATGGACTAAATGCTCCCACCAAAAGACACAGAGTGGCTGAATGGATACAAAAACAAGACCCACATATATGCTGTCTACAAGAGACCCACTTCAGACCTAGAGACACATACAGATTGAAAGTAAGGGGATGGAAAAAGATATTCCATGCAAATGGAAATCAAAAGAAAGCTGGAGTAGCAATTCTTATATCAGACAAAATAGACTTTAAAATAAAGACTATTAGAAGAGACAAAGAAGGACACTACATAACGATAAAGGGATTGATCCAAGAAGAAGATATAACAATTGTAAATATTTATGCACCCAACATAGGAGCACCTCAATACATAAGGCAAATACTAACAGCCATAAAAGGGGAAATCGACAGTAACACAATCATAGTAGGGGACTTTAACACCCCACTTTCACCAATGGACAGATCATCCAAAATGAAAATAAATAAGGAAACAAGCTTTAAATGATACATTAAACAAGATGGACTTAGTTGATATTTATAGGACATTCCATCCAAAAACAACAGAATACACATTTTTCTCAAGTGCTCATGGAACATTCTCCAGGATAGATCATATCTTGGGTCACAAATCAAGCGTTGGTAAATTTAAGAAAATTGAAATTGTATCAAGTATCTTTTCCGACCACAATGCTATGAGACTAGACATCAATTACAGGAAAAGATGTGTAAAAAATACAAACACATGGAGGCTAAACAATACACTACTCAATAACGAAGTGATCACTGAAGAAATCAAAGAGGAAATTAAAAAATACCTAGAAACAAATGACAATGGAGACACGACGACCCAAAACCTATGGGACGCAGCAAAAGCAGTTCTAAGGGGGAAGTTTATAGCAATACAATCCCACCTTAAGAAACAGGAAACATTTCGAGTAAACAACCTGACTCTGCACCTAAAGCAATTAGAGAAAGAAGAACAAAAAACCCCCAAAGTTAGCAGAAGGAAAGAAATCATAAAGATCAGATCAGAAATAAATGAAAAAGAAATGAAGGAAGCGATAGCAAAGATCAACCAAACTAAAAGCTGGTTCTTTGAGAAGATAAACAAAATTGACAAACCATTAGCCAGACTCATCAAGAAAAGAAGGGAGAAGACTCAAATCAATAGAATTAGAAATGAAAAAGCAGAAGTAACAACTGACACTGCAGAAATACAAAAGATCATGAGAGATTACTACAAGCAACTCTATGCCAATAAAATGGACAACCTGGAAGAAATGGACAAATTCTTAGAAATGCACAACCTGCCAAGACTGACTCAGGAAGAAATAGAAAATATGAATAGACCAATCACAAGCACTGAAACTGAAACTGTGATTAAAAATCTTCCATCAAACAAAAGCCCAGGACCAGATGGCTTCACAGGCGAATTCTATCAAACATTTAGAGAAGAGCTAACACCCATCCTTCTCAAACTCTTCCAAACAATATCAGAGGAAGGAACACTCCCAAACTCATTCTACGAGGCCACCATCACCTTGATACCAAAACCAGGCAAGGATGTCACAAAGACAGAAAACTATAGGCCAGTATCACTGATGAACATAGATGCAAAAATCCTCAACAAAATACTAGCAAACAGAATCCAACAGCACATTAAAAGGCTCATACACCATGATCAAGTGGGGTTTATTCCAGGAATGCAAGGATTCTTCAATATACGCAAAACAATCAATGTGATACACCATATTAACAAGTTGAAGGAGAAAAACCATATGATCATCTCAATAGATGCAGAGAAAGCTTTCGACAAAATTCAACACCCATTTATGATAAAAACCCTGCAGAAAGTAGGCATAGAGGGAACTTTCCTCAACATAATAAAGGCCATATATGACAAACCCACAGCCAACATGGTCCTCAATGGTGAAAAACTGAAACCATTTCCACTAAGATCAGGAACAAGACAAGGCTGCCCACTCTCACCACTCTTATTCAACATAGTTTTGGAAGTTTTAGCCACAGCCATCAGAGAAGAAAAGGAAATAAAAGGAATCCAAATTGGAAAAGAAGAAGTAAAGCTGTCACTGTTTGCAGATGACATGATACTATACATAGAGAATCCTAAAGATGCTACCGAAAAACTACTAGAGCTAATCAATGAATTTGGTAAAGTAGCAGGATACAAAATTAATGTACAGAAATCTCTGGCATTCCTGTACACTAATGATGAAAATCTGAAAGTGAAATCAAGAAAACACTCCCATTTACCATTGCAACAAAAAGAATAAAATATCTAGGAATAAACCTACCTAAGGAGACAAAAGACCTGTATGCAGAAAATTATAAGACACTGATGAAAGAAATTAAAGATGATACAAATAGATGGAGAGATATACCATGCTCCTGGATTGGAAGAATCAATATTGTGAAAATGACTCTACTACCCAAAGCAATCTACAGATTCAATGCAATCCCTATCAAACTACCACTGGCATTTTTCACAGAACTAGAAAAAATTTCAAAATTTGTTTGGAAAAACAAAAGGCCCCGAATAGCCAAAGCAATCTTGAGAACGAAAAACGGAGCTGGAGGAATCAGGCTCCCTGACTTCAGACTATACTACAAAGCTACAGTAATTAAGACAGTGTGGTACTGGCATAAAAACAGAAAGATAGATCAGTGGATCAGGATAGAAAGCCCAGAGATAAACCCACACACATATGGCCTACTTATCTTTGATAAAGGAGGCAGGAATGTACAGTGGAGAAAGGACAGCCTCTTCAATAAGTGGTGCTGGGAAAACTGGACAGGGACATGTAAAAGTTTGAGATTAGATCATTCCCTAACACCATACACAAAAATAAGCTCAGAATGGATTAAAGACTTAAATGTAAGGCCAGAAACTATCAAACTCTTAGAGGAAAACATAAGTAGAACACTCTATGACATAAATCACAGCAAGATCCTTTTGGACCCACCTCCTAGAGAAATGGAAATAAAAACAAAGATAAACAAATGGGACCTAATGAAACTTCAAAGCTTTTGCATAGCAAAGGAAACCATAAAGAAGACCAAAAGACAACCCTCAGAATGGGAGAAAATATTTGCAAATGAAGCAACTGACAAAGGATTAATCTCCAAAATTTATAAACAGCTCATGCAGCTCAATAGCAAAAAAACAAACAACCCAATCCAAAAATGGGCAGAAGACTTAAATAGGCATTTCTCCAAAGAAGGTATACAGACTGCCAACAAACACATGAAAGAATGCTCAACATCATTAATCATTAGAGAAATGCAAATCAAAACTACAATGAGATATCATCTCACACCAGTCAGAATGGCCATCATCAAGAAATCTAGAAACAATAAATGCTGGAGAGGGTGTGGAGAAAAGGGAACACTCTTGCACTGCTGGTGGGAATGTGAATTGGTACAGCCACTATGGAGAACAGTATGGAGGTTCCTTAAAAAACTACAAATAGAACTACCATATGACCCAGCAATCCCACTACTAGGCATATACCCTGAGAAGACCATAATTCAAAAAGAGTCATGTACCAAAATGTTCATTGCAGCTCTATTCACAATAGTCCAGAGCTGGAAACAACCTAAGTGTCCATCATCGGATGAATGGATAAAGAAGATGTGGCACATATATACAATGGAATATTACTCAGCCATAAAAAGAAACGAAACTGAGCTATTTGTAATGAGGTGGATAGACCTAGAGTCTGTCATACAGAGTGAAGTAAGTCAGAAAGAGAAAGACAAATACCGTATGCTAACACATATATACGGAATTTAAAAAAAAATGTCATGAAGAACCTAGGGGTAAAACGGGAATAAAGACACAGACCTACTTGAGAATGGACTTGAGGATATGGGGAGGGGGAAGGGTAAGCTGTGACAAAGCGAAAGAGAGGCATGGACATATATACACTACCAAACGTAAGGTAGATAGATAGTGGGAAGCAGCCGCAGAGCACAGGGAGATCAGCTTGGTGCTTTGTGACCGCCTGGAGGGGTGGGATGGGGAGGGTGGGAGGGAGGGAGATGCATGAGGGAAGGGATGTGGGAACAGATGTATATGTATGACTGATTCACTTTGTTATAAAGCAGAAACTAAAAAAAAAAAAAAAGAATATAACTCCATTTGAAATAAATAATATGACCTTAAAAAAAAAAAGAAAGAAAGAAAAGAAAAGAAGAAAGAATGCAGGGAACTGGGACTATATGTCCTCAGTCTAAAGAAAAATGTATTAAAAAAGAAAAAAAAATCTAGGTAACTTTAGAATCTAAGTACCTATGGCTCACTGACCAAATCCAGATCACTGCCTGCTTTTTGCACATAAAGTTTTATTGGAGCACATCCAAGGTTTTTTGTTACGTATTGTCTATGGCTGATTTCTGTAATGGCAGAGGTGAGTAGTAGCAGCAGAGGTAATGTGGTCCACAATGCCTAAAGTAATTATCTGGCCCTTTACAGAAAAAGTTTGCTGACCCCTGCTTTAGAACATAATTGTGATAGCTAATTTTGTATGTCAAGTTGACTGACCACAACATTGTCAACTTGAGGTACCCAGACATAATTTCTGGGTGTGTCTGAGAGTGTTTCAGAATGAGATTAGCATTTGAATCAATGGACTCAGTAAAGTAAACTACCCTCCTCTATGTGGTGGGCATCATCCAATCCCTTGAGGGCCTTAATTAAACAAAAGGCAGAGGAAGGAAGAATTAGTAGTCCCTTTTTTCTTGTTTCACTGTTTAGCTAGGGCATCTCATCTTATCTTCCCTGGCCCTTGCAGTGGAACAATTTGAGCAAAAAAAAAAATAAAACAACGTAGTATTGAATTATAACCCAAAGAATAAAATAAATATTCATGTGTCAATACCAATATAAACAAATGACTTAATAAATAAATAAATGAGAACAAATAGAAGGGACAAATATACCTTAGAGAAGATAAAATATTTCAAATAATATATGTAGATATTCCCTCCTTCAAGAAGTGGAGCTTAATTTAAATCCACTTGAGTGTGGGCTTCTTTCCAAAGAAGAGTGTCTAGCTTCCAAAGAATAGAGAAAGGAAAGGGGAAAATAGAAGACTTCAGTAGAGAAATCTAGCAAACACTGCCTTAAGCAAGTGATCAAAGTTAATGTCATCAGAGATGAATCAGGTTAATATCATGCACCACCTACATATAAGGCAATGAAAAAAGCACCTTACCTCTGTGGTATCCTTCCCCCAAACCCATAACCCCAGTCTAATAATGAGAAAATATCAGACAAATCCAAAGTGAAGGACTATCTACAAAATACCAGACCAGTAATCTTCAAAACTGTCAAGGTCATGAAAGCAAGGAAAGACTGAGAAACCACTATAGATCAGAGGAAATTAAGGAACTATATTGTCTAAATGAATTGTGGTATCCTGTATTGGATCCTAGAAAAACTTGTGAAAGGCAAATAAATTCTCTAATTTAGTTAACAGCAATGTTCCAACGTTAGTGTATTAGTTCTGACAATTATATTAATGTAAGGTGCTAACATTAGGGGAAACTGGGTGAGGAGTATACAGGAACTCTCTCTCTACTATCTTTGCAATTTTTCTGTATATCTAAATTATTCCAAAATTAAAAGTTTATTTTAACAAAGACTGACAATAACAAAGAACTATAACACATTTAAGAAAACAGGAATGCAAGAGTACATACAGATAGTAAACATAAATGAATGAATGAGTGAATGAATAAGAAAGAAGGAAAAGCTCATTCTAACTGCAGAATATCAATTGATAAGTGTAAAAAGAATGATAGAGTTAGAAAATTCCATTTTACAACCATCACAGAAATAATTCAAGCAATAATCAGAAAAAGATGTTATAACTATTGGGTGATACTTTAATGAGAAAAGGATACTCATACAGTGTCAGAGAATCTTCCCACATATTACTAATTTCTAAGGGAAAATGGTTAATGTCACCAATAATGGGACAATTGACATCACATACCCTTTAATATGATGCACTGAGAAGGACACAACATCACTTATATAATTTTCCTATCAAAAATTCCTAGCCTGGATTTACTCATAAGGAAACAGGCAAACCCAACTGAGAGACATTATGTAAAACAACTGGCAGATATTTTCCAAAAGTATCTATGGCATGAAAGAAAAAAAAGATCAAGGAACTACTACAAGTTAAAGGAGACTACAGAAGCATAACTACTAAGTGCAATGCATAATCGTGGATTAAATACTGGTTTGGAAAGAAAAAATATTATATTACCATTGGTTCACTCTAATAAACCATTCAATCTACATCCATTTGTAACTGAATGAGTTCTGCCACACATGATGCAGAAAACAGAGCCAGACAATCATGTTCAAGAATTCTAGGAATTAACACTGAAGAAATAATTAAAGACACTCCAAAGAGTTAACAGTGTGAGGATATTCATTGTAACTATTTATAATAGCCAAAATTTCAAAAGTAACCTAAATGCCTATATTTAAGGTTCTTTAGGTTGCAAGTGACCAAGAACTCAATTTATAAGGGTTTAAACAAAAAGAAAATATGTTGGCTCTTGTAATTAAAAGAAAAAAAAAAGGCAAGAAAACAAAACCAAGAGAGGCAGGCTTTAAGGCTGTATTCAGGTTCCAACAGTGTCACCGGAATGACTCTTTTGAGTCTGCTTATTCTGAGGATCAGCTTCATCTTCTAACTGGTCCACTTAATGGTCATCATTTGAACACCACCAAATTCAGAGCATGAAAATCTTCTTTTTCCCAGAAGTTCTGTCAAATGTGTTCTTGCATCATGCTAGCTCTAACTTGGTTACATATCCACCTTGATCCTGATCATACGGGTTTGCTAAAGCAACCTCATCCAAAACATATGGCTAAAATTTGGGTAGTAGGAATTTACAAAAGAAATGTGGGATACAATTACCACTAACAGGGAGAATTGACACTATGCAAAAGACAGGGATTTACTATGATGTCTAGTGATAAGCCAATGCTTAAATATATTATAATACATCCATTAAAATTATGTTGAAGAAGAATATTTTTCCATGGAAACATTGCCATAATGTATTGACAGACAACAAGCACTAACTAAAAGAATAGAAAACATTTACAACAAAATATTAATAGTGGTTATCTCTGAGTAGTGGGAGTTCATAAATCCTCTGAACTCATATGCAAAATTTTGTGTGTAAAAGCCATTTAGTATGGATAGGCTTCATAGGATTCATCTGGCTCTCAAAGAGTCATATAGTTCCCCAAAAAAGGATAAGAATAAATAATTAGGGCACCCTTGCAATTTTGAAGCTGAGAAAACTGGGGTTCAGAGAGATTAAATGCCCTCCTCAAGGTCACAACAGTCTGCTAAATGATGGACCAAGGTAAGAGTCCCAGTCTTCAAATCCCTGAACAGATGCTCTTTCCATTTTGCCATGATGCCTTAACTTAGCTCACTGGGCATTATGTCCCAGGTTGCAACTCCTTGCAAATTAAAATTCTACTGAAAGTTGTGAACTAGATAAACTATTCTATTTTTAAATGTATTGCAAAAGTTAGGAAGTTCATAATGCAAAAGGAAGAAACTAAAGAGAGCAAGTTTTCTCAAATTTGGATCCATGGATCTCTTAGAATGTGCCATGGACTAATTCCCAAGGGTCAACAAGTTCCTTTTGGAATATTTTTATTTCTATTTTCATTTGATAATAATCTAAAATTAATATTCTAAATCATCTGATGATTCCTAGTAGAATATAAGCTCTGTAAGGGCAGAGCCTTTTTCATTTTTAATCACTGCTGTATCCACAGTGTCTAGAACAGGGCCTGGCACATAGAAGTATCTGGTATATGAATTACTAATGAACAAATAAATAACTAATTTCTGCCACATAACTTCAGTGCTCATGTCTGTGTTACATTTACACTGGCACTAAATTGTATGCTTTAATTATTAAAAGCTAAAAAGAAAAGGGAAAGATAGATTAAGTAAATGATATGGCTGCACTTAGTCGAGGCCAGATAACATCCCAGTTTACTGTGCAAATAAATAAAGGAAACTGGTTAAACAGTTGAGTCATGATACGGCACTATTAATTAAGTGTGACAAATTCAAAGAAACCCATCGCATAAGACAGGATCAAGTAATAGATGATTTGGTTTCAGTAAAACAACATCTTCCAGCTTATTAAGTTAAATTAAATTTTTAGGTCTTTTATGTTTAATTTATTGATGTCCTATTTTATAGAAGGTACAAGCATAAGACGTGTATGCTTAATTTTATGTTCTTAAATATTTACATAATACACAATAAATAATTTGACCACATCAGGCATCTAACATATCATTTCCTCTAAAAGTTGTCTTTGTATTATTCAAGATTTTAAAAAAACATTTATTTATTTATTTATTTTGACTGCACCGGGTCTTAGTTGTGCCACACGGGATCTTCACTGGGACATGCAGGATCTTAGCTGCAGCATGCAGACACTTAGTTGCAGCATGCATGTGGGATCTAGTTCCCCAGCCAGGGATTGAAGCCACGCCCCCAGCATTGGGAGCATGGAGTCTTACTCACTGGACCACCAGGGAAGTCCCTGTATTATTCAAGTTTTAAAACCAATAAAGTAGTGTTAGCATGAATCAAGAATTAGGAATTCAAATCAGTTTTGTAACACTTACTGTATAACCCAGAGTTTCAATACCACTGGGGTTCCATTTTTATTCGTAAAAATGGGATTAACTTGAAAAGTATTCAGCAGAGTAGTTTTATTAATCATAAAGTTAAGAATCTGAAATAACCTGGAAAAACATTGAATCCAACCCGTCATTTTCCAAATGAGGAAGCTCAGAGGCATTAGGGTGACTTGCCCAAGGTCACCTAATAAGCCATGGTAAGAGTGGGCTGAGAACATAGATCTAATCATTGCATCCACTGAAAAATGCCAAGCATTGTAAAAATACCTCTTAATGATAATGATACTTTAACTCAACAGCCTATTGTTCTTAAATTGATTCCTGGGCACTGTTCTTGTTACATTCTTTAAGTACAAAGAAAAGCAGCAGTACTGTTCTGGATTTACACAATCAGATTTGAAGGCTGACATTATTGTAATTGCTTGGTCCTTGAGTCAACTGGCAATGCATCAACGATTAAAATCAAAAGCATGTAAGGAAGCAGGAAGATCTTGGCAATGCATAAATGCACTTAGGAAGAAAAGTCAAATTTGAACCTATCAACCTTGGCAGTTTTCCTTTAAGAGAACACAGAAAAGCCACAGTGGCCATGGAAATTAAAACCGTGTTCTAAATGAATGAGAGATGCTGCAAAAATGAGGAGCTGAGGAAAGAATAATAAGCAGCTAAAGCCTCTATATACCAATCAGGGTTTTTAAGATACATTTGGGATTCCATGTAATAGATGAAGCATTGGAGTGAATAATAAGACCAAACTATAAGAATAGTTCTCTTCTCCTTATCTTAGACCAATCAGTGTGATAGTGCACAATTTATATTTAAATGTAAATTTCAAAACTAATTATGATTTCCAAATAGCAGATGGTAATTCAGTTAGAAACACAGTCAAAAGAAAGATTCATTTAGTTTGCTTAAAATGTTTTAGCAAACAGGTTGAAAAACAAAGTTCATACTGGTCATGGGTTTCAAAAAGTACACTGGAAGCTGTGGACTTCCCATGGATATTCTAATCAATTCAATTTAATTAAGGTCCTAATTGAACCAGAATCTTCTGGTTTCTTGCTGAAGTTACTCTGAAGACTTACAGAATACCCATGTCAACCCATTCCCATAGGAGTTCCTCTCCAGAAACAGTTCGGCCAGTAGACGATACAATGGCTTTCTTTGCCAAGCATCTTAGGCCTGTCTTTATAGGTACCGTACACTATATCGTATACCCTAGATGTGCTGGAATGGTCTCAATCTCAGTTTTTCTATCTCATTATCAGAATCATGAGTCACAATATTTTGGCTAGGGAAACGTGATCTCTATGACATGGCACAAAAGTGAACCAACAAGGCCCCCTTAGGGGGCTCCCAAATATTTGAAGCAGGCCTAGAATTTGGCATTAAAGATGAGTTCCTGGTTAACATCATGTAGAAGCCAGTTGCATAGAAAGAGGACCGATGGGCAGTGAGGTAGCATGTTACTACTAATTTAGCAACCAGCAACTGGTGAGTCATGAGTACACTCCCATTCTGAAGACATTGCACTTAGCTAGCTTTACCATATGTATCTGCTACCAGTGTCTGCAATATTTGTGTTCAAAGAACATTCTCTAACTGAGGCACTGTGTTCATCCAGCAACACCAACGAAAATGAAACTATGATATTTATAGAACAATTTCATTGCTCCCTGTAAAATAACTCTGGCATTCTGGATTTCTCATTGCTAACAGCACCTATATTTAGGGAGAGAGAAAATATATCTATAAACTTTAACTTTTGTTATCACTTCTTTGCTTTTAAAGGGAACTAACAATTATTTGGAAATATTCAGCTGATTGCTTCCATATGACAAATTTTGTTTTCACTAACGGAAAAGCAAAACCAAGGAGAGCTCTGGTATACAACTGTCACTCAGCCAGCTAGGGATGGCCTTGACACTCATAATTCAGGTATTTTCTTTGGGAAGCTGATTTTGAATTTTTCTTTCTTTTTTATTTTTAAATTTTACATCCCTGCCTAGAAGGAATAAGCACAGCTCTCTTACATCTCAGTTATGTCATGAGACTAAAAAGACACTGTTCTGGGATGAATTGTGTCCCCCCAAATTCATATGTTATAGTCCTAACCCCCAAAGTGACTGTATTTGGAGACAGGGCCTTTAAAGAGGTAAGTAAGGATAAATTAGGTCATAAGGGTGGGGTCCTAATCCAATATGACTGGTGTCCTTATAAGAACAGGAAGAAACACCAGGGGTCTGCTGTGCACGAACAGAGAAAAGGCCATGTGAGGATACAGCAAGAAGGTGTTCATTTGCAATCCAAGGAGCAAGGCCTCAGGAGAAGTCAAACATGCCAACATCCTGCTCTTGGACTTCCAGACTTCAGAACTGTGAAAAATAAATTTCTGTTGTTTAAGTCACCCACTCTGTGGTATTTTGTTATGGCAGATCTAGAAGATTTATATAGATGCCAAATACTCAATACCAACTAGATATGCCTGAAACCCCTCTTTAAGTACTCCTCTTAAATATTTTTAAAAAGCAAAGAACTGAGGCACAAGTACATGACATTTGGGACATTAAAAACTAGATAGAAGCACACAGTCTTACTGGCTTAACGTGTTAAGTAAAGGCTCCAGGTTAACCACAACATCTGGAAAGAAAAGACATCCCAGAAAGAAGAGAACCAGAAATGAATGTCCAAAATTCTGTGTATAAACTCTGCCCAAATCTCTGGCCAACTCTTGAACAATGTTTGCACAGGACAAATTCCAATCAGTCTAGATAAGGCTAGAAGAACTGAACTTAAATTTCAGCTATTGCTCTCTACAGAAAAGACTAAACTTTCAGTCTGAGCTGAGCCAAACTGATAAAACAAAAGACATAAATATATTCAAAAAATAAATAACAGGAGTGATATTACCAAAAATGTCAGAGTAGAGAACTCCAAAACACCACCCCACCATTAAAGCAATGATTAAGCTTAAAAAAATGTCAGAATCAACTTTTTCAAAACTCTGGAATCAAAACCTTGCAACATCCAAGAGAACACTTATGAGGAAAAAAACTACTGAATTCTGTTAAGAGAGGGTTGTGGCATTTTTCACCTAAAATCTCCCAGCTGCTAGCTCAGGTGGCAACCATGAAGATGGTGGCCCAGACTCTTGACAGTGCCAGAAGGAACAATATGGACATTGTTCTCAAAGGATTGTGGTTGTGTTTTAACCTATCTGGTGGCTCCTGGAGAAATCAGCTCAGGGGTTTATCTACTCCTTCTCTACCCCTGTACATTTTGGAGCTTTCTCAGTGCTAAAGAGTGGTGGGAATATAAAACTGTGCATCTCCTTTGGAAAACAGTTTGGGAGTTGCTCAAAAAATTAAATAAAGAATTAACACGTAACAAAACAATTGTATTCCTAGGTATATATCCCCCAAAACTGAAAACAGTTATTCAAACAAATACTTATATATGAATGTCTCTAGCACCACTATTCATAGTACCCAAAGGTAGATACAGTCCAAACATCCACCAACTAATGAAGAGATAAACAAAATGTGGCATATCGATATAGAGGAATATTATTCAGACACAAAAAGGAATGAATACATGCTACAACATGGATTAACCTTAAAAACATAATGCTACGTGAAAGAAGGCAGACACAAAAGGCCACATATTGTATTATTCATATATTTATATAAAACATCCATGGAGAAAGAATGCAGATTAGTGATTTCCAGGGCATGAAGGCAGGGAGGAATGGGAAGTGAGTGATCAACTAGTGCTGGTTTTCTTTTGGGGCAGTGAAAATGTTCTGGAACAAGATAGTGGTGATAGGGACTTCCCTGGAGGTCCAGTGGTGAGACTCCCTGCTTCCACTGCAGGGGGTGCGGGTTCGATCCCTGGTCGGGGGAACTAGGATCCTGCATGTCACACGGTGGGGCCAAAAAAAAAAATAAATAGTGGTGATAATTACACAATATTGTGAATGTACTAAATGCCAATGAATTGTATACTTTAAAATGGTTAAAATGGTGAATTTTATGTTTTATGAATTTTACCACAATTTGTTTATTAGAACTAATAAATGAATTAAGTAATGTTGCAGGATATAAAATCAATACACAAAAATCTGTTGTGTTTCTATATACTAATAACAAACTATCAGAAAGAGAACTTTTTAAAATTCCCACTTACAATTGCATCAAAAAGAATAAATACCTAGAAATAAATTTAACCAAGGAACTGAAAGATCTATACACTGAAAACTAGTAGACATTAAGGAAAGAAATTGAGGAAGACACAAATAAAATTTAAAATATCCCATGTTCATGGATCAGAAGAATTAATATTGTTAAAATTTCCACACTACTCAAAGCAACCCACAGATTCAATACAACACTTATGAAAATTCCAATGGCATTTTTAACAGAAATAGTACAAACAATCTTAAAATTTGTATGAAATCACAAAAGATCATGAATGGCCAAAAGCAATCTTGAGAAGAACAAAGTTGGAAGCATGACATTCACTGATATGATTTCAAGCTATATTACAAAGCTATAATAATTAAAGCAGTATACTATTGGCATAAAAACAGACATAGATCAATGGAACAGAATAGAGAGCCCAGAAATAAACCCACATATGTATGGTTAATTAATTTACAACAAAGGAGCCAAGAATATACAATGAGTAAAGAACAGTCTATTCAATAAGTGGTGTTAGGAAACCTGGACAGCCACTTGCAAAAGAATGAAATTGTAGCACTATCTTACACCATACACAAAAACAAATTCGAAATGTATTAAGAATTTGAACTTAAGGCCTGAAACCATAAAAATCCCTAGAAGAAAACATAGGCAGTAAACTCCTTTACACAGTTCTTGGCAATGATTTTTTTTAATCTGACACCAAAAGTAAAAGGAAAAAAAACAGAAATAAACAAGTGGGACCACATAACACTAAAAAGCTTCTGCACAGTAAAGGAAACCATCAACAAAATGAAAAAACAACCTACCACATGGAAGAAGATATTATATTTGCAAACACTATTTCCAAAAAGGGTTTAATATCCAAAATATACAAAGAACTCATACAACTCAATAGAAAATAATAATAATCTGATTTAAAAATGGGTACTTCTACACATTTTTAAATTAGTTAATAATTTCTGAACTTATTATTTTGCCAAAGCAGACATACAGATGGCCAACAAGCTGATGAAAAGATGCTCACCATTGCTAATTATTAGAGAAATACAAATCAAAACTACAATGAGGTATCACCTCACACCAGTCAGAATGGTCATCATCAAAGGGTCTACAAATAGGGAATTCCCTGGAGGTCCAGTGGTTAGGACTCCGTGCTTTCACTGTCAGGGTCCAGGTTCAATCCCTTGTTGGGAAACTAATATCCCACAAGCTGTGCAGTGTGGCAAAAAAAAAAAAAGAAGTCTGCAAATAATAAATGTTGAAGAGGGTATGGAGAAAAGGGAACCCTCTTACACTGTTGGTGGGAATGTAAATTGGTACAGTCACTATGGAAAACAGTATGAAGTTTCCTCAAAAAACTAAAAGTAGAGTTGCCATATGATCCAGCAGTCCCACTCATGGGCATATATCCAGACAAAACTATAATTTGAAAAGACATATGCACCCCTATGTTCATAGCAACACTATTTACAATAGCCAAGACATGGAAACAACATAAATGTCCATCGACAGATGAATGGATGAAGAAGATGTGATGTGTGTGTGTGTGTGTGTGTGTATATATATATATGTGTGTGTGTGTGTGTGTGTGTATACATGTGTATATATATATATATATATATATACATACACACACAATGAAATATTACTCAGCCATAAAAAAGAATGAAATAATGTCACCTGCAGCAACATGAATGGACCTAGAGATTACCATACTAAGCAAAGTAAGTCAGAAAGAGAAAGACAAATACCACATGATATCACATATATGTGGAATCTAAAATACGACACAAATGAACATATCTATGAAACAGAAACAGACTCACAGATATAGAGAACAGACTGTGGTTGCCAAGGGGGAGGGGGTGGGGGAGAGAAAGATTGGGAGTTTGGGATTAGCAGATGCAAACTATTATATACAGGACTGATAAACAACAAGGTCCTACTGTATAGCACAGGGAACTATATCCAGTATCTTGTGATAAACCATAATGGAAAAGACTATGAAAAAGAATATATGTGTGTATATATATATATATATATATATATATGAATCACTTTGCTGTACACCAGAAACTAACACAACATTATAAATCAACTATATTTCAATAAAAAATTTTTTTAATAAAATAAAACCCTGGCCCAGAACAACACACGTTCCTTACACCTACATACCACTAGAGAGATGTAACTCACAGCCAGTTTACACAAGTGAAGTCAAAAAATATAGTCCCAGGCTTCCCTGGTGATGTGCTGGTTAAGAATACACCTGTCAATGCAGGGGACATGGGTTCAAGCCCTGGTCCAGGAAGATCCCACATGCCTCGGAGCAACTAAGCCTGTTCGCCACAACTACTGAGCCTGCACTATAGAGCCCGCAAGCCACAACTAGTGAGCCCACGTGCCACAACTACTGAAGCCCGTGCTCCTAGAGCCTGTGCTCTGCAACAAGAGAAGCCACCACAATGAGAAGCCCGCGCACCGCAAGGAAGAGTAGCTCCCACTCACCGCACCTAGAGAAAGCCTGCACACAGCAACGAAGACCCAACACAGCCAAAAATAACTAAATAAAATTAAATTTAAAAAAATATATATTTAGTCCCTGGTGGAGCAACTGCCTCCCAACAAAAATTCTACTTTATAAAAGGAAAATACTCCTTTCTGGTAGACTCTGCCATTCCTTCATTCCCCACTTATGCCTAAACTCCCAAGGAAGAATGGAAATTATCATCCATTCCAGGAACTGTATTATATTCTTCTCATAAGTTATCTCACGTAATCTTTCCAAAAGCTCTGTGAATTATTATCCTGACTTATCAGAAAAAGAAGTTGAGACTCCAAGGTAGGAAGTGAGTAGCCCAATGTGATGTAGTTGGTAAATGATAGAACATGAATTTAAATCTAGTAGTCTGATTCCAAAGCACATTCTCTGTCCACTGAACCAAGGGAGGATTCATATTACCAAGGATTTGCCTATTTCTTCAAAAGAATCTGAGTTTTAGCTGTACTGGTGCTTTATATTATTGTATTGGACTAATCTTTAAAATATATTGAACAGTCTTTGCCTCTTGATTAGTGGGTGAGAGTCTAGGGAAGATACGTGAATTACTTAATGGACAAAATAAGTTAAATGCGTTAATCTTTTGCTTTCTCCCTCCCTTTGTCCCTGTCTCTCTCTTTCTTTTCTATGTGTCCGCTTTAGTCACTTCTACTAAAGAATGGCTTCCTCATATGATTCCATTTATATAAAATGTCTAGAATGGGCTAAATCATAGAGATAGAAAGAGTGGTATACAGGGGCTGGAGGAAATGGAAGGGACTGCTAATGAGTACAAGGTTTCATTTTGGGGTGATAGAAATATTCTAGAATTCGTGGTAATTGGTGTATGACTCTGAATATACTAAAAATCACTGAATTGTAGACTTTAAAATTGTGAAATTTATGGTATGTGAATTATATCTCAATAAAGCTGTTATTAGAAAACAAGCAAAAAAAAGAATGAAATCTTGCAATTTGTGACAACATGGATGAAGCTCAAGTGCATTATGCTAAATGAAATAGACAGAGAAAGGCAAATACTGTATGATCCCTCTTTTACATGGAATCCATAAATTAATTAATTAATTCAAGCTCATAGATACCGAGAATAGATTGGTGGTTACCAGAGGCAGGAGTTTGGGGGTGAGAGAAATGAGTGAAGGAGTCAAAATGTAAAAAATATTTTAAAAACATAATGGCGGGCTTCCCTGGTGGCGCAGTGGTTGAGAGTCCGCCTGCCAATGCAGGGGACACGGGTTCGTGTCCCAGTCCGGGAAGATCCCACATGCTGTGGAGCGGCTGGGCCCATGAGCCATGGCCACTGAGCCTGCGCGTCCAGAGCCTTTGCTCCACAACAGGAGAGGCCACAACAGTGAGAGGCCCGCGTACCGCAAAAAAAATAAAATAAAATAAAACATAATAGAATCCAGAGTCTTGACAACATATTTTTCACAATATCCAGGATATTATCCAAAGTTAGTTAACATATGAAGAAAGAGAAATCTGTTTTCTCAAGAGAAAAGACAGTAAATGAAGTGTGACCTCAGGATGACCCAGATGTTGGAATTAGTTGACAATGATTTTAAAGGAGTTATAAAGCTATACTTAAGGATATAAAGGAAAATATGTTTGTAATAAATGCAAATATATATCACAGTACAGAAATAAAAACTACACAAAAGAAACAAATGGAAAACATTGAGCTGAAAAATAAAATATCTGGATAGATATTACATGTTCACAAATAGAAAAATTCAATATGAATAAGGTGTTAACTCTTCCAAATTTGATCTATAACTCCAATGCTATCACAATCAAACTATCAGAAAATTATTTTGTGGATATTGACAAACTGATTTGAAAGTTCACATGGAAACACAAAAGACCAAGAATACCCTTACACAATACTGAAATACAAAAGCAAAGTCAGAGAACTGACACTACCTGACTTCAAGACTTACTATGAAGTTACAGTAATTAAGACTGTATATATTGGTGAGAGAATAGACAAGTAGATTAAAGAAACAGATTAGAGAGCCCATAAATAGATCCACCTTTATACAGTCAATTGATCTTTAACAAAGGAGCAAAGGCTGTTTAATGGAGAAAGGATAGTCTTTTCAACAAATGGTGTTAGAATAATTATACATCCATATACAAACAAAAAATTAGACACAGAACTTACACCTTTCAAAAAACTAATTCAAAATGGATCATAGACAAAAATGTAAAACACAAAGCTATATATAAAATACAATATAGGAGAATATATTATAGGTAAAGTTTAGGTGACCATGGGTTTGACTGAGTTTTTAGATATGAAACCAAAATGACAATTCATGAAAGAAAAAAATGATGTCATTAAAGTTTAAAACTTCTGCTCTGTGAAAGGCACTGTTAAGAGAGTGAAAAGACAAGCCCCAGACTCAGAGAAAATATTAGCAAAACACATATCTAAGACTTTTATCCAATGTATAAAAAGAACTCTTAAAACTCAACAATAAGGAAACAAACATCTGATTAAAAATGGACAAACTATCTGAACACTTTACCAAAGAAGATATACAGATGTCAAGTAAGCATATGAAAAGGTGGTTTACATAATAAGTCATCAGGGAAATGCAAATTAAAATAGCAATGAGATACCACTACACACCTATTAGAATGGCCAAAATCCAGAATACTGACAAGACCAAATACTGGCTAGGATGTGGAGCAACAGGAACTCACTAATTGCTGATGGAATGTAAGAGACGCTTTGGAAGACAATTTGGAAGCCAGTTTGGCAGTTTCTTACAGAACTAAACCTACTCTTATCAAATGATCCAACAAGCATGCTTCTTGGTATTTACCCAGATGAATAAAAAACTTCTGTCCACACAAAAACCTGCACACAGATGTTTATAGCAACTTTTTTATAGCTGCCAAAACTTGGAAGCAACCAAGATGTCCTTCAGTGAGTGAATGGATTAGTAAACATCCAAACAATGGAATATTATTCAGCCCTTAAAAGAAACGGACTATCAAGACATGAAAGAGGGGCTTCCCTGGTGGTGCAGTGGCTGAGAGTCCGCCTGCCGATGCAGGGGACATGGGTTCATGCCCCGGTCCGGGAAGATCCCACATGCCGCGGAGTGGCTGGGCCCGTGAGCCATGGCCGCTGAGCCTGCGCGTCCGGAGCCTGTCCTCCACAACAGGAGAGGCCACACAGTGAGAGGCCCACGTACCGCAAAAAAAAAAAAAAAAAGACATGAAAAGACACTGAGGAACCTTAAATGCATATTACTAAGTGAAAGAATTTAGGGCTTCCCTGGTGGTGCAGTGGTTGAGAGTCCGCCTGACGATGCAGGGGACACGGGTTCATTCCCTGGTCTGGGAGGATCCCACATGCAGCAGAGTGGCTAAGCCTGTGAGCCATGGCTCCTGAGCCTGCGTGTCCGGAGCCTGTCCTCCACAACAGGAGAGGCCACACAGTGAGAGGCCCATGTTCCGCAAAAAAAAAAAAAGACATGAAAAGACATTGAGGAACCTTAAATGCATATTACTAAGTGAAAGAATTCAGGGCTTCCCTGGTGGTGCAGTGGTTGAGAGTCCGCCTGCCGATGCAGGGGACACGGGTTCGTTCCCCGGTCTGGGAGGATCCCACATGCCGTGGAGTGGCTAGGCCTGTGAGCCATGGCCGCTGAGCCTGTGCGTCCAGAGGCTGTGCTCCTCAATGGGAGAGGCCACAACAGTGAGAGGCCTGCGTACCGCAAAAAAAAAAAAAAAAAAAAAAAAAAAGAATTCAATATGAAAAGGCTACACACTGTGCCATTCCAGTATTTGACATTCTGGAGAAGGGAAACTATGGAGACAGTAAAAAGGGCAGTGGTTGCCAAAGGTTGGTGGGGTTGGCAGAGTGGGATTAATATATGGAGTGCAGAGAATTTTTTAGAGCAGTAAAAAATACTCTGTATGATACCAAGATGATGGACGCATAACACTAAACATGTGACCAAACCCATACAATGTATAACACCAAGAGTGAACCATTATATAAAGTATAGACTTTGGGTGATTATGATGTGTCATTTGTAGGTTCAGCAATTGTAAAAAATGTACCACCCTGGTAGGGGATGTTAATAATAGGGGAGGCTATGCATGTGTGGGGACACAGGGTATATGGAAAATATCTTGGCTATTGTAAATAATGCTATAATAAACATGGGCATTCAGATACCTATTCAAGATCTTGATTTCATTTCCTTTGGATGTATACCCAGAAGTGGAATTACTGGATCACATGATAGTTAAATTTTTAATTTTTTGAGGAACTTCCACACTGTTTTTCATAATGCTTATACCAATTTACATTCCCACCAACATGGTACAGGGGTTCCCTTTTCTCCACATTCTCACCAACATTTGTTATCTCTTTTCTTTTCAATAATAGACATCCTAACAGGTGTGAAGTGATATCTCATTGTGATTTTGATTTGCATTTCCCTGATGATTAGTGATGTTAAGCACTTTTTCATATACCTGTTGGACATCTGTATGTCTTCTTCAGAAAAATGTCTTTTCAGATCCTTTGCACTTTTAAAAAAAGTTTTATTTAATTAATTATTTATTTTGGCCACACTGCATGCCATGTGGGATATTAGTTCCCCAACTAGGAATCAAACCTGCACCCCCTGCATTGGAAGCACAGAGTTTTAACCACCGGACCACCAGGGAAGTCCCCCTTTGCACACTTTAAATAGGATTATTTGTTCCCTGTTTTTGTTTTTGCTACTGAGCTGTATGAGTTCTTTATATATTGTAGATATTAATCCCTTATCAGATATACAGATTAAAATTATCTTCTCCCACAGGTTGCCTTTTCACTTCTTGACTCTTTCCTTTGCTGTGCAGAAGCTTTTTATGGTTTCAGGTCTTATATTGAAGTTTTTAATCCATTTCAAGTTAATTTTGTAAGTGGTGTAAGATAGGGGTCCAATTTCATTCCAATTTTCCCAACACCATTTATTGAAGAGACTATCCTCATTGTGTGTTCTTGGCACCTTTGTCAAAGATTAGTTGGCAGTATATATGCAGCTTTATTTCTGGGCTCTCTATTTTTTTCCAGTGATACATGTGTCTGTTTTTAATGTCAGTGCCATACTGTTTTGATTACTATAGCCTTGTAATACAGCTTGAAATCAGCTTGTTCTTCTTCCTCAAGATTGCCTTAGCTAAGGGGTCTTTTGTGGCTCCATATGAATTTTAGGATTGTTTTTTCTGCTTCTGTGAAAAATAACACTGGAATTTTGATAAAGATTGTGCTGAATTGGTAGATTGCTTTGGATAATATGGACATTTTAACAATATTATTTCTTCTGATCCATGAACACAAGGTATCTTTTCATTTACTTGTGTCTTCTTCAATTTCTTTTATCAATATCTTACAGTTTTCAGTGTACAGATCTTTCACCTCTTTGGTTAAATTTTCTTTTCTTAATGTGTCCTTGTCTGGCTTTGGTAGGTTAACCTCATAATGAGTTTGGGAGTGTTCCCACCTCTTCAATTTTCTATAAGAGTTTCAGAAGAATTGGCATTAATTCTTCTTTAAATGTTCAGAAGAATTCATTAGTGAAGCCATCTGGCACTGGACATTTCTTTGCTGGGAGATTTGTGATTACTGATTCAATCTCCTTCCTAGTTATACATCTATTCAGATATTTTATTTCTTCATGATTCAGTCTTGGTACACTGTATGTTTCTAGGAATTATCTATTTTTTCTAGGTTATCCAATTTGTTGGCATATAATTGTTTATAGTAATCTCCTACCATCTTTTGAATTTATGTGCTATCAGTTGTAATATCTCATCTTTCATTTCTGATTTTATTTGTCTTCTCTGTTTTTTTCATAGCCTAGCTAAAGTTTTGTCAATTTTGCTTAGTTTTTCAAAAAATAGTTCTTAATTTTATTGATTTTTCTATTGTTTTTCTAGTATCTATTTCATTTATCTCTGCTCTGATCTTTATTATTTCCTTCCTTCTACTAACTTTGGGCTTAGATTGTTCTTCTTTTTCTAGTTCCTTGAGGTGTAAAGCAAGGGTATTTTTACTTGAGATCATTCATTTTTCCTAATGTAAGTGTTTATTACCAAGAATTTCCCTTTTAGAACTGCCATAAGTTTTGGTATATTCCCATTTTCAGTTGTCTCAAGTTTTTTTTTTTTTTTTTTTTTATTGCTGCGTTGGGTCTTCGTTGTTGCACGCGGGCTTTCTCTACTTGTGTCAAGTGGGGCTACTTTTCGTTTCGGTGCATGGGCTTCTCGCTGTGGCAGCTTCTCTTACTGTGGAGCCTGGGCTCTAGGCACGGGCTTCAGCAGTTGTGGCTCACGGGCTTAGTTGCTCCGCGGCATGTGGGATCTTCCCGGACCAGGGCTTGAACCCATGTCCCCTGCATTGGCAGGCGGATTCTTTTTTCTTTTTAATTTATTTATTTTTGGCTGTGTTGGGTCTTCATTTTCTGTGCGAGGGCTTTCCCTAGTTGGGGCAAATGAGGGCTGCTCTTCATCGTGGTGTGTGTGCCTCTCACTATTGTGGCCTCTCTTGTTGCAGAGCACAAGCTCCAGATATGCAGGCTCAGTAGTTGTGGCTCACGGGCCCAGTTGCTCTGCAGCTTGTGGGATCTTCCCAGACTGGGGCTCGAACCCGTGTCTCTTGCATTGGCAGGCAGATTCTCAACCACTGCGCCACCAGGGAAGCCCTGGCAGGCAGATTCTTAACCACTGCACCACCAGGGAAGTCCCTCTCAAGATATTTTAAATTTCCTTTTTGATTTCTTCTTTGACTCATTAATTGTTCAGGAGGGTGTTGTTTAATTTTCACATATTTGTGAATTTTCCAGCTTTCCTCCTGTTATTGATTTCTAGTTGCATATCCTTATGGTTTGGAATGATATTTGATATGATTTCAATCTTCTTAAATTTCTTGAGACTTGTGACCAAAAATATACCGGTCCTGGAGAATGTTATGTGTGCATTTGAGAAAAACGTATATTCTCACATTTTTCTACTGTTGGATGGATGTTCTGTATATGTCTGTTATGTCTATTGGGTCTAAAGTATAGTTCAAGTCCAGTCTTTCCCTATTGATTTTCTATCTGGATGATCTATCCATTGTTGAAAGTGGGTTACTGAAGTCCCTTAGTATTATTGCATTGTTACCTATTTCTGCCTTCAGATCTGGTAATATTTGCTAAATATATTTAGGTGCTCTTATGTTGGGTGTATATATATTTACAATTGTTTTATCCTCTTGATTAATTGACTCTTTTATCATTATATAATGACCTTTTTGTCTCTTGTTACAGATTTTTACTAAATGTCTATTTTGTCTGTTATGCACATAGCTGCCCTTGGTCTCCTTTGGGTTCCATTTTCATAGACTATCTTTTTCCATCCCTTCACTTTCAACCTATGTACATGTCTTTAAAGCTGAAGTGAGGCTCTTGCAGGCAGCATATATACACATCTTGATTTTTGTCCATTCAGCCACTCTGTCTTTTCAATGGCGAATTTAATCCATGTACATTTAAAGTAATTATTGATAGGTATGGACTTACTATTAGCATTTTAAAAATTGTTTTCTGGCTGTTTTGTTCCTTTAGTTCCTTTGTTCCTTTCTTCCTCTTTTGCTGTCTTCTTCTGTGATTTGATGATTTTCCATATTGATAGTCTTTGATTCCTTTCTCTTTATGTTTTGTGTATCTACTATGTGCTTTTGCTTTGTGGTTACCATAAGGCTTACAAAAAAATACTTATAACAGCCTATTTTAAGCTGATAACAACTTAACTTTAGTCACATACAAAAACTCTACCCTTGGGCTTCCCTGGTGGCGCAGTGGTTGAGAGTCTGCCTGCCGATGCAGGGGACACGGGTTTGTGCCCTGTTCTGGGAGGATCCCACATGCCGTGGAGCAGCTGGGCCCGTGAGCCATGGCCACTGAGCCTGCGCGTCCGGAGCCTGTGCTCCGCAATGGGAGAGGCCACAGCAGTGAGAGGCCCGTGTAACGCCAAAAAAAAAAAAACCTACCCTTTTACTCCCCCCCTTTATGATTTTGATATCACACTTTACATTTTTTAAAATTATGTATCCATTAAAAATTATTTTAGCTATATTTTCATTTTTTGACCTTTGTACTAGAGTTAAGTGATTTACACACCATCAATATTAAAATATTTTGAGTTTGAGAGTATACTTACCTTTACCAATGTGTTTTATTCTTTAATATATTTTCATGTTACTAATTAGTGTCCTTTCATTTCAACTTGAAGAGCTCCCTAAAGGAGTATTTTTTCTAAGTCAAAACAGTCTGCTGATTCAGGAAGTGTGAGGTGGGGTCCAGGAACCTGTATGTTTTCTCCCCAGGTTCTGACGATCAACCAGTTATAGGAAATACAATGGTGTACAATGGTGAAACTCTCAGAGCCTTCGAGCAATATAGAACTGTATTTCTTCTACATCTTAGGCTTGGAGAGTTTGCACATCTCTGATTATGAGCCATAGTGAATCTACAACCATTTTCAAGAGATCCAGAGTAATTCCAAATTATTCACTAAAGAAGAACCCATAAGTCACCAGCCTGTGCATACCATCAGAAATGACTTTTGTTATTACTCAAGTTATTATGATATGATCCTCACTGGCCTACTCCCTGGAAGTTAAAAGTGTTTCTCTTGGTCCTGTCACCCCCAGAATAATTTCTGGGAGTTCCCTAGTGAGTTGCCACAAGCATGCTCCTGAATAATTTCCCCTGTATCTTCTGCTCTGCCCTCTTATTTCATCACTATAGTACATGGCCTCTGCCAGGACTGCTCCTTTGGAGACTGCTGCTCTGCTGAGGATAATTTCACTAGAAAGCCTGTTGATGTCCCCGCCCTAGCCTTGGAGAGGAAAAGATGCTTCCCCTAAATTTCATAGTAGGATAACACTTTTTTTTTTTTTAGAGTAGCAGTTTTAAAAGACTTTATGGAAGACCTGAAGATAGGAAGCTCAACACAGAACATGGCTTATAATAGCATAGCTCTTAGAGGTCTTAAGGTACCATCTGATTTTGAATCCATGCTTGGCTCCTTCAAGAACAGCTTGTGAAGCAAAAGCCATTCAACTCACATCAGTGGAATCTCCATATAATCCTGTACCTCTGACTTTGTGTTTAATACCCCTTTACTCCTAATAAAGGAGAAAAGGAAAATAGGAAAAAAATTGTCCTTTCTCCCCTTCAAGTGGAAAAAGTCTGTTTCCTTCAGGAAAATCCCATTTACTCTACCATACCATTTCCATAGGTCACGTACTTTTTTAGCTAGTACCCAGGTCTCCTACTTCCATCCCAATACTCTTTCCACTGCTGTGTTGAATGTGTATCATTCAAACACTAGCCCAGAAAATTGTGATTTTTTTTCAAACACAATACATACAAACACACAGATTGGCCTAAGTGATCAATTAGGAAGCTACCCTAATAATCCACCCAAGAGTTGATAAGAGTCTAAACTAAGGCAGTAGCAGCAAAGAAGAAGAAAAGGGAAGAGAATTCAAACCTACAGTTAGCAAAATGTAGTGACCAATTCAATGTGAGAACTGAGGGCAAAGATAACAAGACAGAGAAGACCAGGAGCTGAGTAGCACTGAGACTCTGTTTAGACCAGAGAGACTAGGTATCAAAAAATTAACACCATATAGTCAAAATAGGGATGAGGTAAAAGTACCATGTGTTCAAATGAGAATATAAAGTTCAAAACTCATGGAAGGTAGATAGGAGGGGGCACAGTTCTCATTAAACCACCCAGTCATAGATGTGTTCTTCTGGCAGAGCTGACAATAGAAGCTCTTAGAAAAAAGAAGACGAACCTAGATAAATGAGGAGACTATGGAATAAAGAAAGGGTGGAGGCCAGGATAGCCCCTAAAGAACAGTGTCTTCCAGTGACAGATATATATCTAAATGACATACTAAGGAAAAGAACCCAACTCAAAGTAAGGGCTACATGAAACAATGCCCAATGCTAGACAATGCAACATAAGGGAACTTAGCAAGGAGGTTAAGGTCCCAGCATAACTATCCTGACCAAACTCTGGGCAAGGACACCGTGATGTTTTAATTCTATGGGCCTGTAGCTATTAGGGGTGTTCTGAGGTGAGCAGAGATGGGGGAAAAGAAAGAAACAAGGAGATTTAAATTTCAGTGCCTCAGAAGTCCTTAACCCAAAGTACTCTAATTTGAAGTACAGTAAATATAAATGATATCTTAAGATTTATTATAAATTGAACGTGCTATAAAAATATCTGATTTCTATTGATGACAAAGTTACAGGTACTACTAATATCATGATGTTTTGTTGCCTACATTCATAATTGAAGGAAATGATAAATTTCAATTAGAAGTTAGTGAAAATTAAAATGTAAGTTTTAATTCCCTTTTCTCCACATCCTCACCAACACTTGTTATTTCTTGTCCTTTAGATAATACCATTCTGACAGGTGTGAGGTGGTACCTCATTGTAGTTTTGATTTTCATTGCCATAATAATAAGTGATGTTGAACATCTTTTCATGTGTTTACTGGCCATCCATATGTCTTCTTTGGAAGAATGTCTATTCAGCTCCTCTGCTCATTCTTAAATCGCATTGTTTGGTTTCTTGTGGTTGAGTTGTATGAGTTCTTTATATATTTTGGATATTAACCCCTTATCAGATGTATTATTTGCAAATTTCTTCTTCCATTTGGTAGGTTGTCTTTTCGTATTGTTTCGATGGTTTCCTTTACTATGCAGAAGCTTTTTAATTTGATGTAGTCCCATTTGTTTATCTTTGTTTTTGTTTCCCTTGACTGAGGAGACATATCTATAAAATATTGCTAAGAACAACGTCAAACAGCATGTTGAGTATATTTTCTTCTAGGAGTTTTATGGTTTCAGGTCTTACATGCATGTCTTTAATCCATTTCAGTTGATTTTGGGGTTTGGTATCATATAGTGTTGATCCATTTCTTTTCTTTTCTTTTTTTCTTTTTTTGCTTGTGGCTCTCCAGTTTTCCCAATATCATTTATTGAATGGTTGAATGGGTTGGAGAGCTAACAAGTTTAAAGAATAACTCGTCTAAGATACTGGAGAAGTCAGAAATCCAGAAAGGTTAGCTGAACATTGGCCTCTTCTGCCCTAATGGCATTTGTCAATTTTGGGTGAAGTGACTGAGATACTAAAGAACACTTTTTTGACAGGCTTATGTAGCAAAAATAACAAAATTGAGTCCAGACCTCCTAATGATAAGGGCTCTAGTAAGCCCTCCATCTTTGCATTGGCACTCCCAAAGGGCTGTACCTTATGAGTTGGGAGATCCAGAATGATATCTCAGCTTCAAGTCATCTGAACGGTCCAGAAAATATCAGTCTCTAAGTTGGATTAATGTGATGCCAAAGGTTAGTGCTTGCAGACACTTGAAGGAAGAGAAAAAAATCCACTCTGGAAGAAGGTAATGACTTGCAAGCTCCCAAATAATTTCTACAAATAGTTTTTCAAATAAAATATACACAGAAAATCAAGTAGAAGACATAAGAGAAGGCAAGACAATATAAAGCAGAACAAGTATAAACAACAGGAGAAACAGAACCATAAAAGCTCCAGATATTAAACTGATCAGATATGAACTTAAAATAGCTATGCTTCTTTTTTTCATTGAAAAGATTGAAATTTTCATCAGCTACAAACTATATACAGTGACTGGAAAATTTATAAAGAGCCAAACAGAAATTCTAGCATTAAAAAAGATAAGAGCCGGGCTTCCCTGGTGGCACAGTGGTTGAGAATCTGCCTGCTAATGCGGGGGACACGGGTTCGAGCCCTGGTCTGGGAGGATCCCACATGCCACGGAGCGGCTGGGCCTAGTGAGCCATGGCCGCTGAGCCTGTGCATCCGGAGCCTGTGCTCCACAACAAGAGAGGCCGCAACAGTGAGAGGCCCGTGCGCTGCGATGAAGAGTGGCCCCCACTTGCCACGACTGGAGAAAGCCCTCGCACAGAAATGAAGACCCAGCACAGCCAAAAATAGATAAATAAATAAATTAATTTAAAAAAAAAGATAAGAGCCAAAATTAAGAACTCAATCAATGTGTTTAATAACATTAAACTCAGCTTAAAAAGACAATCTGTAAACTGAAAGGAAGGAAAAAAATATTGTAAGAATAAAGTACGAAAATAGAAAAGGATGGACAAAACAGAATTCAAAATGTGGTTGTTTTAAAATATATCCAAAAATTATCTAACACTTGTCCTCTCAGAAGGTAGAACCTAATTACTCTCCCGTTGCGTGAGCTGGACTTACTAACTCACTTCGAGCAAACAGAATATGGCAGAAGTAACAGTGTATGACTAACAAGACTAGGTCACAGAAGGCAATGCAGTCTCTTCCTTGCATTCTCTCTCATTTCACTTAATCTGGGGAAAGCCAGATGTCATATCATGAGACACTCAAGCAACCTTTTTGAGCAATCCATGTGGTGAGGAAATAAGGCCTCCTTTCAACAGCCATGTGAGTGAACCGTCTTGAAACAGCTCACTTCGGCCCCTTCAAACCTTTAGATGACTACAGCTCTGGCCAACATCTCGACTGCAACCTCATGAGAGAGCTTAAGGCAGAATGACGGTTGCTCCTTAATTCCTGATCTAGAGAAACTGTGAGGTAACTAATGTTTGTTTTATGCCATAAATTTTAGGGTAATTTGTTACTCAGTCACAGTCAACTAATTCACAGCGTAAAATAAAGCAGATACAGTAAGAAGTTTTCACATGCATCTAATTGAGGTTTCAGAAAGAGAGAAAAGAGAAAATGGGGTAAAAATAATACTGAGAATTTGTCAAAATGAAAAAAAATCCATAGGTTTATGAAGAAAAACAGTCACCAAGAAGTGTAAATTTTTAAAAATCCACATGTAGGTACCTTATATTAAAATTACTGAAAAATAAAGATAAAGATAAAAAAACTTAAAAGCACCCAAAGAAAAATGATAAAGGTGAAAAATTAGACTGAGATCTTACTTCTCACTAGAATACAATGGGAGCCAGAGACAATGAAATTATCTATCTAATGTGGTGAAAGAAATTAGCTATTATTCTACAATTGTATATATAGTGAATATATCTTTTAATAAACAAAATAAAATAAAGATATTTCCAAGCAAACAAAAACTGCAGGTCACTAATAGACCCACAATTAAGGAAATATTAAAAATATTTCTTCAGGAGGACCCCGGAGGAAGATGGCGGAAGAGTAAGACGCGGAGATCACCTTCCTCCCCACAGATACATCAGAAATTCATCTACACGTGGAACAACTCCTACAGAACACCTACTGAACGCTGACAGAAGACCTCAGACCCCCCAAAAGGCAAGAAGCTCCCCACATACCTGGGTAGGGCAAAAGAAAAAAAGAATAAACAGAGACAATAGGATAGGGACGGGACCTGCACCAGTGGGAGGGAGCCGTGAAGGAGGGAAGGTTTCTACACACTACAAGCCCCTTCGCGGGCGGAGACTGTAGGTGGCGGAGGGGGAAAGCTTCGGAGTAGCGGAGGAGAGCACAGCAACAGGGGTGCGGAGGGCAAAGCGGAGAGATTCTGGCACAGAGGACCGGTGCCCTCAGGCACACACCAGCCCGAGAGGCTTGTCTGCTCGGCCGCCGTGGCGGGCGGGGCTGGGAGCTGAGGCTCGGGTATCGGCTTTCAGTCGGAGCGCAGGGAGAGGACTGGGGCTGGCGGCAGGAAGAGAGCCTGAAGGGGTTAGTGCACCACGGCTAGCCCGGAGGGAGTCCGGGGAAAGGGTCTGGAGCTGCTGAAGAGGCAAGAGACTTTTCCCTTTTGTTTCCTGGTGCGCGAGGAGAGGGCATTAAGAGGGCTGCTGGGGGAAGCGCCGGAGACAGGCACGAGCCGCGGGTAAGGCACGGACCTCGGAGACGGGCGTGGGCCGCCGCCGCCGCCCGCCGCCGCGGCCGCCGCCGCCCGCCGCGGCCCGCCGCCGCCGCTGCTGCCGCCGCCGCGGGGCCTGTGTGCGAGCGCGGGTCACTGTCCGCCCCGCCTTCCGGGGGGCCTGTGCACCCCGCCACTGCCGGGGTCCCCGAGACCCGGGGACGGCTTTCCCGGGAAAGCGCACGGAGCGCCACGGGCTGCTGCAACGTCACGCCGGCCTCTGCCGCCGCAGGCCCGCCCCACACTGCGCGCCCCTCCCTCCCCTCTGCCTGAGTGAGCCAGAGCCCTCGAATCAGCGGCTCCTTTAAACCCGTCCTGTCTGAGCGAAGAACGGACGCCCTCCGGCGACCTACGCGCAGAGGCGGGGCCAGGTCCAAGGCTGAGACCCGGGAGCTGTGAGAGCAGAGGCAGGGAAATCTCTCTGTGCAGCCTCGGAGGCAGCGGATTAAAGCTCCACGGTCCATTTGATGTGCCCTGCGTCTGTGGAGTGCATGAATGGACAGCGAATCATCCCAAATTGAGGAAGTGGACTTTGAGGACAAGATTTAAGACTTTCCCCCCTTTTCCTCTTTTTACAACGAATTATTCCAAATTAAGGAGGTGGACTTAGAGAGCAAGATTTCAGACTTCTCGCCCTTTTCCTCTTTTTACAACGAATTATCCCAAATTGAGGAGGTGGACTTGGAGAGCAAGATTTTTGATTTTTCCCCCTGCTCTCTTTTTGTGAATGTGTATGTGTAATCTTCTGTGTAAGATTCGCTCTGTATAGCTTTGCTTCCACCATATGTCTCAGGGTTCTATCGGTCCGGTTTTTTTTTTTTTTTCAATAATTACTTTCTAATTTTAATAACGCTACTATATTTCATACTTTATTCTATTTTACTTTACCTGCTCTTTCTTTTTTTCCTACTCTCCCTTCCTCCCTCCCTCCCTCCGCTCCTCCTTTCCTTCTTTCTTTTTCTTTCCTCCCTCCCACCCTTCTTCTTTCCACTTTCTTTTTCTTTCCTTCCTCCCTCCCTCCTCTCTTTCTTCCTTTCCTTCCTCCCTCCCTCCCTCCTTTCTTTCCTTCTTTCTTTCCATCCTTCCTCCCTCCCTCCCTCCTTTCTTTCTTCCTTCCTTGCTTCCTTTCTTCCCTTCTTCCTTTCTTTCCCTCTCTCTTTCTTTCTTCTACTAATTCTTTCTTTCTACTTTTTCTCCCTGTTACTCTGAGCCGGGTGGATGAAAGGCTCTTGGTGCTGCAGCCAGGAGCCAGTGCTGTGCCTCTGAAGTGGGAGAGCCAACTTCAGGACACGGGTCCACAAGAGACCTCCCAGCTCCACATAATATCAAGCAGCGAAAATCTCCCAGAGATCTCCATCTCAACACCAGCACCCAGCTTCAGTCAACGACCAGCAAGCTACAGTGCGGGTCACCCTATGCCAAGCAACTAGCAAGGCAGGAACACAACCCCACCCATTAGCAGAGAGGCTACCTAAAAACATAATAAGGCCATAGGCACCCCAAAACACACCACCAGACGTGGACCTGACCACCAGAAAGACAAGATCGAGCCTCAACCACCAGAGCACAGGAATTAGTCCCCCCCACCAGGAAGCCTACACAACCTACTGAAACAACCTTAGCCACTGGGGTCAGACACCAAAAACAACGGGAACTACGAATCTGCAGCCGGCAAAAAGGAGACCCCAAACACAGTAACATAAGCAAAATGAGAAGGCAGAAAAACACACAGCAGGTGAAGGAGCAAGATAAACACCTACCAGACCTAACAAATGAAGAGGTAATAGGCAGTCTACCTGAAAAAGAATTCAGAATAATGATAGTAAAGCTGATCCAAGATTCTATTTCCATGATCCATAATCTTGGAAATAGAATAGACAACATGCAAGAAACAGTTAACAAGGACCTAGAAGAACTAAAGATGAATCAAGCATCGATTAAAAACACAATAAATGAAATGAAAAATACTCTAGATGGGATCAATAGCAGAATAACTGAGGCAGAAGAACGGATAAGTGAGGTGGAAGATAAAATAGTGGAAATAACTGATGCAGAGCAAAATAAAGAAAAAAGAATGAAAAGAACAGAGGACAGTCTCAGAGACCTCTGGGACAACATTAAATGCACCAACATTCGAATTATAGGGGTTCCAGAAGAAGAAGAGAAAAAGAAAGGGACTGAGAAAATATTTGAAGAGATTATAGTTGACTACTTCCCCAATATGGGAAAGGAAATAGTTAATCAAGTCCAGGAGGCACAGAGAGTCCCATACAGAATAAATCCAAGGAGAAATACACCAAGACACATATTAATCAAACTGTCAAAAATTAAACACAAAGAAATCATATTAAAAGCAGCAAGGCAAAAACAACAAATAACACACAAGGGAATCCCCATCAGGTTAACAGCTGATCTCTCAGCAGAAACCCTACAAGCCAGAAGGGAGTGGCAGGATATAATTAAAGTGATGAAGGAGAGAAACCTGCAACCTAGATTACTCTACCCAGCAAGGATCTCATTCAGATTTGATGGAGAAATTAAAACCTTTACAGACAAGCAAAAGCTGAGAGAGTTCAGCACCACCAAACCAGCTTTACAACAAATGCTAAAGGAACTTCTCTAGGCAAGAAACACAACAGAAGGAATATACCTACAATAACGAACCCAAAGCAATTAAGGAAATGGGAATAGGAACATACATATCAATAATTACCTTAAATGTAAATGGACTAAATGCTCCCACCAAAAGACACAGAGTGGCTGAATGGATACAAAAACAAGACCCATATATATGCTGTCTACAAGAGACCCACTTCAGACCTAGAGACACATACAGATTGAAAGTAAAGGGATGGAAAAAGATATTCCATGCAAATGGAAATCAAAAGAAAGCTGGAGTAGCAATTCTTATATCAGACAAAATAGACTTTAAAATAAAGACTATTAGAAGAGACAAGGAAGGACACTACATAACGATAAAGGGATCGATCCAAGAAGAAGATATAACAATTGTAAATATTTATGCACCCAACATAGGAGCACCTCAATACATAAGGCAAATACTAACAGCCATAAAAGGGGAAGTCGACAGTAACACAATCATAGTAGGGGACTTTAACACCCCACTTTCACCAATGGACAGATCATCCAAAATGAAAATAAATAAGGAAACACAAGCTTTAAATGATACATTAAACGAGATGGACTTAGTTGATATTTATAGGACATTCCATCCAAAAACAACAGAATACACATTTTTCTCAAGTGCTCATGGAACATTCTCCAGGATAGATCATATCTTGGGTCACAAATCAAGCCTCGGTAATTTTAAGAAAATTGAAATTGTATCAAGTATCTTCTCCGACCACAATGCTATGAGACTAGACATCAATTACAGGAAAAGATGTGTAAAAAATACAAACACATGGAGGCTAAACAATACACTACTCAATAACGAAGTGATCACTGAAGAAATCAAAGAGGAAATTAAAAAATACCTAGAAACAAATGACAATGGAGACACGACGACCCAAAACCTATGGGACGCAGCAAAAGCAGTTCTAAGGGGGAAGTTTATAGCAATACAATCCCACCTTAAGAAACAGGAAGCATTTCGAGTAAACAACCTGACCCTGCACCTAAAGCAATTAGAGAAAGAAGAACAAAAATACCCCAAAGCTAGCAGAAGGAAAGAAATCATAAAGATCAGATCAGAAATAAATGAAAAAGAAATGAAGGAAACGATAGCAAAGATCAACCAAACTAAAAGCTGGTTCTTTGAGAAGATAAACAAAATTGACAAACCATTAGCCAGACTCATCAAGAAAAAAAGGGAGAAGACTCAAATCAATAGAATTAGAAATGAAAAAGGAGAAGTAACAACTGACACTGCAGAAATACAAAAGATTATGAGAGATTACTATAAGCAACTCTATTCCAATAAAATGGACAACCTGGAAGAAATGGACACATTCTTAGAAATGCACAACCTGCCAAGACTGACTCAGGAAGAAATAGAAAATATGAATAGACCAATCACAAGCACTGAAATTGAAACTGTGATTAAAAATCTTCCATCAAACAAAAGCCCAGGACCAGATGGCTTCACAGGTGAATTCTATCAAACATTTAGAGAAGAGCTAACACCTATCCTTCTCAAACTCTTCCAAAATATAGCAGAGGGAGGAACACTCCCAAACTCATTCTACGAGGCCGACATCACCTTGATACCAAAACCAGGCAAGGATGTCACAAAGAAAGAAAACTACAGGCCAATATCACTGATGAACATAGATGCAAAAATCCTCAACAAAATACTAGCAAACAGAATCCAAGAGCACATTAAAAGGATCATACACCATGATCAAGTGGGGTTTATCCCAGGAATGCAAGGATTCTTCAATATACGCAAATCAATCAATGTAATACACCATATTAACAAGTTGAAGGAGAAAAACCATATGATCATCTCAATAGATGCAGAGAAAGCTTTCGACAAAATTCAACACCCATTTATGATAAAAACCCTGCAGAAAGTAGGTATAGAAGGATCTTTCCTCAACATAATAAAGGCCATATATGACAAACCCACAGCCAACATTGTCCTCAATGGTGAAAAACTGAAACCATTTCCACTAAGATCAGGAACAAGACAAGGCTGCCCACTCTCACCACTCTTATTCAACATAGTTTTGGAAGTTTTAGCCACAGCAATCAGAGAAGAAAAGGAAATAAAAGGAATCCAAATTGGAAAAGAAGAAGTAAAGCTGTCACTGTTTGCAGATGACATGATACTATACATAGAGAATCCTAAAGATGCTACCGAAAAACTACTAGAGCTAATCAATGAATTTGGTAAAGTAGCAGGATATAAAATTAATGTACAGAAATCTCTGGCATTCCTGTACACTAATGATGAAAAATCTGAAAATGAAATCAAGAAAACACTCCCATTTACCATCGCAACAAAAAGAATAAAATATCTAGGAATAAACCTACCTAAGGAGACAAAAGACCTGTATGCAGAAAACTATAAGACACTGATGAAAGAAATTAAAGATGATACAAATAGATGGAGAGATATACCATGCTCCTGGATTGGAAGAGTCAATATTGTGAAAATGACTCTACTACCCAAAGCAATCTACAGATTCAATGCAATCCCTATCAAACTACCAATGGCATTTTTCACAGAACTAGAACAAAAAATTTCAAAATTTGTTTGGAAAAACAAAAGGCCCCGAATAGCTAAAGCAATCTTGAGAACGAAAAACGGAGCTGGAGGAATCAGGCTCCCTGACTTCAGACTATACTACAAAGCTACAGTAATTAAGACAGTCTGGTACTGGCATAAAAACAGAAAGATAGATCAGTGGATCAGGATAGAAAGCCCAGAGATAAACCCACGCACATATGGCCAACTTATCTTTGATAAAGGAGGCAGGAATGTACAGTGGAGAAAGGACAGCCTCTTCAATAAGTGGTGCTGGGAAAACTGGACAGGGACATGTAAAAGTTTGAGATTAGATCATTCCCTAGCACCATACACAAAAATAAGCTCAAAATGGATTAAAGACTTAAATGTAAGGCCAGAAACTATCAAACTCTTAGAGGAAAACATAGGTAGAACACTCTATGACATAAATCACAGCAAGATCCTTTTGGACCCACCTCCTAGAGAAATGGAAATAAAAACAAAGATAAACAAATGGGACCTAATGAAACTTCAAAGCTTTTGCACAGCAAAGGAAACCATAAAGAAGACCAAAAGACAACCCTCAGAATGGGAGAAAATATTTGCAAATGAAGCAACTGACAAAGGATTAATCTCCAAAATTTATAAACAGCTCATGCAGCTCAATAGCAAAAAAACAGACAACCCAATCCAAAAATGGGCAGAAGACTTAAATAGGCATTTCTCCAAAGAAGATATACAGACTGCCAACAAACACATGAAAGAATGCTCAACATCATTAATCATTAGAGAAATGCAAATCAAAACTACAATGAGATATCATCTCACACCAGTCAGAATGGCCATCATCAAGAAATCTAGAAACAATAAATGCTGGAGAGGGTGTGGAGAAAAGGGAACACTCTTGCACTGCTGGTGGGAATGTGAATTGGTACAGCCACTATGGAGAACGGTATGGAGGTTCCTTAGAAAACTACAAATAGAACTACCATATGACCCAGCAATCCCACTACTGGGCATATACCCTGAGAAAACCATAATTCAAAAAGAGACATGTACCAAAATGTTCATTGCAGCTCTATTCACAATAGCCCGGAGCTGGAAACAACCTAAGTGTCCATCATCGGATGAATGGATAAAGAAGATGTGGCACATATATACAATGGAATATTACTCAGCCATAAAAAGAAACGAAACTGAGCTATTTGTAATGAGGTGGATAGACCTAGAGTCTGTCATACAGAGTGAAGTTAGTCAGAAAGAGAAAGACAAATACCGTATGCTAACACATATATACGGAATTAAAAAAAAAAATGTCATGAAGAACCTAGGGGCAAAACGGGAATGAAGACGCAGACCTACTTGAGAATGGACTTGAGGATATGGGGAGGGGGAAGGGTGGGCTGTGACAAGGCGAAAGAGAGGCATGGACGTGTATACACTACCAAACGTAAGGTAGATAGATAGTGGGAAGCAGCCGCAGAGCACAGGGAGATCAGCTCGGTGCTTTGTGACCGCCTGGAGGGGTGGGATGGGGAGGGTGGGAGGGAGGGAGATGCATGAGGGAAGGGATGTGGGAACAGATGTATATGTATGACTGATTCACTTTGTTATAAAGCAGAAACTAATTAAAAAAATAAATAAATAAACTTTAAAAAAAAAATATTTCTTCAGGTGGAGGGAATATGATCACAGACAGAGGCATGGAAATGAAGAAAAGAAAAAAGAAGAATAAATAGCAATAGAAAGGTAAATATCTGAGTAAATCTCAATGAATATTGACTGTATAAAATAAAAATAAAGTTTCTGGTATTTAAAATACATGTATAATTGAAATGCATAACAACAAAAACACAAAAGGCAGAAAAGGGAAAAGTCTTTTAGGAAATAGCAAAAATATTAATTTATATTAGATTTCAATAAGTTGAAGATTCATGCTGTACTATCAGAGTTGACACTAGCAGAATTGTAAAAGAGTGTGTAACCAACAAGTAATGGAGGAACAGAAATGGAATTTTAAAAACAAAACACTTGACTAATATAAAAGAAGACAAGAAAAGAGGACGATAGTATAGAATAGGAGCGTCAAGTAGAAAACAAATGATATACCATTAATTATATTAAATATAAATAGGCTAAATAGAAAAAGACTAAAATTATCAGATTGGAATTTTTAAAATCTTCAATTATATGCTGCTTACAAGACTACATTAAAGAAATAGCGATGACAGAAATAGGCGAGGGAGATTAAGAGGTATAAACTTCCAGTTAATGAGTTACGAGTATGAAATGTACAGTGTGGGGAATTTAGTCAATAATAATGTAATATCTTTGTATGGTGACATTGTAAGTAGACCTATTGTGGTGATCATTTTGTAAGGTACAGACATATCAAATCACTATGTTGTGCCCCAGGAACTAACATAGTGTTGCATATCAATTATACTTCAAAAACAAACAAACAAATTCATAGAAAAAAAGATCAGATTTGAGATTCCTGAGGTGGAGTTGGGGAGATGGGGAATTGGATGAAGGCAGTTAAAAGGTACAAACTTCCAGTTATAAGATAAATAAGTACTAGGGATATGTTATACAACATGATAAATATAATGAACACTGCTCTACGTTATATATGAAAGCTGTTAAGAGAGTAAATCCTAAGAGTTCTCATCACAATGAAAAACAAATTTGCAGTTCTTTTATTTTTTATCTATATGAGATGATGGATGCTCACTAAACTTATTGTGGTAATCATTTCATTATGTACGTAAATCAAATCATTACACTGTATACCTTAAACTTATACAGTGCTGTATGTCAATTATAGCTCAATAAAACTGGAAGAAATAAAAAATAGGGTTGCAAGTGAAATTATATGAAAAGATACAGCATGCAAAGGGTAACCAAAAGAAAATTGGTATAGCCACACTAAAATTAGAAAATAAAACTTTAAAGCAAGAAATATTACTGGAGATAAAAAATATATTTCATAAGGATAAAAGGTCAATCCAACAGGAAGATATAATAATTCTGAATTTCTATGCATGCTAACATAGCCTCCAAACACATAAAGCAAAAATCAAAAAAACTAAAAGCTGAAATGGAAAAATCCCCAACTACAGTAGAATATTTTAATCTACCTCTTTTAGAACGTGCTTGAACAAACAGACAAATAATAAATAAGATATAGAAGATTTGAACATTATTAGCTAACAAATTAATGATATATATTGAACAATGGCAGAATACATATCTCTTTCAAATACACATGAAATATTTATTAAAAGTGACCATATTCTGGGCTTCCCTGGTGGCGCAGTGGTTGAGAGTCCACCTGCCAATGCAGGGGACACGGGTTCGTGCCCTGGTCCGGGAGGATCCCACATGCCACGGAGCGGCTAGGCCCGTGAGCCATGGCCGCTGAGCCTGTGCGTCCAGAGCCTGTGCTCCGCAATGGGAGAGGCCACAACAGTGAGAGGCCTGCGTACCGCAAAAAAAAAAAAAAAAAAGTGACCATATTCTGGTCCGTAAGGCAAGTCTCAGGAAATTTCAAACAAATCAACAATATAGGATATTTTCTGACCCACTGCAATTAAGCAAGAAGTCAAATTTTAAAGTAACTTTAAGACCCCATAAGTTTGAAAATGAATAAATCCACTCTATACAACCAATGTATCAAAGAAGACAAAATCTCAATAGAAATTAGGAAAATTTGGAATTGAATGATAATAAAAATACTACATATCAAGATTTGTGGAATATAGCTAAAGCACTGCTTAGAGGGGAATTTATAGTCTTAAATGCATGCATTAGAAAAGAGGAAAGGCTGAAAAATAATAATTTAAGCAAACATCACAAGAAATTAGAATATGAAGAGCAAAATAAACTCAAATAAAAGAAAGGAAATACCAAAAATATGAGTAGAAATTAATAAAATCAAAACCAAAAATATAATAATGAAGATAAAGCCAAATTTGGGTTCTCTACAAAACTATTTAAATTGATAAATGTCTAACAAGACTGATCAAGAAATAAGAAAGATGGCATAGCTATCCCAAGAAGACATCATTATGGATAATTCAGATAAGAGAATATTTTAAATAACTTTATGCCATAAAATTTGGAAATTTAGATTAAAGGGGAAAATTCCTAAAAAATACATAACTTACCAAGGAGAAACAGAAAATGTCAACATTTCTATAACTATAAAAGGAATTAAATCTATAATGAAAACCTTCCCAAAAAGAAAACCTCAATTCAGAAGTATTTACTGGTGACTTCTACCAAACATTTTAGGAAGAAATTATATCAATTTTTCACATTCTTCTATAGAATTTAAAATATAATAAATAAAGAACACTGCATATATTCATTTCCTATGGTTGCTGTAACAAATTACCACAAACTGGCCTGAAACAACAGAAATTTATTCTCTCACAGTTCTGGAGGCCAGAATTTTAACATCAGTTTCACTGGATCAAGGTGTCAGCAGGGCCACACTCCCTCTGGAGCTTCTAGGAGAGAATTCCTTCTTTGCCTATTACAGCTTCTGGAGGCTGTTGATATTCCTTGGCTTGTCCAATCTCTGTCTCCATCTTACACTGCCTTCTCCTCTGTGTGTAATCTCCCTCTGCCTCTCTCTTGTGGGGATAATCTCTTCACAAGATCCTTAACTTTATCATATCTGCAAAGACTCTTTTTCCAAATAAGGTATTAATAGATTCCAGGGACTAGGTCATGAATGTCATTTGGGGGGACATTTTTCTAGTCTACCACCCACCTCAATTCATTTTATGAGGCCAGCTGAACTTTGACATCAATACCTGAAATGACATTACAAGAAAGGCAAATTATAGGCCAATATCTTGAGTAAACCTATGTGGAAACCTTAAATAAAATATTAGCAAACCCAATCCAGCAATACATAAAAAGAATAAATATACCACGATCCAGCTGAGGAATGCAAAACTGTCTTAACTTTAAGAAATCAATTTAATTCTCCGCATGAACACTGACCAAAAATAAGGGAGAAAAAATAGGGAGAAACACAGCTCTTTACATCCTCAACCAGAAAGAGGAGTTGTTAGATGTCATTTTAATCTACAATTTTTTCCCTGAACAAGCTAAATGAAAGGAGCCATAATGCCTTCACCACTTCCACCAGCACCTCTCTCAAATAGGACACCATTGGGTCTGTGGATGTTTGCAGGTATCCCCCCTACCAACTACCTGTAATTACTCAGAGAGCCATAACAACTTTCCTGGAAGCCCAGAACTGATTTGATGATTGAAGAATACCTTCTTTAAGTAGGGAGCAGGAGAAAGGCAGATTATATCTAGGTAACGTCTAGCACTTTGTTTTATCATGAAGACGGGGCATGTGAAAATTTTCTCACTGTTCTCTGAGTTTAATAACTTAAAATTGCCAGCTCATTGAAATCAAATAAAGTCAATGTATGATCTAGTCCAGAGATGGGTAGCAGACCCAGTTTTAGCAGTCCCTAAAATATTATAGTGCAGTAGTTCTCAACCCAAAGCATATCCCAGCCACCAGGGGACTTTGACAAACTACACAAGCCTTAGCTCCACCCTTGGAGATTTACAGGTATAGGGAGCCACTATTGTGATGGAAAGGTATCACATTCTTCAGGTGTATTGTTTGTGTATTACAGTGGGGAAAACAGAGTAGAACCATTAGAATAATGATGTAACAAACACAAAAATAGAAATGTATGAAACATAAATACACTCCTTTCCCTTTCCTCAGATATTTTTGGACTTTATCACACAAACCAAATTAATGTACATGTATTCATTTTCTATTGTTGTATAATAAATTACCACAAATGTATTGGCTTACAATAACATTTATTATCTCACTAGGTCAGAAGTCTAGGCACATTGTATCTAAATTCTCTGCTCAGGGTCTTACAAGGCTGTCAGCTAGGGCTGCCATCTCATCTGAGGGTTGAAGGTGTCTTCCAAGCTCACTGAAATTGTTGGCAGAATTCAGTTCTTGCAGTCATAGCTGTTACTGCTAACAGCTCGTAGAGATTGATCTCAGCTCCTAGAGGCCACCTTCAGGTCCTAGCCATAAGGCCTTTTAAAACATGATAGCTTACTTCCTCAAAGCAAGCAGGAGAATCTCACTCCAGTCTGCTACAATGGTCTTACATAAAGTGAAATCACAGAAGTGAACTATCACATCACCTTTGCCACTTTGATGTAATCAATCAAGGGGGCCGTGTTCCCACCATATTCACAGGTCCAGCCCACACCCAAGGGTACAGGATCATACAGGGGGTGTACACCAGTGGCTGGGAATCCTGGCGGCTATCTTAGCTTCTGACCTACTACAGTGTGCACTGCAGAAAGGGAAAGAATATAAAAGAATGGGAAAACCTTGGATGGGCAGAGAGTAACTGGAGAAGAGAATCAGATTGACTGAGGAGTGGTGGCAAGAGGAGAAAGAGCTGGGCAAACAGCCTTGGGGGAGAATTGGGAGAGTTAAGAGTTTTGTCTGGCAATGGACTTTATGTGAGACAGACAGAAAGATACAATAAGGAAGGAGGACTTTAAGGAAATTCTTCTGACTACTAAGAACTTACTCCCTTTTTTGATATTTTCTTTAGAGTCTGCCATAAAATATCTTAATTTATTTCAGCTAATTGTATATGTAGTTGTTTTTCTTTCTTATTTTTATTTTTTGCTTCACTGTCATTCATTTCAGTGCAAATCTGTGCTCAGAGTGAAACTCAATGTGATCCAACAATATTTTGATTACATTGTAAAGATGAGGCTTAGGATTCTAACAGACCTTAAATCAAATCTCCACACCTTCATTTACTAAGTCTGTTATTTTTTTAAACCTCCACCAATTATTAAGCACAATATGCCTATTCTAAATGATGTTGCTTAACTTAGCTTGTGATTAAGATATTGCCTCCAGTTGACTGATTTATCTCCTGTTATCTGGTTAAGTGACAGCTGTGATCACCAGTTTATCCAGATAAACAACAAAATAAATAAATGCAGTGAATTACTTCATTAAATTCCTTAAGTGGTGGTACATATTAAAAAGAATATCTATAACTATCTAAGGTGTACAATAAATGTCAGCTTCTACTATTATAGTTTTAAAATTTGCTGCACCCTGGCAAATCAACTGGCAAAATGTATTATTATTATGTAAATGACATGTAAAACTAGGAAAGTGAAATTGAGACATATCAGGAGGAGAGCTGATATTAAGCTCATGTTTCTCAGCCTAGACTGTAAAGCACCACAGCAGCTGAAGTTTCTGTCTAGCCATTGATGTTTTCTCAGAGATTTGCATGTAATAAGTGTTGAATGAATACAACATTTAATAAGTGAAAACAATATTCTGTGTCTAATTACCAGTTCCATTTATGGTGCTCATAGCTTTATTAAGGGGTCCAGGATCAGGATAGAGGTGGAAGACCTACCTATCAGAAAATTAAGGGCTTGGCAGAGTTGGGAAATAAATTATGTTCTTGCTGGAAGATATTATAAGTTATTTATGCATTCATTTAAAAATATCCTTTGAGCACTTTCTGTGTTCAGATACCATAATAGATGTTGTAGGGGTTAAATAAAGTATACAAGATTTAATTTCTACTCTCAAGGATCTTCAGTCCAATAGAGAAAATACTTGTATACCAATAATTTATATACAAGGCTAGATGTGATAAGTGGCACGTATAACACAAAACAAAATTGTATAGGACTTCAGAGAAAGAAGAGATCACCTTAGATCATGGATTGGCTAACTATGGTCCATGAGCCAAATTCATTGTGGGCTGTTTTTGAATGGACCATGAGCTAAGGATAGTCTTTACATTTTGATTAAACAAAGAAGAATATAGAGGCTGCATGTGGCAAAGCCTAAAATTTTACTGTTACTTTACATAAAAAGTTTGTGGACACCTGTTCCAGAAAAATGAACAAAGAAGGCTTCATAGAAGGCACATTTGATCTAGGCCTTCAACTGATGGACAGAGCTGGGGTTGGGGAAGGGCACTTGGAATGAAGGGAATTACTTTTACTCAAGCCCAGGGGCAGTGAACTTCAGGACACATCTGAGAATAATGGTGACAAATCCCATTTGGCATGACTAGGAGTTTTAAGAAGGGAGAAGTGGAGGAGTCTGGAAGGGTTGTCTGTGGTAGGTGGGCTAAGGAAATGGACTATGCAGTAACTGAGGACATCACAGGTCCCAGAAAGAATTTCATGCAGTTTTTGCAATGGCCTCTCTTCAAGGATTCTATTGATGAGAATGAAGATGATTTTTCATAGTGGAGCACTATAGTAATGTAATTTTTATGACAATTAGCCAGAGATGAATCCCATGCTTCACTCCAGCCACCAAAAAACTCATGACAGCAATGCATATTCTCTTAACTTCAGCCTAGGTCAGACTGAAACTCCCAACCAGCTGCTTAAAGACACCTTGCTTTATTATTTCCCATCTCCTCCACCAGCTAGCCCCCTGAAAATGTGATTTAAAATGGGATTTCAGACAGACTTTCTAGTGTAGCTTTGTTTCACATGACACTATGTTATTAATGCATGACACTATATTATTAATAATATTCACCAACAAGTCTCAGACCCACTATTTCACCCTCATTTAGTGGCAATCTCCAGCAATCAAATAATTGCACTTGTCTGTCTAGCCCAGGCGCAAGACACACTTACACAGACTGTTCTGTTGGTCAGCTCCATTTGCTGACAGCTCAGCAGGGAGGGATCGATTTATTCAATGCATAAAGCTGCTGCATACAAGTGGAACTCGGGCTAGGGAAGGGGGGAAATGACTGAGAAAGGCAAAGGAAAAAGACGTGCAATGTGGAATGAAATGGCGGGTTGGTTGGGAAATCTCCATTTGGGAAAAGACACATCTAGTCCACCCCAATTTCCAACTCTCCGCTGAAATCCTGAATGCCTGTTTTCCGCCCTCACAGGCTGAGAAGATAGCAGAGCCTTTATCCAGAAATACATGCCTTCTGGGTGCTGTCACTCTGGTCAGACACATTGCAATACTCTGACTAGCCCTCCACTCACATGCTCTGGACTTTTATGAGGACAACAGTTCTTGTAATTAGAAAGGAAAGTAGGAAGTCAGACTAAAACAGACGCAGCAAGGAAAAAATAAAACAAGTCGAAGAAAAAGGAAAGAAAATCACAGGAGAAATAGTTATAAGTTATTTTACAATAGCCACAAGGCAGAGTGGGATCACCTGACTTGGATGCAGATAAGGTCGACAGGAGGAAAGGGTGGCTGAACCTCAGCCTTCCCTTCTGACTTTCCAGCATCCCCTCCACTTCCCCACTGCCCTAGGCCCTCATATTCCTACCCAGGCCTGTCCTCCAACCCACTTGCTCTAAATATCTCCTTTCTTCCTTCCATTCTGCACCAGAATTAGAGCATTCCTTTTACTAGCTATAATAGCAAAAGGGTCTCTTAAAACACTTCATGAAGGAGTCTGTTGATCATAGCTCAGTATGATAATTTACTAAGAATATTCACTTCCAAACAGGGAAAAATAGGATGAATTCCCATTTGTAGATTGTCAGGTCATGGTAGGATCACTGAAGGTAAGGAGGAAAAGAAGAAGATAAAAAGGGGTGGAATGAAGAAGAAGGGAAGGGAACTAAATATGTACTGAGTGACATTTAGTTTTACATATAGCATTGTGTGAGCAGCTGCCTACAAGAGACTCTATGGGCTAAATGGCTGCTAGTCAGGAACTTAGACTCCATTGACCCAGATGTGAGCAAATTCCTTAAGGGTGGTAAGGAAATATAGAGAAAGGCAATTCTATGACCCTCTCATGACCCAAACATTATATACATCTGGAAAGTGGACAATAAGGGTGAGCAATTACTGGACTCTGTCAGGGCTTTAGAAAAGTTAGTCAACCATTTTGAGGCTCAGTTTCCTAAGTTATAAAACAAAGTTGTTGAGAGGGAAAGGGTCTCTACATTTCCTTCTCGTTCTTAAATTATATAATTCAATGAATTTTGTCTAATTTTTCCCTCTGTAAGTTCATTCCTATAGCAGATAAACATGCTTTTATTTCTTCTATCTTAAAAAAAGCAAAAAAGCCTCTCCTTATACTGCTCTGATTTCTCTAATTTCTTATTTCTCTAATTCCCTTTTCAGCAAAATTCCTTGAAAGAGATGTCTTATAATCCATATATCCACTCTTTCTCTTCCCATCCTCTCCTGAATCCACTCCAATCAGACTTTTGTCCCCATTGTGTTGCAGAAAATTTTCTCATAAATATCACCAAAGATCTCTAGTAGCCAATTCTCAGTTGTTCTTTTATTTGACTATTAGCAGTATTTTATACAATTTCTCCATTGAACACTTTCTTCATTTGGCTTCCAGGACACCACATTCACCTAGTTTCTGGTCATGCTTTTTCAGTCTAATTTTCTGGGTTTTCATCATCTCCCCAAATTCCAAATATGAACGATACAAAAACACAGCCCTTATTCCTCTTCTTCTCTCTCCACTTGTACAATGGATGATTTCATCTGTTCCATGGCCTTGAAGACTATCTATGGGCTGATGACTCTCAGACCTCTCTCCTGACACCAGACTTGAATATCCAAATGCGTATTTGAAACTCCATAGAAATCTAGTTGCTATTTCAAACTCAACACAACAAAAGCTCCCACCACCAGCTTGCTCTTCCTGAAGTCTCTCCAGTCCCATTAAGTGGCAACTCCAGCCTTCCAGCTACTCAAGCCTACTGCTTGGGAGTCACTCTTGAATCCTTTCTCTCTCTCACACATACTATATCTCATCCATCAACAAATTCTCTCAGCTCTTCCTTCAAAATATAAGCAGGAGTCCAGCCACTTCTTTCCACTTCCACTGCTACCATCATCTCCTACTTGATTGCAGTAGCCTCTTATAACAGTCACCATCCACGTTGGAAACAGATGGCATCCCCCAATAGAGTAACTGAAGAAATTTTAATTAAGGACCCTTTATGAAGGTGTGGACAGGATTAAGGGAAATTAGCAAATGATGGTCAAGTGCCCAGTGTCTAGCATGGCTTTGGAGGCCAATGGAGTCATTACTATCCTTAGACATACATGAAAAAAAAGGAGTGGGAGTAATTACCTGAAGATACACAACAGGAACTGCATTCTTCAGTGGAAAAACTCAGCCAGCCTTTGGCAACCATCAGAAAGGAAAATGGAGAAATGAAGACCATGAACTCACTGTCCTCCTGCCTTCCGATCTTCTGATCACAGACATAACTGAACCCCAAGCCAGAAGACAAGGGGGCCCATTGATACAGTCCATTAAGGTCAGCCTCCTAGCCTCCTGTGCTCCTCTGGGACACAGAGCAGAATGGAAAACAGTACAGAAGGGATCTGGAGGGGAAAACAAATGTATTTGGCAAAATATCCTCATCTGCAAAACAGAAATAAATATTACTGTCATGGAGTGAAGTGAAATAAGCAACATAAAGCATTTCGTACAATGCCTGGCACATAGTTTTTAGGGGAAGAAAAAACAACTTTTATATGCCTGGCATCATACTTCCAAAGGTGAATTTTTATGGAGTGATGTTTTCCAAACTTCAGATCATGACCAGTTAGTGGACTGTGAACTTAATGGGTTTCCCAGCACTTTTTTTAAGAAATAGAAAAGACCAGCATGCATCTCATGAAGCAAGTGCAAGTATTGTCTCAAAAACATTAATTTCCTTTAAATTCACATTAAATTCAATGCGTGTGTGTGTGTACGTGAGCACACACATTCAACTGTGTATTTGTTTCCTAGGGTCAGAATGTAAAATATATTGGGTTGGCCAAAAAGTTCCTTCAGTTTTTAAGTAAAAATAAAAGACACATTTTTCATTTTCACCAAGAACTTTATTGAACAATGTATTCACCCTTTTGTTCCACTACCTTCTGCCATTTTTCAGGCAACTTCATAATTTCATCTTCCCAAAACTTTTTATCTTTTTGAGCAAAGGACTGTTCCAGGTGCCTTTTACAGTCTTTCAGGGAATTGAAAATTTTTTCCATTAGGAGAATTTTGTAAAGACCGAAATAAATGGAAATCCAAAGGTGCAATGTCTGGTGAATACGGTGGATGAATCAGAACTTCCCAGCCAAGCTGTAACAGTTTTTGCTTGGTCATCAAAGAAACATGCGGTTTTGAGTTATCCTGACGGAAGATTATGCGTTTTCTGTTGACTAATTCTGGATGCTTTTCATTGAGTGTTGCTTTCTGTTGGTCTAATTGGAGCAGTACTTGTTGGAATTAATCATTTGGTTTTCCAGAAGGAGCTCATAATAGAGGACTCCCTTCCAATCCCACCATATATACAACATCACCTCCTTTGGTTGAAGACCGGCCTTTGGTGTGGTTGGTGGTGGTTCATTTAGCTTGCGCCACAATCTCTTCTGTTCCACATTATTGTACAGTATCCACTTTTCATCACCTGTCACAATTTGTTTTAAAAACGGAACATTTTCTTTATGTTTAAGTAGAGAATCGCATGCGGAAATACAGTCAAGAAGGTTCCTCCCCACCCCCCAACCCTGGCTTAACTTATGTGGAACCCAAACATCAAATCAATTGACATAACCAAGCTGGTGTAAATGATTTTCAACGCTTGACTTGGATATTTTGAGTATGTTGGCTATCTCCCCCATGGTATAACATTGATTGCTCTCAACTAATGTTTCGATTTGATCGCTATCAACTTCAACTGGTCCACCCGAATGTGGAGCATTGTCCAGCGAGAAATCTCCAGCACAAAACGTCGCAAACCACTTTTGACACATTCGATCAGTCGCAGTACCTTCTCCATACACTGCACAAATCCTTTTTTGTGTTTCAGTTATTTTTACCTTTCTTGAAATAATAAAGCATAATATGCCAAAAATGTTGCTTTTTTCTTCCATCTTCAATATTAAAATGGCTACACAAAAATTCACCAGGTTTGGGCTTCCCTGGTGGCGCAGTGGTTGAGAGTCCGCCTGCCGATGCAGGGGACACAGGTTCGTGCCCCAGTCCAGGAAGATCCCACATGCCGTGGAGCGGCTAGGCCCGTGAGCCATGGTCGCTGAGCCTGCGGGTCCGGAGCCTGTGCTCCGCAACGGGCGAGGCCACAACAGTGAGAGGCCCGCATACCGCAAAAAAAAAAAAAAAAAAAAAAAAAAAATCACAAATTTTGATAAGTTTTTTTTTACAATGCATGCTGATATGACAGCTGCCACAATACAATCTAAAAAAATTGTTTCAAATGAAGCTAAAGACAACTAAGCAGGGCCTCCCTGGTGGAGCAGTGGTTAAGAATCCATCTGCCAAAGCAGGGGACACGGGTTTGAGCCCTGGTCCAGGAAGATACCACATGCCACGGAGCAACTAAGCCTGTGCACTACAACTACTGAGCCTGTGCTCTAGAGCCTGCGCACCACAACTACTGAAGCCCGCGCACCTAGAGCCCATGCTCCACAAGAGAAGCCACCGCAAGGAGAAGCCCACATACCACAACGAGGAGTAGCCCACACTCGCCACAATTAGAGAAAGCCCAAGCACAGCAACAAAACCCAATGCAGCTAAAAATAAATAAATAAATAAATAAATAAATTTTTTTAAAAAAGAAAGACAACTAAGCACTACTAGAGCCATCTTATGGGAAAAAAACGAATGAACCTTTTGGCCAACCCAATATTTCTTACTAAGAATTATGGTCAGAAAGTGTTTGAAAGCCACAGTTCAAGAGTACTTCTAGCTACATCCTCTCATCTCTCACTTATTCCTCCCCAAGAAGAGATTTGCCTGGTTGACAAATGTGGGAGGAGAAATTGAGCATACGTGCTTGAGTCTTTTCTCATTCTCTTGTCCCTGCTAGTCCCCTCTTCTGTCTTCTCTTATTCTCTATGGTAGATGAAATAACAGCCCCCAAAGATACCAAGTCCTAAAACCTGGAACCCATGAATATTACCTTATATGACAAAGTCTTTGCAGCTATGATTAAGTTAAGGATCTTGAAATGGGGATATTATCCTGGATTATAGGGCTGGGCCCTAAATGCAATTATATGTATCCTTTAAGAGGGAGGCAGTGGAGATTCTACACACAGAGGAGAAAGGCAACGTGAAAACAGAGTAGAACAGGATTTCAAAACACTGGCCCTCCTTGAAGATTGAAGTTATGCTGTCACAAGTCAAGGTATGCTAGTAGACACCATAAGCTAGAAGAAACAAGGAGTGATTACTTATCCATTCATCAGTCAGTAGAGTTTTTTTTTAAGATTTTAATTTTTTACTTATTTTTGGCTGCATTGGGTCTTCGTTGCTGCGCGCGGGCTTTTTCTAGTTGTGGCGAGCGGGGGCTACTCTTCGTTGCGGTGCACAGGCTTTTTCTTGCAGTGGCTTCTCCTTGCAGTGGCTTCTCTTGTTGTGGAGCACAGGCTCTAGGTGTGCGGGCTTCAGTAGTTGTGACGCACGGGCTTAGTTGCTCTGTGACATGTGGGATCTTCCCGGACCAGGGATCAAACCCATGTCCCCTGAATTGGCAGGTGGATTCTTATCCACTGTGCCACCAGGGAAGTCCAAGTCAACAGATATTTTTAAAAATTGCTTTTAAGGGTTCTTTCCATGCCCTTAGTGGGTAGGGAAGGCATTACCAGGCTTGCAACCATGAGTGAAGTGTCATGAGAATTGGGAAGGTCTTTGCACACCAATTTGCACTCTGACTTCCCTCATAATAATAACAGCTACACTGAGTGATAATTATGTATAGAACACACAATGTACAGCTCTATCCTTACAAAAATTTAGCAAGGTAGCCATCATTACCCTTCTTCTACAAATGAGAAAACTCAGAGTCAGGAATAGTTATTCCTTTGGACAAGTTTGTCCAAAGTCACACAACTAGTAAGTGACAGAGCCAGGTTGTGCAGCTAGCTTGATTTGCTTCCAAAAACAGAGCCATCTCCACTTCACGTGTCTCCCTGTGTTGTCCACCACTGGTTTCCTGAGGCTAGGTTTGTGTTCCTCAAGCAAGCTGCATATCATAGTTTGTATATATCAAAACTATACATAACAGGAAGTTTTGAATGTAGCAGTCTAGTTTTTTCTGGCCATTTTGGTCCCAATGTCTTATGTCCCACTTGATTATTTCTTTTGTAGTTATTGAGTTAAAAACTAGATAAAAGGGGGCAAAAGAGGAAGATGTACACTTAACACTAGGGTCTTAGTGTTGGATCGTTTGTTGACAATAAATTTCATTACACAAATCTCATGGCTATCTTGGAGATCCAAATGCAGAATCTTTTTATAGATGAGGAAAAGAAAGCCAACAAATTCACATATTTGTCTAATAAACAACCACCTCATCAAAGCAGAATTTCATTGTAATGTAAACAGACTCCTAATACTTTGTAAGTTCGAAGTGGGAATTAACTCCAAATTTATTTTGATCATCCAAACATCACACTGTAAAATTTCCATTACTGTCTCCATTATTTTTCTCTTCTCCTCTTATGTAGGGATATATGAAACTGATACTCTGTAAAGGCAAAACCAAACCCTACTTTTTACTTTGAGAAGGGGAGAAATTTTAAATAGCATTTTTCAGTTGTGGTGATTTTGAGATCCCATGATCAGAATATTAACTGTCCTTGAAGTAGTAATTCCATTCCACAAAACCAAACCCCAAACATTCACACAAGTTCCTGTCGTCACATATTTAAACATATTATTCTAAATAAATGAATGCTACAGAACCTCTGAAACAATGTGGTTTGCTCCTTTGATTTTCTGGAACACCTTTTTGCTATACTGTGCCGCTACATACTTATTTGGCTTCATGGTGGACTTGTTACGGCATGTTTAAGAATATTCATTACTCTTGGCAGTTATAAACAAAATAAATGCCAAATGGAGATGCTAAGATGCAGGCAAAACAAACAAACAAACAAACAAAAAAACGTTCAGGGTGTAGCTACACAGTATTTGCTCATGCCCTTCTATAACAATACCCTTCCCCGAAGGAATTTCCAAATACTCTAGGCCCAGGCGCAAAGGACAAAACAAGAAGCCCCACCTTTGAGCCCAGTACGGAGGTGATCCGCCCACCCACCAACCAATCCGAAGTCGTTTTCTCCACCTGCCCACGGCTTGAGCGACCTTTTCCTTCCCGTCCGCTGTCCCCTTTTACGACAGTTTTCCGGCCTAGTTTACGGCCGCCATTGCCGTATTTCCTGGGGCGCCCGTGTCTGGGCGGTTTGTCCGTGCTGGTTGTGGCCGCGGCGCTCCAATATAGAGGCGTAGAGTTGGTAGGGAGGGATGTACCGCGCTCCCGGTGGAAGCAGAGGAGCCGAGCGGGAACCATGGTGAGTTCCGCCTTCCGGCCTCTTGGGCGATCTCAGGCCCAGGCCTTAACCTCTGCTCAAGGTCTGGGAGGAGAGGAGCTGCAGATGTCTCCCTAATACGACTCAGAGCTGGGGGTGTAGCGCCCCGGAGAGTCACCCTCTAGGACACAGAGCTGTTGTCTCACCCCTCTCGGGCCTTTGTGCCTGCCGTCCATGGGGCTCGGAGGTTAGTGGAAACGCATTTGATTATACCTGCTGTTCCCCTAACACATCCTCGCAGCCCTTTCTCTACATTGCTCTGTCTTTCCCCTTTTCTCTTGCTGACACATCTCTTCTCGATTCCTGAACATATTTGGCCGAAGGTGCTATGAGAAGCTAGTCTCTTAGTTAAGCCTACGTTTAACGGTGAATCAGAATTTACAGGAATTCTCTGTAAACAGTTCTCCCTTCTCTGGCCGAAACTTTATTTCCGTTGCTCTTGATTGAATTTTAATGTGACTTCACTTGCCCGGAGGTGAAAGAGAAGTTTTCAAGGGGAGGGGAATTATCTTTTTCACTGTTGTATAAGTAAATAAGCAAATCGACTTGCCTTTTTTTTTCCTTAGTGAAAAATCCCATACCTTTTAAATGCATTGGATATAAAATTTGCAGGATCATTGGGCAGAATATTTTCACCCTAAAAGTTATTTCTCCCATTGAAATAAAACTTGTAATAAGTTGGAATGGAAGAATGGGCATGATAGGGAAGGGTGAGAACGAGAGAAATGAATATATACTCTGCTTCCCTTTACCAGGCCAGTACAGTGGTAGCAGTTGGACTGACCATTGCTGCTGCAGGATTTGCAGGTTTGTTTATGGTTTGGGGGTGGAACTGAAGTAGAAGAGGTTGCGGACTTTTTATTTTATTGCTTTTGTTTTTAGGCCGTTACGCTTTGCAAGCCATGAAGCATATGGAGCCTCAAGTAAAACAAGTTTTTCAAAGTCTACCAAAATCTGTAAGACTTCTTATTCACCATTTTTGCTAATTCTTTGCTGTCTGTGTATGAAACCTAGAGCCAGACATCCATGAAGTTCTAAGTGATTGCTTTGGACCCCTTCTCTTGCTTCCCACAAAGAAGGTTTAGAAGTTCTGAGCTTTGTAATGGTGCTACCCTAAAGAGTCAAATGTTACATGTGACAGATTTGGGGAAGAGGTGTTAACAGTTTTAGTATCATGAAAGTTAATATCACTTTATTGTTCATACACCATTACCTTCAGCATCATTTGCTCTGCATCACAAACACAGAGGGATCTAGGGGTCTGAAGTGATCCATTTTTATTGTGTGGCTCTGGCACTCCCTAACAGAGATTACTTGGGTAACACTTCAGTTAATTGGGCTCTAGAGTATGACTGAATGTGATGATCATACCTTCTGTGGTCAAAATTCAGAATGAATATGATTTTGACAACCTGTAGAGTATTGCTTTTTATTGTTATGATTAAATGTGACAGAGTAGTAGGGAAATGGTAGGTTTTACCAGTATAATTTCTGACATACCAAGGTCAGTGGATCTAATAGCCTGATTTTCTCAATATATATCTTAAAGTCTTGTTTTAGTAGTTGCCTTGAACCTCAAAATGTCCTTGAACCACTTGTCTCAAAAGATCTCTGAATCCTCTAAAGCACTTGTTCTAAAACATGTAGTCATATTCTGAGATCAAATTTTTATCTAGAACGTGGCTAGCTTGGAATAATCTTCCCTTCACTCCCAGAAGAACTGGCTTTAAGGCACTGTTATTTTGTCTTGTAACTTCAAGACAGTTTAGATGGTCTGGGGGGGAAAATTGATGTTTAATGATCATTAAAATATTTGTTGCTATTTATAAAGTTAAAATACCATAGGAATTGCACTTAGTTTTCTGAAGTGTCTTAGTTTTTCCGCTGGTTCTATGAACATTTATAGACATTTTTTTAGCAGCTTTCAGTTTATTTTGATAATCTTTTCTTACAAATGTATTTCCACTTTCAGGCCTTCAGTGGTGGCTATTACAGAGGTGGGTTTGAACCCAAAATGACAAAACGGGAAGCAGCATTAATACTAGGTGTAAGGTAAAATAATTTCTCACATTTTTAATATTTTTCTTCCAAATTTAGAGCTATAAGCAAGTGTAAGAAAGACCTTCTCTCTTTTATTAGGAGAGAGTTATTCTATTGTGTACATTTTTTTAACATTTTTATTATTTTTTTGGCTGCACTGTGTGGCATGCGGGATATTAGGTCCCTGACCAGCGATCTAATCCACTCCCCCTGCAGTAGAAGCATGGAGTTTTAACCACTGGACTGCCAGGGAAGTTCCATCTATTACATTTTTAAGATCTAAACATTCCCTACAAAAGTCCAATGAAAAGGACTAATGACGCATGAGTACTTTTTAACTCATTGAAGGTAGATTTTTCAACAGATAATCACAGTGCTCAATATTGTTCTCTATAACGGAGTAACAGATTTTTTTGTGATGAAATTCTGCCTTCATTTCCAAATACTTAAACATACTTTTCGATAAAAGGATTGTTGTAATGAATAGTTTAAAAGTTCAACTAAATTTTTAAGAATGCCTTATTTTTCTAAGGAGCTCTGTTTAGTTCTGTGATTCAGAATATTATTCTTCCTAGTGTGTTAGAGAAGAGGTTCCCAAATAGCTTTTCATACTGTTGTGTTGACTTACTCCAGTTTCACAATTTTTTTTCAGTTTCATAATTTTTAATTGACCTTTATATAGTTTTTTAATGTGACCCAGATCTACTCTGAAGTATACAATACCTTTTCCTTTTTAAATTAGCCCTACTGCCAATAAGGGAAAAATAAGAGATGCTCATCGACGAATTATGCTTTTAAATCACCCAGACAAGGGTAAGTACCATTAAACTATTGTTAACACATTTTGTTGGAGTAACTGTTATTAGTGGGATAATTTTGTATCTAATTCTTGGCTATTATAAGGGAAATGCCTAGATCTGTTTGTGAGCACTGTCTCCCAGGCTGGATCCATTTGTTGTTTAGGTATCTTAAGAGAGTAAGTTCTGAGTGAAAAATTTATAGACTAGTGAGCAGATCTAGTAACTACTATAATTTGGAAGTAGTGATAAGCATTAACTGTGTTTTGAGATCTGCAGTTGGGATGTGACTTACAATAGTGAGTCTCAAATACTGCTATTACTGTTTGGGGTGGGGGGTGTCTACAGTCTTACCTAAGGAAAATGTTGAATTTCAGTTAATGAAACTAATAAAACTTTTAACTTTTTTCCTATCCATTTAGACCTCTTAACTAGTGGTTACCTAGTTAGAAATCTATAGGATGTATTTATTAGTTTCTGATACACTTCTAAGCAGCCTAGGCTGAGTTGAAAGATCAAATGGAATACCAAAATGTAGACCACAAAATCCATGTTCCAGTGTTTAAGTCCTTTTACTTTACAGTAGAAGCCTCTCTTTAAGAAAGAGCGTTTTGAGCTTAAACAGGGTTGTAATTGTTTGGTATCTGACTGCATAACCTTTTACAAAACTTAGCTTATACTAACTGGAAGGCTTTTGATTCTGTAGGCCTAGGGTGGAGCCCATAAATTTGCATTTACTGATTGCTGGTGCTTGCTGGTCTGAGGGCCACACTTTTTTGAGAATCACTCAAATCACTGCTGCAGTTTAGTAGGAAAGGAGATGTAGGTGACATCGTGAAGGGACTGTTGATAACAGGAAAGGGATATAAAGCAAAGTGGGGTCTTCCCAACTAAGCTCAGCACCTCTGAAAATTTCATGGTTTTAAAATAACACAGTACAATAAATTGGTGTTTATGACTTGTGACCGTCATGAAAAGGTAACTTACACTATTTCAAAGTCACATAAGTATGAGAATTTTTTTAAATCTTATTTCTATCAGTTTAAGCTTTTTCAAAACATGCCATTTTTTGTGGAAATCTCCCTCCCATTGGTCAAATATATTAACCATGTTTTTGGTCATCCAGTTCCATTTTAAAAAGTCAAAATTTCATTTCTGCTCATTTCACCTCTTAGATAAGCATAGGAATTCTTGAAGCAAGAGAATAGCTTTTCACCAAGCAGAAATTGGGGAGTCCATATTATAACTATTCCTTTTTTTTCTTCCTGTAGGAGGATCTCCTTATATAGCAGCCAAAATCAATGAAGCTAAAGATTTACTAGAAGGTCAAGCTAAAAAATGAAGTAAATGTATGATGAATTTTAAGTTCCAATTCATTTATGTATGAGTACCAGCTTTTTATAATAAAATGCCTCAAAGCTACACATTTTAAAAATTAGCATAAGCTAAATGAAAGCCTTGGTATAAATTTGAGGATTTAAAATCGGATTACAGAATATTTGTAGGTTAATACTAAATAATTATGGATAAATGCATGCCATTTGAAGTGTTTGTTACTCATTTGTCAAATAATTTGGTACCTATGTCAAGACAAAGTGAACAAGATAGTCTCTCCTTGAAGGAATCCCCAATCTGATGGGAGACTGATAAACTGATAATTAAAATACAATGTGAAAATAACTAAAATACAGTGTGATCAATATGATGGAATTAGCACAGGTTGTTATAGTAGGGGCTTATCTCATTAAGACAGGTACAGAGGACTCCCCCAGCCACTTAGAACCTTGAACTTAAAAGTGAATTTAGGGCTTCCCTGGTGGCGCAGTGGTTGAGAATCGCGGGTTCGTGCCCCGGTCCGGGAAGATCCCACATGCCGCGGAGCGGCTGGGCCCGTGAGCTATGGCCGCTGAGCCTGCGTGTCTGGAGCCTGTGCTCCGCAATGGGAGAGGCCACAACAGTGTACTGCAAAAAAAAAAAAAAAAAAGAAAAAGTGAATTTAGCCACAACCTAAGAAATTGATCTAGGTGTGTATTTATCACTTTGTCAGTGATAAATCTGAATTGTTTCAGATTTCATACATTAAAAATTGTAACAGTATGATAAAGATTTGAGAATACAAGTCTTGTTTTTAATCAAGAAAGTATGTATATTTTATTTAGCTAACCCCTTAAAGAGACTGACCATTTATAAACTACTTTAATTGGTTATTTTTTTACATAATCAAGTTTCACATTTGTTAAAACACAATTAGTGAAACTGAAAAGCTCTGTTATCAGAATATAACTAAGGACTCAATAATTCATACACTGATATATTTAAATGACATTTCAGGGTAAATGGCTTTTGGTCTAACAAAAAATATCTAAGAATAACCAGAGGACCTACCTAAAACATCTGAGGTTAAGATAGCTATTTTGTGGTCAGCCAGAATACTTAATTTTCAGTTCTAAGATAATAAATACTACTACCTACAATCTAAACTTTCTTAAATCCTAAAGTTCTTAAATATTAATGGAGAACACAAAGATTTTCAAGGTCAAAATAATGGAGGTGGTCATATTTAGCACTGGAATGTGTTTAGGGACATTTCAAAATGGAGGTGTATCTGCTTTTATTTTCCATCCCATTTCCTCATTCAAAATCTGATCAAGTTCAATTGTCATGATTTAGAGTATGACGAAACACTTGGCTATTTCCAGGGACGGGGGGTATGAAGGTACAGTTGATTCTTGTTATGCAAAGTAGTTGTGTTCTATAAAGTCACTGAGAATACTAAATTAGTGAATCCTGAACCACTGTTCCTAGGGGTTTCCTGTGAGCCTCTGGTCACAATATTTTTGTCAACCAGTGAACATATAACCTTGTTTACAAGTGTTTCTGTTTAAGACATCTTATTTAATATATATTGTTGATTCATTAACATTAAATTCACAGCCAATAACATTATAACTCATGCCAATCCATCACAGCCTTCTTGCATTTAGGAACCCTAGACAGCAGCACTACGCTTGGGGGCCATCTTAAACAGTGAAGTCACCAATAAAAAGGACAAAAATGCAAAAAACTTGGCATTAAATGGACCATGAAAAGGATCTTATTTACACTTAGGAAAACTGAAACAAGGCAGAGCATAACTTTGTAGGTACCGGGTGACTCATTTTCACACTTTGCATGTCCACAACCGACCAGGAAATCACTGATTGTTGACTTTGGAGGTATGAACTTGAAAATAAGGAATCTGCTAATAATGATCAACTGTATTTTGGCTTACTAGCCTTTTATTTCAGTCCTTTGGACTAGTCAAAAAAAAATGTTTATGAACAAGAGCTTTAATTAAGGAAAAGATATTATCAACTAAAAAGCAAATTTTTCAGACGAATAGAAAATATGCCCAAAGGCAATCAAGCATTAACTTTAAAAAGGAAAACTTCATGTCGAAGGTATACTTTTGAGTGTTTAATGCAAACACAGCATACCTGTTTCTAAGAAGCATACCTGTTTCCACTTTAATACTAAGGAGCACAGGAGACCACATTTTTCTTTCATAGTAATGTTTTATTTTCTCTAGGCTTACCTTTTCAAGTAGAATCCATATCTCATTGAAAGCTGTTAGGCAAACCTACCATTTTTCTTGGGTAAAAAAGTCATCTTTTTTATGAGGGCTCTAGATCATGGTAATTGATGCAAGTATGATGATCTGTGAGAGCGCCTTCTCTTTTAATGGTATTTTCTTACAAAATGCTTGTGTATTATTAACATTTATTGACTGTTTACAATGTGCTAGCGTTGTGCTAAGCATTTCCCCCTTACCCAGTAGTAGTTACTATTAAAGTACACTTTACAAGTAATGAAATTGAAGTTCAGTGAGGTTAAGATACTTGCCCAAAGCAACATGCTGGCTGAGAAAACTGATCTTTCTCAAACCCGAAGTTCTACGCTGTTAACCTCTACACTGTGGTACCATTCACAAATCTGGTAACCCAGGGATGTTTTCCTTGGTGGTACTGAGATGTGTGTCTGGTCCTTGTCATTAACTTCTACCTTGGGCCCTTTTTATCCATGGGTCCTTTCAGATATAGACTTAAAAGGGAGGAAGATAATGGTTGAATATAGGACTAGGGAATAGGAGGTACAGGTTTCAAGTGAAACTTCTGCTACAATAGCCAGGCAACTTTGAGCAAGGTATCTATGCACTTAGGGCTCTGCTTCCTCATCTGTTAAGAAGGGAAAAAAAATAACAGCCAACTTAAATTGTGAAGATTTCTCCACACTTTATGGATAGGAAATTGAAAAACTAGAGCAAATGCTTTCTGAAGTTGCACAGCTACTGAAACTATAAGCCCTGAATATCTTCTCCAATTTACTAGGTTCATTTATAATTTGGTTCTCTCTATATTAGTCCTTAATACATGCTTATTCACAGCCTTAATGTTTAGAACTGGCATACCAGAACTTTAGTTTCCTTACTTAGCCTCTTCCCTTTTGCCTTCACTGGGCCTCTAGGTTGGCAATAGATGAGTCCTATGCTACTTAATAAACTTTATAAACCTGCTTTGCTGGTGATGGAAGTAGGCTGTAATGGGTGGTCCTGAAGTCGAATCTTTTCCCACCCTTATCTTTAAGCAAATTCTCTTGCCTTCAGCTGTTTTACAAATGATGGGAATATCTATAGAAGCATTTAACAAGTCATACAGACCCAAACCATTCAAGAAATAATTGAGAACATGTATGAAAATAGATGGAACACAAGCCCATTTTCTGATTCTAGAAGCTTGGTTATATAGTTTTCTCTATCTTTTATTTCCTGTGCTCTGAATCACAACAAACAAGCAAGAAGGGTAAAAGGCAGCTAGATGTAAAATGAGAAGTGGAAGAAACTGGATAACTAGTATCTTAACACAGGGTAAAAACCTATACATGTTGGACTATGCCACACTAAAAAGCTATGTAGTATTCGGCACACTGAAAATTTATTTTCTACCTTAAAGAAACCATGTATCAGAAGTAATTTAATCCAGGCAGAATGCTTCATTTAAGAGTTAACCAAGCTTAAGTTTAAACACTTCAGGCTAAAATATTGAGTTCTACTGTTTCAATGAGAATTTATAAGGCATCTTTCTGTTGTTAACAACCTATAAGAGTTGTTTTGTATTTCAGAAGTGTGTGATGGGGTCATATTTTGTTCAGCATAAATGATCCCCCAAACGTTAATTACAATGAAAATTTAGAAATTGGCTGCAAAACTTAAAAGGCCAGAATATGGTAGAAAGAAATGTATAAATCTGAGGAAAAGTAAAAAGCACTTACCTAGAATGCTAGAATAGGTTTTTGGTTAAAGAACCCTGGACTGAGAGTAACCTTGAGTACCAGGAAACTTAAACGACTTAAGCTCTGCTTTTTGTTGCTGGCACTGTTGTTCAGTGTTGTGTATCTGCTTAGAGCCAACTGTTGCTTTAGCAACAGGATATAGAAAGAGCTTCTATCCAGTGTTAACCTGTTATTCCTGACCCAATGACTAGGTCGTAGTCCAGTGTTAGCGTATAATCTGGAACAAGTTAACACTTGCTGTGACCTTAGTGCTGTTTCAGTTAATGGAATTTCAAGTAAAGTATTTATGTGACATTTTTCTTTACAACCTGAGAACAGCAAGGTGAAAAATGAAGTTCAAAGAGGTTGAGGTATGAGCTCCAGGGAACAATTAAGCATAGATTAGTTCTAGAAAAACTATGGGAAAATTTCTGTAATGAAAACAGTCTCTAACCTAGAAAATGAGTAGCTACATTTGACAATCCATCAAGTAAAAAGGGTACGAAACATTCAGAAAATATCCCTGTGGTTTCACCCTAATTTGAGAAACTGCTAACTAGTATACTTAGTAGTGGGGCTTTGAAATTGAGAATGTTAGTGAAAAATAATTCTGCCCCTCTTTTATCTTTAGATTGCATACAATATAGCTGGAAATGTCTGGGACAGATATAAATAGAAAACAAACACTATTTTAATTCAGCATACTCCTTGAGAGTACATAGGACTATGGTTAAGTATCACACAGGGTCTAACATATGATTACACTCAAGTTATACTGGAAAGGCCTTTATGGGATCACCTAGTCTAGGCCTCTCTAGTTGGATGAAACAGAATATAGAAAAAGTTTGTACAACTAAGATAGTAACTCCCAATTCTGTGCTTCAGTACCCTGAAATAGTAATATAGAAGATACAGATGAATCTGAATCTAAAGTGACCCACTAATAAACCATTTTAAAAAACAATATTTTCCTTATAGAGTATGCACCTCCCTCATCCAATAATTAGGGCTTTTCTGGATGATTAGACCCTTGCTTGGATTTCTGGAGTAAATGATTATACCTTAAAACGTATTATTAGGTTGAACCATAAGAAATTCTCTTCTGTGGGTCAAAACTGGTCAGCTCCCAGCAATTTCCTATGGTTCAACATAACTGACGTTTTCAACCAGCAGTTGAGTGCAGTTTCAAATTACCACCACTTGCCAAAAGTTTTACTATAGCAGATTCCAATTATTGCTTTATTGCAACAGTTCCCTGAAATAAAACCCAAATGCTGTCATAGGTTAATCATGGGTTATAAGTGAGTATTATCCATTCAAGCATCCTAGTAAAAAACTAAAATTTTAAAATAAGGGATCAGCAAATTCACCGTATCAGATATCCTTATAAAGGGTACAGGGGATCCAAATTGTAAATAGCAAAGACAGGGAGACTGAGACTTCACAATGAACACCCTACTTGTTGCCTTTTGGAATTTTGCTAAACCCATAGATCCAATTCAAATTCAAGTCCCTTGAAGCCTTAGAAAATCTAAGTATAAAAGTAATTTTCCTTTATTCATTTCCAATAACCGCCAATCATCTGCTTACGGCATAAGCTCATTGTAGGCACAGCCTATAAGAATATTAACTAGTTGGTTTCAATCTGAAAAAAGTCAATCTGTTTGCAGAGGACACAAATGTTAGGTACTATTTCCCAATCTACCAGCAATATTCAGTTAACATACCAACTTTGCAGAGACCCTTCTGAGGTTAAACACTAGACTCATAGCAAACAGTAGCTACAAAAATACTTCCAAAGGTGATGGATCCCAGCCACAAAAGAACGGCTGACATGGAGATCCAGTACAAACAGTAAAACACCAGCTTAGTGTTAGGATGTTCTTTGGTTATTTTGCTTGTCTGTGTATACCTGGACTTGCTTTTTAAAGAATATTTACTTAAGCTACTACCTCCCTCAGCCTTGTCCTAAGCAACATCTCAGTTTTCATGAACTCACTGGTTTGATATGCTGTTACCTCCACATTAAAATAGTTACTTAAAATTAAGACTTTTATGTATCCCTATTATAATTTTAACAGTGGTGACTGACCTGTCAACAGAAACCCATACCATTTTGCGAAACAGTTTTAGGCCCGTGGAAGGCTTAAAAGAGTGACGCCAAACCCAAGAATCCTAGGCTTCCCAAGGCTTCAGGAAAAGACCATTTTTACCCCCATGTAATCTCAGCTTTTAATTCATGATTTAGTTCAGATATCATAACACGATTTCATATATGTATGCTGAAACAATATTTAAGCTGCACAAAACCTTTCTGGGGGGGCTGGCAAGTTTTCCCATAGCAACATTCCGTGTAAATAGTAGCCAAAAAAGATGCACCCCTCAAACTAAGTTTGGAAGGCTACCTCTATCAAGAATAGTTACCTTTGGGGAGTGGACTTTTCAGTTCTGAATCTGAGCATGTGCTATTAAAAAAAAAAAAGATAAAAGGCCTATCATGATTCTGCAGTACATATTTCTAAAGGACATTGGGATTAGTCATTTGTAAATAATAAAATCTTAATACTTATTTCCTAGAATCTGGTTATTAGTTCTAAAAAAACTCCCTGGGCTAAACCCACTTAAGATGATTTTGTGTTTCTTCCGTTCCCATTGAAACAGTCTTTACAGGAGGATTTTAGTGAATGTTCTACCTGGAAGAAAATGAAAAATCGTATTTTCTTTATACCATATTTACCGATTTGGGGATTAATGAAAATTCTTCTCATACCTTATAGTTAATTTGTAACTCTACTATTGAAGAGAAGAATAAAAAGGCCAACAATTTTACATGTTTCTGACTTTGGTGGATTAAAAAAAAGACATTTGTGGGTAATTTTATTAGGATATGAAATTACTTGATATTATTATTCAATGTTCAAGGACTGCACTATTCACACTACACCTTAAAATTTTCAGTTATCAGGGTTTTAGGAAAAAGCATGTAATATCATCACATCTTTAACCTCAACAGTAATAAATTTCAGGGCTAGGGTTTTACATACACTGACCTGGCAAATATTTTTAACTATAACCTGAATTGTCCTTCAGCCATAAATTAAAATCACTTAGCTTTTTAATGCACATAACAAATTAACATAAATTATGCACATAAAAAATACTTTTCACATGCCAAGTGAAAGAGCCGTCTTTCTTCTTGCTCAGTAGTCTTTATATAATATTGTAGAGCAACTCCCATAAACCCACAATTACTTGATATCACCTTGCAACACACTTCGTTTAAGTTTGTATCTTCCTAAAATTAAGACATCTGGCTAAAATATTTACAAAAAATCCATTCATTAGTATGAGAACCTTTAAAATTATTTCCTTGAGAACCAAAAATCAAATTAGTGACATTCCTTATTTAAAAACTGCTCATTATACTTCTTTATAAAAATAACTTTAATAAAGAATCAAAGGCAAAAGTAAAATTCTGGATTTTACCCCAGTGCCTTCCAAAAGTTGCCTATGATTAGAATTTTGTTACAAAGACTTTCCTAATATCAAATCTCTGATCAATTCCCTAAACCATTCTAACACACTAAATTTTTTTAAGTACTAAGATTTCAGATGATTCATTACAAAATGATAAATTGACCAGCTAATATTTTACTACTACTTATGAGCAAGTATAAATGCATCTTAAAAAGCAATCAGAATACTACTCTAGGCCTTTAAGTAGGTCCAACTACTTTTCAACAGTTGGTATAAAAAGTAGAAAGTTAAAAATCAGCAAATGGAAGATCAAAGTTTATTTACTACCTGCATACAAAAACATATTGCACATCAAACAACCAAAATCAAAAAAAAATAAAAAGGAAAAAGGGAAAAAAAAAGAAAAAAGGGGGAAAAAAGAAAAGGAAAAGATACTCTACTGAAGACTAACATGTAGTTTATACAGAATAAACCTTCTGGAAATTGATCTTTTCAGTAGTTCAGGTTATGTCTGAATGGACATGACTAATTCAGCTTAGTGTTTTAACTAAAGCTATGTTTGATTTTTTAAATACTGTACACTTTAATAAATAAACCAAACAAAGCCTCAATGTAGAACAGTCACTGCCAATATCACCCAGTGTCCCTGCAGATGAGAATTTAACAAATGTATTCCAGTGGCCTGCAGATTTTCCTCTACATACAGCATTTTAAAAACACATTAAAACAGACCAGTTTCCAGACTAAACTAATGAAGAAATTACAATTCAGTGCAAAATATCTTAGACTGCATTTCACTCTAGTTTTCCTCAGGTGAAGAAGTGGTTGCATATTATTAAAAATGTAACAAAAGCAGCTAATGCTTTCATAAAGAATATTCCCTTAGGGATCCCACCCCCCACCCACCTCCCCCCATCTCTGCCATATTTTGAAAACAAAATAACATTTCCTATAGCCAGCAACTTTTTTTTAATGTTACATATACTATTCTCAAGGCACATCTGATGATAATATTTTATAACACAGTAGGTGTCAAAGTTATGTTTAACATATGATTTCTTCAGGATCCCTCCCCTTTCTGAATTCCAAATGGAGGAACTGAAAGTGCGATGTAAAGACTGGCGATCCATATTCTATCTTTGGCAAGCTTGTACAAGCACTATTGTAAAATGTAATGTAAAAGAACTGTAAACTAGGAACTTCTTCAGTTTATGAAACACCATTCAGGACTGCTGCTTCTTGAGTATTTTCTTCTTTTAAGGTATTAATCTTTTCTTCTCCTGGAGTACGCTGTATCTTAGAAATTTCATCGCCAGAAGCACTAGTTGGGCCATTTATTGCCTTTTCTGAAGGACCATGCTCTTCAATCACATCTTTTGCCTGCCAAAGGGAGACAACTTTTTCAACTTCTTTATAAATGAAATCTATAGCTGAGGAGGACAATAGCTATATAAACATTAATTAGCTAATAAATAATTTTAGTTTTCACATACCACAATGGATCAAAGAATTAAAACATTCTTAAAATTCAAAACGAATACCAATGTACTCCACCTCTCTGGGCTTTTCAACTCTTTAGTATCTAGTGGTGCATAAACCACAGGAAGAATCTGTACCTGCTTACTGAAAACTTGCACCTAATTTCATTTTAACCACTGGAAAGCTCACCATATAAAAGATATAAACATTAATACCCTAAGTAATGCAAATAACCACCTACTTACTCACCTTTTTTTTTGAACTCACATTTACATATCAAATCCCTTAAAATATTTAAAAGAATTGAAACTTAAAGGTCTTTATCCACCACTGAGAAGAGGTATATTCAGCCTACTGCTCCCCAAATTAAGGCAACAGTCTCTATGCCCAGTATCTTTGGGCAGACTGAATTTTATGAATGCTATTTAGAGTTCTAAATGAAAAGTATTTCAGGCTCAAGCATGCATATCTTCAGTTACCTGGGGCCAAAATCAAAATCAAGAGTAGTCTTTAACTAAAATATTACTCATCTAATTGGGGAAACAAGTGATCATACAAGTAAGTTAAGAAGTGAAAATAAAACTAAACCATACCAAAAACAAAAACACCAAAACCTACAGGTTAAATTCTCCTTACCATTTCTTTCTTGTTTTTAGCCAAAGTTTCCCTTGGGAGGTTTCTTTGTCTGCTCTGAGACTCAGCTCTAGAAATATAATCTGCAACTGTGACTGTTGAAGATGAGAAAAAAATTACAGGTGTTGAAAAAGTACTTCTAAAGTTTATTTATGGATAAAGAGTAATTTTACTTTTAAAATAAATTAATGGTGGGTTACCCAATTTCAAAATTTTCTTAAGCTGGGTACCACCTCCAACCAAAAACTAACCATGAAAAATGTGCCTGTGGTTTAGTGCTGACTACAGAAGATTTCAAGCTGGAGAGCGAGGAAGCCTAGATTAAAGTCCTCTTCAACAAGAGTCCAGCCATTTGCTTCTGATTAGTCTACAGTTGTGGGGTAAGTCTGACATAGAAATCCACAACCAAGAATAGGGAATGCAGCATTCTAAGCCCAGTGTTTGCACTTATCAGTGGGGGAAAAAATGGGGCAAACTGGGTCAAATTGTGGTGTAGTATGCTTCAATTTGAAATTTTCATCAAAGATGTAAAAGATTTACTCAGAAATTAGTTGTTCTGTTTTTTTTTAACATTTTCTTTAAAAGCACAGTAAGATATCCAAGTGTATTTTATGGTTCCTTTTTCACATTTCACACTAGACACCATTCTGAGTAATCTAAAAAAACTGCAAGCAAACTAAAGATGACAGAACACCAACCTAAAAATGTGGCCATTGATCATGGTGGGAAAAGGTCCACCATTCAGTAACCACTCCCTTTCCCCATCTTGCCTATCTTTCAAGGGACTGACTGAAAAGGTGTTCGTGTTTGCAATGGCAGTAGGGATACAGGGAAAAGACTAACCCAAAGGGGAAAAGACTAACCCACACTAACACCCTACTGCCAACCCAACTGCAACAAACTACCTCTGGCCTGCTAGTACACTGGACTGGCCTCACTTTATACTGCAGAACTTTCTCTTCAAGGACCTGCAACTTAGAATTCACTTATTTGAAGAAATATCAAAATAATCACCCTCTTCCTTTCAAAGTATTTACTTTCCCTCAGAAACTGGTGAAGAAAAATCCCTGATTATGTGGAATACGGTGTACTTTAAATTATGGGAGCAAGTAAATTACAAAAGAATTAAAACTCGGGTAAATTTAAAATTTAAAGTCACTATGTACGGGAAGAACTAGTCCATCAGGTTCAAATTATATGAAAATAAATCATTTTAATATAATAAAAAGCTGGACTGTATTTACAATTCATTTTTCTTAATCATGAATTAACATGCTAACACCTTTCTTTATAAGATCCAAGAACTTTCTAGAACTATTAAAATGAATCTTTTTAAATCTCAAGGAAACAACTTAATTCAGAACTAATACACATCTTTAGAAACACCGCTAAATAAGGATGTTTCATGTCTAAAACTGTCTCTTTTCCTCCAAATTGTAAGAAACTCCATGTGCTCATTTTGGAGCTTTATAAATGGTCATTTAAATTCACTGTAAATGAATTTATAAATACATTTAATAATAGTTTCCAAAATTGGGGAGAGGGATACTATCAAATCCACTTCATCATTATATCTACATACACAGAAGCAAAAGCATCCTAGGAAGTATTCTAGTTTGGAGAGCACCTTAATGAATTCATTCTGTTTCCATGGTTGAGTCCTCAAGTGACACCTGGAAGAACTCAGCTACGTGGAAACCCTGATGCATAGACACACATACTGCTATATTTGAACACGTGACAATTCTTAAAACTCTTCATCCACTATGTACAGACAGAGAATAGTATACTTTGATACAGTTTATCAATTAATAGGCACTTAGCTGGAAAGGTAAAAATTTATCAGTGCCCCTCCTCTACCGAAGGGAGGTAAAACTAAAAATAACTTCAGTTAATTCAAAGAAAAACCTGTTTATAGCCAGTCTTTATAATACAAGCCACTTAAAAGTTCAAAACAGATTAATAAGTATTTACAATATCTAGAAAAAAATTGAGGCAATTTGTGCAGCATAATTTGGACTCTAGAATTTAAGGGCTCCAAAGTTAATTCACTGGACACCAGTATACTGTCATTCTTTTCTTAGTAAATACTCACTGCTTAATTTATACTACGGGCAACAAATTCTGAGCAAATAAGAACAAATTAAATAATTGTTTATTTCAGAGAATGTTGACATTAACTTTGGATAGAAGCTGCCTTTGTAGATACTCCTTCCAGGAGCAAAGGAGAAAATGATGTGCTTTTTCCACCTATCCTATCTTGTGGGGTGGTGTGTGTGTGTGTGTTGGTTTGGGGGATAGGGGGCACGCTGAAAAAGGCAATGAGTTCTAAAGAGGAAATCAGTACTTCCAAAAAACAGAGTAAAATAGGAATAAATGCAGTAAAGAACACAAATCATTGCTTAATTATTTAAAACTCTAAATTACTCAAGTTTCGATTAATACCATGCAGAAATCTCTTCCTCTTCTTTATCAAAGGCTTTTACGTTATTCCCTTTATGTCCTTTGCCTTAGTAATGAACCACCATCCACCTAGTTAATTATGTTGTAATTTATTCTATCTCAAGCCCATCCTACTAATAGCTTAAATTTCCTTATTTATAAAGTATAGCCAAAAAGTGTATGCACTGCTATGCCAGCTTCAAAAAAACAAAAGAAATACAATCTCTTCATCTAAAAGATATTTCTAACACTAAAGAGAGAGAAAATAAAACAATAACATTTCCTGGAACCTATTTTGACAATATTTAATTCCTTTTAAATTTACAACTATCTTTAAAACATGAACTTTTTTTCCCCCAAGAATGGAAACTAATACCCTTAACCAGTTTTCTCAAATGTCTCTACAACCACTAAACTTAAAATTCTAAATAAAGATACTGGAATTTACATTCTTTATTTGGGGAAAACACAAGAATTTGCTTTGGAAAGAATGCAAAATTGATTAGTTTAAAAGGGGTTTATTTCTGGTGCACACAGTTTCTTCATTGTAAATATACATGTGATTCTCCATACAAAGGAAATGGAATTATGTTCAAGATAGTATAGACACAGCAAACAAGTTTCTTTGAAGTTACTAAAAATTATATCTACTTAAATTAACATTCTAAAACTAAGTAAGTACTATTAATTTGAATAGTTAGTAGGTGTAAGGGAAAAGGCATCACACTACAATAAACAAAAACATAACATGCATTCCTCTTACTAGGAAAAAGACACTTTCAAGTATTTTTTCATTTATACTTTTTTTTTAAACTGTGGGTATGAGAAACCCCACAAAAATGAGGTGCTGAACCCAGATATAGTAAGCAGGCACCATGCAAAAGCTGCCCAATTTTGCCAATCAACCTCAATCACAATCTACAACATAGTTCCTGGGATGGCAGGCCCCAACTCAAGAATGCAGAATCTGCCAAGTGGACAAAATAACGGTCTTCTCAACAGTATTTCCATGTAAAAAAATTGAGACACAACATTAGTTCAATTAGACGGGTTTACTACACATTTATGGTGTGAAGGAAGAATGCATTTTCTTAAGAGTAGTAGTCGTATTAGTTGAGTAAACAATTTATGCAATGCACATCTTGAATGTATATGCACAGGTGTACATGTAAGTATAATATATTTAGAAAGCAGACACATGACATTTTTTTTCATGCTTGTAACCTGGTGTTGGCAACAGGTCCACGCAAGTTACCTGGCTGTCTATCTTCTGCCTGACCCCTGAAACGACGCCTGCGGCTACGATTGCGTCGCTGGGGTTTTTTTTCACTATCATCTGTAATTGCAAAGTTCACCATGAACTATTCTGACAAAAACAAAGCAAAAAACAAAGCAAAAAAAATAAAAAAACCCAAAAAACTTCTTTCCTTCAAAGATTTAAAGAAGGGAAAAGAACCTTTTAATTAAACAGGAAAGATAAAACAATACACATTACTCACAGGAAAAATACTTTTGTAGTTTAAAACATTCCTACTACATTAAAAATAGAATTATCATCCAGAAATTAAGAGGGTTTCAACTCTTTTTAAACAAACTCTAAGACTTAATTTAAATTATCATCATTCAGGAATAAAGTTTTCCTTTTTTTTTTTTTTTTTTTTTACCAAAGTTAATGACATTTTAGCCCTCTGGAAATCAATGCCTACTCAGTATACACACCTTCATTAGTGTCATTTATAATAACATTTAAAGAGGCAAACTGAAAGCCCAATTTTGGTTTAGAACAGTAAGAGTATTAAGTGCCTTGCAGTTTGAGTATCTGTCGTTTTAATGGCATCAAAGGGCACTTTAATAAACCCTCCCAGTTTCAAATTATTTGGCTATACAAATCTGAGAACTAGACATTTAAGACAGACACAAAGCCATCTACCTCGTCTGAAGTAAACACTAGGAAAAATTCAATTTGTGAATTGCATATGTTTGGGATTTTTTTTAAAAAAGCTTCATACATTAACAATATTATACAATAATATATATCTTTTCCCTAAGTGCTTACATACCTAGCCCATTTTCATTAACTGAAGCTGTATCAGATTCAGTCATCCCATCCATCAGAACAGCATCTTCATCAGTCCTTCGTCTACGAGACCGCCTACGACGGTTAGTACTGTGATGAGATTCGCTGGCATCAGTGTCTGCAGTCTGATCTGATTCTGTATTATCAAGTAAGCTGTATGGATTGCTGTCTGGATCTTTGAGCACTATATGCATGTCAGAGGCAAGAAATATTTGTTTAAGAGAGCTGCAGTTATTAGGAATATTCTGACCTATATTGAACTATATCAATTAATGATAAGAAACTTCAATTTTCCCCAGGTAAAAATATACCCTCTCTGTCTTCAGATAAAATGTTTTCTGTATCACTATTTTACCTGAAAAACAACAAATATAAAAACCTTTAAATGGCAGTGAAAAATTAAAACAGAAGATGGGCAGACAACTTGGCTTTCTACCATTTCTCTTTGACTTGTTTTGAAAACGTATTAGGAACTAGTATATTATTACATGCTACTTTTTACATTCACATTCCTAGCTAATCCTGCCCAGAGGCTAGAGAAATAAAAATGAAAACAAATATTCAGCTAAAATGAATCAATTCTAACAAACAGCTTTTTGTCTCCATAACTGAGTTCAATGTGGTTGCTGCTTCTTTATGCCAATGAACTATTTCCAAATAATACTCAACACCTACACTCCATGACATAATAGAAATCTCTTACTATGAACCGAAGCAAGCAAAACAAGTCTACACAAATAAAGCATACTAAAAAATTTGAAATTCTAACTGGTTATAGGAAAATGTGGAAATGAATGTTGAGTAGTACTCCCATCTCCAGAAAGAAAGAGTGAAGGTGGAGTAAGGTAGGGTGAGGGTGGGAAAGGAAAGGTTTTAAGATATAATTTATAAGAAAAAAAAATACCCATCTTACCTATGTGCATTTATTGCTTCCACCAATCAAATTATAGAAGAAATTCACCTAATCACGATTTTTCCTTTCTAAGTTTCCTTTGGTAACAGCTAGCAAGCTAGCATCTTTGCAAAAGACACTAAGTTTATCCATTAATCATAAACACTAGGTAAAGTACATTTACTTTGTAATTCAGCATACTATAATTTTATAAACCTTGGTAATAGTGAACAATATACTAAAATATAAAAAACGATTTCCCTGGAAGTCTGTAAACTGAACTTAGGACTTGAAGAATATCACTAGAACTAGAGAGTACTTTAAAGTCCTGTAAAAAGTGTGATTTGATCCAGCCTTTTTTTAAAATTTATTAAGAGTGGTTTTATTAAAAGTTGCCATACAATAATATACTATGGATCTAGTCCATGGATCCCTGACAATTCTCAATTCTCCCCCCAGCCCATTATACTAAGCAAGAACATTCTGAATATTCTAGCTAAACTTTCACTGAGAAACACTCTATAGTGCTTTTCCTTATGTTGCTATGTGTATGTGTGTATATATATATATATTCTACTATTTTCCTCAGACAGTTAAAAGAGAAACTTCCAAAAATGACTGGCCCTGGTAAATGAATTAACATATATGAAATTATACTGTTTACCAAGAAAGGATTCTGACATAGTATATAAAAGACTACCAGAACTGATGGAAGATTTGCCACCACGTGGTCCACCACGACCTCGACCCCCTGAAACACTTCTGCCTCTTCCTCCTGGGCGTCTCCGGCTGTCACGCTGATGCCGGCTCTCTCGGTCATCTTCTCCCGCCAATGACCAATCACTCAGCTCGTCTTTACGCTCAGATTCAGTTTCAGATGGGTTAGACAGCTCAGAGTTTGTACCTTGGGAAAGAAGAAAACATACGCCAACTATTTCTATTAAAGAAAAAAGTGAAATTTTTCAACATTATTTCCTGCTAATCATTGTTTAAATAACCCTACTGATTGGCTGCTCCAAAGAAAGAGAAATAAAAATGTTAATGAATTTGAAATTTATTAACTAAGAAATAAATGAATGTTAATATTGTATACTAGTAATAAAGTATTTACCTAGTCAGATAGATTAAAAATTGAACTGTTTGGATGTGCAGAAACATAGCCAATAGAATTTTTCAGAGAACATACAAAACATTATACATATACAATATGAAAATGCACTTAATATAGGGAAATATTTTTAAAATTTTGCCCATTTTTAGGTTTTTAACAAATTGTTAGTATTGGGTTGGCCAAACAGTTCATTTGGTTTTAAGTAAAATTAAAAGACACATTTTTCATTTTTACCAAGAATTTTATTGCACAATGTATTCACTAACCAAACAAACTGGCCAAACCAATATAATAAGAAATAACCACTATCCAATATTTAAAAGCAAATTTAATCATATTTAGAAGAATGAGTACTTTAACTGCATACTGTATTCTACCATTATTTCACTGATTCTAGGCAGCACCTTTTTTTCACATTTAACATCTCTGAAATAAGAATATTTCTTATAATCGATGGTCTCATGAACTGGGAGTGTATTTTTAGTAGCTCTACATAAAATTATGTTTTTCTCACAATAATGTCTTAAGTTAGAAGAATACAGCGTTTGAAATCACTGAACAAATTTTAGGTTACTCTGAGAAAAGACAGCTTCAACCTGACAATCAATGGAGTTGAAGCCATTATCAGTGAGACAAAACTTCAGCATGACTTTAAATGTTTACGGACTTTTTCTAACATCCCAATGGCCGAATTCAATAGTGACCTTTTAAAAATGTAAACACTGCAAAGATTCTATGAAAGCCTACAATATCATTATTATTATAACACAATTAATGTGTCAGATTTATATGACCCAATCACTATCATAATCATTCCCACTTCTATTCTTTGTAAGTTCTGGGATGGCATTTTTTCATCCTTTCCTCTTAGCATAGAGGTATCCTATGCTTTTCAAAAGTTCATTTTACACCTTTTGTTTTTTTCCAGGCTGCATTGGGTCTTTGTTGCTGTGCGCAGGCTTTCTCTGGTTGCAGCGAGTGGGGGCTACTCTTCATTGCAGTGCGTGGACTTCTCATTACAGTGGCTTCTCCTGTTGTGGAGCATGGGCTCTAGGCACGCGGGCTTCAATAGTTGTGGCATGCGAGCTCTAGAGCGCAGGCTCAGTAGTTGTGGTGCACGGGCTTCTTTGCTCCACGGCGGCATGTGGTATCTCTCCAGACCAGGGCTCAAACCCAGGTCCCCTGCATTGGCAGGCGGATTCTTAACCACTGTGCCACCAGGGAAGCCCATTTTACACCATTTTGCTTTTACAAAAGACCTACACAAATACCTGTTTTCGCTAACCAAAAGAAATCAAAGAGGATTTCTGCTTTAGGAAAAAAAGGCACGAAGAGAAAATAGCCTTCAGCATTTGCGTTGCAGCAAGCCATTATAGAGGCAGCAAGCACCCCAAACAGTGACAGCAGCACCCCCCAGCTCCTTCCTCAGGAACTAAACTCAGCATCAAGCCAACAGAGTTTTGAACTGTGTCGGTGAGCATCTGTGCTTTATCTCACGTTATTTTGTGCATCTATTAGCAAGATGTGTCCTAAGGTAATTGCTTCTTCACTTTATGCCATTTCAGCTTACAAAAGGTTTCACAGGAAAACTACTTTCTGATAGTATGGGAAACCTATACGTGCAAATCTATCTCCTTAAGGGCCCAGTTCAATGTCTGTAGCTTCCAACCAATTTAACTAAAAATAGACCTCTCCCCTTATTTCCTTAAAATTAATGTGTATCTATCATGAAGTATTGTCATGTGTTGTTTTCTATTTTCTCCAGTGTGGATTTACTTCCCACTTGGTCTACAATATAATAAAGGGGAGAGCTCTGTCTTATACTTCTAGATGCCCCCAGAAGCCTAGCAACATGCATATCAATTTTCTCTTGAGATGTGAATTTGCTGCATGATTTTGAAGTTCCTATGCTGAACTCCCAAATAAGAAAGATAAACTAAAAATACACTATATTAACTCCATAGTCATTTAATGATAAAAAGCAAAACACAAGAGCTCTTCAGATACACAAAATGCTAAGTACTAAGGTACAGGGATTAAAACGTAAAGTTTAAAAACAAGCCTACCAACTTCCCTTCTCCTTTAAAGATAAGTCTTCTATTCATCTTTTTTTTCTCCATATGCCATTAAATATAGATGTAGCTAGTCATTATATAAGAATGGATAAGTTAGACATACATTTTAAGAAAAATATAGCAAGCTTCTAGTACTGACATTCGAGTCTTTGTTAAGAAATGAGTCTCAGTAAAGAATGAATCAAAACACTTATTTTTCCAAATGACAAAAAAGAACTTTGTTAACTGATGTCATGGGCTGGTGGAATAAGGGTAGTTTATCATTTCATGAGTAGCTAAAAAACAAAACAAAACAATCAAAAAAAAAACCTTGGAATGTATCAGAGCTTTGGGATTTATTTACAAAGCTATATACCCTGCCTGAAAACATTACCAAAATTTGAAGTTAGATGAGTACCTCGTTTTTTAACAGAAGTTCCTTTCGAATTATCTTTAGAAATACAGTGTAGTATTTAACTCAGTATCATAAGCAAAAAAATTTTCTTAAGTTTAACCTAAATCTAATACTCAAGATACTCAAAGAGGGTGTCTAAATCATAAATAGATTTCAGTAGATAAAGACAGCTATTAAGGTCAAAAACAAAAAAAGCGAATGAACTGGCTAGTGTTCCACTTCCTTCATATTAAACATTTCTGAGATGGCATAAGGAAATCTGCACATGTAATTAAGGTTAAGGATATTGATGTGGGAGGATTATCCTAGATTATCCAGGTAAGGCCAAATTAATCACATGGATCTTTAAAAAGTAGAGAACCATTCTCAACTACAGAGAACCAGAGATGGCAGCATGACTGTAATTACTGGCTTTATAAGATGGAGGAAGCAGTCAATAAGCCAAGGAACAGAGATTGTCTCTATAAGCTGGAAGTGTCAAAGGAACAAATTTTTCCCTAGAGCCTCCAAAAGGAAATACAGACATGCCAACACTTAGATTTTAGCACAGTGACACTCATGTCAGATTTCTGACCTACAGAACTATAAGATAATAGTATTGTAAAAAGCCTCTGAAATTATGATTTGATGCATAATCAACAGAAAAATACTCTGTTAAAATCATTGCAATCATTCCAATCTCAATTTTGTAAAATATAAGTTCATGAAACCAAAAAGTCAGGGTGGGGGGAGGCTTTATAAATGATCCATGAAACCGATTCAATTTGTAATGGCTCCAACAAATAAAAAGACCTGCTTTTAACAGAATTTTAACTCAGATTTTCCCCTTAAACTTCTAAAATCACCTTATGAAGATGGTTCACATCCTTTTAAATGAACACATATGCTGAACTTAAAACAGCTAAAGCCCCACATTTTATCAAATCCAACATTAAGTCATATTTTGTGTGCCATTTAAAGAAAATGCTGCCAATTAAAGTTGTAAGACATCATCCATTGTAACACATATAATTTCAGAGATGTTAAATTCTTATACAGCTTATATATATATATATATATACATATATTCACCACCTAAAAAACCTTCTGCTATTAAGTGGACAAGAACATCTACAACCAAATTCAAATAATTTTTATTTCTCTGGAGCCCACTTTAAGTTCAACAGCTATTTCAAGAAATACAATGTTACTAGTTGGCAAAGATTCAGAGGTAAGGGTGCCATCTACTGAACAATCTGCATAGCTTTCTTCAATCCAAATGATATTCCTCTACCATTCTCATTTAAATTTATTTCTACTGTCAACAAAAGCATTTTGCCAAAGAGTGACCTCTCATCAATAAGTGGACTTGCCAGAGGCTTATAAAATTGTTCAGTGAATTCATCAACCAAAAAACCAAATCTCATTATCTGTACTAGTAATTTGTACCTCTAAAAGCATTCAATATGTACTTAATTTCTATTTAACTACTGATTGTCTTTTGTATTAAATGTGCTTTCAGGATTTTAATAGTTCTCAATTCTCAATCCTTCACATACTGAACACAGTAACTGGAATTCTCCTTTTCAGGCTTCAATACAGGGTTAACTTTAAAATAATGAAAAAAGGGGAAGGGAAACTTGACCATCCAACTCTACAACAAATGAAAAGCAGTACAAATCTAATATAACTCTGGCATCATTAGATGATCCTTTGGTCAAACATGAAATGTGGAATTGGAATCTGCACACTGTAAAGCTTTTTTCCCTAAATGCCTTCTATTCTGGAAAAGGCTTATGAAATTTTTTCCCAAAGCAGTTAGGATGAGCATAGGGGAGTAGAGAAGAGAGAAGAGAAGAGAAAAGGAAAGAGAGAAGGGAAGAAAAAAATCAGGTCACTGCTAAGATCCAAGTCCAAACGCAGAAAAATGGAACAGCTCCAAAGCTGAAGACGAACTGAGAAATTTAGGATTAGAGAATTGTTGACAATCACCATCCACTGGTCCCTTCCTACATAGGTTAAGCCCCATCCTCTCAGTGAAACACATTTTAGAAAAATGTTCATTTATAAAATGTTAACTAGGTTCTAACTTTTAAAGCTCTCATATTATTGAAATGCTGTATTTCACAAAATAATTCCAGATGTGAGATATTACTATTCGAAACTGCCAAATGAACCAATACAGTATATTTTAAAAACCAGTACAGATTTGCTATATGGAATCGTGGCACAGTGATTAGTGTATTTTTTCATTTTTACTTTTCCTAGAGGGTAGGCAAAAGATAAATCCTAGCAGTATCACCACCATCACTAGGTTTTTATTGGAAAATGTATATAATTGTACAGGGAAAATATCTGAGAAAACAAGTTGCATATATATTTATTCTAAATATTTACAACAAACATGATCATGAGCTATAAACAAAAACATGTTTCATTTCATTACACACAAACCTTTTACTTGAACACTACAAACCTTTTACTGTCATTAATATAAAGCATGCTGTCACTATTAAAACATGTACCTCAGAACTATCTCCTGCCCTCAAAGCCAAGATAAAGTGATGAACTAAACAATAATAAGCAGGACTTCCCTGGTGGCACAGTGGTTAAGAATCCGCCTGCCAATGCAGGGGTACGGGTACAAGCCTGGTCTGGGAAGACACCACATGCCACGGAGCAACTAACCCCACACACCAAAACTACTGAGCCTGCGCTCTAGAGCCCGCAAGCCACAAGTACTGAGCCCGTGTGTCACAACTACTGAAGCCCACACGCCTAGAGGCCATGCTCCACAACAAGAGAAGCCACCACAATGAGAAGCCTGCGCACTGCAACAAAAAGCAGCCCCCCGCTCACTGCAACTAGAAAACAGCCCACGCACAGCAATGAAGACCCAACGCAGCCATAAATAAATAAGTAGATAAATAAATAAAATGAAATAAAAAATAAATCCTAAAAAAACCCAAAAACAATAATAAGCAAAATGTATTGGAGCACCGAAACCACTACCAAAAAAAAAAAAATTTTTTTTTTACCATAACCGGAGGTGTAATTAGGGCCCCGACGACCTCTGCCTCTTCCACTATAAGACCTAGAACCTTGTACAGAAGAGACGGTACTTTCATCAGTGGCATATCCTTTCTCTTTTTCAGGCCCTCTGGTGGAAGAAGGTCTGAAACCCATACCAATCTGTCGTAGCTGTTCATCAATCTGCAGGCGTTCCATTCTTAGCTGTTCTACTTCCTATAACCAAAACAAAAAAGGATAAATCTTACATGTATTTGTCTTCTTAAAGCCCAGAGCTTTAGCTATACTCCAGTCCTACGAATGAAAGAAGCTGTGATCTTGGGCAGTTATTCAGCAAAGCATAACTGTATTCCTAGTGAACACAATTTACAAGGTCATTTGCTTATTCAATTCACCAAGCATTTACAAATGCCTTAGCATCATGTGCCAACCATGCTAAGTGCTACAGGTATGCAAAATAAAAAGACAATGACTCTTCTCCTTCAAGGGAATGTTTACACACAAGCATTAGAATAACCTAGGGGATGTTCAACAGACAAGTGCTGAAATAACCTATTTAAACAGCTAATAATTACACAAAATTACCAGATCTAGCCTTCAAGGAGTAAAAACTCTGCTAAATGAGGTAAGGTACCATTTTATGACAGGTACTATTAATAACCTACTTTCCTATCAAAATAATGACACTTGAGTTGTGACCTAGATGAACTGGCAGACTTGGTCATTCAGAGAATGAGGTCATTACAGGATGTGAAGGTCAGGTGTCTAGAGAAAGCTCTTGGCTAAAAGAGTATTGGAAAGATGAGTTTTAAAAAAAAGGAATGACATTATCAGGGGTGCTTTCAAAATATTAACACAGCAGCCAATGATATGAGTGACTAAAAGGAAAACATAACTAGAGACAGAGCAGGTGAGATACTATAAACAAGAGAAAAACAGCAGGAATAAGAAGAGTAGAAAATGACAATTCCAACTTACAGGGAATTTCTTTTCTAAAACCTTTTCTCTTTATTCATCAACCCAAACAGACTATATTAAAAACAATGGTTAAGAATTATCAACTGATATCTATGGGGGTAGTACATGTGATTCAGAGAATATCAGTTACCAAGAAAGCCCACCTTCATTCCTGGTTGTGTCCTATCTGCATCAAACACAAGAGTGACCATGTCTTAAACAGTATGGAAAGAAATGTAAAAGTACAGAGGGAAAGAGAAAAAATGTACATGAGGCCAATCATTTTACTACAGCAAAGGACTTAATATTCTCACGCAGAAAGAAAGGGCAAATATGAAGCTGAATTAACAAAAATATTTATTAAAGACTTAAAATTTACTACAAATATAAAATTAAAGTTTAACGTGTGGAGCAACATGATATGAACACTATACAAACCTTTAGATAAGCAATATGATACTCTAAAAGAACTTGCACATTTCCAATGCTTTCTTTAGTGCCAACAAATACAAATGGAACCATCCCCTGTAAGAAAACACAACATCCTCAGTATTTAATATTTATGTTTTCTAATTTCTAATTCAATCTAATCTTTTAAGTATATAAACCAACTTTTAAAGAAATTTTCCATCAAACTGGCATGAATTTTCAGACCAGATATATCACTTTAGTACTGCTTTCCTTAAAAATATAATAAAACCCATTAGTCAGGTTATCCCTATATTACATGCTCAGATAGCAAAACTTTCAACATGTGTGTAATGGAAGGAGTATTTCGTACCCATTAATAGAAGTATCATCTACAGACTCTCAATATTTACGCAATGTAAAGAAATTACTGATATGAGCAAGTAGTCACCAGTTATTAAAACAAATGAAAGGATTAACCCAGACCTGGTTTACTTAGCTGAATTTCAAAAGAGGAGGAGGAGAATAAGATGATGATTTTTTTTTCCTTTAAAGAAGTAAACTTCCAGCTTCCTACTGGCTAAAAGCAATGAACAGATCCTAAGTAAACTCACCCAATCACAGTGTCCTTCCTCACTTTCTTGATTCTACAGAATAGTTCCTAACAGTTATCCAAACAAACTGGCTTAACTTTGGATTCTAAATATGGAATTAAGTGTGGCGTAACTTTTTATTCTATGTAAGAAACTACTATGTGACTTATTTTCAAAATAATTTTTAAAAAATCTAATTGAATTTTAGTATGGGAGATCAAAAAGAAGAAATGCACCAGGGCAGGTGCTAAGGCTACAGTACAGAGCACAGCTATCATGGAGCTTAAAGCGAGTGACTATAAGGAAGTAATTACAACTAGGAAGGCATGAAACAAGGGACTCTAACTTAAGCTTATTAGGAAGTGAGAAAGTCTTGACAGTGTCCTCAAAAATTCACATGCAGAAAACAGAGGATACAAAGTGAATAAAAGACAGGGGAGGGGAAAAAAAGAGATCTAAAAAGTTTTAATCACATACTGTATTTCTGGGACTATATTATTTACATTCATTATTTAATGTTCATTAAAAATTCACTTTAAGAAATATCCCAATTCTACAGCTGAGAAAACCATTTGCTCACCAGCCAATTTCATATCCAGTTACTTAATTCCAGACAACATCCACGTGTTAACTGCCAGAATCTACGCCAAGGAATGGGATAAATAAAGTCCTTGTTCTAAAGATAATCACAATCTCAGAAAAGATAATAAACCTTCCTGTAATAATCTCATTGTACAGCATTAGTGATATGAATTTTAAAAGCACAGGAATATTAGGTAGAATGTGAATTATGCCATCCCAGATGTAGAAATTTAGGGGAATTCATAAGAATATTATTGTCATTTAAAGTCAATATTAAAAATAAATAGAATTTTACAAAGTAGATAAAAACAGTAAAGTCTTTTCAAACAGCTGATCTGCAAGGATTAAGAGAAATAGAATGCCTTGACCCCCAACTGGAGATAGTAACCAATAGTTACCTCCAAAGAAAAGGAGCAGTAAAAAGGCATCCTTAACTGCATGTATTTTACAGACTTTTTTTTTTTTTTTTGCGGTACGCGGACCTCTCACTGTTGTGGCCTCTCCCGTTGCGGAGCACAGGCTCCGGACGCGCTGGCTCAGCGGCCATGGCTCACGGGCCCAGCCACTCCACGGCATGTGGGATCCTCCCAGACCGGGGCACGAACCCGTGTCGCCTGCATCGGCAGGCGGACTCTCAACCACTGTGCCACCAGGGAAGCCCTACAGACTATTTTAATAGGTATTATAAACCATTAAAAAAAAAAAACTGGAGTAAAGAGTAAATGATTATTACTGAATATGAGTTTACATCTAAGTTATTTCAGTGAAATTTCTAGATTTAAAAATATTTTTTAAACTGATTATTTATAGTTAACAGGTGACACTGAGACAAACTAGCACTCAGAAAACAATAATGCTGATCCTGCTCCTGATAACATTACACCAAAAAAAAAAAAAAAAAAAACCTGGAGGGAAAAAACTAGAAATGCACTTCTGAACAATCTATGACCTGCTAAACATGATACAAAATTTCAGAAGTCAGAAGGCAAAAATATTTGCCACATACATAAAAAGACTAACTTACTCAAAATGCAAAAGCTTACACACTTCAGTAATAAAAAATGACAAAAAATATGCAAAAGACAATCTGTTTATAGAAAATGTCTTTCAAGCAAATGGAAAGATAATATGTACATCTTCTGGAATGGCACTAATTTAATTGTGATAAAAGTCAGTATTGGCAAATATGTGGAATACAGACATTTTCTATACTGGTGGAGGAATGTGTGGGAAAACTAACAAGATCTAAAAATTTAAATGCCATATAGCCTTTGATCTAACAAATGCACTTCCAGGCATTTACTCTTCAGTCACAAGGGATCTTTGCTGCAACATTATTTTTAAGAGCAGAAGACACAAAAAGGCAACCTGAGAAGTCTAAAATCTATTAGACATGATGGAAAGAGAAAAACATGGACAGGACATAAATATAATTTATTTTTTACACCATACCTTTCTGTGCTATTCTAACCTTTACATAAACCGTGTTTCTTTTACAATTAAAAACTCAAATCTAATCTTAAAAAACCTTAATTAACTGACTTTAAATATTTACCAGGTGCCTACTCTATATAGTTCATTATGCTAGGGAAGAAGGGAAAATATGAGAATTCAGATTTGATTTCTTGACTTCAAGGAGCTCCATAACCTGGCTTGGAGACATAAGATAAACCAGAAAACAAAATATAAGACTTAAAGAAAATCATTAAATACACAATTATATAGACAATAAAAGCTACGGTATACAGGTGGAAAGGTCATATCGGGCTAGAGGTGAGTCACCAAAGACTTCAGAGTAAACAAGTTATAAACTGAGTCTCCAGGGGATTTAGACAGCTTTTTTTTTTCTTTCTTTCTTTTTGGCCACGACACACAGCTTGCGAGATCTTAGTTCCCCAACCAGAGATCGAACCCAGGCCCACAGCAGTGAAAGTGCAGAGTCCCAAACACTGGACCACCAGGGAATGCCCCTAGACAACTTAAGTTGTGAAATGGTGGCCCCAAATAAGCCAATATCAACCTTCAGATTTGTTTTCACATGCAATGTTTTGAAAATTGAAAAATTTTGTGTACTGTTTAGGTTTCCAGCTTTTCTTTAAAATATTGGAAGAAACAGCAACACGTAATACATGCATTCCTACACAGCAACCAGATTAAACATGAGCAGCATGTTTCTTTTATAGAAAGGCACAGTGTGCCCTCCCTTTCCTATCTTGTACATCCCAACTTGCTTTGTAATTTACATAATGTGCTTGGTATCTTTTAGCATTTAAATTTCTTAACTCTAGCACAGAAATGGAGGTAACAATGACCAAAACTACAAACAAAGGAAAGTACAATAACTTCTTAATTTATGAAGGAGGGCCTAGAAGAATTAGCTTACAACAAGATGGTAAATACTGGAAAGCAACTGGGAATAAGTCAAGCTAAGGGAAGACTAGATATTAGTATCAAGCTAAGAAATTATAATTGAGTCATTAATGACCCTGCCCAGTAAACACCTTGATCTTCAGATCAATTTTAGGCAGTGGTTGTATGCCAAATGGATCACCATTATTTTATATATTAAGTATAAATGGGGACAGTGCCAATTATAACAGTATGACACCCTTGATTTTAATCCTCATCTTAAATTCAAGAAAAAACGGGGTTCCCCCCCATTTGGGGCATGGTGTTTGCTTAAGAATAAGTTAAAATTACTTGAGGTTCACAGCAGTTTTTGAAGCAGTGTAGGATGAAATCAATCCACAAGTACTCATTTGTATAATAGTAAGACATTTCTTTTCTCTCATTTGTTTTTAAGTATGTATTTTACCTCTACATTCTAACTAATTAAAAGGAATAAAGGAAATGGTATCTTTCATAGGCATCTTTACAACATCAAATACCAGCTGTGAGGCTATTTATCTGAGCCAAATTCTACAATTTTCTGTGTGTCTCTTTTTTTTTTTTTTAAACTTACTCTGTCTGATAGGCAAACAAACTCTCTAGTTATGTAAAACTGAGGAAGGTGTGAATGTACTGCTTTCTGGGAGATCATTTGGGGGGAAATCCTTGCCTTATGTTCAGACATGCAACTTATACAGACTTGACCACTGGAGCCACGAAAGTGAGAGATGCTTACAGTGGTGGATGAGAAGGAAAAATACCGCACTGTGGACAAGACATCAACATGTAAGAAAAAGACTGACAAAGAAATTTCAGAAAGTTGGCATCAGAATTACTAGCAACATAGAGCTTAAAGATTTCAATTAAGAAATGGTTAGGGCTTACAAATTCTAAAAAAACAAGGTCAAAGAAGTGTTACTTATCAAGAATTCCTTCACAGCCTACTGTTTTGTTTAGAATATCAAATTCTTTACACTCTAAGTACAAAAAAAAGAACTGTTAGGATTATCAGTCTTCCCCCCCCCCGCAAAAAAACTGGCTTTTTTACTGACATACTGAGAAACCAACCAAGAGCCCAAGGCCAACAACTGAAAGATGACTTGTTTTCTAAGTGTGTTAAGCAACATTGTAAGGAACAGAATTTTTTAAAAAAGAAAAATCTGCTGCAGAGCATAAGCAGTTCACCGGATATAACTTTCCTAAAACAATTTTCAAAATATAAAAAATAGTACTGTAAGTCAACCAGAAAGAGAGTGGGGGGTGGAGGGGAGGGAGACACACGACACAGGCAAATTATGTTTTAAATACTTACATCTTCTCTAGGTAGTTTATTTTCATTGTCTCCTTCAATTCTCACCCGAACCACACCAGATTTGTCTACTATTTCTTGAATAACTTTGCCATTCTTCCCAATTACTTTTCCTTTAATAAGAGAAACATATATAATGGTAAGTTAAAAACCAACACTGCTTATCATTTCAACACCAGCCCAAATAATTTAACTTACTATCAAATTATAAAAACCAAGCAAAACTTCATCTTCTTACTCTCAATTAACTCACCCTAAAGACCACTGAGGAACTTTATCCTTGGTATGAAACCTTCACTTCGGTACGCCTAAGGCAACTACTATTAACTGAGATTGACAGTGCCACTCACAATGTAAGCCATTTTCAATGTCTAAATATTTTTTATTATGTTCTATATCATTTTTCTATTTTTAAAATATCAAGTCGAACCATTTCAAAAACTTGGATATAAAAATGAAGGCAAAAAGAAAACTTTTATTTTGGCATTAAACACATCAATTTGTTTACATTTATGACATATTACATATATTATTATTCAAACAACTAACAAAGTCATCAATCTGGCTTTTAAGTTCCTATTTGTTCAAAAGACACCTGTGACTTCAAGATTCTTTTAAAATGAATATTCTCTTCACCAAAATAAAATGTTGACATTTAACAAGTATTACATTTTACACCTGTAAGTTTTTAAAGTACTGCAGAAGTGTACAACTACATACAACATGTATATGGTTTGCTGTCTTCCTAGATTATGAAATACTGTAAAATGACATAAAATTCAAATTATTTACCTTCTCCACACTTAACTTGTAAGTCTGTCACATAGCAGTTATTGAGTATCCAATAATTAGAGGAGAAACTAAAAGGAGGACACAAAGATGCTCTTCCCCTTAGGAACTCACTCGTTATAAAGCTAACATACACCCATAAAGTAACAAAGCAATACTGGGTAGTGTTACCTGGTAACAGAAGTAAATGTTCAAGTAACTATCAGTATATGGAATAGATGTATCCTAAGTTAACAGCAACATCTTATTTGTTAAGTCCAAATCCTCGATTAATTAATATTTTATACTATATCAGCAATCTATTTCCACAATAAATTAATTTTGGTTGAAAGAGGTTAAAATGTACGTTTCTCCTATTGCATGCTTGAGAGAACAGTTCCCAATAAAGAATAAATAAGGGGGGAAGGAGATAAATAAGGAACCATGGCAACAATAAGCTGGTCAATACAGCAGACACTATTATAGGATTTTCAAACCTCCTTGCCCAATAACCCTAAATTTAAAAGCACCAGCAATTGAACAGGTAAAAAGAAAAAACAAAGCAGTAGGAGAGGGAAGTCACATGATGTATGTCTTCTCTGAGCAGCCCTAGCAGCAGCATATAAAAGCAACCTTCATGTTAACACAGTGAAGCTCAAGCAGCAACTCCATCCTTGACCCTGCTAAAAATAAGCAAATATCTTTTCGAAAAAACAAAAATCAGATTGATATATCATACCCCCTCCCCCAAATCTTTACCCCTTCCTTCTTGTGGACTATACCAGTGGTGAGTGAATATCCATCACCCTTCTGGGGTCTGTGGCAAGGACCTACCTGCAAGTTTTATTTAGTCCCACCAGAGACCTTCAGTATTTTAACTGATCATTTCCACAGTTTAAATTCCAAAGCATATTGACAAACTGAAGCAGACCTGTAGTATAATTTGAGCACTGAGCATAAATGCTGAAGGGACAGAGTAGAGAAGTGATTAAGGAAGGCTTCCAGGAGGTGAAAAGTTTCAATTAATTTTCAAATCAATGTTCATGTAATACTTTTGATTTGGGAAGGGTGGGAATGGTCAACAAGTCTAGAACCCTTGGAACCCGAATATGTGCGGGAATCCTCTCTGAAACTTACCTACCAAGTAGTCCTCATTCCCATTTATGTCTCAGTCCTCTTTTTTTTCTCTTTCACTTGGACTAAGAATGTACTATTTTTCAAAACACTGCTTCAACCAGAAAACATTTTGGAGGAAGATGTAGTACTACTATTATACACACCAACCAACTGAAGTCCTTACTTCTGAGTATTTCACCAATGCATAATAGTTGCTAACATTTATTTTCTAAACAGTAAACAAATAACCCAAATCACCAAAGCCAACCAAGCCAGGGTGGAAGAAAAAAAGAGACATGACAGGTACTCACATCACTACACAGATAAACGAATAAAGAGAAAAATCTGAGAGCTACAAATACATCCAATTTCCTTATTTCTGAAATATCAGGAATTTTTACTTAAAATTAACACTACCACAAATTCTACAAGACCAAGGCTATCTTCTATAGAATTGTTGGGCTGGAAAGAACCCTGACTCCCTTGGACACACTCACCTCCAAATCATTTTTACAAGTGAAGAAATCTTAAGTTAAATTATGTTCTGTAAAAGCAGCAACCAAAATGTTAGTACTGATAGCTGTCAATAACAGAGTATTATATAAACAACAAAGGGGATCATTTTCAAAAGCAGCTTTCTTGTCAAAGGCAATTTCATTAGGCAACAATAAACATTTGGTAACTTTTTGTATCTTAACATTTATTAAAATTATGTACAATACCTGAGACTTACATTTAATTTTAACCTCTCAACTCATAATCTCCAGCAATTCAGTGTACAGTGAACAGTGGTTTCTAGGAACAGATTAGGTGGAGCTTTCTTTTTTCTTTGAATAGTCAATTTCTTTCTTGTTTTTCCTTTTTTTAAAGAAGATGTTGGGGTAGGAGTTTATTTATTTATTTTTTGCTGTGTTGGGTCTTTGTTTCTGTGCGAGGGCTTTCTCTAGCTGTGGCAAGCGGGGGCCACTCTTCATCGTGGTGCGCAGGCCTCTCACTATCGCGGCCTCTCTTGTTGCGGAGCACAGGCTCCAGATGTGCAGGCTCAGTAGTTGTGGCTCACGGGCCTAGTTGCTCCGCGGCATGTGGGATCCTCCCAGACCAGGGCTTGAACCCACATCCCCTGCATTAGCAGGCAGATTCTCAACCACTGCGCCACTAGGGAAGCCCAAGTGGAGCTTTCTTAACTGGTAGTGTATCATACCTATCCAAACGTTTGGGCAGAAGTGCAAAGATTTTTATATAGTTGAACACCATGAAACTGTCCAAACTCTTGTGTTGTACACTATTATCCCAAGCACACTACTTGTTACTGGCCAAAACAAACATCTTTTTTAATAGTGGAAGTGTTTTTTTGTTTGTTTTAATTTTCACCTACTAATGTTTTACAGAATTTGACAAGTAAAGCATGTAAAGAATCTTCCTATAGGCGTAACTATATATAAATGGAGCCCAAGGGGCTCTATTTCATTAAGGTCAAAAAACTAATGAGATTCAATAGACAACAAAAAAAAATCATAAAAAACCATTCCCCTGGGCTTCCCTGGTGGCACAGTGGTTGAGAGTCCGCCTGCCGATGCAGGGGACACAGGTTCATGCCCCACTCCGGGAAGATCCCACATGCCGCGGAGCGGCTGGGCCCGTGAGCCATGGTCGCTGAGCCTGCGCGTCCAGAGCCTGTGCTCCACGACGGGAAAAGCCACAACAGTGAGAGGCCCGTGTACCACAAAAAAACCCCAACCATTCCTCTAGTAAATTTTGCTACGTCATGTTGATGCTTTATTTTTGTCAAACTTTTAGGATAATCACTATGTATTTAACATGTGACCAAAGCTTCTCACATATGTCTCAAATAGCATTTTAAAGGACAGACAGCACAGATGTAGAGGATAATAAGAAAGCTGTTAAACAACTAATCCCAAGCCATAATGCTCATTTAACTGCACCTTCAAATTCAAAAATTGTCATTTAATAACCCATGGGCGCAGCAGTTTTCACTGAGTGTCAAAACTTAATAGTGAAACCTCCCCTCATATCATCATCACCATCCTTCTCTCCTGCCTATGACTTCTTAAACTTTATTCTATGCCTTTGCAACAACTATTACTTACTCAAGGCCTACTGTGTAGAAGTTTATTACCCTATTGTTAGTCCACTCTTACTTTTTCTTCTACATTAAAGAAAAGAAAAAATTACCACAAATACCTTCTCAAAAAGTCCTATGACAATTTTGATGGATATATGAATGATAAAGACATCAAGAAAATGAAAATATTAAGAAAGAGGACAAAGGATGAAAAGGCTTAAGAAAAACTATAATGACAAACTGTTATAAAAAAATACTCTACATAACTTTAAGATATCAGAAAACTCTGATTTTCAATTAAGTTACTGTATGTAATTAAGTAACATTTAACTTGTTTAACATTTAGTAGAAGTACTTACCAACAAGATTCCTAGGAACCTGAATAAAATCCTCCACAAATTCCAAAAAACCTCTAGCCTTTTTTACAGCATCAGCACTCTGGTGGAGAAAGAGGGGAAACAAACATGAAATTCAACCTTGAAGAAACCCACAATCCACAACAAAAATAAAGTAAGAAAAACTGAATTATTATGCTCTAGTACAAGATTCTGCTCAGACCACCAGAGTGACATTTCAAGTCAAGTAATTCAAGAAGTACTTCTCCAAAAAAAGTCACAGTAATCATTAAACAGCTAGGAAAGAGTCTTTTACAACCAAAATATGTTAGGCATCTCTAAGGTCCCTTTTAAGCTCTTGAGAAAATTAACAAGAGTTTAACTTACTTACATTAGCCAAATTTTAACCCAATCCTAAATACATCTGGCCCACACTCCTATGCTGAATTCTCCAGGTGAGTGTTAAAAAAAAAACTGTTCATGTTGTCTGTACTATCTGCATTGTTTTTTCATTCTCAACATAAATGATTTAAAAGGCTGTTTCTGCAGATGCATTTAAAAAAAATTACCTACTGATAACATCATTAAAATTCCTAATTGCTAATGGTTATGATTTTAAAAGACAGGAAGATGGGGGGGAGGGGTCTTCTCCAAAAGGAATTTATAGTTCTAGTAACAGTTAACTTCCACTTCTAATGTTTGTCCTTTAATAACCATAGGTCAAGTATATTGTGTGCTCACTGTATTACACACAGCAAAAATTTTTAAACCGTATTTAATCCCCATAAACTGTAAGGTAAGCACTATTATAATTCTCATTTTACAATTCGGAAAATTATGCAGGGAAGCTGAGTAACTTTCTCCAAGCCCTCTCAAAGTGGTAGAGACAAAATTCCAATTCAGGAGTATGGCTCCAAAGTCTTTCATCTCAATTACTTTGTTATACTGCCCACTTCTAACGGTTTCGGAAGTAAAAATCAGGGCTCTAGTAAGACGTACTATATGACTCAAATGAAAAGTCAAGACTTGAAATTATCACCCCCAAAAAACTCATTTACTCTAATGTGAATGATGGTCTGAATGAAGAAAAGTCTGATTTACTTTTCAGATTATTTTCCTGTCCACACAGATGTCACAATTAACCAGTGACAAAATATTACTCAAATTCAAGTTCTACAAAAGCTATTCTATTATATGCTATTTATAACTGCCAGTGCCCGACAGTAAGCACTCAAAAAATATTTGAATAAATTATCTGTAATGCACATAAAACAGAGTAAAATTCAGAAGCAGTTGATTAAGGAACTTTTCAGAAGAGTACACATTAAACACAACCTTTAATCCACCTACATACATGCAACGATTGCCAGGCTGATTAATTTAAAGCGTTTCACCCTTTGGAAACTGGAATTCCAGACAACAGTTAATATGTTATAGGAAAGCTACCCAAGGTGGGGGGCAAACAGCTTACCTCACCGTAGATTCTAAATGTTCCAGTATCTTCATCTAGCTCAATAGCTGTGACTCCAGGAACCTTTCTAGCTTGCTGTATGTTACTACCATGTGTTCCTATTGCCAGGCCCATCAAATCTTCTCTCACAACAAATTCCTCATGAAAAGCTGCTGCAAGTTGTTTTGTGCACTAGTAAAAGAGGCAAATTATAATTTATAATAAAATATCAAAAAAAATTTTTGTACACCCATGTTCATAGTATTATTCACAACAGTCAAGAGGAGAAAGCAACCCACATGTCCACTGAATGATGAATGGATAAACAAAATGTGATATGTTGAGTAAAACCAGAATTATTCAGCCTTAAAGAGGAAATTCTGATACATGCTATGACATGGACAAACATTGAGGACATTATGCTTAGTGAAATAAGCCAGTCACAAAAAGACAAATACTACATGATTCCCACTTACAAAAGGTATCTAGAGTACTCAAATTTATAGAAACAAAGTAGAATGGTGGTGACCTGGGGCTGGGAGGAAGGGGAAATGGGAAGTTGTTTAATGGACACAGAGTTTCACTTTTGCAAGATGAAAAGTTTCTTAAGATTGGTTGATCAACAGTGTGAATACACTTCTCAACACTATCAAATGCACACTTAAAAATGGTTAGGATGGTAAATCTTATGTTTATTTCACTATAATTTTTTTTTAAAAAAGAAAAAGAACTAAGAAAAAAAGGAATAAAGGAAATTCATTTGGGGTCATATAGTGGAAGGGGAAAAAAGGTCGACCCGTCTATTTAATCATGGTCACAGAAAACAGTAATTCTAAAACAATTTTCCAGAATTACTGACACAGGAAGCTCTCCAGTTCAGACGATTCATGTTTCAAAACTCATTCACATATCCCTTGTTTGGAACTTTTAAATTAATGAGGGCATTTTTGTACTTATCCTAAAGATAAATGTACCCTAATTTCTCTAAGACAGTGTGTGTGTGCACAAGTGCGTGTGGGAGGGGGTGGGGGGAACACATCTCCTAATAGTGTGGCAGTGAAGAAGAGGAGAAAACAGGAATACCTTAGGATGGAGAGAAGCAATGGTAGGCTCTTTTTGAAAACTACAAGCCATATATCCTCCTCTCTTCTTACCCAGGAGTTGTTATAGTGAACCAGTTACTAAGGAAATGCATTGTGACTGATACAGGACAGTAAAAACCAGCAATAAAGTTCTACTGGAAATCCCTAGTGAGTTTTTAAGCTCTTTGGCACCTGTCATCCAAGTCCTAACAAATAACTCAACAGGCATTTAGCAGACAAAAGGCTACGTTTGATAAAAGTAATAGAAAAAAGTAATTCTTCTAAGGACACAATGACTTCAGTTATTAGCCATAAAACAGGTCCCAAGTTGCCTTACCTAACAGTCAAGTAGTTTCAGCCATGGAACTTGAATAATATACTCATGAAACTAAATAGGACATGCAAAAAACCTTTTACAAGTAAACCCACTTACTTCTAAATGCTTAGTGGCCTCTTCATTTCTGGACATAAGCATCAACTTCGTACGAATACTTCGCAAATGCATGTCACTCAAAATATTTACTCTCTTAACAGTTGCTTCACTGGCAGACTATAAACACACAAGTTAATCACTCAAAAACTTAAATCCTTTTTCAAGGTAATACAAACACAACCTTCCACATAAGGCGTTCCTTGATTTTCATCTACTATACTTCTTCCTCACCTAACATACACCACCCCGCGCCACAAGTTACTCTTACTTTGCTTTCTTAATTTCCACATTACTTAGATCTGCTCTTCAAATTATGATTGGGGGGCGTGGGTAGAATCCAGGATCCTATATATTAAGGATTTTATGATGTAAAGAATATTATATTGATTTTTCCTCCTTACTCCAGGAGAAATGTACAAATTAACAATTTTATAACTGCAAAAAAATTTCTCCCACACTGTATTTTAAATAGTCACTATAAAACAAGTTAGCTTTTATCTTTTGAAATATTTAATTATAAAATCTGTACAATATTCATTATCTACCTTAAAATATGGAGTTACCTTACCAGTATCATTAGCTGTGTGGTTTCTGGATGGTAAAAAATTCTGCATGCTCCTACTGCTTTCTTAAAATCTTTATGTGCATTTTCATTAGCACACCTAGGGAGAAAGTAATTCATGGGTAAGACCTAAATAATAGGTTAAATTTAGAGGGCAATTATAATGAAAACTCAGTATTTCATTTTGACACCACCCATTAAAACTTTTGTTTGTTAAAAAGATTTTCTATCAAAGTTTTTGACTGGGCGTCTGGGGAAAAGTTTTTTGTAGCACTGAAAAATCCTCTTGATTCACAAATCAATTCAACAGTAAACAAAATTACTCACGCCTCTCTCAAATCCTCAGGAACATCCACTGTGCATTTAAAGAAGGTATTTTTTTTGACAGTTTTATTTTGATTGACAGGCCGAAGTCGTTCAAATGTGACTATTTCATTGTAAGTGGCATCACAAGCAGCATATTCAATGACATAAAACTAAAAGACATCAAAATATTTTAAAAATCCCATCTGAATAAAAATAATGAGCTTTAAATGAAGTTCTAATTACCTTGCTCAGCTTAACCAGCAGACCCTCCCCCTTGTGGCACAAATACTAAGCACAGCTTAGTTACATCAATCTGATTTGCCTAAACTACATTATACATTCTTACAAGCATGAACTATGGTGGTCCTCACACGCCTGCGTTATTTATACCTCTGGAGAGCAGCTTTGGTGTTTGCAAATCCAGAACACAAATATAAATTACTGGTCTCATGACTTTTTGAAAGGCATGATTAACTATTTCTGAAGTAGGCTTTTAACAACTAAGAGTTAGAGTAACATTTACAGAACCAAGAGTGGAGGCATTTCCTTGGAAATGAGTCACAAAGCAAGTTTCAACATCACTTACTTCTCCTTTCATCATTCGAACTTTAGCCAACCACCATCCACATGGTTCTTGATCATTTGCTCTTGAATACACCTGACAAGAAAAAAATGCCCTTATTCCTTCATCCAAAAAGATTTCAACCCTATAGACAATGACTTATTATAAGAGCAAACTTCCATTGAATTCAAGAATCAAAAATTTTATTGTGAAGAGTAATACGAAGAATAGCCCATGCCCACTGCAACTAGGGAAAGCCCGCGCACAGCAACAAAGACCCAACACAGCCAAAAATAAATTAATTAAAAAAAACATTGTGAACAAAATGAAATTGGCATACTAAACATGATTTAATAAAAGTTATATACGCTTAAATTTTACTACTGAAAAATAAAACTGAACCCTCTTTGGGCAATTTGGCTCCTTGGAAATCGAATTCCAAATTCAAGAGGGTTTACTAAACATAAATATTATTTTTTTAAGAGATTTATATTTATTTATTTATTTTTATTTTTTTGGCTGCATTGGGTCTTCGTTGCTGCACAGGTTTTCTGTAGTTGCGGCGAGCAGGAGCTACTCTTCATTGCGGTATGCAGGCTTCTCATTGCAATGGCTTCTCTTGCTGCAGAGTATGGGCTCTAGGCGTGCAGGCTTGGTAGTTGTGGCTCGCGGGCTCTAGAGCACAGGCTCAGTAGTTGTGGCACACGGGCTTAGTTGCTCCGTAGCATGTGGGATCTTCCTGGACCAGGGATGGAACCCGTGTCCCCTGCATTGGCAGGCGGATTCTTAACCACTGTGCCACCAGGGAAGTCACAATAAGTATTATTTTAAAGAAATGCTTCTTACAAGACAGTTTTACATAGTGTAAAACATAGGTCTTTCAGTTTCTGTCAACACTGTTCATCTTCGAGCATGGCATTCTGATGATGTATCAGAAGTAAGGATAAGCTAGAACCTTAATAAGATGTATTTTAAATCTGTTATCAGTATTTATAAAATGTTGAAATTAAGAACTGTTTTTAGAAAGTTTTTAAAATTTCTTCCTATTTTAAAATTCCTTCAAGGTATGACATTTAAATCCCTTGCTGAGGAACTTAAATGTACTAAAAGTCTAACAAAAAAAAATTATACACACATTTAGGCCATCTAGCAGAGTACATACCTTACAAAACCTCCTATGCAAAAAAAAAAAAAAAATCCTGTATCTTACGTATTCTATAATTATCAAGTATTTTGAAATATAATACATTAGAAAAGTTTCCATTGAGAATTAGAGTTATTTCTTATGACACAGCAGTTTGTTTGATATATTTTCAATACATGAGAAGGGGGGGCTGGGAAGAGATGACTAAGAAACACAAAAATCTTGATTAAACTAAGGTTGTCCCTACACAGGTGCACAGAGAAATCTACCAATCAATACATGTTAACAGCCATTTGTGAAATAATGTAAACAACTACTGACAGGCTAACAGTTTTGGAAAGCCTGAATCTTCTATCAAGATGATAATGAGAGTAATCTTCGAAGGGGTGGAATACTGGGAACTAAAAATAAATAAGCCAAAACTTCATGATCAACTTTACTGCATACCATGATTAGAGAAAAGCTGAGGGAAAAAAAGCCCATATACCAATGAAGCTCCAGTGAACTCAATTTTAGCTTCTGCATTTCTTATATGAGTAAATCTAACTATTTCTTGACTCTATCCTTTCTTACAGATCTTCCAAAAAATAAGAAAATTTTTACCTTTTTTTTAGAATAGAATAAAACTCATTCTGTCTTGCAACTTTTATTAAGCATCCAATGAACCCTTACATAAATCTAGGGCAGAATCCAGGAACCTTATTTTTCCTACATCCTAAAATACTCTGCCATCTTCTTTGACTAGAAAGAAACAGATGACGAAGAAATGCACATTAGTCAATCCAACTGGTTAAATATGAGAGTGGTGTAATTATAGGGCAAAGATGCTAATATTCTATTCAATAAAATTAGAAGCCATCAGAAGTTCCAAAATACAATTGACCCTTGAACAACAAAGGGGTTAGGGGCGTCAACCCTCCATGCAGTTGAAAGCTGAGTGTAACACAGACGGCCTTCTGTATATGCAGTTCCACATCTGCAAACTCAACCAACCACTGATCATGCAGTACTATAGCATTTTCTACTGAAAATAATCTGAGTGGGAATTCCCTGGCAGTCCAGTGGTCAAGACTCTACACTTTCACTGCCGAGGGCCCAGGTTCAATCTCTGGTCAGGGAACTAAGACTTCCACAAGCCGCACGGGGGGGGATCCGAGTATACATGGACCCATGCAGTTCAAACCCATGTTGTTCAAGGGTCAACTGTATTTTTAAACCATTGCATTCTGATAATTCAAGTGTGTAAGATGAAACAGAAGAAATGATAAACTAGAACTTATCAGAGATGGACTTTAAATCTGATATCAGCATTTACAAGATGGGTATGTTCTGGGTTTATGCATGATAGCTGATGAGCAATAAGTTAATATTCAGAAAACTTTGCTCATTTTAGGTAAATGTATTGTCAAAAACCAAGAAAACATGAAATAAAAACTTGGATTTCTTTGTTTAAATGCTTATTAAAATATCTAATAATGTTTATCTTCACCATCCTTTTATTCTTACTTCTGTAAATTTATATGTAAAATGACTTAAAAATATAAAAAACAATAAAAATGGCCCATTAGACTCAAATGGTAAGTGCTGACTATTTTCCCTAGTATACTGAGAATTAAAAAAACAAAAAGAAAACCCTGAGAACAAGAAGGAAAGTGCCCTTTCCAAGCACTATCTTAGAAAGGCAGTTCAGCTAAACAGACTGGTATATCTCTTGTTGAGCTACAGTGGATGGGTGCCTCAAGCTTGAATGCTGAAAAATGGGTCTTAAAATAAACTACCTGTTCTATTTCACCAAAGAATAACCATCTAGGAATCTGGTTTTCTATGTAAGTTTACCTACAAAAAAGAATAAAACATTGTGGACTGTCTTGCAGCTTTAGTTCTCACTGAACATTAAAATGCTGGATTTCATTTTACACTTACATCCATCTCTGTAAGCTTCATTAATAACTGATCCCTGAAAGACAAAGCCTCTCTCATAAAGCCAAATTAATATAAGTTCCTGGCTCAAATCAAAATGCTATGAATTTGCCTCCACTTTTGTGTTGTGGGTCAAATAACATCCTTTACAAAATGAACAGTGTACTCAACACAATAAAAAGTCATTTTAATAACCCAGTGTTAAAACCACGCCCTAGCATACTATGTCCGAGATGTAGATTATTCAATTTATTTATGACTACGTCATTGGAGTAAAAGCGTCTCACAGAAATTCCCTTACTTCAGATTTCAATTCACTTAAATCCCCAAACTATTCCAAGAAAGCAATTCACAATCTAAGGCAATGGCCCTCATTTCTCTAACATTCTAAGTTTCTTCAAATCCAAGAAAGAGCTTAAAAAAAGACTAAGGAGTGCCCATGAGAGACCTAAAAACACAACTGTACCCAGACTGAAGAAGGCTACAGTTTCATGGAAGAATTAAATTCCAAAAGCCTATTTCAGTATTCTTTCTACCAAATGAATCCAAGTCAAACCTTACTAGCCTCCAAATTCCAGCACACAACCAAATTATGACTTAAATGGAATTCCAGTCTGGATCCTAACGTTATCAGCTTTTCATTCAAGTTAATAATGTTCAACGATGCCTTTCAATGTTATAACCAAATAGAAATAATGTGAACACCAGCAGTAGACAATTTCTACCAGTTTTTACCTAATTCTAAATGTTAAGCATTAAACTGAATGCTTAATCATAATGACCTGTTTTACAACTACCTGAAAGACATTTATTGAGTACTATTCATATCTATTTCATCTCATTACAATCTATGAAGAAATAGAAAATATACATTAGGAAAGCAAGCTTAACATCTAGAAAACACTAATGTGATTTATCTACTTACACAACAGTATTATCTCATTAGTATTTGTGGCTGATACTTTAACAAATGGGTTTCATAAGTCTTGGAAACTGCCCATTCCCCAAAAGAAAAAGATACAAGTAATAAAGAATATGTTCACCTATTCTTTAACATATGAGCATTCCCAAGCACTAAAACTAACAATGCTGACTTCGTATTATGAGAAAGACTAACTATAGACAGCTAAAATCTTCGGACTGGTTGCAAGAATCAAACTGAAACATTTTTAAAGGTAAGATGTGAGTTATACATGTATATTGTATTTGTCTTATAAGTAAAATACTAAATTAAAAAAACTGTACGGTAAGGGGGCTTCCCTGGCAGTCCAGTGGCTTAAGACCCTGCACTTTCACTGCAGGGGGACTCGGGTTTGATCCCTGGTCAGCGAACTAAGATCCCGCATGTCATGCGGCATGGCCAAATTAAAAAAAAAAATTGTAAGGTAAGGGAATGTTCTACATCAAATTATTCTTAATCCCTTTATCAAATTTCTCTCAAGGGACCTATCCCAAGATTATAACTAAATTATAAAGATGTAGAACCATAATGTCTGACTATCTGCCATAAAAGATGGAAGAAAAGGTGTATGTCACAAGAACAAAAACTTGCCTATCCGTATTTCAACCAGAAGACTTCACAATTCAAAAAAAAAAGTTTTTATATATCAAATATGTTAAGCCCAAGAGGAAAAACTTAAAAAGTCTTATAAAATTATCTATTAGCTTGAGATGTCAGGCTTTCCTATGTAACACGTTTGTGTGTGTTACTAACTTGCTGAATAAGGTAGGCATCTTATAATAAAAAATAAGGCACCTCACATGTGAAATCACTGGGGAAAAACTCTTTCTACTGCCCTTCCAATATCCCAGAACATTATACTATATATCCAGCTTAAGAGAATCTAAAGAACTCTTCATTTTCCCATCATTTCCAACTTTACAAGTTGAGCATTATTTTCTTAGCAATCTTTTTTTTTTTTTTGGCCATGCCACGCGTCTTGTGGGATCTTATTTCCCTGACCAGAGATCGAACCCAGGCCCTCAGCAGTGAAAGCACAGAGTCTTAACCATTGGACCACCAGGGAATTATCAATTTTCTTAGCAATCTTTAGTTAACAAAATCAACTATTAAGCAGACACTTGTCAAAAAAATTAATTATATTAAATACTTTAAAGATTTGAAAATATATGCCACTTTTTATCAACACAAAGCCACCAATTAGGTTTAAAAATAAACCTTTGAATCTTACACTTTTCAAAACCAACTTTCTATTATAAGCCATATTAGTGCCTTCTTGAGGCCACTACCAGACACTAATTTATGTTTTATAATTTCATCTAAGTCTCATAAACTGGCTGGAAAGGGCAAGCCTGAAGTAGCCAAACATGTTTGTAAAGTAATAAAATTTTAGAGTAAGCCACGTGAAATCGCCAATATTTAACCATACCTGACCTACAAGAATGGAAAGTTCATATGGCTGAATTTTTTATTATTATTTTTTAATAGAAGCATAGTTGATTTACAATATTGTGTTAGTTTCAGGTGTACAGCAAAGTGATTCAGTTTTGTATATATATATATATGTGTATATCTGTGTGTGTGTGTGTATATATGTATGTATATATATACACGTGTATATATGTTCTTTTTCAGATTCTTTTCCATTATAGGCTATTACAAAATATTGAATATAGTTCTCTGTGCTATACAGTAAGTCCTTGTTGTTTATTTTATATATAGTAGTGTGTATCTGTTAATCCCAAATTCCTAATTTATCCCCTGCACCTTCCCCTTTGGTAACCCAACTTCGTTTTGTATGCCTGTGAGTCTGTTTAGTAAATAAGTTCACTTGTCATATTTTAGATTCCACATGATCATATGGGGACTTCCTGGCGGTCCAGTGGTTAAGACTCCACACTTCCAATTCAGAGGGCATGGGTTCAATCCCTGGTCAGGGAACTAAGATCCCACATGCCGCGTGGCGCAGCCAAAATATTAAAAAAATAAAAATTAAAAAAAAGTAAGTCATATCATAAAATATGTCTTTGGCTTACTTCACTCAGTATGATTATCTCTAGCTCCATCCATGTTGCTGCAAATAGCATTCTTTCATTTTTTTATGGCTGAGTAATATCCCATTGTGTGTGTATATATAAGTGTGTGTGTGTGTACACCATATCTTCTTTATCCACTCATCTGCCAATGGACATTTAGGTTGCTTCCACATCTTGGCTATTGTAAATAGTGCTGCTGTGAACGTTGGGGTGCCTTTATCTTTTCAAATCAGTTTTCTCCAGATATATGCCCAGGAGTGGGATTGTTGGATCATATGGTAATTCTATTTTTAGTTTTTAAAGGAGCCTCTATACTGTTTTCCATAGTGGCTGCACCAATTTACATTCCCACCAACAGTGTAGGAAGGTTCCTTTTCTCCACACCCTCTCTAGCATTTATTATTTGTAGACTTTTTGATAATGACCATTCTGACTGGTGTGAGGTGATATCTCATTGTAGTTTTGATTTGCATTTCTCTAATAATTAGCCATGTTGAACATCTGTATGTTGGCCATCTGTATGTCTTCTGGAAAAATGTCTATTTAGGTCTTCTGTTGTATGGCTGAACTTTAGATAAATGCCTGGACAGCTTAGTGAAAAGCTCCCTTCTGGATCATTTCTGTTCTAAATCAATTACTAATGGCCAAATCATAGTCACCTTTCCATTCTTCAAAGAGGAAGGGTTCCTAGAGCTGCAAAAGAACAAGAGTTGGGAATGTGGCACAAAATTGACAACCCTGTAATACAGCATGACATATTAAAAAGAATAACATTCAGGACAAAAACTTACACTGGTTATTCAACTTCCTAACCTTCAGGCTACATGAACCTTGGAAAGGTTAATTAAAGTATTCACAGAGTTTAGAAGAGGCCCTCAAGAGACTATTATGTCAAACTGATAGAATGTGTTTAAAAAGCCAGTTAGTTATATATATATTATATGGGTTAGTGTCAGCTGTTACCACTGCTATTATAGTATTTACAACTAGCACAAAAAGAACAGTAGCCAATGACTTAATTTAAAAAAAATCAATATACTATGCAATAAATTACCCTAAAAAGAATCAAGTTTTTTTTTTTTTTTTTTTTTTTTTTGCGGTACGCAGGCCTCTCACCGCCGTGGCCCCTCCCGTTGCGGAGCACAGGCTCCGGACGCGCAGGCTCAGTGGCCATGGCTCACGGGCCCAGCCGCTCCGCGGCATGCGGGATCCTCCCGGACTGGGGCACGAACCCATGTCCCCTGCATCAGCAGGCGGACTCTCAACCACTGCGCCACCAGGGAAGCCCTCAAGTTATATTAAAAACCTAAATACTCTTTAAAAAAGGGGGGGACATCTCTGTAGAAGTACTAAAATGGGTTATCTTGGAGGCCATGCTGGGAAAACTGGCAGATCTGAATAAGTAAAAATATAAATTCTTAATGGCAAAAGCCACTAAAGCACAGCTTTTTAAAGAATGCCTGGGAGAAAAAATATATAACAGAAACTTACCCATAAAATGTACACATTTCCAACATCGAAAACTACATGGGCAAAAAATAAAATAGATAATAAACAGAACAAGGGGCTAACAGCCAATAAACTAATTTAAAAGACACTCCATATCACTAGTAATCAAGGTTCATAAGACAGAGAAGACAACAGCTTCCTTCTATCATGTTTATGAAAACTTACAGATGAGATTAATAATAATCCAGTCAGTCAATCTATGAGGAAACAAACACCTTAATGTATTAGCAAAATTATGAAGTGGTCATTCAAAAAGCATTTTTGGAGGACAAAATGGTATATTTTGGTATTATCAAACTTTTCAATATACATGCCTTTGATTCAGCAATTGAACCACCAAGATTTATACTAACAGAAAATGATTTACATAAGGATATTAACTCTTGCTTTTTTGGGGGGGCGGTAAAAGCAAAAAACAACTGTCAATAATTTCAACGACTTCTAATTATGATACACCTATACTAAGGAGTATCATGGGGTGGTGAGAAAAAATGAGGTTAAATCTGTATGTGCAGACTTGAAAATGTCTACGGTATCTTAATTAACTGACTACAAAAATCACAAATAAAATGTATTCCCAATTTTTGTAACTTAAAAAAGCACACATATTCTTTATAAATTCAAAGAAAAAAAATCTAAAGAGACATCTCTTAAATGAGATTTAAGCTGGGGTGGGCAGATAAGCACACCTACATACCTACACAAAGAGGAAAGGTTCACGTTTTACTTTATGTAACTCTGTATCATTTCACTTTTTATATTAAGCTTTGTTACTTTGAATTTAGGGGGGGAGCTTACATAAAGTTATTTGGCTCAAAATATAAAGCACTAACAACCGTAATTCCTAAGCATTCATTCCATGGCATAAGAATAAATTCCTAACGCTGGCAAAAAAGCAAAACAAAAAAAGAACAATAAGTCCACAGGTGGCAAGATTAATTTTAAACTTCTTCCCTATATGAATTTTCAAAAATTTCAAAAGCACAAAAAAATTACAAAGTAACAGTAATATCTTAATTCCAGACCATGATTCTCATTAATTTTAAGGGAACAAATTTCACCAAGACTGAACCATAAAACAAAGTGAAATAAAACACTCTGTAATCATCAATTTCCAAATCATTCAATAACGTTTTGTATACAATTGGGGAGGCAAGCCATAAAGATGGTCCAGGAACTGGACAGGATCTTCCCAGATTGAGACTGAGGAAAGCACACTGTAACAACACCCTCAGCATTCCACCAAGTTTTTCCTTTAAACTGAGCCTTTACATTAACAATAACTGTCTGAACAACAATTTTAAAAATATGAAAAGCACTACTCACAGAAATGACCGCCACACATGTGGCACCCTGACACAATTAAGTTATAACATGCTTTGATTTAGCAAAAGCAGGATGCTTGCTCTAATTACCTAGAGCAAGAATTAAAATCTAGGCAAAATCTTAGAATGTGAGTTCAAGTTGTTAGGGGTTAAAGTCCTACAATTTGACTTTCTAGCCTAACATCTACAATTAACTCAAAAGAAAATTTACCATTAAAAAATTTAAGAATAAAAGTGGTAAGTAACTAAATGAGTTCACGTGCAAAGCACTCAGAACAGTGTATGGCACAAAGTACGTACTGTTAAGTGTTTTCAGATAGCTGTTTCAACATTAAAGATTGACCCGTGTTCCCAGTTCTCCTACCCCAGCCTACATAAATTAGGTACAAATGAGATTTGAAAATCTCTTTCAACATTATCAAGACAACTCCTTGTGAGAAATACATTTTAGCATATTTGAGCTCCTCGGAGGTATCAATTTCTTAAAAATCGAAAATCAAATTTTCTATCTCCAACGAACTCATTATGCTTCTATTTGACAATTATTTCCAAGTTTCTTTTTACATAACAGCAGGCATGTTAATAAAAAATAAATATAAAAGACAGACATTCAAGATCTACTAAGTGTGAAAAAAGCAAGATACAAAGAAGCAGTACAATTTTTATTCTTTTAAAAGAGAAAAAAGGAAGAGCCTGGGAATATGTAAACCATGAAATGTGGTTTTTGTCTCTGGGCAGTGATTTTGGTTTTTTCCTTTTAAATTTTTCTGAATATTTCTAGAATATTCAAAAAGGCAGTATATGCTAATTATAATATTTCATAGTTACATAGGAACTATACTAATGATCACTACAATAAAGGATAGCTACTAATACTGTACAAAGATACTGAGGAAAAAGCACAAGGCAAAATAGCCAAAAAAAAAAAAAAAAAAGGAAAATAATGACCAACGTCATATAGTTGTCTCCGCCAAATTCTGTGCAAAACAACTCAAATGCACTATCGTCTTTAGTTCTCAAATTATTTTCACTTTAGTCATTAAAAACAAAAAAACCTGACCAAGGCTACAAACCTAAAAATGGTAGCATTGAGACATTAATCCCAGTTCTGGCTCCAAAACTCAAGCATTGCTACATTACACAGCCATTACCAATAGAAAGAATGGAGAAAAGGAATTAGATTTATTCTCTAACAGCTAAACAGATTTTCCAACAAGAATATTTATTTGAAACAAAAAAATATGCACACAAGAAAATAAACTTATAAATACATACCTCTACTTCATCTCCTTCACTAATTTCTTTTTTTATATCAGGTGGTGGTGGTAATCTAACTTCATTAAATGGAACCTGGCGTTCCGGTTGCCAACTGAAGGATTAGAAAAGGAATTAACAACTTTAAAATATATTATTCTAATAGCCCCTAATACAGAAGCTATGTAGTCTATGCTTAGTGCTGTATATTATTCAAATCAATCATTTAGCTTTCCCCAAAGAAAAACAACTTCTGTATTAAATCTTTTTCCAAGTAGTCTGTTGAGGTAGAACAGATTTTGCATGGCTTTTGATGAAGTTTATAAATAGTTAACATCATTGACAATTATATATTGCTTCCAAATTACTCATCCTAAGGTAACAATACATACATTATTCTGCAAATGAAATAGGGTAAGTTCAGAGTAACGAACTGCAATAGTGGGATCAACTTATTACAAACACTTTTACCACTCAATGACTTATTAAGGAACACAATTTCAGAGATTATAAAATATAAGCTGCATAATTTCTTAATGTACATGTTCACAGAAATATAGAAAACTACTCAATTATTCTGAATAGCTAAATTATGAAAGGATTTAATTTTCTTACACAGATACAATTTCTTTTCTACAATGAACACATACATTGTAACTAAAACCTAGAAAAAACTTACTTTTAATCTTTGTAGCAAATACGAATGTGTTAAAACTACTACTTGAGCTGTTGCTTTTTTGTGGGTTGTATTTTATAACTAAGTTGATAAAGCTAAATGCTTTCCTACTTTAAGTTCTAATAGGTCATTCACATGCCTGGGAGGTACAGCAGCATGTAAAATACTCCTATGGCTCCCCTGTGCCAACGCTGGGCAAAAAAAGAGATAAGTAAGACATCTGAGTGCTTTCTTTCATCTTTACTGTCCTAAATGGCAGCTGCTGAAAGACAGAAATCATCTCAACACTTGTTTCTACAAGAAACAGCTGTTGGGCCAGTATCTATTGAGGCAGTTACAGAAGCAGCTTAAAAGTGAAAGTCGACCAGTTTCTTTTCTGACCTTCAATTATACAGTGCTCCTTTATAACCCTTCCTAACCAAGCCCAGAACACGGTCTTTAACGTTTTTAGCACAACTTACCAAACCTTTACAATATCTATACAACTTTTTATTATTCCTTATGAATAATCAAGTAATTAAAGACAGCCTAATACTTATCTACATCATTTCAAAATTCTGTGTTTTTAAGAAGTAAGCATATTATAATCTCATTCGTGCCGTCTATTTTTGCAAAAACTACTTACTGATTCACGTCCACATGTGATTTGACAAAGAAAGGGGTCATGGAAAAAGTGCCAAGTGAATTGTGAGCAGAAAACCAGGTGAAGTCATCAAAAACTAAAATTATTTGAACTCAAAAAGATAATCAAACCAAAGACACCCCCCCACCCAAAAGCACACTCATTTTCCACTGGCAATAGAAACAGCCAAAAGCAAACAGTTTGGCACTACCAGTCTTCAAAATTAGGATCTCTATCAATAAAAAAATAACTTACTTGTTCTCAAAAACAACTGTGAGGGAGTCTTCATGAACATCTTTGATAAATCCCTATAAAGAAATTAAAAGGAAATAAATATTCAATTAAATGTTACATTAACTCTAAACCACTATATTAGAGCTACAAAAACAACATGGAGTACTAATAATAACCCAAAGCTTGGAATAGGCTAATTTGGGTTTGATTTCCATCTCCATCATTCATGAGCTGTTTGACCTTGGCAGTTACTTAACCTCTCTCTTTCATGATTACAAATGACATTAAATGACACTGTACTACTGTCAATCAGAAGAGCAATGTTCTCAACCTCAGCCAAATGCTTACACACTGAACCACTTGGTACTCAGCAAAAACTTCTCTGAAACGTCTTTATCATACTACACTCCATAATGTACACTATAAACTAATTAAATACACACAATTGCAGTACTTGGTTAAAACATGGCAAAAATGAATACATCTGTTTACCTCATCTACCTCCCAAAATATTTAAACACTATGTGTCAGATATTATTTTAAGCAAATTAGCAAACCAAAGACTAAGAAACAAACTGACGGTGGAAAAACCAAAAAGCAAACAGATCAGCACTACCACCCCAGAAAATCTTTGGAACTGAATACAGAAAGCCTTATAGAGGAGAAAGTAACCAATGAGGCTGAAAATAAAATCATTTTATTTTCAATCACCAATCACAGAATGTATGTAAGTCATGTATCTAGTCTCTCAGTACCCTCCTCCCACATTTGCTACTAAATTTTATGATTCTGTAATTTGGCCTTGATCTCTCTCCAGCTAGAAATGCCTGTGATCGACTTGTGTGTTATGGGAAATTTCAATGCATATATCTCCATGTGAGGTCTAAAACTCAAGAAACTTTCAAGAGTGCTGTAGTTGGGGCTTCCCTGGTGGCGCAGCGGTTAAGAATCCACCTGCCAATGCAGGAGACGTGGGTTCGATCTCTGGTCTGGCAAGATCCCACATGCCAGAACAGCTAAGCCTGTGCACCACAACTACTGAGCCCGTGTGCCTAGAGTCTGTGCTCCACAAGAGAAGCCACCGCAATGAGAAGCCCGTACACCGCAAGGAAGAGCAGCCCCTGCTCGCCGCAACTAGAGGGAAGCCCATGTGCAGCAACGAAGACCCAAAGCAGCCGAAAATAAACTTATAAAAGATATACAGTGGCTGCCAGAAAATTTAAAAAACAGTACTATAGTAGCTCTTGCCTTGCAATTCGGAAGACATTTTTTGTTCTTCTTTCTCCTCCCAAAGCTAAATACTAAGAGCTGCCATCTAGTTCAAGCTGTGATTATCTGATCACGCTACAACAACGACTTCCTGGCCAGTTTCTCTATTTCTACTAGTTCATCCGCACATCTACTTTCAGCAACCATTTTGGTCAGCACTTTCATAGTTATGTTACCAGCAAATCCATCTCTATTATACCCTTGCCATTTTTAAGGACTATTTTCATAAACTGAGAATTACCAAATTCATGAGTATCAGAGTAAAACATCTTTCCATCAGAGATTAGTCATATTTATACTTTCACTAACATTTTCTAGTCCTTCACAATTTTCATTTTGAAATGTTTCATTAATCTTTATCATTTCTGTATAATTTATACAGCGTAAGTGCAAATGAGAGCTCCAAATCACTGGGAAATTCTACTCCTCGTTATAATAAAAAGTTTTTTTCCTATCTAAAAATCAGTGCTTATACTGCTCCCCACCCCCACTTTACATCCACCACAAACATCAGCATCAGCTTTGTCTGGGTGCACACACTGTTCACATACTTTAAGAAAAAATACAGCTCTGGAACCTACTCTTATTGCTAATATCTTTCAGGCATCAGATTAAATAAGCTAAAAACTTGACACCCAAATAGTGTATTTGGACTGTAGTGAACAATCAGAAAATATGTTCTAATCCCCAAACCCTAGATTCTAGGGATAAAGGGTTTCTAATGGCCAGATCTCTATAAAATTGATGCATTTGATACAGGACACAGTCAACACTTTTCAATTCACCAGAATAATGGCAGGTCCCTATATATTCAAGAGATGGAAAATGGCAGGGTTAGGCCTTTGCCAAAATGTTTGAGAGTCAGGAGACACCAAATAACAATGGCAATATTTTCCTGCACATGGTGTGGGTGGAGGGCGGGAGGGGGGGCGGCTTTATGACTAAGTCTCCATAACTTCTGTCTTTCTTGTTAGTCCAACCTTTGGGGATTTGGTCTCTTTTCCTATTCATACTCATCTGGTCCAGAACCCGTATTTCTTAGAATACTCTGACATTTCTTTTTCTTCTCCCCATACACCTACAAACATGGAAGCCCAAGATATCATAAAATGGTCCCTTAATTTGTTCATTCACAAAGCCTGGTATATATTTACACTCGAAACTCTTAACTATAATTTAAAATAATCATTGATAAGTAACAAGGCACTTTAATAACATATTTAAAGTGTAATCAAAATATCTTAGAATGCTATCCCTGACAAAATAACAAACAGAGCATCATACAATAAAAACCCAGGAATGCCAAAAATTATGTGTAAATTAGGAGTAAGGGAGGAACAGAGGGAATAGCAGCAATCTCTGATCCCTGGAAGCACTAAACGAAGAATTTTTTTTTCAAAACCAATCTAGCCTAAAATAAAAATTTAAAAAGAAAACTCAAAGATTCAGTAAGGTGGCAAGTTAACCAAATTAGCTTTTCTAGCTAAAAATAAGCACTGGAAAATAAAAGACAAAATAATATTCTGCTAACAGCAGGGTCCTAGAAATGCCCTCAACAACAAAAAAATGTACACGACCTATGTGCAGACATCTGTGAAACTTGACAAATGAATAGAAATAGACTATTTAGGGAAACATAAAGCACTCTTGGCATTTTAAAATTTTCAACATGCCCCTAAATGGGATCCAACTAAAACACAAAGGAATGTGTAATTTTGTTGAGGGAATCGGAGTTAACCTTAATAAAATTACATCAAAGCCTATATTAAAAACAAACAAGAAGGCATTCAGTAAGGCAACTTTCAAATGGGGTAGAGAATAATGAGAAAACACTATCCGTACCAAATACTGAAAGTTATTTTAAAACTACAATGATCAAGACAAAAAAGACAAGGTGCTTGGCAATTTTGAGGTGGGAGCTTCAATGGCCTGTGGAAAGAACAAGGTGCATTCCAGATATGTGCTTAACTTAAACACACATTTTTGAAGTTACAGAACACTACAGCTAAAAAAACGTTTTTCAACTCGATGAGGGTAGTCATAGGGAGAAAAAATCCTATTGATAAGCAATAATACACATGGTATGAATGAATTTCAAGAATTGAAAGAATGAGATTATAAATACAGTCAAAAGTCAGAACAGATGGCTGTGGGAAAACCACTCCGAAGAGAAACACTATTTCTTCTACAGACCTTCCAGATCCCTTATTTTAGAGAAAGAGAAGCTGAAACTGTATACATCTATATAGCCCCGAAGTTTTACTCCCTAGGAGGCTGTAAATGCTGAATTTAAAACCTCATCTTCTGGGAGTTTCCTGGTAGTCCAGTGGTTAAGAATCGGTCTTGCAATGCAGGGGACGATGGTTCAATCCCTGGTCTGGGAACTAAAATCCCACATGCCTCAGGGCCACTAAGCCCACACTAGGCAACTACTGAGCACCACAGCTAGGGAGAAGCCCAGGGACCACAACGAAGACCCGACACAGCCAAAAAATAAATGAATGTATGTTTTAAATAATAAATAAAATAAATAAAACCTTAACTTCTGTCTGGAACTCTTTTCAATTAAATCATTATCAATTAAATGACAAAATGCTTTTGCTAATTCAGTTTTAAGCTCTAAAAGGTTACATCTGGCAGCAACACTATTATGAAGAAATAAGGCACCATTCCTAAAAAGCCTATTTAAGGCAAAGTCCCAGAACAAAATATCAAAATCTAATTTACAACTGGCTACCTTGTTTAATATACTAATCAATTTATCAGAGGCTTTGCTTAAGTGATGGCTTAGCAATCTACAGAGATCCATGAATCCCTTTGAGAACATTCCTACTAAACTCATTAGGAACGTATCATCCTAGTCTAAAAAAATTCCTTTGAAAAGTATCATTTCAAACTTATCTGCTACTTCAGATTTTTCAAAAATCCACTAATGGCCTCCCATTATTACAATTCATTACAACACTAAATTCACCTATCTTACAAAGGGGGAAGTAGAAACTTAAAAAAACTTAATACTGGGACTTCCCTGGTGGCACAGTGGTTAAGAATCCGCCTGCCAATGCAGGGGACGCGGGTTCAAGCCCTGGTCCAGGAAGATCCCACATGCCGCGGAGCAACTAAGCCTGTGAACCGCAACTATTGAGCCTGCACGCCACAACTACTTAAGTCCACGTGCCTAGAGCCTGTGCTGCGCAACAAGAGAACCCACCGCAATGAGAGGCCTACACACCTCAACGAAGAGTAGCCCCTGCTCGCCGCAACTAGAGAAAGCCCGTGCGCAGCAATGAAGACCAAACGCAGCAAAAAATAAACAAATAAATTTATATATTAAAAAAACCCTTAATACTCAGCAAACTACTACCAGAAGTCAGACAGCCTGAATCCTCAAAATGAGGTTTAAAGTGGAAGCCCATACCCAAAAACCCAACACTTACACCCTAAAGCTGTAACTCTTAAACCTCAAAATTCTTGTTAGAAGAGTTTACTGATTGCCAATAGACTGAGCAAAAAGACCAGCAAGACACAGAACAAGCTTCCTAAATGGAGGCTATGTTTTCAGTGACTCTTATCTCAAGTGGTAAAAGCAAGGATTCATCAGAAATCAAACCTCTAGTTTACATTTATTCTCCTAAGCAAGCAAAAAGTTCTCAGTCACATTACTGCCTCCTTCAAACCTGATCAAGTATTCTTATATAATTTAAGATCTACTCCAGTTTTTCTCTTTAAAGTCTTTCTCAGGATCACTGGTATGACATTTAAAAATTTTATATTTATTTGGCACAACAGTCAAATAACTATATTTTAGTTGCCTTTTCCCATGTATTAAGACATTACAGTTGATGGCTCAATTCTTGAAGCAAATTTGTGATAAAATGCTGTATTTCTAAAAATAAACTGATTGACACAGAGAACAGACTTGTGGTTGCCAAGGGGGAGGGGGGTGGGGGAGGGATGGATTGGGAGTTTGACATTAGCAAACTATTTTATACAGAATGGATAAACAACAAGGTCCTACTGTATAGCACAGGGAACTATATCCAATATCCTGTGATAAACCATAATGGAAAAGAATATGAAAAATATATATACGCATAACCAAATCAGTTTGCTGTACAGCAGAAATGCAGTGTAAATCAACTCTACTTCAATAAAATAAAATTTAAAAAAAATAAAAATAAACTGTGTAAAATAAATTCTCAGAACATTAAGAGGCACTGGAATCAGTTTGTTAGATCCTGTAGGGCCTTTCCTCTGACTGGGTAAACTTTCCATTTTCCAAAACTCCACAGTTAAAATTTGCTGCTGTGGATAAATGTAATCACAAAACTATAACCCATGAGAAAAGAAAAGTTAACAGCATAATTTATGCAAAATTCGCCTCAGGTTTTTGTTCTTCAAGAACTGACAAAATGGACAATGACTTGTTATTCTTTGATCAATTATCAGTTTGTTTAGTGATTCATTCTCTGGCCCCAGTCTACTTTCCCAGCCCATCAATTCTAACAATTTTGCATCCCTGCAATCAGGATGCTTCCTATAATTGATGGCATCTTAGAACAGCCAATAGCTGAATGGCTGCCAGGATATAAATGTCACTGTTAAGCATGCTCAAACTTGGTTTGCTTGCAATTTTCTCTGGCACTTGATTGCAACCCCTCAATAGTTCATTCAGCAAACCAACGAAGTATCATTTTAGGAAGGATTTAGGTTTCTTACCAGAAGGTTGTTCTGTTGACACCTTCTGATAAAATCAAGAAAGCACCAGCATCAAAACTTGCAGAGTGGGTGAAAATTCTTGGAAGAAAATCCTGGAGGTAATAGAGGAGAGCCCTTTTAAAGTATGCTTGCAACATCAATGCTCTCCATGGCACTGAAGAAGATATTGTGAGAAGAAACACAATCATCTGAACCTGAAAATATTTTAGCCAATTTATTTTGCTTCCATTTTCCTTATGTATGCAAATGTTTAAAGATAATCTTTCAGGTGATATAGAAAAGAATTTTAAAAGATAAAACTACCACTCATAGATCAATTGGCAACATTTCTTCTTTTTTAGTGCCTCTTACAACTGATGCCATTTTAAATACAATGAAATTGTACGGCTCTTCCACTGATTTCCCAAATCTACATATGGAAAAATAACCTGTTCCCTGGACTCTAAAACCCAACTTCCAGTTATATATACATCTCCACCCATGGCTTACTTTGATACCTAAAATCAATCAACATGTCAACAGTCAGAATCATCTGCTGTCCTGCTTTTGCACTCTACACACGTATGATCCATTTTACAGGATTAAAAAAAAAGAGAAAAGTGAATACAGCAAACTATTTCTTAATCAGGGTTCTACGAGAATACAGCCCAATCACTAAGTCATTCATTGTGTGTAATGTACTTCTCTCCCATGCATCTAAAATAGTACTAGCCATGCACAATCCTTGGAAGAATTGAGAAAATGGTGTTCCTCTGCTTTATAATTCAGATGAGAAACTGTAAGGTTGAGAAAACTGACTTAGGGACTCCCAGACCTAAGCAATTTTACACGAGTCTCAGTCTGCAAACTGAAGGAGTTGAAGCTTCTTAAACTAAGGTAATTCCTAGGCACTCAAAGGTGTGCCAAGAGTACTTAAAGCTATTCCTTCTCCCCCAAAAAATACTACGGTTCATCTTCCTGGAACTTTTATGTCAAGTAATTTAAAGAATTTAATAAACACTTTATGTTTCTGGACTGTATATACAGTTAACAGATACAGAAAGAACTCCTTATTAGGGAAAGGGAAAAAAACATTTACTGAGCAATACAATATACTGGTTTTACGGTTAAGACTGGTCTCAGATCCACTACTTACTATGCAGTAGGTAAAAGAAGAGAGGGCCCAGAGCAGTAAGGTAAGGAAAATAAGACTCTTTTAACTGTCTTTACTTGCCCAAAAGCAAGTCATGATATCCTCTTTTAGGAACTCTTTATGGTCTTCCCAGGGCACCCCAGAGACTTTTTGGAGCAATTCTCAGAAGGTTCTATCAATCCTGAATGGGACCCAGATCTCCTAGATGGTAGACTTCCTCCCATCCCAATCCTAGAAGTGAGGAAAATCTGGCTGATGAGTACAGTACCTAATTTCCCCATGTGCAAACAAAAACGAAACAAAAAAAACCCTTTAAAACAGAGAATTGGGCTTCCCTGGTGGCGCAGTGGTTGGGGGTCTGCCTGCCGATGCAGGGGACGCGGGTTCGTGCCCCGGTCCGGGAGGATCCTGCATGCCACGGAGCGGCTGGGCCCGTGAGCCATGGCCGCGCCATGGCCGCTGAGCCTACGCATCCGGAGCCTGTGCTCCGCAACGGGAGAGGCCACAGCAGTGAGAGGCCCGCGTACCGCATTAAAACAAAAAACAAACAAAAAAAACCCAGAGAATTATTATTTAATACATGGTGCTAGCAAAACTGCCTATGATATTCAAAATAAGACCTGATGTAGTTAATATGAAATAAACAAATAAAACACTTTAAGAAAACCTAAGGAACTGTATGTATAATCTGGACACAGGCTGTCTTAACCAGGCTGGAAACCCTGAACCCTTAATAGGGAAAAAATACTTCAGTGTGTAAAAAACAGAACTCCTCTACGGCCAGGGATACCAGAGAGTTAACAAATTATAGATGGGGAGGGGGTATTCATATAATGAGTCCTAAGAAATCTCAAAAAGCAAAAAAGGACATCCCAGAAGGAAAATGGGGAAAAACAAGTGATTTATGGAAAAGCAAATCCTAACGGCCAACAAACACTAAAATTCACATGTGGGGATTTGCAAATCAAAGTTGCAATCTTTACATCCAAGAGATTCACAAAAATCAAAGATTATAATGCCTATTTCTGGCAAGGATGTAAGAAAAAAAAAGCTGACATTCATCAATTGAGAAAATACAAAACGTTAAGCCTTTCGGAATGTAACCTGTTAACATTTATTAGAGTTAACAGGTAAAAGTTCCCTTCCACCAGGCTATCTCGCTCTTTGAAACCTATCCAATGGAAACACATGGAGCAGGAAAAAACTGAAAACAAAGTGTCTATTTACTGGGGAATGGCTGGATTTCACAGTAATTCTTATGGTGAAATATGTAACCATTAAAAACTACAAATAGAACTACCATATGACCCAGCAATCCCACTACTGGGCATATACCCTGAGAAAACCATAATTCCAAAAGAGACATGTACCAAAATGTTCATTGCAGCTCTATTCACAATAGCCCGGAGCTGGAAACAACCTAAGTGTCCATCATCGGATGAATGGATAAAGAAGATGTGGCACATATATACAATGGAATATTACTCAGCCATAAAAAGAAACGAAACTGAGCTATTTGTAATGAGGTGGATAGACCTAGAGTCTGTCATACAGAGTGAAGTTAGTCAGAAAGAGAAAGACAAATACCGTATGCTAACACATATATACGGAATTTAAAAAAAAAAATGTCATGAAGAACCTAGGGGCAAAACGAGAATAAAGACACAGACCTACTTGAGAATGGACTTGAGGATATGGGGAGGGGGAAGGGTAAGCTGTGACAAAGCGAAAGAGAGGCATGGACATATATACACTACCAAACGTAAGGTAGATAGATAGTGGGAAGCAGCCGCAGAGCACAGGGAGATCAGCTCGGTGCTTTGTGACCGCCTGGAGGGGTGGGATGGGGAGGGTGGGAGGGAGGGAGATGCATGAGGGAAGGGATGTGGGAACAGATGTATATGTATGACTGATTCACTTTGTTATAAAGCAGAAACTAATTAAAAAAAAAAAAAAGAAATCTAGAAACAATAAATGCTGGAGAGGGTGTGGAGAAAAGGGAACACTCTTGCACTGCTGGTGGGAATGTGAATTGGTACAGCCACTATGGAGAACAGTATGGAGGTTCCTTAAAAAACTACAAATAGAACTACCATATGACCCAGCAATCCCACTACTGGGCATATACCCTGAGAAAACCATAATTCAAAAAGAGACATGTACCAAAATGTTCATTGCAGCTCTATTCACAATAGCCCGGAGCTGGAAACAACCTAAGTGTCCATCATCGGATGAATGGATAAAGAAGATGTGGCACATATATACAATGGAATATTACTCAGCCATAAAAAGAAACGAAACTGAGCTATTTGTAATGAGGTGGATAGACCTAGAGTCTGTCATACAGAGTGAAGTTAGTCAGAAAGAGAAAGACAAATACCGTATGCTAACACATATATACGGAATTAAAAAAAAAAAATGTCATGAAGAACCTAGGGGCAAAACGGGAATGAAGACGCAGACCTACTTGAGAATGGACTTGAGGATATGGGGAGGGGGAAGGGTGGGCTGTGACAAGGCGAAAGAGAGGCATGGACGTGTATACACTACCAAACGTAAGGTAGATAGATAGTGGGAAGCAGCCGCAGAGCACAGGGAGATCAGCTCGGTGCTTTGTGACCGCCTGGAGGGGTGGGATGGGGAGGGTGGGAGGGAGGGAGATGCATGAGGGAAGGGATGTGGGAACAGATGTATATGTATGACTGATTCACTTTGCTATAAAGCAGAAACTAATTAAAAAAATAAATAAATAAACTTAAAAAATAAAAAAATAAATAAATAAATAAATAAATAAATTACACTCCAACAGAAAATGGCCAAGATGTAGATTATCTTATTTTTACAGAGCAGTATTGAAAAACACCTACGTTTGTATCTGAATGTGTATCTATGTACATTCTATGAGTATGAAGAAAAATCTGGCACGATGTATACTCGGCTATAAACAGGCTACCTAAATGGATTGTGAATGAGAGATCATGTGGAGAAGGGAAACCAAGGGAAAAAGAAAAAAATTTACAATAAAGCAAGTCTGTATATGCTTATACATATGTATAAAATTATACACTTGCATATGCATGTATAAATATTTTTAAAGAGTTGAGATTATCTTTAATACTCTGTCAATCAGCACTATTTCCATACAGCACATATATATACACATTACCACTCCCCACATATTTTTAATTTTTCCATCTCTAGTGATCTCAAATCCACATTCTAAGTAATAAACTCGTTTGTTTGATGTTTACATACAACACCTAAAAGATCTGGGTTGTTATTTGATTCCAGTAACGAGCACATTCAAGACTGCTGCAATCAAAATTTTTCTTAACTTCAAACAATACACACTTTTTTTAAAAGGACCTACATCTATGTCTGGAAATTATTTCAAATCAATAGACACATGTTCTACAAATAAAATCCACAAATTTACTAATTACATTATGTATTACAGAAATTATTGCATCATTATGGAATATGTTCTTTTAAGGAAAAAAGTTACTCAAGACAAGCCTTCAGCATCCCTTAGTACTGAACATTTAACTGTTCTGAATAAAAAATGACAATGAAAATGTGAGGATTTCATAAGAATACATAAATATCTACTAATGTTTACATACTAGTAATGTTCTTGGCTTATTAATTTCACAAGTTTATAATATCCAACAGTTCCTGAAATAGAAAGACTCAGAGGTTTCAAATGGCCACACAAAACTATAATGACTTTCCTGTTGCCAAGAGTTAAGTTGAAGTTCTCTATAATTCTATATATGCATAAAGTTCTGGTACATATCTGAGCTTGACCAGGATCAATGTATAACCCCTGAAAAAAAAATTTAAGTTCAGTTTGAATCAAAATCAGAAATAATTTAGTTTTGGATATATGCATTTATACAAATATTAACAAGTCAAAAGAGTGTCCAGAAACCAAGAATGACTGATCCATTTGTTCATTCAACAAATATGTACTGAAGGTCTACTAATGAACTAACTACACATATCAAGTCACTGGAAAACGTAAGACTTGAAAATAACCTGGAAAACTATTAAAGCAAAAAGCTATGAAACAAGAAAAGTTCTACTTTTTTTTTTTTTGGCCACGCTGTGCAGCATCAGGATCTTAGTTCCCCGACCACAGACTGAACCCCTGCCCCCTGCACTGGGAGCGCAGAGTCTTAACCACTGGACCACCAAGGAAGTCCCAAGAAGTTTTACTATTATTAATTAGCCAGAATAAGAAAGGCACGGAGATAGGAACCCGAAAAATGAGATTCCTGATTCTGAAGAAATACTGGGAAATGCCATGTTGCTTTGCCAACAACAACTATAAATTTCATAGTCATTACTGGGGAGACCTCTACTCATGTTCTCAAAAAAGCTAAGCAAAAAATGCTGAGGCTAGAGTACGGAAGACAAGTTATAACAACTAACATTTAACTTAGATTTAACTTTGGTTCAATTTTGCCATGGCTACCAGCCTCTTTAATGTAAGGAAAAATAAATTGAAGAGATTGTTTTACGTGTAAATAGATATTACACGTACAGATTAACAAAAGTAATGCTTTGCATTGCTTAATTTTGTTTTGCTCAAGCTATTCTTTATTTGGTCCTAGAAAATTTAGATTTGGTCCTAGAAAATTTTACACCAGCATCACAATAGAATTTACTATTATTAGCTAAACATCTGCCAAAGAATTTTCTCAAGCCTTTTGATAACTACTGTGCCACACCTTAAAATTTGAACAGGACGTTTCATACATATACATATATAAAAAAGCATTTCAAACATTTCCAAAAATACCTTACACATAACAAACACTATAAAGCTAACAATTAAGGATGGTATAAATCACAACTATCCAGCACAAATTATAATTTGAGTCATATATCTAGTTTTAAAATTTCTAAGTATATTAAAATAAGTAAAAAGAAACAGGTGAAGTTAATTTTAATAATTTTAACCCTATATATCCAAAATATTATTTCAACATGTAATCAAAATTTTAAGACTGCAGTCTTATATTCCTTTTTTCATACTAAGTCTTTGAAATCTAGTATAACTTTTACAATTAAAGCACATCTCAATTCAGGCTAATATATTTCAGTCCCATTACGAGTGGCTACCATCGGAAACGGCAGATTTCTGTAATGTGAAGCAAAGCTCAAATCATTTATCCAGGAATCCTCCCAATTCAGTCCTCTTGACTCCCACTGTATTCATCAGAATAATTTATAATTAATAATTTGATAAGCCATATATTCATACTTGGAAAAAAAGTCACATAATGGTTAGAGATCAGGCTCTCTGGAAGTCCAAAACATCATTACGAATCTTGAATCAGCCTATTAATTTTATGGATAGATTCGCTTAGTCTCAGTTTCCTCAACTGGGGTAACATTATCTCTTTCACTGTGACTGAGAGGACTAAGTAAGATAAATTCACGTAAAGTACCTACACAGTCTGATAGTCTGAGTGCTCAATAGATAATAGCTGTTATTGTTGTTAGAGCTAGACAGGACCTTAGTGAACTAACAACCTAGCAGATTCCACCGCTTGATAAATTGTCAAAAGAAATCCAAGTGCCTCATACTGCGGATGAAAAACCTAAGCCCTCACAAACTAGCTAGTATGAGAATTAGGGGTCAATCACAGAATGCAATACTGCTCTTCAACTACAAAAAAGCAAGTTTGCTACATCCTTAACACTGTGGTAGAGAATTCAGTTCTTGAGTTGTTATTATCCAGTCAAGTGTCTGCCTTGTCTTCCTAGCTAAAACATAAGCTTACTGCCGTGAGACTTCCTTTGGCAAGCCTCTCATGCTATGCTGAACTAGACAACTGGAAGTGAGAAGCCCTGGCGTTAAATCTCATTTCAGCTACAGTGTAATTGGGACGTTATTTAATCATTATTGTCAGTTTCCTAATATGTAAAATGAGGATAAAAACACATACCTCATGCAGTCCGAGAGAACAAAATCAGGAAATACATGTACAAGCCTCAAAGAATACACAGTAAACAACAGATAATAGTAACAGTAAACAGATAATAGTAAACCATTATTTTACTCACAGAATACACACAAATATCTGATGATATAAAAAATACAAAGGTGCATAGAAAGAAAAATATGGAAAAAAGTATGTTTTCTGTAAGAAAAGCCAAGGCCTTGACAACAAATTCTCTAGATAGGTAAGATTACGGGTTTTTTTTTTAAATAAATTTATTTATTTTTGGTTGTGTTGGGTCTTTGTTGCTGCACGCGGGCTTTCTCTAGTTGCGGCACGCAGGCTTCTCATTGCAGTGGCTTCTCCTGTTGCGGAGCACAGGCGTGGGCTTCAGTAGTTGTGGCACATGGGCTCAGTAGTTACGGCTCACGGGCTCTAGAGCGCAGGCTCAGTAGTTGTGGCGCGGCATGTGGGATCTTCCTGGACCAGGGCTCAAACTCGTGTCCCCTGCATTGGCAGGTGGATTCTTAACCGCTGCGCCACCAGGGGAGTCCCGAGATTACAGTTTTCTTTCTTTGCTTTTGTGTTTTCAGATTTTTCATTAATTACACATTGTTCTTGTAATACAAAAACAAAACTTCACAGGAAAGGTATTTAACTTTTATTTTTAAAAATTAAGTGGCCTTTTCACTTAGTTAAATCCTAGTTCTTTTACATATTTAAAAAACTGCATTTTAAAACATGTACAACTAACAATAGCTTCATAACATCTGGAACTGTATGTTCTTAACTTAATAGTGTCCCCAGTAAGAGAGCAACCATCTTTTCCTCAATTACTAATCTCCACAAAGAAATCAACAATATTCTACACTAACTTGAAGTCAGTACATTTTCAAAACACAACTCCTTTACTGTAACTCTACAGACCATCATCATTAGCCGTAATAAACCTACTGCATGATTTAATTACTCTCAAATTTCATTTAAATATTAAACTAAAGCAAAAAGGAAATTTTGCAAATATTATAGCACGTTAAAATGTTCTGTGGTTGATCAATTACACAGTCAAGACCAGAAATCACGGAGATCTAAAAGTAATTCTATCTTCTACAGAGAAGGCCTGAAAATTCATTCAGCCATCTTAGAGATCACACATTTCCTTGGAACACCATGGAAACTTTCCTCTCCAAGAGCCAGAAACTGAGTGACTTACTTTCAACTTCTATTTAAAATTATATTCTGCTCACGGCTATGCAAGCTGCAATGCTATTACAAAGCTTGAAAATCATATACATCAGTTAAAAAGCACTTTAATGACCCCAAATGGGCACAAGGCTTTTTGGGGGTTAACGAAAATGTTCTAAAATAAGATTGTGGTAATGGTTACACAACTCTGTAAATACACTATCAGAGAATGTAAATTCCATCTGAAAGCTTTAAAAAGGAAACAAAAAGGAAAAAGGCATCTTAAATGACCAGTAGTATAAACCCTATGATGCCGCACTCCAGATAAAAAAGGCTATAAAAGCGAATTTTTATATAAAATTACATCCCCCATCAAGTGCTTAATTACCATATTTCCCATTCTTCCCAACCCCTATAGAGTTATCTGGCTTCAAACAAGAGTATATCAAGTTTTTATGTCTTTAACTACCATAGATCCCCTGTTAAGTAAAAAGCGCAGGATGCAGAACAAAGTATTTAGTATGCAATCATTTGAGTAAATATTTGGGGGGAAAAAAGAAACTATCCTATTTTGGGGTTGAATCTTCTTCACTGGTTCCAATTATTTTGTGCAATTAAGTTTCAGTTCCACTAAAAATCTTTAATCAATGTCTACAGCGTACTGCCTCAAGCATGATGATACCGGCTACTAATCCCATGACTTTGAAATTCTTCAATGGCAATTCGCATTTACAGCCAAGTGTGTTGGGGGAAGCAGGGCAGAGAAAAGGGGAGAAAATGAGGAGGAAAATCACAATCACCTGTATACTGAAAACCACCACTGAAAGAAAAAAATACACCAAAATGTTACCTGCTGTTATCTCAAGGCAACTTCTGTTTTTTTCCGATAGTTTCTAAAATCCCTCACTGACCATGTATTATTTTTTAAATTAAAAAAAATTACTTAAAATAAAATTACTTCCACGCTAAACAAAAGCCAAACTGAAAACTCTACACAGTATTCTGTATGATTCTATGTTTAGGACATTCTGGAAAAGGCAAAACTATGGGGACAGAAACCACCCCAGGTTCTGGGGGTGTGGAAAGAGGATGACTGCAAAGGGGCAGGATAGAAATTAAGGGGATGGTGGAACTATTCTATCCTTCCATGCTAGCGGTAGTGGTTACACAACTGTTAGCATTTATCAAAGCTCACATAACTGTATGTCAAAAAAGATGCACTTTACCATATGAAAATTAATCTCAAAAAATTCATGTAATTAAATTAATAAAACTGCTTCTGCGGTGAGCCAATATTTTTTTCAAACGGACAGTTTCATGGGATAAAAAATACCATAGGGCTTCCCTGGTGGCGCAGTGGTTGAGAGTCCACTGCCGATGCAGGGGATGCGGGTTCGTGCCCCAGTACGGGAAGATCCCACATGCCGAGGAGTGGCTGGGCCCGTGAGCCATGGCCGCTGAGCCTGCGCATCCGGAGCCTGTGCTCCGCAACGGGAGAGGCCACAACAGTGAGAGGCCCGCGTACAGCAAAAAAAAAAAAAAAAAAATACTGTAGACTACTGAACTACTTCAAAAGCCTCATTTTATACAAAAGACTATAGCCCAGGGATATTTGGTCAAGGGTGCATTGCTAGACAATGTTCGGTAAGCTGAAGTATGTACAGACCTAGAATTCCCATGTGTTTAACTTCAAATGCAGGGCTCCTTCCACTTCATCATGCTCAACTCTTCCAGAGTTCGAAGACCGTAGTTTCCACAAAGTGCATGTACAAATGGATTATGGCAGGACATAAAATTCCAAACGTTCAAGTGCTATCTCAGTAGAGACAACGTGACTAGGGTCCTTCCCAACCTCTGCCAAAAAACCACCTTACTTTACTTTGTTAGGCAAAAATGGGTAATGGAATCAAAGTCTAAGAATCAAGCAGATTTTGTAGAGTATGGACAGGTATCAACAACAAATACTTTGGAGTTCCAAAATGGGGACATTTGATTCGTGAACTGACAAAAGCAAAATAAAACAACAAAAAAACTTTGGGAAACCAAAGTAAGACGGTAAACAATCTTTACTAAAACATTCAAACTGACGATCTTATTATTCAACCTTATAAATTTTTTAAAAAGTAAATGTATAGCAGGTGAACAACATAAATAAAATATACTTGGATAAAAAGAAATGGTGCTGTATCTACCATCAACATGCTGAAAATAATTTGTTAAGGCAAAATAATCTTTTCTGTATTTCGATATGCCAGGAAAAAAATGCATACCTCCATTACACAAGAACTGAATAGCCAAATAATAAAAATGATACAAACATGATGAACCTTATCTACCCTTGACAGGAAAAGAATAAGCCCATTCTTTGTGCACTGTGCCACAACTGTATCTGCAGTCGTTCAGAGAAGGCAGCCATTAGGTTTAAGAACAGAAGGGGACTTCCGTGGAAGTGCAGTGGTTAAGACTTCGCCTTCCATGCAGGGGGTGTGGGCTGGATCCCTGGTAGGGGAACTAAGATCCCACATGCCTCTTAGCCAAAAAAACCAAAATATAAAACAGAAGCAAGAGTTGTAACAAATTCAATAAAGACTTCTAAAAAATGGTCCACATCAAAGAAAATCTTAAACAAATAAAGAACAGAAGTTAACTAAGTATCTACTCAAATTTTACTCAAGTCTTTCCTCTGACACCTAGTTTGTAAACCTAGACTGATAATGTAACCAGTCACACATTAAAGGATTAAAGGACTCCTTCCCACCAAGCAGTCCCTGTTTTTACTTCATGCTAACCACCTACGATTTAAACTTGTAAATACTTACGGAGAACCTTCAGAGCCAACTGTGATTCCCCACCATGCTATTACCACGTGATAGCTAAACCAATTCCACATAGCTAATTAGTAAACTAGGAAAGGAATTAGGAATTCCTGAAAATAGGAATTACGACCACCTAGTAAAAAAAAATTCTGTGCGAGATAAAAGGCACGCTGAAACGAAACCCAGTGAGAATACATTCTGCGTACTCACAATACTACTCCTGTATTAGGAGAAGGCCCTTCATAAAAATAGCCAGGACTCTCAAACATTTGAGATGCTGGCTTAGTGAGATTGACTGACAGACAACAGCTGAGGAGATTTTGTATTGATCTTGTAACCTCGTGGCATACTTTGGGAGAAAGGGAGAATCGGGAGAAAGGACCGTTATAATGACAAAACTAAACTGTAAGGGTTTCATTTTCATCTATGTCACCCCTACAATGGAAGCCCCTACTAAATGCCTCTACTCTCAAATTCCTCTTCCGTTTTCCAGACCCGATCCCACAGTAATGCACCTCCTTCCACCCGATGGAAACAAAAAACCTCAGGGGGAGGGTTCAACACCTTCCCAAAACACTGGGTAACTTATAAAGAAACTAGTCACCTCCCCACCTGTGTCTCCTTAATCCATTTCACATTTTAAATCTTAAAGCCTAGAACTCTCGCCTTTTCTTCCGTAATAAAGGAGCTAAGGCGCCGCCCAATTTCCCAGGCCGCAAAAAATATTTCTACCCGCCACATTTCAAGATTTTCTAGTTTTCTCTTCGATCCTAACCCTCAATCCGGCACCCGCTCCCCCTTCAGACACTTAAGTTTATTAGCCCGAAACCCTAGTACAAAGGTGAATTCCTAAGATTCCGCGAGGCGCCCCCCCCCAAGGGGGTGGGGAGGGGTCGGAGCAGCCGGCCGAGGCGCTCCCGCTCGGCCCACTCCGAGGGGCGGGGGAGCGGCTGTGACCACACAATCCCACCACCTCCTTTCACGACTGCCCCCAACCTCCCGGAGCTCGGGCCTGCTCCCAGGGAGCTCCGTGCCGCCATTCGGCTTCTCCTCACCGGCCCGCCAAGGGCCACACGAGCATCCAAGAATTAAATTCATAAATAGGAATACGCAAAAGACATCCGACGTGTTGTTTCAAAACATAACGGAGCCCGGGCCCCCGAGACCGTTAAACCGCGGGTGGAGGGGGGAGAAGCGATGAACCTAGCGGCCTCGGGCTTTGGCCTAGCCGCCCTTTTCGACCCCAAACCTCACTCTCCAGGACCACCAACCCTCCCTCAAACCTGCCCCAGCCCCCAGAAGACCCGACAAGGCGGCGGAAGGGTCTGTACCTTGTAGAAAGCCCCGTTGGAGCCGCGAACCTCCACCGTCAGCTCCGCCATGTTGGAACCGCAAAGGCCGCTGGGAAGAGATTCTAGAAACTTTCCAACCAGAGAGGAGGAGGGGGAGGGGCGTGAAGGAGGCAGGGGGAGGGGCGGGGAAAACGGGGCGGGGACTGGGATCCACCGCCCCACACCCCTGGGGTCTCACCGCGCAGTCCTGATTCTCCCAGTGGGATCACCCCGCTCCTTACATCACTAGCCCCCGGCTCCGCCCGCCGCCGCAACGTCCTGTTCGCCTCCCGACACAATCGCCCGACCTTGTTGACCCGCCCCTATGTCCCCGCCCCCCAGTGCCCGCAGCTTACCCGCCCCAGCCTGTGCGGGCCTCCAGCCAGCCGGGACTAAACTGGCTCGGCGGGCGCCGCCTGTCCCACGCTTCTGCGTTCTGCCGGTTTCAGGCATCCTGCCCTGAAACTTCCTTGAGGTGCTGGTAACCCTGAAGTAGCTTCCCCACCCAGAGAAGCCCCCACTCTGGGGGCTTCAGACGCCCACTGGCACAAACTTTGGGGGAAAGAGGGAGCCTAAAAATGGATATACAATGGGCTCTAAATTCTCTCGCCTCGGTCTTAAAAAAAATCGGTGGCCTCCTCCTGACTCCACACAGTTCGGCCCAGTTCTCTCCTCACCTGTTACCACTTTAGCTGTTTAAAAAGTCAAACTAAGTACGTCCAGTTCAACTTAGCTGTGTTCACAAGCCGCAGCAAAATGTTGGGGGTAATATCATTGTTAGAAGGTAATCAGGGAAACGAGAGAGAGGGAGAGCAAGTTTTCCCCTGCTGCAGTGCACGCGAACTTCCAGAAACAGGATCAGAGCAGGACCAATTTGGCTTTTCTACCAGAACCTACAGCAATACCGTAAGCGTTATGATGGAGATACTTTGAATATTTGTTTTAACAATAAAAGTTTTTCCCAAAGCAAGACCTTTGGAAATAATAGTGGAAGTATTCTTTTCTGTGTGTTGTCTTACCGTTTTGACAGAAAAACTCTGGAAAAGGATGCTTTGTTGGCACTCTATCGCCTCAAGGAAATGCCCACTGGCCTAGCCCTAGCCTTTCTGGGGAAAGGGGGCGGCGGGGTCCTTTAAAAATGTACATAACGTTCCATCAGCACTTCTACATCTCCAAAGGTTAGGAAAGGAAATAGAGGCTTCAAAAGTGCACCATATTGCTACGTACAGAATGTTCTTTATAAAATGTTCATCATTGTGAGGAAAACGCAAACACACTAACCCATCAATGAGTAATAGCCACCATCTACTAAGGGCTTCACGTGTCCAACACTTTATATACCATCTTATTATGATCCTTCAGAACTATAATGCCCAGTTTGCTTTTCTTCCAACAGCTTTATTGAGATATAATTCACTTACCATACAATTCACCCATTTAAGGCGTACAGTTCAATGGTTTTTAGTATATTCACAGTTGTGCAATCATCTCCACAATCAATTTGAGAACATTTTCACCACTCCCCCAAAAAACCCTTTTACCTGTTGATAGTCACTCCCTCATTTCACCCCAACTCCCAAAGCCCTAGGCAACCGCTAGTCTGCTTTTTGTCTCTATAGATTTGCCTAGTCTAGACATTTCATACAAATGGAATCATATAATATGTGGTCTTTTATGGCTGTCTTCTTTCAGTTAACATAGTGTTTTCAAGAGTCAGCCATGTTGTAGCATATACCACTATTCATTCCTTTTTATTATCAAAAATACTGTTGTATGATATACCACATCATTTTACCTATTCATTCATCTGTTGATGGACAGTTGGTTCATTTCCACTTTTTTAGCTGTTAGAAATAATGCCGATATGAAGATTCCAGCACAAGTTATTGTATAGACAGATCTTTTAACTGCTCTTGGGTATACACTTGGAATTGGAATTGCTGACTCACGGCAACTCCATGTTTAAGCTTTTGAGGAATTGCCAGACTCTTTTCCAAAGCAGCCACACCATTTGCATTCCCACCAGCAATGTATGAGTGTCCTACTTTGCTTTACAGATCTTCCTTCCTTCCTCCCTCCCCTTCCTTCCTTTCTTCTTCCTTCCTTGGCCTTCGCATTTGTTTCTCAATGTGAGTGACTTTGGGTAGGGCTGTGAAAGTGCCGTTTGGACCAAGGCCAAATTATCTGAACTTTGAAGAATAAAGATTGGTCCTCTTCAGGCCTTACATGCTAAAAACATTTTGAGTTTGGACAACCCCCTCTCCCCCCACCAAACCCCTTCCCACCAACACTTTACTACTTCTGCTAGGCAGACCTTATGATTTCCATTAAGCAATTGCGATTTGCAGCAACTGTTACCGACCAGGGTTCTTGGCCTCCTTAATCAACAGAAATTGATAAGAGGCCAGAAAAGAAACCCAAGCAAGTCTTTATTGGGGCCCCTGATGCAGCAAGGGGGATGGAGAACGTTCCCTTGTTTGCTCGTTCCCTGAGGAGAGGCGGAGGCAAGCTTGCTCTTTATATGGGGTGAAGGTAGGGGTGTGTCCAGGGCTCAAGCCAGAGGGGTGCCTTAGGTGGTTTGCCCACCCCTTAGGTGGTGCAGGGGGCATGCTCAGCACCCTGCTTTTGCTCCAAGCTCTTCAAAAGCGTTAGTTGGGATTTTGGTCTCTGTATCTTTTGTCCAGGATTTGCCCTAACTGTGCATGCATGCAGTTATTTTTAGTCCCATAGACTTTCTTTGTATTTTGTTGCTGGAGGAGCAGTGTGTCCAGGTGCAAGCACTGCAGCAAAGGGGCCCAGGTCCCAGCAAAGGAGCCCAGGTCCCAGCCTGTCTCACAACCAGTCATTTACCTAAGACCTCATAAGTTTTAAGGTAGCAGAACTAGATTTAAGTCCCCCACATTTCCATTTTCAAAGCTTACCTCCCGACCCTGTTTGCTGCCCCCATGTTATATTTGTAATAGAATATTACACAAATTTTAAAATTTTGTTATAGAACTATATTCATCATCTTGAAAAGACATTCATTATTAAAAGGAAAAGAATGTCAATTATATCTCAATAAAACTGGGAAATAAGTAAAATTTTAAAAATTTTTAAAGAAAGGAAAAGTCACAAAACAGCAAACATAATCACCTTTAAAATAATGTGTGTGCAGGACTTCCCTGGCGGTCCAGTGGTTAGGACTCTGCGCTTCCACTGCGGGAGGGCACGGGTTCAATACATATATATATGGCTTGGAAATTCATATTAATAGTTGTATATTTCTAGAAGGTGGACTTATGGTTGACATAAATTTTATAATTTTTATATATTTTTGCACTGTCTAAATTTTTTGGAATGAGCATATCACTTGATTCTCAGGAAAAAAAAGTATTTTCATTTTTTAAAAACTATACCATGGATATTCCACAGCTGTTAGAGATAAAGTTTTAGACAAATATTATTTATATGAGTAAATGTCTATAATGTAACTATAAAAGGAAGACTGTCAAATACTGTATATGGAATCAATTTTGTACAGAAAATATATACATATATTGCATGAAAATATAAAGATGTTTACCAAAATGTTAACACTGGTTATCTTCAGGCAGTTGCATTATGAATGATTATTTTTCTTCATGTTTTCTATGTTTTACAAATTTTCTACATTGAAAAATATTTCTAATTTTTTAAAATTATAAATTAAATAGGAAAATGTTCCTTAAAAATATAATTAAATACACATATAATGAAACTTTGTACACACAACTACTGGAACAGTAAGAACTTAAGATTTCGATCAAATTTGTGGCACTATATTTAGTTTGAGTTGTCTTCATGAAATGTGATATGGAAACATGCTATCATCATTTTACATCTTCTCGAAGTTGTTCACTTGAAAATAATTTTAACTTGACTAAATAGAGACTATAGGAGTTTTTCTTCCTCAAGAAACAGAGATTTAGAAAGTCTAAAATAACTTTTAATATTTTAACCAACAGTTTCCAAAACAAATTGTGCCCTGTTTTATAAATAGCTGATAAAAGACTCTGGAGTCATAATTTAAAATATTTCAACTTTTGTTCTATAGGTATCTTTGATTTTTTAATCACAATATATTTTCAGACTTTGAGTATAAGAATTAATATAAAAGAAAACTACATTAAACCAAACTGTTGAGTTTAGTTGTCTTGATATTGTAGAGTCCCTATGAGATAGGCAACCCAGGATGAAGGAAGAAAGAAACCATACCAGGGACTTCTCTGGTGACACAGTGGTGAAGACTCCGTGCTCCCAATGCAGGGGGCCCAGGTTAAATCCCTGGTCAGGGAACTAGATCCCACATGCATGCTGCAACTAAAAGTTCCCATGCCACAACTAAAGAGCCAGTGAGCCACAACTAAGGAGCCCACCTGCCACAACAAAGACCCGCACAACCAAATAAATAAATAAATAAATATTTTAAAAAAGAAAGAAAAGAAAGAAAGAGAGAAAACGAAAGAAAGAAAGGAAGGGACCATTCTGGTTTTATTTTGCTCAGAAACTGAACCTCGTTCTACCCTAGTCCCTAATCTAATGTGAAGTTGAACTTAAAGCAAAAAAGACTAGATTACATACCCACTTGAAGAATAATTAATAAGAGATAAGAGCATGGATTGCCCATTTGCAGTTCAAATGAAGTCTGTCTTTTCTGGTTTGGACTCTGTGTGAGCAAGAAAGAAATTTTTATTAATGTTATGCCACAAAGATTTTAGGGTTATTTAATACAGCAGTTAGCATTAATTAATCTGACAAATGCATTTCCCTACTTTACTACTTACATCAAAATAAATTCCAGTTGAAACAAAGATTTAAGTGCAAAATAGTCATGAAAATAGTACAAGTAAATATAGATAAATTTTAAACTATTGTTTAATTGTTTCTGCCATTACAAAATGCCCAGAAGGCAATGGGGAAAAACTGTAAATTTGAGTACATAAACACTTAAAACTTCTCAAAGGAAAAAAAGTTACCGAAAACAGTCAAAGTTAGCCAGGAGTAAAAATGACTAAGTTCTTTATTAAAGATTTTTTTTTTCTTTTTTGGCCACGCCGCTTGCGGGATCTTAGTTCCCCCACCAGGGATTGAACCCAGGCCCTCAGTGGTGAAAGTGTGGAGTCCTGACCACTGGACTGCCAGCGAATTCCCAAGATCTCTTATAAGTCATAAGGAAACATAAATAATCCCACAGAAAAATGGACAAAGAACATGAGCAGTTGACATAAAACTAAATATAAATAAAAACATAGTAAAAATGCTCACAACTAAAACTCCCAACAGAGAAATACATATTGAAACATCATTTGGGAATTCCCTGGCGGTCCAGTGGTTAGGACTCTGTGCTTTCACTCCTGAGGGCCCAGGTTCAATCCCTGGTTGGGGAACTAAGATCCCACAAGCCTGCAGCGTGGCCAAAGGAAAAAAAAGTCATTTAGATACCACTTTTTCCCTCTTTGAATGATAAAGGTTTAAAAGTTTCATGAAACAAGTGTTAGAAAAAATTTGGAAAATGCCATGTTGATACACAAATATGTAAATTGGTTAAACCTCTTCAGAGACATATTTTTAATGGTATTAATTTTTTTTTTTTTTTTTTTTTTTTTTGTGGTAAGCGGGCCTCTCACTGTTGTGGTCTCTCCCGTTGTGGAGCACAGGCTCTGGACGCATAGGCTCAGCGGCCATGGCTCACGGGCCCAGCCGCTCTGCGGCACGTAGGATCCTCGTGGACCGGGGCACGAACCTGTGCCCCCTGCATTGGCAGGCGGACTCTCAACCACTGCGCCACCAGGGAAGCCCCAATGGTATTAATATTTAAATTAATCATAACATTTAAGCCAGCAATTCAGTTTGTAGGAATTTATTCTACAGATATACTCAATAAGGTTGCAGGATTGTTCATAAAGGAATTTTCATAGATGGAAGGAACTCACAAAAACAATTAAGAAAAAAATAAATGAAAGAGGAAAAGAAATAAAAGCCAGCAAAACCTTAGTTAACCCTTAATAGAGCAGTAATTAAAACAACTTAATCCATAAAATTGATTAACATGCACCCATTAAAAGGAATGGGATAGAGCCAGAGTTCCCAAATTGAGCAACAAAAGGCACCAGGACATGGCAGTGAATTCACAGGAGTGCCTGAAGATATTTTACATTTTTTAGGTAAACACCGTGATGATTGACACCTGTTGGACATTGTGCACACTGCTATTTCAAGGTAGTTCAGTTTCAATATTAAGTCATGCTACATTCCATTTGGTGATTTCACATCTTTGCAAGCATGGGCTTTGAGCAATTAATGTAACAATAAAGCAAAAATCAATATGGAACAGGAAATGAGGGTGGTAATGTTCTCTGTGATTCCAAGAGAGGTGTGTGTTGACCAATGGATAGGCACATCCCATTAGCTAGAAATTGGATTATTTAAGAATGAAATTAAAGTATTCTTTCTACTAGTTTATACTTATTTATTGTTCACATATATGTTGAATTATTATGACATAAATGCTTCTTGAGTTTTTAGATCTAACTACTTAATAAACAGAATCATTAGGTATTTATTTGGGCAGTGTAGTGACTACTGAGATACTGAGAATGCTATGAACCAAGAATGTTTGGGAACCTTTGAAGTAAGTAGTACATCTATATGTGCAAAGATGGAAAGCTCTTCCACATATATCATTAAGAGAAATAAGCTGCAGAACTGTTTATTTGTGAGAGGGGGGAGAATTGTTTTCTTTTATATATATATTTTTTCAAGTGCCTGTATTACCTTTTATAATTTTTTAAAAACTGTAATTTTTGAAATGAAATGGCATGCCCCTCCAAAAAACAACCAATAATCAAAATATCAATCACCAGGATCCTTACTTGGGCATGGTAAGTTATTTAAAATTTGTATTATTTTTCTCTGGCTTCATAAAACAAATTACCACAGATTTAGAGGCTTAAAACAGCATAATTTCTCCTTTCAGAATATGTATTATACCACACCCTCCCTCCTGTGGGTGGATCTCCTCCAATCAGTTGAGGCCTTAAAAGACTGAGGTTTCCCCAAAAGGAAGGAATTCTGTCTCCAGACAGCCCTCAGACTCAAGACTGCCACATCAACTACTGCCAGGACTTCCAGCCTGAGTGGTTTGAGTGTCTTTGGTTATTCATTAAGGAGATGTAACACCAGAGTATATGCTAATGAGTTGACTTAGGGTGGGGCTCCTAGATAGCCTCAGGATGGGGCTGGCTGCCAGAAAGACCAAGGGATCTGAACAGAGGGCTGGAATTTTCAGCCCCACCCCTGATCTCTGGGAAGGAGAAAGGAGGAACAGGGAGGCTGGAAATTAAAACTGTAAAAATTCTTGAACAGAGACATTTGATGGTTATCCTGGTTGGTGAACACATCCACCTGCTGCTGAGGCAGGAGATGGATGGGCTCCAGGTTAGGCATTTACACTTGGCCTCCTGTTTACATTTCATAGGGCAGGAAAAAGGGGGCTTCAGGCCAGACACTTAAAAACTAGTCTCCTGGGCTTCCCTGGTGGCGCAGTGGTTGAGAGTCCGCCTGCCGATGCAGGGGACATGGGTTCGTGCCCCGGTCCGGGAAGATCCCACATGCCGCGGAGCGGCTGGGCCCATGAGCCATGGCCGCTGAGCATGCGCGTCCGGAGCCTGTGCTCCGCAACGGAAGAGGCCACAACAGTGAGAGGCCTGCGTACCGCAAAAAAAAAAAAAAAAACTAGTCTCCTGTTTACATTTCCTGAGACAGGAGTTAGATGGGCTCCAGGTTAAGATATTTAAAATCAGCCTCCTGTTTACTCTACGAAATGGAAGCTACCACAGGGACAGGGTAAATAGCCAAACTTCATCTATTGTGGATGCCTTAAGGTAACAGTCATGGCAAGAACAAAGAGGGGAAAAACCTTGTTTGAGTAAAGGATCAAGGGATCTCTGCTTCTCCCCTCCTTGGGGCAAGGGAAACACTACACATGCACAGAAAGGCTCCTTGGGGCTCAAAAGTCAGGGGACAACACAAAGCCATGAGTCTTGACTCCCCCAGACTCCTTTGCATCGAGATCCATCTTGGCTGAGAGGTGTGTGTGCACCTAAGGGGAGGGTCCTGAGACAAATTAGCCAGGGGGGACAAAGCAAGATGATTGGCCAGAAGGAAGACAAAGGCCTGGAAAACTACCCCCTTATAAAGGATTGAAATTTTCCAAAGGCGAGACTCTCTCTCTGCGTTCGCCTCTACCTCTTTCTGCGTGTACTCTGGTTTTCCAATAAACTTTTTACTTTTCTCTTTAGCTTCTGCCTCCTCGCCTGAATTCTTTCCCGACAAGGCAGGCAAGAACTGGGGGTTTAGGCCCTAGCCGCTGACCTCTGTGGTCTAGCAGTTAGGACTCCCAGACTGGGAACTAAGATCTTGCTTCCAGCTACTGCTCACGGCTGCTTGCTGCAAGCTGCCACTTACTGTTGCGTGTGTCCAAAATCACTGGGAGTGTGGAGCATCCTAGTTCCCTAAGGACAGAAGCTCCTGCAATTGGGACCTTTCCAGACCTTATGCTTTGTACCTCTTCACGTGACTATTCATCTGTACCCTCTTTAATATCCTTTATAATAAACTAGTAAACGTAAGTAAATGTTTCTGTGAGCTGCTCTAGTGAATTAATCAAACTTGAGGAGGGGGTTGTGGGACTCTCCAATTTATAGGTTGGTCAGAAGCATAGGTGACAACCTGGACTTCGAGATTGGCATCTGAAGTGAGGGCAGACTTGTGGGACTGAGCCTTTAACCTATGGGATCCGATGCTATCTCCAGGTAGTGTCAGAACTGAGTTAAATTCGTAGGACACCCAGTCACTGTCCACTGAGAATTGGAGAATTGTTCGTGTTGGAAAAAACACATCTGAGAGAGTAATCTGCTTTACTCAAAATCTACTAACATTTAAATGTTAATCACATCTTTAAAGTACGTTCACAGCCACATCTAGACTGGTGTTTGACTAAACAACTGGGCACCATAGCTTAGCCAAGTTGACACATAAAATTAACCCTCATAGTCTCAGACTCTCTTTTAAAGGGCTCACCTGATTAGGTTAGGCCCACCCAGGATAATATCTCTTGATTAATTTGAAGTCAATTTATTCAAAACCTTAATTGCATCTGCAAAACTACACCTTTGCCATATTCTATTGGCTAATAGAAAGTTACAGGTTCAAGCTACACAAAAACATGGATAACCAGGGAGCAAGAATCATGAAGGCCATCTTGGAATTCTGCCTACTACAATGCAAAGAGAGCAGAACCTAGTGGTGACTCTGAGAATCTGTGAAGCACGGCTTTAACCAGTCAGCCTCTCTCCAGACTATTTCTCTCATTTATTCATTCAGTCATCTATCCATTTATCCATGTTAAAAGAAAACCAGGCACATAGTAAACAGTATTGACTGCTGTCATTTTTTTATGGTGTAAACAATTATTGATAGTATATACCCAGTGCTAGATGTAATAAAAAGGAATACAAAGAAAAATAAGACTGATCTCTGTTTAGAGCTGGGGTTGAGGTGGGGGACAGCCCCATAAATAAGCAATGAGAATTCAACAGACTATCTAGTATTACTCTGTACTGTGTAAGATGGACGAAGGAGGAATAACAATTCTGTCCTGAGAATCCAGTATGCTCCCATAGGGCAGGGACAATTTAGTGGCATATTTTTTGGGGGGGGGGGCCACACCTCATGGCATGCGGAACTTCCCCCACCAGGGATTGAACCTGTGCCCCCTGCATTGGAAGCACGGAGTCCCATCCACTGGACCACCAGGGAAGTCCAATTTAGTGGCATCTTGAAGAAACTATAGTTTGTCATATAGTCAAGGAAGGACTCATTCCAAACCCAAGGACTCATTCCAAACCCCAAAACCAAGAATAATGACCAAAGTATGAAGAAGGAAAATTCAGCCCAGTTGAAGCTTTTCACTCTGTTCACATAGAATTAAGAATATTTCTATTTCATTGAGTTATACTACTTAAATGCAAAATTTTCACTTTAATATTTTTCTCATGTTATTTTCCACCAACCCATAAGCTCTTTGAAGGAAGCTTTTTTTAAATTTCCAATTACATTTGGTACTTAATAAATATTAATGAATGGAAGGATGGGTTTTGGATCCAACTGGGAAGAATAATGTAAGCCACATTAAGAGGTTTGGAATTATTGTATTTCTGAAAGGCAGTTGTAATGTAATATTAAGAGCAATGACTCCAGATTCAAACTGCTGGCTTTGCCACTTACTGGCTATAAACTTGGGAAAATTATTTAAATTCTCTGTGCCCTGGTTTCTCATTCATAAAACTGGGATGAAAATAGTGACCACTCCAAAAAGGCTGATGTGAGGATTAAATGAAATAATATATATAAAGTACTCAGAAGAAGGCCTAGGATATACCAGGTACTCAACAAATGATGGTGATGGTGTCAGATAATGAACAAACCATTGCAAGTTTAGAAGTAGGGAGATCACTTGACCATATTTGGGGTTTAGAAAGAGAATTTTTATCAGTAAAGAGGAAGAAAGGTTTAAGAACCACAGCAGAGAAAGCAGAAACCATTTAAAAGTCTATTGCAAGCATAGAGGAGAGATAAGTAGAACATGAACTAAAGTGATGAGAGTGGAGAAAAAGAGATAAAGTTGAGATATTTAAAATGTTGAAGAAATGGGAACTAGTAGCTAGTTATATGATGAGAAATGAGGAGAGACTCAAGGATAAATTTAAGTTTTTACTTGGACAATTGGGTACATAATGATGCCATTAATTTAGAACATAATGGAAGATTTGTGGAGGGAGATAAGGAGTTCTGTTGGAGAAGTAATTGCATTTGAGGTGTCTTCAAAACATTCAGCGAAGATTTTAGTAGAAGTATAGAGTAGAGATTAAGTTTGGGGAGACTCCAGTGAATATTTAGCATTTACGATCAGGAAAGCAGATGAGATTTCCTACGGAAAGTTTATGAGGAGAAATTAGAGTAACAGTCAGTGCAATTTATCAGTGGGACTATTTGGGAAAAGAGGCTACTTAGCCTAATTCACAGAGCACAGGATAATATATTATCTTATTAATATAGACTAATAATAATAATATTAATAAGAGATAGAAAGCAAAATGTCTGACAAATGTAAACTAGACATAAACTCCTCTAGAGCATTGATTTACTTCTGCTTCTGCACATTAGCATGCCTAGTACTCAAAATATTGTGGGCTCTAATGATGAATGAATGCAGGAGATAAGAATAATAAAAATAAATACCTAATCTATGAAACATGATGGAAAATGCTTAAAATATGTGAATAAAGACTAAAGCAGAATATAAAAGTTGATCTGCACAATTATGACAACTATGTAAAATGTACATGCACAAATAGATAAGAATAAGACGAGCTTAAACAAATGAAAAAAGTTTAATTTGTTAGGGTTATTGGAATGTTGTTTTTTTTTCCTGCATTTATTTGGAGTTAAATTCATAATGTAATTTAATACAAAAGAAAACTGTGAAAGCATATTGGACCAGAAGGCAAGAGAACTCTCTATGGCAGGCCCAATTCTATTGTGGTTACCCTATATAGTCAATTCACCTCTCTGAGGGAGCACCACTGTGCTGAAACCTGAAAAAGTTTTTTCCAGATTTAACTAGGTAGGAGGGGGACAGTAGTAAAGGGGACAGTATACTAGTCAGAGAGAAAAAGATTGTGTGAAGGCTTCTAAAGGGGAGAATGACTGGAGCACAGAGTACAGGGGAGATGTGGCAAAAGATGAACTTGGCTAGAGATCCCTGGCAAACAACCAAGGGATTTAAATTTTATACTAAGGACAATGGGAACCCATTAAAGGTAGAATAAACAAAGATGTGGCTCTCGTAAGACCAGAAGCTCAGGTTGGAGAGCACATAGTTTTATCAAAATATATTACTATAAGATGTTTCATGCTTATTTTATATTTTCTGTATCCCAGCCTAAGAATAATATTTTTCCAATATTTTTTTTGATTCATAATTTGTCCCAGATTTAGCCAATGGGAACCTCTTCAAACTGGCTTGTGAGTTCTTTTAATGTGGTTCATCAATATTTGAGCAATCTGCATTTTCTTGCACAAATTTTTCTAGGTTCATCTTATACTTTCCATTCCCCCAGATGGTTGTGGAAAACCAGCTATTTCTCCAAGGAAACCTGGTTCCTTTCACTAGGGAATTGTATTTAAAAACCAAGGTCTGGGTGATAAAAATATATCTGATTCTTTCATTTATTATTTTTTTAATTTTTAGCCAAACTGCAGGGCTTGTGGGATCTTAGTTCCCTGACCAGGGATCAAACCCAGGTCCCAGTCAGTGGAAGTGCAGAGTCCTAACCACTGGACCGACAGGGAATTCCCTGATTCTTTTAAAATATAAAAATTTTGTCAAAGACATTTTTATAAACTAAACTTGTTTTTAATACTTCATAATTTTATTCCTAGGTATAAAAGATGAGCTAGGATGCAATGGACTCCAAAAAGTTCCTTTTTGGACTTTGGTAGTCCTGAAAAGTAGGAGTTAACCTATTGTAAACATGGACTTGACCCTAGACTTTCATTATAATTTATTATTGTAGCAAAGAATTTGAGAAACATATACAATTATTTATATCATCTTTAATCTATTTTTCCATAACTGTTCTTTCACTTAAAAGGAGAGAAACACTACGAAACTTCAAATAGCATGCTTCCCTCCCATCAACATTTAGGCCAATGTTTCTCAAACATTTAAATAAATCCTTCGTAGTACAAAGTACCTTGGTCTATTCCTTATTACTCTGTTTTATAGTTTTTAAAATGTTAATAATGATCCACTGAATTGATTCCATGATCCAACAATGAATCATGATGAGTAGTTTAAAAAAGCACAAATGCCCATAATGATTTCAAATAATTCTCTCATACTTAAATTAAAATATTGATTCTAACAGTAATACTCTTCTAGAGTTTATTGATAATAACTGAGCACTCATTACATGTCAGTGTACTCAGCATCTTTACATATATTGCTTCATTTAATCCTCTCATTAGCCCTTAGAGGTGGCCATTATTATTCTTCATTTCACAAAAGAGAAAACTAGAGCTCAGAGATGTTAATTAACTCACCAAAGACCATATAACAAATAAAGGATCAAGTTAGTCTTTCTGATTCTAAAGTTTATGCCCTTAACTGCTATATTACATCTTAATACCATTAGCAACCTAATTAAGGTGGAATGGGCATAAGAGTTAGATGATAAGAGTTGCCTAAAGAAGATAGTGAAGGAAGTCAGCTTAAGAGCGAAAAAATGATTTGATAACTTGAGGTTAAAATAGGAATCTAAACTTGAGAACAATACCTTGTATATTGACCTTCTGAACATCCTTCCACTTCTCTCAGTCACCACTGGTGCTACCAGACCTCAGACTTTCAGTCCTGGATTCTCTGTAGAGCACACAGGATACACTTTCTTTCTTTTTAAAAATTATATATCTCCTCTTGAGCTTTTCTTTTTGCCAAAATTATACTTAATTTAAAGAATCAATTAGTTCTCAAGGAATTTTAGAAACTGTTGTGCCCCCCTCCCATCTATAATTATTTCCCCTTTCCCAGAGACAACCACTTTTAATTTTTGAGCTTATTATTTTGCTATCTTTTATATTTCTAAATCATATGTGGGCATTATCTATTGACTTCTTGCTATGGAAGAGGAGACCTTAGGTCTATTCTTTCTCCTGCCTCCCCTACAACGTGTACACTTTCTATTGTTTTCCTCCAATTTAGTCTTACAGAAATTTAGGTTATATCAATTATATATATATATATATATATATATATATATATATATATATATATATATATATATTCATATATTCAGAGCTGAGCCATAAGATAAATGAGGATTACTTTTCAGGGATGACTTTATATTTTCCTAGAGTTTAAATTTTTTTTTAACTTGATGTTCTAACTACTTATCAACAATTCAATTCCAAAGTCTCTCCCAGAGATGCTTTTACCTTCTCTAAATTGGACTTGTTATACTCTTCACCAGATACACAGATATCATCTTGAGATCTCACTTCACCAACATCCTGGGGATTCATTTCACCTCACTTCTGTGTTACTGGCTCTTGTTTACTTCAGTTGCTTCCTCAGAAAGAATGTGGGGAAGAAAATTTTTGCATTTTTCTGTGTCTTAAAGTATTTTTATTCTACTTCATAGCCGATGATAGTTTGGCTGGCTATGAAATTCTAAATTGGAAATCATATTCCTTCAGACATTTGAAGTGCATTGCTCAAGTGCCTTTTTGTTTCCAATGTTGCTACTGAAAAGTCTGAAGAAACCCTAATCCCCTATCTTTTTGTATGATCATTCTTCGATTTATGGAAGTTAATAATATCTTATTTTTGTCTCAAGTATTCTGGAATTTCATGATAATGTGCCTTGCCGTGAGTGTATTTATATATATATGTGTGTGTTGGACACAAGATACCTCATGTCTTTCTTTTTGGGTCATGTTCCTGAATTATTTCATTTACATTTTCTCTTTCTCCGTTTTCTCTGTTTTTGCTTTTGAGAATGCCTACTATTTGGATGCAGTATCTCCTAAACTGATATTTTAATTTTTTAGTCTTTTCTCTCCTAGGGTTCATTTCTTAATGTCTTTGCTCTATTTTCCAGAAAATTTCCCTAACTCCTCTATCGAGTTTTTCATTTTTGCTATCATATTTTTAAATTCCAGAGGCTCTAATTTTCTAAAACAAATAAATATATATTTGTCTTAGTCCATTTGAGCTGCTATAACAAAATACCACATGCTGTGGGGCTTATAAGCAACAGAAATTTATTTCTCACTGTTCTGGAGGTTAGGATGTCCAAAATCATGGTGCTGGTGAATTTGGTGTCTGGTGAGAGCCCACCTCCTGATAGATAACTGTTTTTCACTATAACCTCACGTGGTGGGAGGGGCATGGAATCTCTCTGTGGCCTCTGTTATAGGGGCACTAGTCGCATTCATAAGGGCTTAATCCTCAGGACCTAATCACTTCCCATTGCATGTATGCAATGATGCAATATAGTGTATATATATTTTTATATACTTCAGAGAAATACACATATATATATATTTAAACATATAAATATTCTTGTTATGTTTTGGCTATATTGATGATATTATTAAGTAATGATCTTCTGTAAGTTTGTCTGCCTTGCATTGTCTGTATCTTCCAAGTTGACCTACATTACTGTCCTGACAGATGTTTTGCCTATTCACTTATGGCCTTGGTCACTGACTTCTTAAAAAAGGGCTAATTTACACTCTCAGGGAAGCTGAAGCAAGATTATAACATACAAACGCAGTTCATTTTCTATTCTCCTTGGAAGGTATATGTAACAGTGGCAATACAGCCCTTTTTGTATACATCTAGGTTCAGGCTTGTTACTCAGGTTTTCAAAACTAAACAAGAAGCATGAAATTGCTCAGGGATGGGTGATACAAACTATAAAGAAAAGTTAGAGAATATTTAGCCGAGAGGTCAGGATAGCAGTTACCTCTTCAGATGGGTGAAAGAAAGATTTTCAATCTGGGAGGGACATGAAAAGACCTTCTAAAATGCTAGCAATGTTTTATATTTTAGGCTAATGGCTTTATCAACATTCATTCTATTGTTATTTTTATTCTCTGGACTGATTTTACATGCTTTTATGATGTATGATATATCTAAAATTTTTAAAGATGATTTGCAAACTTCAAACATGATAGGTTTCAGTTTTGCTATAAAATTCCTTGTATTTTGAACTTAACCACTTTTGCTAATTTTGACTATAACTTTTCTAATGAGGCATTTTGAAAGATAACTGCAGATGATATATATGCTTTGCATTACTTTAAAAAGATTTTGGATAAGTAAAACTACTTTCAAACTCATGTGAAATTTAATAATATTTTCTCCAATTTCCAATATGAAGGAAATTTCAAAGCCCAAAAGATGGAAATATATATCTTTTAAAAATTTTACTGTCCAGTCTCTCAAGAGTTAATAAGACAGGAGAGGGAATTGGTTTTATAAAACATATTTTTGAATAGGCCATATTATTTCATAATGATATGAAATATGCATCAGAGAAAATTATTCTAAAATTCTATAAAGCATGGCAGTACCACAGTTCTGGTCAATTATGATAAGAGGAATTGGCTGGAGCCCATATAATCTGCACGTGAATTTGATTAAAATTGTTTTGCTTTAAATCTATCCTTGGTGATGTTAAGAGGAAGATACTCCTAAATAAACATTAAATCAGGTAGATGCAGTGGGCAAAAATGGGAAAGAAGATATCTGCTTTAGTTGAGGATAGGTAGAAAAATTTTTGGTTTTCTTAGGTTTGATGAATCTTTTAACCTGGTTTAACTGTTTCGTTTTTTTTTTCTTCTGTGAGGTTTTCATTGTGCTCCCTGTGAATAAGTTAATGATTTTTAAAAAGGAGTTTCAGTAATACTAATGACACTGCAATTAAGAAGTCTTAAGAACAGGGGATGGGGCTTCCCTGGTGGCGCAGTGGTTAAGAATCCACCTGCCAATGCAGGGGACACAGGTTCGAGCTCTGGTCCGGGAAGATCCCACATGCTGCGGAGCAACTAGGCCCGTGTGCCACAACTGCTGAGCGTGCGTTCTAGAGCCCGCGAGCCACAACTACTGAAGCCCGCGTGCCTAGAGCCCATGCTCTGCAACAGGAGAGGCCACCACAATGAGAAAGCCGTGCACCACGAGGAAGAGTGGCCCCTGCTCGTCACAACTAGAGAAAGCCCATGCGCAGCAACAAAGACCCAAAACAGCCAAAAATAAAAGAAATAAATTTAAAATTAAAAAAAAGAACAGCGGATGTAGAGAGTGTATTGGATTCAGTCCACTGAATAAGGCTAGTTTTTATCCATAAATAAGGTTTTTTTCCCCTCTGCCAGGCATTATTAGATATATTGGTTAACATAATCAATGTAACAAAATATACATTTGTATGGAGTCTAAGATAGGATTTTTGAAAATTCTAGTGTAATATTAAGAATAACTGATTCTTATAAAAACAATTTTTCATTCATTTATCAATTAAACATTTCTGGAATATATACAACATGACAAGCATTTACTAAGTTCTAAGTATGTAAAGAGCAAGAAAAGACATGGTCAGTTTCTTTGAATCTCATATTCTTTTGATGGGTATATGTTGAGTAAAATTTTAAAAATTATGTGGATTCCCCATCCCCTCTCCAAGGAGTAAAGAGTGGGAGAAAAGTGAAGAAAAAGGATATAATTCTTGGATCTTCAATTTCCTTCTAATTCTCCAATTTACTAATCACATTGTGTATAAGCTTTAATATGAAGATAGTAACTATAATACTCATTCATAGGTCATATTGTTGCTAAGAGTGGCTCAACATCTATTTTGAGAAAGACCAAATAATATATAACTTCACTTAGGAAATGGCTTGAGAACTTAACAAAATTATTAATGCACCCAGTCTTGATATTTTATTACAATTTGGTTTTCTGAAAGTCACTTATAGATTTATTATATTTCTTTTTCTGATCTTGCTTTGCAAATTCTTTTTCTACCATGGCATGAAAATAGAAACATTTTTTTCTTCTCTACTAAGAATTATCTTCTTGGGGAAAAAGATGTCCTTGGTAAGATGACATTTTGGAGAATAATATGTAATTAATTCACAGCAATTCAAGTTTGATAACTCTGAATTTCATCTTCTTGATGATCCCTCATTCAGAGACATCAGTTTTCCAGGCTAATATACTGTGAAGGCATTTTAATCATACTGTTTTGTTATTATTAATATTATTATTATTGCATTTTCCATTCAAGAATTTATTAGTGGGTTAGAGGAAGAGTAAAGTGACCAGAACCTTAGGAGATTGCATTACTAATGAAATTATTTTTAAAGTAATAATTTTCAATACTGAAAATAAAATTTTATGGAGAAAAAGCTCCAACTTTGACTTTTTATTCACTCTACAAGTATTTACTAGAGTTTTGCTATGTTATATACACACATGTGATATCATTGTGCAAAGGATGGATAGTGTCCTTGTTCCCCAAGAGCTTTCAGTTTATCAGGCAAGAAAGGTGACTGAACAAGCAATTACAATAAAATGAGACAAGTTCCATATGGCAAAAGTGTTCTGTTAGAGCCCAGAGTAGAGTATCATAACATAACCATGGGGGGAGGCAATGCACTATTTCCTGGAAGAAGTGAGGTTTAAGCTGAGATTTTCAGAAATTACACTTACGCATCTATAGTAGGAATATAAGAAATTATAAGGATAATACCTAAAGACACATTCATAAACCTTCATAAGCTTGAAATTTAACAAGTAATTTTTTTATTTTTTTATTTTTATTTTTTGCAGTACACAGGCCTCTCACTGTTGTGGCCTCTCCTGTTGCGGAGCACAGGCTCCGGACACGCAGGTTCAGCAGCCATGGCTCACGGGCCCAACTACTCCGTGGCATGTGGGATCTTCCCAGACCGGGGCGTGAACCTGTGTCCCGTGCATCAGCAGGCGGACTCTCAACCACTGCGCCACCAGGGAAGCCCTAACAAGTAATTTTATAAAATAGTTTACAAACAGATGCTCATTAGGTGGGCAACTTTATCTCCATCTTAAAGAAGAGGAAACATGTTCAAGATGTTAAGGTATAATTGGGATTCTAATCCCTTGAATCAATGTATATGAAGCTTAGGCATATTTCATAAAATGTGTAAGCATATAAAAGTTGACATGAAAAGTTTAAGTTTTCCCCGCATGTCAATTAAAATGAAGAAAACCAAGAATGTAAAATGTTCAGTTACTCAGGAAATCTCAAAGCATACTGAATAAAACAGTGAAAAAGTATAGATGCATTTCACCATCACTAATCAAATATATTATTATTCTGAGACAAAAGTCAAGGGATTTTTGGCATTGTCAAGGAATCATATATTTCAAAATATTTTGATTTCAACATTATTTTAAGAATATTTATAAACCCACTTGTAAATCAATTTAAAAAATAATAGGTTGGAACTACACAATCTTGGCTAAGTTGTCTAAAATCTCTGCTGGAACCTACCACACAGGATGATTGTGAGAAAATGGAATGTAACAACATGGCTTGTAAACTCCTTCAGGCTGTCTAAGTTTACTTTCATCCAACTTTCTCTTGCTCCCTGAGGGCTGGGACCAGTGCCCAGTAAATAATGAATTAATCAAGGAATAGCTGTCATATGACTTGTTTCTAATCATACACCAATCGGACACTGTTGGCTAGGGAAGGGGGTTGCTCTGCATCACCACTCTTCTCTCCATAATCAGCTCTTTTATCTTGTCTGCATTTTAGATTTCACTGTAAGCCTGCCACAGGGGAAACTGTTAGTTTTATAAAATTATGGAAAACTATTGCAGTAAACCATAATTACTTGATGCTAATGTACTCAGCCATTTTGTCCCAAATTTACATATTTAAAGTCAATGAGGGGTCTTCCCTGGTGGCACAGTGGTTAAGGCTCTGTGCTCCTAATGCAGGGGACCTGGGTTCGATCCCTGGTCGGGGAACTAGATCCCACATTCATGCCACAACTAAGGAGTCCACCTGTCACAACAAAGACCCAGTGCAATCAAATAAATAAATAAATATTTTTTAAAAATAAAAATAAAGTCAATGAGGGCTGAGGGTGCTGGTGAGGCATACAAGCAGTGTTTCTTGGGGCTATTCCATTTTTTTTTAAGAAGATGTTGGGGGTGGGAGTTTATTAATTTATTTTATTTATTTTTGCTGTGTTGGGTCTTCGTTTCTGTGCGAGGGCTTTCTCTAGTTGTGGCGAGCGGGGGCCACTCTTCATCGCGGTGCGTGGGCCTCTCACTCTCGCGGCCTCTCTTGTTGCGGAACACACGCCCCAGACACACAGGCTCAGTAGTTGTGGCTCACTGGGCCTAGCTGCTCCGTGGCATGTGGGATCCTCCCAGACCAGGGACCTGAACCCGTGTCCCCTGCATTAGCAGGCAGATTCTCAACCACTGTGCCACCAGGGAAGCCCGGGCTATTCCAATTTTGTGTTATGATATAAGAGCCATGATTTATTTGAAAGGCTTTTTGTAACCAGACCTAACTTGAACTGATGTTCTATTTGATGTCCATAGTGGTTTTCATAAACTCCATTCCTCTGGCAATCGATTTTGTCCAACCTTACAGGCTTCCTTGAATTCAGTGGTTAATTTCTGTCCTAAATTTGTATATGTTGATCTTCCTTCTAGAACATGGACATCTAGTAGGTGCTCAAAAGATAATTATTGATTAGTTGGTAAATGTGAATGTTACAGTCCTATGTCTCCATGTTCTTGGATTTGGCAAAGTAAGCCACATAAAAATCTTAGGTCTAATATAATAGATATAGAAGAAAGATCATGAGCTTTGAATTCAGGGGGATTAAAATAAATAAAATAAAATAAATAAAATAAAATCTCTAAACATGTTTCCTCTTCTTTAAAGTAGGAATAATGATGCCCACTTCAGTAAAATGTCATGAGACAAAAACACTTAATACTTATAATTCAATCTTGTCTCATCAAAACACATATCCTTTGTACATCATGAACTTTTTGGGAGCAGACACTGTATATAAATCACATGTCTACTTTAAACACCTAGCAAAATGCCTGGTCTGGCATATAGTATATAGCCAATTCTTTCATTTAATTGAATGGTGCTAACAAATGGTAATGGATCTCACAAATAGCAAGACAAATTGGAGACCTATTGTAATTGAATATTTCATTTACACACTTATTTTCAGCTATCACTGCCTTCATTTTTCTTTAGTTGCATAGATGTCAAGATGGTTAATATATATTGGATACCTAGTGAATAGTATGTTTTGAGGTTTTCAATAATGTTGGTTCAATTGAATTGTGGAGCTGTTATACAAAAGGTAAAGAAGAATGAGTACCTTCCTTCAAGAAATTTCAATTTAATTGAAAATGTATAAATATCTTTATAAAAAGGACTAAGAGCATTTTAAAAACAACAAACAAGTAAATGCAATATATCAGAAGGCTTCCAAACTTTTTATATCCTGATCCAAAATAAGAAATACATTTTACATGGTGACCAAGCATATATACATATAAATAACTAAAACAAATCTTCATAATACAATGAATACTTATACAGTTGTGTTCTGATTTTTTTAATTTTACATATTTCATTGTACTTTGTTTAATTAAAAAAATTCTGGAATCTGCTGACTAAACTTAAACTTAGTTTATGAGCCATAATAGGTCATGGCTTACAATTTGGAAAACATTGAGCTTGTTAGAATACTACTAAATAATTTTTCATTTATCTATGATACATGCCTTCTATGCTTTCAGTTTTTTGATCCACAAAATTTATGGATAATATATAAAATGACTACAACAAAGGCAATCAATTTGTATGAGGCAGAAACTGTTTGACAGGAATAAAGTTGATAAAGCTACAGGTTTCTAGAGAGAATAATCCAGGGCCCTAAATGCAAACTAGGCAAAGTTAATTAGAGAACTGTGGGAATAAAAATGGTGAAAGAAACATTGGAACAGGGAAAATAAAATGGTATTTAATGAAATAAGAGCAGAGCTGGAGACAGATAGAGAGAAAGTGACTGATTCAAGACATTTGAGACATGGGATCAGCTAAGAGAAGCCAGAGGGAATACAACTTGACCTAAGCTTGTGATTACTTGGAATGACCCAAAAATACTTGGTAAAATATTTTACAATGAGGGAAATATAATAGTCAACCTAAACATTAAGCATATTAGGTGTGAGACCCCACACTACAAAGTTGGTTTCTGGGATTATGTTGTTTGACTGCAAATTAGTCATTTAGAATAATTTTCTGCCCTGATGGTTCTTTATGTGGTCTCAAAGTCATTTTGAGTTTCTTTTCTTTTTTTTTTTAATATTTAAATATTTATTTATTTTGGGGTGCATTGGGTCTTAGCTGTGGCACGTGGGATCTTTTTGTTGCGATGCAGGGGCTCTTTGTTGCGGCGCACGGGCTCAGTCATTGCAGCACATGGACTTAATTGCTCCGCGGTATGTGGGATCTTAGCTCCCTGACCAGGAATTGAACACACGTCCCCTGCATTGGAAGGCAGATTCTTAACCACTGGACGACCAGGGAAGTCCCTGAGTTGCTTTCTTAATTGTAATTTATATTAAACCATCTTTACTTTTACTGTCTTCCTGTAATCAGCCAATCTGTGTCACAACAAAAATATTCATTTTTGAGATTATAAAAGTTAACATTTGTTCAGTGCTTACTGTATGTCAGACATTGCTGTAATCACTTTGTACATGTTCATTCTTCTAAACCTTGGAATGATATTTTGAGATAGATGGTATCATTACTCCCTATTTTACAAATAGGTAACATAAGCAGAAATAATTTGCCCAATCTCATACAGCTAGCCAGTAGCAGAGTCTGGCTTCAGTGCCCTTATTCTTAAGCTTTGTGTGATACAGGCTGCCTGAGGCTAGTATGGTCTGGGGGCCATAACTACTCTCAACGTTGTGTTTTGTAGTACCAGGGCCTAGCCATCTGACCTAAGAGGCCCCAGCTTGCCCATTTCTGATTCAGTAGTAGCATACATAACATATACACACTGCAAAAGCTTAGAAATAATGATACACATGAAAGAAATGATAAATTAATCAGGAACACATTAAAATATTTAATGTCATTGCAATTTGTACAAAGAAATTACATGAATACTGATGGGATTAATCAGGGAAAAGATATTTCTGATATTAGCAAAAATGAAAGTTTTTGGAAAACAAGGAAATACCCCTTAGCTCGAGTAGCTGCACTGCTTCTTCTCATCACAATTTGGACCTTGTGCTGGATGCCTTCTGTTTGCCTCTCTAGGCTCTCTCTCCACTCTTCTTCAGCCAGCTCTATGCCTTAGGAGGCGGACCTGCACTGACTGCATCACAGGCTTTTTTCCCTTTCAGTTTTGGGTGGAGGCTGCCTAGAGAGCCCTAGGAGGAAATGGTAAGAAGGTAGAGAGCTATGGGAACTGGTTCCACCATCTTGCATCTATTTGCATCCATTGACTGAAGATCAGAGTACCTGTCAGACGGCCCTCTTCACAGAATTTTCTGAGCCCCTAGGTTCAGGAAGCCACAAACCTAGCCTCACTCCCACAGCCTTCCACCCCTTGCAGGCCTAGCACTGGCAAGGGAACCCAACTCTTACTGCACTATCTCATGTAGTTTCCCTATATCCTGATGATACTTTTAAAATAGCCTCTTTTGAAAAAAATCTCCTCAAATTATCCAATTTGAGTATGCCATCTATTTCCTGCAAGTACCTAAATGATTAAAACCTTTTAGGATTGCTGTTTTAGGATTCCTCCCTTACCGTAAGGAATTTGAAAATAAATAAGGCAAAATATCTAGGATATCCTTGATGTATTTTTCCCAAAGCAGTGAAGGAATATTTGTTGTTTACTGGCCTTTCTCCATTCGTATTGGAAAAGGAAAGAAAGAAGGGAAATGGGGAAAAAGAAAAAGAAGCATGAAAATAGGAAATTAACAGTAATTAAGGAGACAAAAGGAAATTAAGATCAATCAGATGGGCAGCAGAGTACAGTCATTAAGAACTGAGTTCTGGGCTTCCCTGGTGGCACAGTGGTTGAGAGTCCGCCTGTCGATGCAGGGGACACGGGTTCGTGCCCCGGTCCGGGAAGATCCCACATGCCGTGGAGCGGCTAGGCCCGTGAGCCATGGCCGTTGAGCCTGCGCGTCCGGAGCCTGTGCTCAGCAACAGGAGAGGCCACAACAGTGAGAGGCCCACATACTGCAAAAAAAAAAAAAAAAAAAAGAACTGAGTTCTGAAGTCACCAATCCTGGCTGAACCACACAGCCACTTACTAATTGTGTGACATTGAGAAAGTTACTTTCCCTCATCTCTAACTGGTTAAATAACATTTCCTTTGTCATAATACTGCTGTAAGAATTAAGGAAAAACATTTGTATCAATTCTTGGAAAATTTAGGTCTTCCATAATTGTTACTTATTTCTCTTTTCCTTTCCCATAGCCTTTATTGAAGGCTACTAAACAACAGGCAACTATTTTGTGTGCCTTTTCATTGACATGGAATTAGTATTAATACTAACTAATAAGTTAGTATTGAAAGAGAATCAACACTTACTCTTTCTGATTCCTAACACCTCAGCAAAATTAATCATTCCAACTTGTCCAATTAATTTGAGTTTCATAAATTCAGAGTTTTAGGAATGAGTTCAGGATTTTCAATATCAATTTAGTTCATATTCCATAAAATAGAGCTTCTGCTTTGAGGAGGTAAAAACAAAAATATAACTTAACAATAAAAGATCATAGAGAATTTTTTTTAAGTCTACCGATTCTTGGATGACTATTTGATTTCACCAAGAAACTTTTAGAAGAATCATGTGTAAAAGAATCAAGAGTATTTTGATTCATTTTATAATACAAAATTCACCTCATTCCCAGGAAAATGTGATTTGAAAAATGTGGAAAGCTTAACTGGTAAGTATTAACATTTGAAAAATAACAATATTAAATACACTAAGCATATTATTAAGAAATCATTCTCCACTGGTGTTATTTTCGTTGTTTCTTATTCACTAGTTAAATAAATGAAGAAAAAGCACATGCATACAATATACAAAGAACATATGTGATATCTAGTATATGTAATATATTACATATGAATATAATATATACATGTATATATTTCAGAATCTAAGATTAACAGAATGAAAGTTGAATGACTATATGACACAGAATTTACCTTCATAAGTACAGTAGCTCTTTATAGCATAATTTATTGTATTCAATAGGAATGTAGCTATAATTGTTTTGGGTGAGTACTTGGAAACTAGTATTCTCTTCAGTATGACTGAACAAGTACAATGTATACATAGCATTTTGAAAACTTTGTTGCAGCATCCAAAATCAAATTCAGAAAAAATGTATCATGTAGCAAAGAAAATCTTCAAGTATAAACTTACAAACATCTAAAAATTAAACCTGATTGAAACCACACCATGAATAGTGTAGTGTTCATGTATATGCCTGGAAACATTTGAAACATTTACATGTATTCATTAATAAAAAAGTCAGAAATATGAGTCAGCCTTGTAAGAAGCAAATCAATTTTTAATTAAAGGGAGATTTTGAAGCAATCACTTGGCCACCTGGTTTATTTAGTTGCAGTGCAGTAAATGCCCCTGCTCTGGAATATTTACAATACTTTGTTCAACATTAGCTGAACCGTTTGGCCTAAGATTCAAAGCCCCGATTCAGATTGTATTTTGTTATACTCTCATTTCCTTCATAGGTTTCTTCCTCATTCTGTCATTTGACACTCAAGTTATAAAAATAAAAAGTCTCTCAAATATGCTACAGAAACCATGTTCTAGTACAAATAAAAACACGAACTCGGGCTTCCCTGGTGGCACAATGGTTGAGAGTCCGCCTGCGGATGCAGGGGATGCGGGTTCGTGCCGGTCCGGGAGGATCCCACATGCTGCGGAGCAGCTGGGCCCGTGGGCCATGGCCGCTGAGCCTGCGTGACCGGAGCTCCGCAATGGGAGAGGCCACAACAGTGAGAGGCCCGCGTACCACAAAACAACAACAACAACAACAATAACAAAAAACCCCACTAACCCCTATTCTTGCTTTACTTCAAGTTTTGTGATTCATGCTTTAGATATTTTCTTGAAATCATGAAACATGGCTGATATGGGAGATAAATATAGTTTACATATTGCAATATTATCTATCTCCAAAGTCTGTTTTAATTTTTTTGTTTTGTTCCTTTTTCCACCTTCACATGGGTCTTTTGTTCTCATAGTCATTAAAAACAAACAAATCCAGCTCAATGTAACTTATGCTGCTTGAGAAAGCAGTTCCCTCTATTTTTTTCTGCTGCAGTTAGTTGAATTAAATTTAAATGAAAGATGCCTCAGCTGTTTTTTGAACTACAGTGTAACAGAAGCTGAATATAAGCCTCATGGAGACAGGAATTTTTATTTTGTTCACTGTTATATTCCAAATACAGTGCTATAGAAGTTCAATAAATATTTGTTGACTATCATATATTTTGGATGTAACAAATATAAACAATACAAAAATGTTTAAATTAAAAAATAAAAGTCTTTCCTTCCACAATCCTGATTCCCAAAGGTAACTATTATTAAGTGGTGTGTGTTCTGGCAGACTTTTTTCCATGTATATCTACTTGTTTTTAGTTCTTAGTAATGGTACCTATTTTTATATGTTAATTGGCTATTTATATTTCTTATTCTGTTTATATACATTGCTCTTTTTTTTCCCTCTCAGGAAAAAATGATAAAAATAACAAGCTTCTACACTACTGCTCTATGGCATCAGCTACAATGCATTCCTATTTTCAGTCACTGCATTGGTATTTTAAGATCATTTGGTAGGTTAAGTCACATCTTGAAATTTCCAGAAAGCTAATTCTGATTTGTTACTAAAATGCTATGTGAGCTTGGGAAAGTTATTCAACATCTCTATGCCTTTTGCTTTTTGTCTATAAAATGGCAGTGGCCAAGTGGTTCGTGGTGAAATTTGGCAAACCTTGGTCATGGAAAATGAATAATGAATGGAACTTTCACTTCTCACAGTCCAATCCCATGCCACCACTGACCAGGAATCAAATAAATTGGATATGCTGCAAAATTAAGAGCTAATGGTAGTCACTTATTCTTTTCCTATGTGATTAATAAAACCATGTTAAATTCACACTTCAAAAATTTGAATAATATTGGAACACTCTCATCATACAATCAAAATTTGAGAAAGCATTTATGATTTATAAATCACAAATGATATGAAATACTTGTGACAATTACCTAAGATTATTGAGAGTAGAATCAGAATTAGAAAGAAAATCTCTTCTGGTTTTTTTTAAAATCAACTTTGCAGATACAAATGCAAACTTGATTCTAACTCATTACATTTCAAAACAATCTTTGGTCAGAGTTCGAAGAGACTGCTCTGGATGTTAGCACAAAAATGCTGAGAGAGTATAATTAAGATTTTTAAAAAGACTCAACTGAGAGACTTAAGCCAGATTTATAACCTTCTAAGAAAGCTATTTACAAAGTCTCTGAACGTTTTCTTTCTCTAGTATGGTTAAATTTAATTCAACCTGACTGGAAGTTTTGTTTAACAAAAGTTCCTTACATGTAGAAGGAATGTTACCTACATCTGCACTAGACTGATATCTAACCTGGCCTTTGTGCTAATTGGAATAACTTGTTCATTCCATTATGGGCTCTTGTACTGTCAAATCACAGAAGCCTTTTAAAACCTGCTGCCTGGGAAGACCTAGGACACAACAGTAAACAAGTTGAAGAACTGCTGAAAACAATATTGGGATTAAAATGAAAATGTATCCTTTGTTACTGTTTAGGACCCCAAGGAATTTTTCATTATGCATTTTGCCTTAAGGGCTTTATGAAGTTGGGAAAACTAGTTATTGAATTTTAATACATGAAATCCACACCTAAAAAGAGCAGATCATGACCCCACAGAAGTCTAAAAATACCCTCTGATGCCTTCAGACCTTGATTCTGTTACAATATTCTTCTTAGGTTTCCAAACTAAGAATTACTGCTAATGCAGACTGTAATATGTGAGGTGTCATCGTTCGGTTTGTTGACCCATGAACCACAGGAATATCTGATACCTTATGTAGAACTTATCAAATTTCTGCTTCCTTTCTGCTGAATGAGAAAATCTATTTATAGACTACATGATAACATGAAAAGCATGGCCGAGGTTTGTTTCAGGCAATAAAAATATAATGCAAGTCTTCCCTTATAATGAAAAACAAACAGCTTTACAAGTGTTAATTCTGTAACTGCTTAAAAGAGGACCACTTTTCAAAAGCTGATCTTTTAGTCTTCTAACTGATTGTAAAAATTAGAAACACCTCTTAGTAGCTGTCCATATGTCATAATTATTACACAAATGAACCTCAGTGGGTAATGGAAGTACCAAGACTTGAAAGGTGTATTCGAACATATTTAATAAATTGTTGGTGATATCTACAAGTGTGAGAAGAAGGAAGGGAGGGAAGAAAAGAAGGAGAAAAAGGAAATTTGGTTTAATAGGCCATGCCTAAAGTCAGCTTGCATTCCCAATTAGATTAGTCAGCTCATGAACTTGTCTGTGCAGTTCCATTTTGAGACATGAGACATTTTTTAGGTATACTATTTTAGGTAATGTCCATGCAGGCAGTAATCTATTTGTTCCAATGATATATTATTATAACCTGTTTTAGATAATTCTTTACATATAGTTGAAGCAAGAACTTTAAGCAAGCATCTGGGAGTGATTTAAAGGATATTTTATTGTTCCAGGTATATATTGTCTCAATTTTTTTAAATGCTACAGAAATATATGAACAAAGAAATGTCTGTGGTTCATTGCAACATTGTAATAACTGAAAATTGGAAGGAACCTAAATATCAGTTACTAGATATGGTTAAATAAATTATATGCACTCTATTATTGAATATTATGTTGTTGTTAAAATGAGCTCTGTATACTGACTTGGAAAATTTTTCAAAATAAATTATTAAGTAAAAATGCAAACCACAGAACAGTATATTTATGATGACTACATTTATGTAAAATATTTAAAGTTATATGTGTGTATGTATGCAAATACTTATAAAAAGGAAAGGAACTTGGAGATTGAATCTTTCATAATAGAATATATTCATGTGTTACTTATGAAATTAAACAAACATCTGAAAATAGCAGTTATATTTGTGTTCAAATTGGTTCATTGTGTGTTTAGCATGCAGCTGGGTACAAAATTAGTGCTCTTTGTTCTAGTTCTTTTGGTTTCTTGTCAGTTTTTAAGGCAAATATACTACAGTTACTGCTTAAAACACATGGGCATTGCATCTAATTTTCAAAATACAGTGAAAATAAAATCTGTCATTCTCAGAAAAAACTCACTTAGGGAGGTTTAAGAAGAAAAATCTGGGAACCCTGCCCTTAGTTTATTTGGGGATAAGATTCTAAAGACTTTTTAAAATAATTCGTTATTATAATTTTTATTCATAATCATAATCAATTTATTAGTTTTCTCAATGTTCTCTGAGGCCTTGAAGGCCGTAAGTTTTGAGCTTCCAAAACAGGACCACTGAAATTTCCTAAAGAGAAATCAAACACACAATCAGCAACTCCCTTCCCATAAAATAAACAATACCAGGAAGAGAAAAATAAAAGTTAATGTAACACTATTATCAGTAAAAGTGCCTTTGGTTGCAGATAACCTAAAACTATGAGTCAATTAGCTTAAACAATAAGGAAAATTTATAATTTCACAAAGCAAGAAATTTATCCAAGAAGATTGCCTGGGAAGGTGATTGGTCTTCAACAGAGAATCTGATAAATGGGCTGTTGTTTCTAGTAGCACCTAAGGGTGGATCAGTGGCTGTAAGTACAGAAAGACCCATGTCACGGGCATTGCAGTTGGAAGGGTCTATCAGGTTAGTCTCCAAAGGATCCATAAAGCCATCTTGAAGAATAACTCAGCTCTAGGGAGTTCCCTGGTGGCCTAGTGGTTGGGATTCAGTGCTGTCACTGCAGTGGTCTGGGTTCGATCCCTGGTCGGAGAACTGAGATCCTGCAAGCCTCACATTAAAAAAAGAGAGAGAGAGAGAGGACTCGGCTTTAAATATCTGCCAAACCAGAGAAGGCAGTTTTTTTCTTTTTTTGACCGGGGATCTTAGTTCCCTGACCAGGGATTGAACCCGCACACTCCGTAGTGAAAGCGGGGAGTCAGAACCACTGGACCACCAGGGAAGTCCCGACATCTTAAAATTGTACCAATCCTGGAAGAAATTTTCTGCCTCCCTTTCCTCTCCTTCCCCCTAGTACTCCCACTTAGAGGGGTCAGCAATAGCAGCCGAGAATGTGGGAGGAGGTGAACAAACAAGAGAAAGAAGCCTACCACGTTCCCTTTTGCCAAGGCCACCTGCAGCCTGCCTGCAATTTTGCCCTTTCTGGGTAAAAGGGTGAGTGGAGAGAATCCTATCATTAATGAAGATTGAAGTGCTGATTAATATAATCCTGGGTACTGGAATTTCAGGTTCCAATGACTCTACAGACTGTACAATGTGATTTAAAGTGGTGATTCAAGGTTGTATTAATTTAGCAAGAAGAAGAAAGTTAATTTCCCCAGATCAAAATATGTTTGAAATGTTCATATACATATGTATGTAAAGGTGGTAAAGGCATGCACAATATTTGTATAAAGAATCTCTCTGTAATACCTGTAAAATATAGAATCAATCTATGAGAAAAAAAAAAAAGTTAAGGAAGAGCCTGGGTCAGCTTCCAAGGATTAAGGAAGAAATTTCTTTATTGAATATATTTTCTAAGGGAGAGTTGGGAATAATAACTCTTTAGATTCATTGATTAGCTTCCATTTCTTTTGTATCTTTAAATGCTTACTATTTGTTACTATGCACAAGCACTTAAATGTACTTGTCACTTCTGTTCTAATAAACTTCCTCATCTCCACATTCCACTTTAGCTATACTGACCTCTCTACTTCCTTTCAAGTTCAAACTGTCAGAAAAAAAAAATTTTGTGTTTGATATAGTTGACATCTGTAATTTGTATCTGCCTAGCAATGGGGGGTGTGTGTATGGGAATTGCTCTTCATCCACTCTATGTCAGAGGTGTCAGTCCCTGGGCCCCTGAATTCCTGACCTCAACAGTGGGCACTTGATTCTGACCCCCAAAATCATAGTGGTCCATCTCTATGAAAACAGTGATTTATCTAAGAATAGACTATTGTTTCATTCATTGAATGATCTTGGCAACCTAGTAAAAATCAACTAACTGTACATGTAATGGTTTATTTCTGTACTCTCAATTATATTCCATTAATTTATATGTCTATCCTTGTTCCAGTACCACACTATTTTTATTACTGTAGCTTTGTAGTAAATTTCAAAATCAGAAAGAGTGAGTCCTTCAGCTTTGTTCTTTTTTTCCAAGGTTGTTTTGGTTATACTGGGTCACTTCAATTTCCACATTAATCTTAAGATCTGCTTGTCAATTTCTATAAAAACTCCAGTGGATATTTTGATATGGATCGGGTTAAATCTATAGATCAAGTTGGGGAATATTGCCATCTTAATTATATTAAGTTTTCTAATCCATGAACACGGGATGTGTCTCTATTTATTTATATCTTCTTTAATCTCTTTCAATAATGTTTCGCAATTTTCAGCATACAAATCTTTGACTTTGGGGGGGATTAAATTTATTATTCATATTTATTATTATTTTAATTTTTAATTTTTTTTTTTGGCTGCACCATGGCGTGCAGGATCTTAGTTTCCCAACCAGGGATTGAACCCATGCCCCCTGCAGCGCAAGCATAGAGTCCTAACCACTGGACTGCCAGGGAATTCCCAGTATTTTATTATTTTTGATGCTACTATAAATGGAATTGTTTTATTAATTTTGCTTTGGATTGTTCATTGCTAGTGCATGTAATTGAGTTTTGTATATTGATCTTCATCCTTGCAAACTTGTTTATTAGTTCTTGTAGTTTTTTGGTATATTTCTTAAAATTTTTTACATACAAGAGTATATCATTTTCAAATAGAGAAAGTTTTGCTCTTCCTTTCTAATCTGGACATCTTTTATTCCTTTTTCTTGCCTAACTGCCATGCTTAGAACTCCAGTACATATGATGTTGAAAAGAAGTGTGAGAGCAGATATATTGCTTATTCCTGATCTTAGGGAAAAGCATTGTCTTTCACCAACAAGTTGATATTAGCTGCAGGTGTTTTTGTAGATATCCTTTATCTGGTTGAGGAAGTTCCCTTCTGTTTCTAGTTTGTTGAGTATTTTTGACACAAAAGGGTGTTTGATTTTGTCAAATGCTTTTTTCTGAATCATTGAGGTACATCCTTTCTTCATCATATGTGCATTTTAGACTTTGATAGATAATGCGAAACTGCTCTTCTCAAGCTATAGCAATTTATATTCCCAAAAGAAATTATGAAACTTCCCAGTTCTTCATTGTCAGCAATGATTATTATTGTGATCTATTTTTTGTCAATCTAGTGGGTGAAAAATGCTATCTCATCATTTTACTTTGCATGTTTCTGATAACTAGTAAAGTTGAAGATGCTTTAATATTGTTTTTAACATCTTTATTGGAGTATAATTGCTTTACAATGGTGTGTTAGTTTCTGCTTTATAAAAAAGTAAATCAGCCATACATATACATATATCCCCATATCTCCTCCCTCTTGCGTCTCCCTCCCACCCTCCCTAATATTTTTAGATTTATGGGTGTTTGTAATTTTTTCTTGTGGATTGTCACAGTATCAATATCCTTTGATCATTTTTATATAGCCTCATTTATTTTTCTTGTTAATTTGTGGAAGCCCCTTATATGTTATAGATACTCATTTCATGTCATTTATGAATATTATAGATATTTTATCCAAGTTCATAAAAAGATAATTCTGGTGAATACAAGAATCATTAATTTTGCCTTAATCACTGCATTAACATTACTTTTTGCATAAGATCTTATATTAAAAGTATGTAAAACAGTGACTCCTTTTTTTTAGGCCTTAAGAAAGTCAAATGCTTTCCATTATATCTTTGACACATTTAAAATTATATTCTCAGATTCTACTGAAGGCTTTTTGCTAAAGAACTTATCATAAAGGAACTAAAAATTTCTGGGTGTTAAAAACTATCATTATAACTATGCTCTGTAATTTTCCATGCTTGCTTCTGTTTTCTTTCAATTATATACTAACCTGTTTTTGCCTAACTGAGCAGAGTTGGAATTTCCAAAGGAAATTGGTAGTTTGTGTCTTTCAAGGAGTTTAATATTTCATCTAAATTGTTGAATTTAATGGCATAAAGTTGTTCATAATACTTCATTATTATACTTTTAGTATCTTCTTTTAGTGGAATCTGAAGTTAATTCGCATCTCTCATTCTTGATCTTTCATTTGTGTCTTTCTCATTTTTCCTGATCAGTCTTACTATAGGTTTGTCAATTTTATTGATTTTTCTCACATAACCAGCTTTTTTTTATTGCTTGTTCTCTAATGTTTTTCTGTTTCCTATTTTATTGATTTCTGCTATGGTCTTATTATTTCCTTTATTCTGCTTACTTTGGATTTCATTTGATCTTGTTTTCCTAGTTCCTAATGATTGAAGTTAAGATCATTTATTTGAAACCTCTCTTCTATAGTAGGTGTTTAATGCTATAAATTCCCCTCTAAATACTGCTTAAGGTGTATTTCAAAAATTTCACAATACTATACTCATATTATGTCAGTTGCAAAGACTTAATAGTTTCCCTATTGATTTCCTTGACCCATTAGTTACTTAGAAGTGTGATTTTTAGTTTCCATATTTTACATTGTTTTCCAGATATCTTTCTGTTATTATATGAATATCCAGATAACATACTTTAAATGATTTTAATTAATTCAACATTTTAAATTTTGTTTTATGACCCAGGATATATGGTCTAGTTTTGTTAATGTTCCAGATTCATTAAAGAGAATATGTATTCTGCTGTTGTTGTGTGGTTTGATCTATAAATGTCAAATAGGTCAAGTTGGTTAATAGCGTTGTTCAACTCTTCTATACCCTTACTGATTTCTTGTCTACATGTCAATTTTTCAGAGAGGGAAATTGAAATCTCTGACTCTAATGGTAAGTTTTTTCACCTTGAAGTTCATCAATTTTTGCTTCATTTATTTTAAAGCTCTTGTACTAGGTACATAAATATTTAGAATTACTATGTCATCTTGATTAATTGATCCTTTTATCATTACAAAATGACCCTCTTTATCCCTGGAAACATTCTTTGCTCTGAAATTTACTTTGTCTGATATTAATATTTTATTTTATTTTCATTAGTGTTAACATTGTGTATCTTTCCTGTTCTTTAATATTGAACCTATTTAACTTTCTTTTTAAGTAGGTTTAGAATATTGGTGAGTCTTGTTATTCTATCCAATCTGACAATCTCTGTGTTTTAGTTGGAGTGTTTAAACCATCTACATTAAATGTGAGTATTGAAATGTTTGTGTTTAAATCTGTCATCTTGCTATTTGTTTTCTATTAGTGCCAACTGTTCTTTGTTTACTTTTTTTCTGCCTTATTTTAGATTAATTGAACATTTTTATAATTCCATTTTATTTCTTTTGTTGGTTTATTAGCTGTAACTCTTTGATGGTTATATAGTGTTTGCTTTAGAGTTTACAAGTTTACAGTATACATCTTTAAGTCATCGTATTCTGTCTTCAAGTGATATTAAATCACTTCTTATATAGCATAACAACTTTATAACAGTATACTTACATTTGTTTCCTCCCAGTGTTTGTACTATGATTGTAATACATTTTGCTTCTTCATAGTTTATAAGCCCTGAAACATATTATTATTTTGCTTTAAACAGTCAATTATCTTTCAAAGAGATTTAAATAATAAGAGAAAATATCTTTATAATTACCTACATAGTCACCATTTCTGGTGTCCTTTGTTCCTTTGTGTAGTTCTACATTTCGGTCTGTTATCATTTTCCTTTTGATTGAAGGACTTCGTTTAACATTTTTTATAGTGCAGTTCTGCTTGCTGGTGATGAATTCTTCCAGCTTTTGTATATCTGAAATAGTTTTTATTTTACCTTCGTTTTTGGCAGATATTTTTGCTGAGTATAGAAATCTAGGTAAACAGTTTATTCCTTTCAGTATTTTAAAAGTGCTACTGTCTTCCAGTTTCCATTGTTTCCAGTGAGAAATCTGTAGTCTTTGTTCCCCTGTACATAATGTGTCTTTTTTCCTCTGGCTGCTTTTAAGGTTTTCTCTTTACCAATAATTTTAAGCAATTTGTTTATGATGTGCCTCACTCTAGTTTTCTTCGTGTGTATTGTTCTTGTGGTTTACTGAGAATCTTGGATTCATGGGTTTACAGTATTTATCAAATTTGGGAATTTTTTAGCCATACTTCTTCTAATTTTTTTCTGTCCTCCAATCTAGCCTTTCCTTTGGGGACCTCAGTAACACTTATATTAGGCTGCTTGAAATTCTTCTGCAGCTTATAGATGTTGTTCTACTATTTTTAGTCTCCCCCCTTCCCCTTGGCATTTTTCATTTGGATAGTTTCTATTTCCACATTATTTCATTCACTAACTTTTTTTTCTGCAATGTATTACTCTAGTTAATTCCATCCAGTGTATTTTTCATCTCAGATATTGTAGTTTTCATCTTTAGAAATTCAAGCTGTGTCTTTCAAAAAATAACTTTCAGGGCTTCCCTGGTGGTGCAGTGGTTAAGAGTCCGCCTGCCGATGCAGGGGACACAGGTTCATGCCCCGGTCTGGGAGGATACCGCAAGCCATGGAATGGCTAGGCCCGTGAGTCATGGCCGCTGAGCCTGAGCGTCTGGAGCCTGTGCTCCGCAACAGGAGAGGCCACAACAGTGAGAGAGAGGCCTGCGTACTGCAAAAAAAAAAAAAAAAAAAAAAAAAAAATCTTTCATATCTCTATATGTTCAACCTTTCCTCTAATTTGTTGAATATATGGAATGTTGAACATTACAATGTGTGTAATACATATTTTAGTGTCCTTATCTACTAATTCTATCAGCTGTGTCATTTCTAGATCAGTTTCTATTAATTGTTTTTTCTCTCCAGCCTTGTGTGAGGTCTGAGGATTATACCTCTAATCTTTTGAATGTTTTTCCCTGGTCTCCAGTAGTTTACTTAATGTATGTACTGATCAGTACTCAGCTAAATACTCTAGGGGGAATCTGTACAGACCTCTGAAATTCTCTCTCAATGCAGGTTTCTCCTCTCTAGGACTCTACTTTGTGAATTCTAGCTCTTTGGGTCCCTCAAAAGCCCAGTTTTAATTCTTCAAGTCAGGAAGGACCACTTGGGTATTTCTCCCTGTGTCACAGCCTGGAAACTTTCTCAAGGCAGTACGCTGCACAATTGTAAAACTCATTTTATTGTTTTCTGATTCAGAGGTCACTATCCTTTCCTGTCTAATGCTCAATGTCTTTAAAACTATCATTTGATATATTTTGTCAGGCTTTTGGTTATTTCAGGAGGGTATATCTGGTCCTAGTTACTCCATCTTGACCAGAAGCAGACATCCTTCACACTGTTTAACTGTCCATTTGTCCAACCAAGTTAAAGCCTCAGCTATCCTCTCCTGTGTAATTCAGACTACCCAAAATAGTCTCAGTTCTAGGAATTCCTGTTATCTTCCTTCCCACCACATTAAACCTTCATTGTGCTTTATATTAGTTAACCCATTAACGGACCAGTGTTAATGAGCTAATGTAGCTCCTATTCTAAGCAATTTAATTTTTCAAAAATTAAAAAAATAATGCCTTTTCTGCTTATAATAATAAAAATGCTCAGTCTAAGGAGAATGTGTCAAGAAGAACTCGAAGGGACTTCCCTGGCGGTCCAGTGGTAAGACTCTGCTTCCACTGCAGGGGGCATGGGTTTGATCCCTGGTCAGGGAACTACGATCCCGCATGACATGCGGCACACACACACAAAAAAATCACCTGTGATTGCTCTTCGGAGAGAAATGCTGTGAATATTTTGTTGTCGTTTATCCCAGGATTTTTTCAATATATTTTTAATGGAATCATATAAATATGTAATTCTGCATCCTGCTTTTTCCACTCAACATTTTAGTAAGCTTTTTGCTCTATTTTATCAAAGCTTCTCTGAGAAGCAATTTACATGATGCAGAGTATTACATTAAACTATAATCAGATGTTTAGATAGTTTACAATGTTCACTATTATATAAACACTATATAAATATTTTTCTGTATCTTTGATTATTTCTAGAATAAGGTCTCAAAATGGAATTACTAAACCAAAAGATATAAGCCTCTTTAAGACTTTTACTATTTTTTCCTCCAGAAATATTACACCATTTATACTCCCACCAGTGGTGTGTGAAATTATCTGTCTCATCATTTTCTGATTTTCATTGCATATCAAAATAGCAGGGGCTTCCTAGAGAGAGGAGAAAACTTATTCACAAGGAATTATTTAAATGATAGAACTTTCATGTGCTGTAGTTGATAGTACCTCCCAAATCCTCTAAGTACAGCTGTGCAGTTTGTACACTGTACAGAAGCACCTGGCTGAGGTGGCCAGGGGAGGCTAAAATCCATTTCATACTCTGCTTTCTAAATTGAGTCCCCACAGGGCTTTTTCTATTTCAAAAGACCTGTAAAGTCTGTTGGTGGCCCTGATAGCTACCATTTATCCCTGTAATTACTATGTGTCTGACACTGTGCTAAGGGTTTTTAATTTATTATCACATTTAGTCCTCATAACAACCCTGTATTGAAAGTGTTGTCATTTTCATTTTAGAAATGAAAAAACTGAGGAGTAGAGAATTTATATATGTGATCTAAGTTACAGAATTTATATGTATTGTAGTTTGAATTCAAATTAGATTTGTCTGGTTCCAAACCTATTATGTTATATGGTCAATGATTGATTTTTAGTTAAGTGGACTATCAAACGTTCCTCAAAGGTTTCTGGTAGGTCTTTTAGGCAGATAAAATGATCACAGTTTACCAATAACTAAAAAAAATAATACAACAATAACATGATTGTTTGAAAACCTTTGTACTCTGGGAATGAAAATTCTCTACTTTGATTACCCAATATGCATACAGATAAAGTGTTGGGGTAATAATAGGTGATATACATTTATGAAAGAATCTAGGAAAAGCTTATTTCTTTTCTTTTTTTTTTCTTTTTGCGGTACACGGGCCTCTCACTGTTGTGGCCTCTCCCGTTGCGGAGCAAAGGCTCCGGATGCACAGGCTCAGCGGCCATGGCTCACGGGCCCAGCCACTCCGCGGCATGTGGGATTCTCCCAGACCGGGGCACGAACCCATGTCCCCTGCATTGGCAGGCAGACTCTCAACCACTGCGCCACCAGGGAAGCCTGGAAAAGCTTATTTCTATTACAGATTTCTATCTACTGTTGTGTTTTATGGTGAGACCACTTATAGAATAGTGCTTGTTCACATCTCTCACAGAATATTATGGCCACAGCAATTTTAGTAGAGGGCTGTTAAAGAAAGCTTTATGAACAATATAATGACTCGGTAGGAAAATGATTCATTTAATGTCCTGCTAACCTTTTTTTCAGTGATAGTCACATTGGATTATTACTGTAATCATTAGTGAAACCAGTGACAGCCAGAGTTATTCATTATAAGGAGAGAATTTGGCAGGGTCTAATATGTCTATCTTGTAATCTCCTTTAAACCTTGTTCTGGCTCTCACTCAATGCAAGACATTACCCAGGGGGAAGCAAGGCCCAGAGTAGAATTTCATACTCTTTCATATGTCATTTATCTTTTATCAGTTCCATTCTACCCAATGGAGTGTGACTCAAGAGGTCATGTTGCTGCTACCTAAATACTATATTCATTGATATTTGACACTTGGCAAAGAGGTAGGTTTTCCATAGATACTCTTCTCTAATGAGCTCTGGTTGTAAATATCTCCTTGGCAATAATAATGCCCACCTGTTGGGGGCTCCAACTGATGCTGAAGTAATCATCTTGTGAAAGCTAGAAATCATCAAAATTTTACCTGTTTGTAGAAAGGTAAATGGAAAGAAGATACTAGTCATGGTTATGGAAGAAAAAACGGCACAGTTATTCTGTTTGCTTTAATTAGTTTAAGAAAAGATTCTTGCAAATGAGTTGATTTCTGTGCTTGGACTTCTCGTGAATGTTATGTTTTAGATAAATATGTTAATCAAAAATCCAGTCAATATTATGTGTTGATCCCTGGGGGAGACAAGAACTTGGATGTATTATAAACTCAGCATCTTTTTAGTATGTGTTATATAGCTTGATAAAAAGATTGATGTTCATAAGAATTTGGGGCTTCCAGTTTTGACTAAATGAAAGTTGGCTTGAAGCACAATACTTTTAAAGGACATTCACCCTCTGGTCATCATCTAGCTAGGGCTTATGTCTCCACTGATTTGTATTCTAGACCCTTTATTTATAAAATTTGGCAAACTTTGGGAAGCTGAGTAAGGGATTATTCTTATCAGGTAGCTATATCTTAATGAGAATTCTGACATTTCAAGATTACCCATCGATAGTATTATATCTTGTGGTGTTTTCTTTTAATACTTAGTTTAAAGAGTAAGATAAAGAGCCTGTAATGAAGCTCAGGAATGGCTTCTGCCTAAAAGACAAATACAGTGATTGCTCTTCACATACAACCTGCAATCAGGAACGATATGAGCATCTAAGGATACAAAAACTTAAATCATAAGTGCAGAGGGTTGCATCCTGGTGTACCCGAAACATGTTCCATACTACCTTGGTTTTAAATCTCTTTAATTTTTCTATTAGATTAGAGGTTATTCATTTTGGAAGCAATAAAGAAATTCCAACTTGAACTGCCTTGTATCTTTTAATTGGAATTTTCCCAAAGCACAAAAGTAAAAATGTAAAAGTTGCTGTGTTTCATTAGTTTTATTCTTTTGAATGTTGCTACGCTGAAAGCTCTGTGTGAAATTATTAGAAGACAAGTTTTCAAATGGTTGTAAAAGAAGATGCATATATGGTGACTCACTCAAAGGACATTATTTAAAAAAGAAAATTTTCAGCCACCTAGATCTCAGGGTATCTATGCCCATTCAAGGATAGAGAATCCACCATCTGTATGATTATTTTTACATCTGAACTTTTTTTATACACCAGAGAAACTCAAAACTTTCAGGGTCATTTGCCCAGCATGTAGTGGAATGTCCTGTGCAATAGATTCCAATTAATATGACCGTGTTCAATGGCCCTATGCCACCAATGATGTTTAACTGCTTTCCACTTGGCTTTATATGGCACTTCTTTGTTGCAGCTGCAACCAGGTCTATCGCCCCTTTGATAAGAATTTCAGTTACCCCAGGGAGAAGCTTTCAACTTTATTAAGCATTGAAGTCTGCACATTTATTCTTCTATGGAAGAGCAGATCAAAAGCACACTTTCTAAGGAAGTAATCTGAAAAATTAGGATAGCACTTGTGGACTTTGGCAATAATGTTTTCCTGTAATTGAAACCTAAGAACCTGTGACAAATGACTAGACTATTATGAACTTTTTAGCATTTAACAAATCTTTTTTTTTAAGTAAATAGCATTCCTTGATTCTACTTAACTAATTCTTTAGCACGCTGTGTCCCTTTTGTTGTGGTTAGGAAACCCTCAGTCTAGGTTTACAGATAGGGAACTGACAATCAAGGAAAAAAAGCAATTAGATGATTAAGTTGTGGTATAGAAAAAAGCCTGTGATTTTCAGTCCTGTCTCTGGCCTTAACTCACTGTAAAAACTTGAGCAAGACACTTAGATTTTCTGGGCCACAGTTTCCTCATCTTTCAAAACTGAGGATTGGCAAGATGATGTGTAAGATTTCTGCCGAATCTGAAATTCTCTGAATCTAAATGTTGGGCAGGATGTGACCAGACACTGACAACTCATATTTGTGCACAGCCATTTTTATTTTGCATCTCTGTCTCTTTCGATTTCAGGTTTGGTTTGGCAATGGAATAATGCAGTACGTTTTTATCTTTCAAGTTGAAATGAGATGTATCTGGAACACAGGTTAAAGCCAGAGTCATACTGTCTTCACAAAGGAGATTAGATTGAGTCCCATTTCTCCCACCAATCCCAAGCAGCTAGAACTTTGGAAAGTCATCACACAGACTCCTCTTGGGGAAATTGCTCCTTCTACGCACACATACAGGAGGGACAGCGGCTAGACAGCCGGGTGGTGTGAGGTTGCAGCAGGTGCACAGTGCGGTGCGGGAGAGGGCTGCCCAGCAACCTGTGTCCAACCGTGGGGAACCCTGTGCCTTCCCGGGGATGGTCCGAAGTCTGCACTATGGAAGAGGAGAAATACTTGCCTGAGCTGATGGCAGAGAAAGATAGCCTGGACCCATCTTTTGTGTATGCATCATGCCTTTTGGCCAAAGTTTTGAGACAGATGGCAGAGTAGAAGGACCTTCAGCTCACCTCCTCTCACGAAAATGCCCAAATCACAACTAACTGCTGAACAGCCATCCATAAAAAAGATTGGAACCTACCAAAAATGATATTCTACATCCAAAGACATAAAGAAGAAACCCAAAGAGATGGTAGGAGGGGCACACTTGCGATATAATCGAATCCCATACCTGCTGGGTGGGCGACCCACAAACAAAAATACTTATATCGCAGAGGTTCTTCCACAGGAGTGAGAGTTCTGGGTCCCATATCAGGCTCCTCAGCTTGGGATCTGGCATCGGGAGGAGGAGCCCTCAGAGCATTTGGCTTTGAAGGCCAGTGGGGTTTGAATGCAGGAGCTCCACAGGAATGATGGAAACAGAGACTCCACTCTTAGAGGGTGCACACAAGGTCTCCTGCACACCAGGATCCAGGGCAAAAGTAGTGACTTCATAGGGGCCTGAGCCAGACCAACCTGCTGGTCATAGAGGGTCTAGGGTCTCCTGAAAAGGCAGGGGGCTGCTGTGGCTCTCTCTGGGGTCATAAAAGATGGTGGTGGAAATATTGGGGAGTGTTCATCTACCTGAACTCCTGCTGGAGGCAGACATCTTGCTTGGATAATTAGCTCCAAGACCTAGCCCCACCCAACAGCCTGTAGGTTCCAGTGCTGGGACACCTCAGGCCAAACAACCAACAGGTGTGAACACAACACCACCCTCAGCAGACAAGCTGTCTAAAGACTTCCTAAGCCCACAGCCACGTCTAGACATGCCCCTTGACTTGGCCCTGCCCACTCACCAGCGAGCAGGCACTGGCCCCTCCCACCAGGAAGCCTGCATAAGCCTCTACACCAACCTCACCCACCAGGGAGGCAGACACCAGAAGCAAAAAAACTATGATCTGGTTGCCTGGGTAACCAAGTCTGCAAATACAGGTCAGAACCTACCCTGGAACCAGCTGGTCCCTGGTCCTTGAGTGATGAGAGGGGGGCATACTGTTGGGACACATAGGACATGCCTTACAGAGGGCCACTTCTCCAAGGTCAAGAAACATAACTAACCTTCCACATACATAAAAATACAAGCAGAAACTTAGATAAAATGAGATGGCAGAGGAATATATTCCAGACAAAGGAACAAGATAAAACTCCAGAAGAACAACTAAGTGACGTGGAGATAGGCAATCTACCCAAGAAAGAGTTCAGAGTAATGACTGTAAAGATGATCCAAGGACTCAGGAAAAGAATGGATGCATAGAGCAAGAAGTTACAAGAAGTTTTAAACAAGGAGTTAGAAAATATAAAGTACACACACATACACACATAATTCAGGTTTCTCCACAGCTGATGGGACAAATTATTGTCTTCTGTGTTAGTCTTTATCTGAGGGCTACCCCTGTTATTAGCTCTTTCAAAGGTTTAGATAAAAGATCTTTGAGTTCCAATTTGTGGGATTTAGATCATTGAAAGCAGTTTCCTTGAATCAAAATGTATACCGCACATTGCCTATAGGCTGAATATAATTCTTTATAGTATTTTGTCAATGGATGCTCAAAACACAAGTAACAAATGTAGAAGTCCTCAAAATATTTTAGCATTAAAAAGTTGGAAGTTATTTTGTAGGCCAATTCTTTCTAAATTTTTAAGTTCTGATTAAGGATCAAGTTGGAACCATGGCTTTCTTCAGGATCTTAAAAACTACCACTGAGGATCTAACTACCACTAAGACAAGGATAATATTATTAGAAACTTTTACTTGGGAGGTATGGATTTAGGGGCCAAGTTTCTAATCTCAGGCCTTCAGCAATTTATTTCTGATATTGGGCAATTTACTTGTTCTATCTGTCCCTGTTTTATCTTTTATACTATACCAAACCCTTATGAGTAGTAGTTTCTTAAAGGTTAATAGCAATGTGGAATCTGAAACCGTATAAATTAACTTTGTGTACTTGGTTGTGTTAAAATCTACAGATCTATTTCAAACTTGGAATGGATCTTTTACTAATGCATGATTTTGGAACATTATTCATTGGTCATTGGGAAAATATTTGTTCCCTGACTTATTCAGATCTTATGAATGTTGACCCATTTCATTATACAATACCCCCAAAATTTTCTGGTAATACCATCATGAATCTCATTAGAAAAGATTTTAAATGTTGAGAAATTGTAAAGTTCACCATGGTGGACTCAAGTTTTCCAAATTTTAATTTTCTCTCAAATTTATTAGAGGCAAAAATACCATCTGTTGTTTTCCTTTAAGTGACAGGTTTACCTGTTAATTTAAAAAAATTGAAAAGTGTACCAAATACCCAATCTGATAATCCATCATTTGTCTGCCAGTCCTTTTTTCAAGTAAAAATGATGTTCCATGAAAACATAAGCTGGTTCTATTTGTTACTCAATTGCATGAATTTCTTTTCCTAGAGACAACTTCATGTTTCAGAATGCAGCCGAAGGGCTTTATGTGTACTTCCCATTTCATTACACAGAACATTAATAAGATGTATAGGTTTAATAAAGTAATCATTTTATTGATTTATAAAGGACGTTCTTTTCAGGTTTCAAACAATTTTTTGTTTTGTTTTGATTTTGGCCACGGAACTTCGCTTGTGGGATCTTAGTTCCCCGACCAGGGATTGAACCTGGGCCGTGAAAGTGCAGAGTTCTAACCGCTGGACCACCAGGGAATTCTCTGTAAAGGACATTTTTTTTTTTTTTTTTTTTTTTTTGCAGTACGCGGGCCTCTCACTGTTGTGCCCTTTCCCATTGTGGAGCAAAGGCTCCAGACGCGCAGGCTCAGCGGCCATGGCTCATGGGCCCAGCCGCTCCGCGGCATGTGGGATCTTCCCGGACTGGGGCACGAATCCATGTCCCCTGAATTGGCAGGCGGACTCTCAACCACTGCGCCACCAGGGAAGCCCTGTAAAGGACATTCTTAAGTGAACCTGGCATTTTATTTTTATTGAGAGTGCATGATGATGAAGGATGTAACTACCAGTGTAGTTTTGTGTCATTGCTTTGATTCTTCCTAAGAGACCAACGGTTTTACCCACCATTGCTTTTGCACCACTAGTAAATATTAACCTAATGAAGAAGAAAAATAACATCTTAGTTTTATTTATTTATTTGGCCACACTGCTTGAGAGATCTTAGTTCCCCAACCAGGGATTGAACCTGGGCTCCCAGTAGTGAAAACCCAGAATCCTAACCACTGGACCACGAGGGAATTCCTAATAACATCTTAGTTTTATTATTAAAGTATTTTGGGCCTTGCAGACTTCCTGTAAGTGTCTTGGAGACCCCTGGAGTATGCAGATTGCATTTAGAAAACCATGAGACTAGATTTTAGTACTAATATGATCTTGACTTTTCACCTTCTGCTGTCAGAAGATTGGGGTAGCTTGTCACTGCTCATTTTCTCACAAAGTTGCTTCATCAGAAGTAAGGAATCATTGACAACAAGGTTCACTCATTAGAAGCAGGGACCCCCTCCTGAATGACCAGATTGCCCTGTTTTGCTGACTGAGACAGAGTTTAGTAAAAGTAGGAACTTGAATCAACATCGTCAGTAGCTGGTAAGCAGTACGCAACTACTTTCTTCTCACTATACTTGCCTCTTTTTCAAAGGTGGGATAATAATAAACAGAACTTCAAGAAATTCTTGATACTGGGGCAAGGCCATGATTTGGATCCAGCCTGAGGCCAAAACCCATGTATTTGGCTACTACCTTATAATGATCTCTGTGCTGCTACTCAGCTCTGAAAGTCAGTGATTCTGGAAGACAACTGTATTCCAGGAGTGGCGATAAGGCTGCTGGTAGCAGAGACAGGCCCCACAGACCCCCTTGAAAGAGTTTAGTACTAAGACACACCCTGAGGGTTTGGGTGAACTGGAAGGATTTTAGCAGATGCAATAAATAGAGAGGGTTTTTTTTTTTTTTTTTTTTTTTTTTGCGGTACGCGGGCCTCTCACTGTTGTGGCTTCTTCCCGGACCGGGGCACGAACCCACATCCCCTGCATCGGCAGGCGGACCCTCAACCACTGCGCCACCAGGGAAGCCCAAATAGAGAGTTTTAAACCATACCAAATGTAGGCAACATGGCCTGATGGCTAGATGAGCAGGCTTTGAATACAAGCTTTTCAAAACCCAGAGCAACCATTGACCAGCTCTTTGATTTGGGGCAAATAACTTAACCTCTCTGTGCTTCAGAGTACTCATTTGTAACATGAAATGGTGAGAGATGATGATAATAATAATGCTACCAACTGAGGCTTCAATTAGTAATAATCTGGTAAGCAGTGGAGCACATGGTAGGCAGTAATGAATCTTGGCTATTAAAATTATTCGCAGTGTTGGGCACTTGAAAACCATGCAGTACAAACTGGCTGTCATTATTTAACACACTGCCTCCTGCTTCTCATTACTGGTGTAAACACAGGTTCTTTGTTATTTATTTATTTATTCATTTGTTTGCTCTACACTGTGTACTGAACACCCACTATCTGTCACTGTGCTAGATGATAAGCCTGCTCTGCTCCTGTAGTTGGCAACTCCAATATATCTACTATTTCCTTTTCTCTCACCATAGATACAAAGAGCAGTAGTACATTTACTTTTCATAGGCTTTCTCAGATAATGCAGTTCATGTCAAGCACCACATCAATTTCTTCTAATTTTTTTTTTTCAGATTAGAGCCAGCTGGTTAATAATTGCTTCTTTATCTTTAGGCCAACATTTAAACATAGATGGGAAAGTAATCATCTCCCATTTTCTAGAATTGTTATTAAGGTTTTAAAAATCCAAGCCAAAAAATACTCTGTGGTACATGTTTCTTTCATCAAAGTGAAAACATAAGCTAATATTACACTGATGATTACAAATAGATTACTTGAAAGGAAGATCTTTAACTCATTTTCCACCATGCACAATGTAACTGGTGCTTGAAAATTCCTCAAGAACTGTGTATATGCAGATGAAAATGGAGCTCACAATTATCCATATGACAAATAAATTTCTTAAGAATGTGAAGATTCTCCCTAAGAACCCAAGAACATAAATGCTAACAATGTATTCACTGAAACTGAAAATAAGATTTGAAAATTTAAAGAAGATAATCTTTCAGTGGTGGGAAAAGCTAATCATTTTTATTTAACAGATTTTAAGCTTCATTCTTCTTGAAAGTTTAAATTCTTCCTAATCTAGCAAGCACTAAAATACATAAAAATCATAGTGCAGGTTGCACATCAAATGTGTCTTAAAAAATTTCATGTCCGACTGATTTGAAAATTGAATCATTTTAAATGTCTGAGGAAAAATCCCCATATAAAAGGATCATAAGATGAATAATTTCAGTAAGGAATTCTATTGTTAACCACAGAAAAATTCTCTCTAAATTATATTTTGAGTGTTTGGATTTATGTATTTCACGTATTTTAAGGCAAGATATGCTATAGTAGAAGTTATTATATGTATAACAGTAGAAGTTATAATTTCTTTATTATTTATCAAGTTAGAATCACACCATAAGTCATACTATTGAAAAGTATCTTGATGGAAATAAACTAATGTGAGACAGAGCTGAGCTGGCCATCAGTGATAGAATTAATTTCAGCACACATCTTCCTTGACCCCTCAGCACCATTCAAGACCATTGGCCACTCCGTTTCTTGTATATGCTCTCTTTTTTTTAGTTTATATTGACACTGCTTTCAACTATTTCTTGATTACCTCCTTGGCTGCTTTTCTCAGAGTACTTTTCTGGCTTATTCTCTACCAGATATCAGAGTTCTTCAGGTCATAGTCCTGGGATGTTCTGTTTTTACACAGAATCAGACTTCAAGGATCCAAATCCTGGTTACAGTGCTTAAACTCGCTGTAGACAAGACTTACACCCTATATGCCTCAGTTTCCTAATATATAAAAATGAGATAATAGTAATAGCTACTTCTTGGGGTTATTGTGAGGATTAAGTGAATACAGTTAGGGAATTCGGAATAGTGCCTGGTATATAATAGACACTCAGTAGGTTTTAATTTTTTTTATTCTGCAATATGTTCTCTCCCTAAGTAAGTGTATCAATTCCCACCCCTATGCTGATAAATCCTAAATATAGATCTCTAGTCCAGATGTCTCTTCTGAGGTTCAAACCTTATACCTGTCTCACTATCTTCTTTCGCGTGTCTCTCAGAACTTCAAGCCATGTTCAGAACTGAAAGTTAAATTATTAATCTCCCTCTTTCTATATCTCTTCCTCACTCCCTATTTGGTCCTCCTTATAATATTACAATGTCAGGAAATGGCATCTTCATATCTCTCATTTAAACAAAAAATTTTAACTTTTTAATATGGAATATTTATAACATGTACAAAAATAAATACAACAATTAGCATGGTCAATCTCGTTTCATTTATATTCCTACCCATTCCACCACAACCCAAACTAGATCATTATGGAAGGAATCTCAAATACCATACTATTTTAAGCACAAATATTTTTGTATGCATCTCTAAGAAGTAAGGACTCTTTTTTAAAAACTTTATCAAAATATCAGTAATTGGCTCATAATTATTATTTTTTTACCCTTGATTTACATCAGAATCCAGATAAAGTCCACATATAGCAACTGTTGATATGTCTCTTAAGTTTCTTTTAATCCTGTTCCTTCCTCGCCCTCTCTTTTCCCAGAAAGATATTTGTTGAAGAAATAGTCATTGACCTAATAATTGCCCTTTGTCTCCTGTACTTTTTATAAATTTATAGTTAGATTTCAAGGCTTGGCTTGCTTATGTTCAGGTTTGCTTTTTTATAAGACTACTTCATGCGAAGTATTGGCACTTCCACCAGGAAGCACATAAAGTCTGATTGTCTCTCTTTTTTGTGATGTTGATAGCTGGTGATGGTCATTGTTTAGAATAGATCCATTATACCATTAGCGGTTATAAAGTGTTAATATTCTATCATTGCTTCTTCATTTGTTGGTTGAAATGCTTCTGTAAAGAGAAACTTCCTCTCACAATTTTTAGTTACCCAGCAGTAAGTTTCATGTGTGAGAGAAAAAATACTCTATTCTTCATCAGTTTTCAGCATAATGAGTTGATTCTGTATCATATTCCATGGGTGATCAATGAACTTTTTAAAATGTTTTTATATGTTTCAGTCCATTGCAGTAATTATCTTTACTCAAAATTATACCACTTTTTGACTAGTAGGAACTTCATCAATTTGGCTCCTGAATCCTTTTGACAAACTTCAGCAGTCTTTGGTAGTCTCATTGTTTTCTTGTATAAGATATTTCAAGATCATCTTAGACATCTCTTGCTCCAGAACTCAAATTATCCATTTCTCCAAGGAGCCCAGTATTGGGAAATAATACTTAGAGATCACAATCTGGATTTTAGGAATGTTTACTGATGCTGCATTTGTCATTGTTCAGTGTACAGAGCTGGGAAATACATAAATATTGTTTAAAAGAAAATACAAGTTCACAATATTTTAAATTTAAGATTACAATATTTATACTTAACTTCTTTGATTTTATATTGATGCCATTTTCTACTACTGTAAAAAATATTGTTTCCTTTTTTTTTCTTTTCTTTTCTATTTTTTTTTTTTAGGCCTCACCATGGGGCATGTGAGATCTTAGTTACCCCACCAGGGATTGAACCTCTGCCCCCTGCATCAGGAGTGCAGAGTCTTAACCACAGAACCACCAGGGAAGTCCCAAAATATTGTTTCTTAATGGAATAAACATGATTAATTTTGTCTATCCTAGATTGTGTATAATAGTTTCAGAATAGCATGAGTGTTATAACTAATAATATGATTACTAAAAATCGTTCAAGATATTTTTTTACATTTCATTTATTTATTCTGGTCCTCAGAGTATATCTGACTAGGCAAATGAAATTATTGTGTTTTTAATTCATTTGAAATAATTTTCTATGTAATTATGTCATCAACTCATTGCCTGGATCAATTCATTTTGTTTCAGATTTTTTAAAATAAAATTTTAATTTTTTCTCTTCCAGTTTTATTGAGATATAATTGACATATAGCACTGTATAAGTTTAAGGTGTACAGCATAATGATTTTACTTAAATACATTATGAAATGATAATCACAATAAGTTTAGTGAACATCCTCTCATATATTTACAAAATTAAAGAAATAGAAAAAAAATTTTTGCGTGTGATGAGAACTCTTAGGATTTACTCACTTAACAGCTTTCATACATAACATACATCAGTGTTCATTATATTTATCATGTTGTACATTACATCCCTAGTACTTACTTATCTTATAACTGGAAGTTTGTAACACCATTTGACTGCCAATCTACATTAGTGTGCAAGCCCCCAGTGACTACTGAAGTTTTGGTTGGGTTCAAGGTACCCCCCCAAATAGTTTTAACAGAGTTTTGGGAAGGAAGTTTCTATTTTAATTAACAAATTAAACATTCCCCCTAAAATGAAAATAAGTAATTCTGCTAACAATGTGGTCCTATTATATTCATTGTATTCCTACAGATGTTTTAAACTGTGGAATTCTGTGTCTTCTGTTTCTTAAGAGGCACTGTGGTATAGTGGATATGGTATCAGAGAGCCTGACTGTATTGGCACTCACTAGATATTGATGAAAGAATAAAATCCACAAGTCTTGGAGTCAGACTAGATTTCACCTCCAGCTCTACCACCTTCTAGCTAATAGACCCAGAATCAACCATTGAACCTCTCTGACTCTCAATTGTCTTTTTTCGTAAAACAAAGGGAGAAAACCCCAACTTTATCTTTCTTCTGTTATCTTTCACATTATTTGCAAGAATGGCTTCCTTTGGTAACCAGATAAAACTTTGGTAACTAGATAAAACTCGATGTGATTTTTTTAAAAAAAGTAATAATTCCTGCCTTGTTTACTTCATAGAATTACTTCACAGAATGTGAAGATTAATACAATGGTAAATATAAAAGTTCTTGACAAAATATAAAGTACTATATGGATGTAATAGATTATTATCTGCTCATAGCATCAACATTCTCAAAACAGATTCAATATTGTGAATGCATATATATGCTCTATTTAAGGCTTTAGATAAGAAAGTTATTTTAATATATGTTGGCAATTTGTATACATATATATGCACATGTATATTCTTTTTTTTTTGCGTATTTTAGCCTCAGTTTTCCCCTCTGTAAAATGGAGACAATAATAATACCTATAGTAATAGATTATTCTGAGTAATAAATGTTAAACTACTTAGCAGAGTTCCTGACATTGTGTATATGAATAGAAGAAACATTGGTAGAACAGAAGAATAATTGGTAGACCAGGTAAGAGCAAATTAGCAAAAATATAGAATTAAAAAACACCATCAGCCAACTGGATTTAATCAACATTCACAGTGAACTCCACCCAATAACAGCAGAGTATACATTTTCTTCAAGTGTACCAAGAACATTGACTAAGGTAAATGATATCCTGGCTTATAAAACAAAACTTAGAAAGTTATAATTAATTGAAATCATACAAGGTATATTCTCTGAAAACAATGGAATTAAACTAAAATAAACCTGTAATCCTAAATTTTAACCAGTAGTGATAGAGTTTAGTAGGTAAGAGTTTGGATTCTGGTTTCAAATAGAAGCAGATCTGAATTCTGGCTCTATCACTTACGTGTTTTGAAACCTTAGACAATTTATTTTTACGTTATTGCTTTATTTTCTAATTTATAGAATGTGCTTAATAATTATCTCTACCTTACAATATTATCAAGATTAAAGTGATAATTCATTAATATGAAGTGCATAAGACAGTTTCATCACCTGTATGCATTCAATAAGCCTTAGCTATTAAATTATGGAGGAAGGAGCAATTGCTAGAGGCAAGATTATTGATAATAAAAGGTGGCAGCAGCTGTTTGATTTTAAAATAACAAAATGTGTGACAGAATTGCTTGCCATTGATCCAGCATAACTTATTTTAACATTTTACTTTACTAGCACCCATTTGACATTGTGGAAACATCTTTATTGTGGGTGATACTGGGGATTGAGTCACATTCCAGAGACTGAACTGTGCCTAGCACTGGTGGACTGTATTTTCTTGGATTGACTCACATATCCCTCCTCTTGATGACCTCCCTCTTGACTAGTTAATTTTGTTGTTGAAAATGGGAGTCAGGATTGGGAGAGATTATTCATTCATCTAATAAATTATTATTCATCACCTACTTTGTAATAAGCACTATGTTAAATAGTAGGTAGGCATCACTAGAACTTATGGTCTAAAGGGAAAGCAAATACAACAAAATAAAATTAAGTAAGCAATTATAATAAAAGGCATTGGATACTATGGCTATTGAAAAATAGTCTTTTTTTAGATTCAGCCTTTATTCTTTCTTTAAATTGAAGTATAATTGACGTATAATATGTTGAAATACAGTTTAATAGACAAAGAACAATTTGAGTTCAGCTTCCCTTTGCATTGCTTTTCCATTATCCACCCTGGTAAGTGTTAAGGGTAGAAAATATTACATCAAAACAGTTGTCTGGGCTGGTGGAGGACTGGCAGGGTAGGGAAGGGAAACACCCTTCAGATGTGTCCTAGTACATTCATAATCGTGTCATAGACCCAAAGAAGATGAGAACACACTGTTATAAGTTCACCACCGAGATCATCTTTCAAATTTAGAGATGGCAAAAGATTTCAAGATTCCAAAATTAGGATCTCCTTGGTTTCTCTAAGCGAATAGGCTTACCAGCATTGCCAATATGATTTTATGAGTATTTGTCAAAAGCTGACCAGAGGAAAGGACTCTGCTTGTGAAAAGTAAAAAAATATATATATATATTTTTTTTTTAAAGAAAAAGCTTTTCTATAGCTAAAGAATCTAATGTTGCATTGCACTGTGGCTTCTAATAATGTACAGGGGACAGGTGTCTAATGAAGCCATACGAGACAGAGATAGAACTCAACAGATGAAATGTGGGTTAAATCAGATGTCATGGTCAGCATGTTTAAAATTGGTTCCTCAGATTAGGGAGGGCAATAAGGAGCTAGAATGGAAAAGGAATTCCAGTGACTGAAATATCTGGCTTTTTGACTATACCAGGGAGAAGAGTAACTCTTTACTTTGGATCCTTGGACAAACGATTAAAAAAGACCAGGGAGTTAAAATTAGCATGAGAATTATTATTGGCTATTTTGTTAGGCTTAGCATGCTACTGTAGAAGGACAATTCAGTGTATTAAGAAGCCTGAATCAGTTTCACAAAAGCTTTCAACTAGCAAGGTAAATTTATGATAGAGCTCCAAGGCTGTAAGAACAATGCCCAAACCTATTAATGAGAACACCATAGTTTTCCTGGGTGGGCAATGCCTCATGGATTGCATATGATTGAGTAACAAAGGGAATACTGCACATAACTTTATGATCTATAAAGATGTTGGTCTTTTAAAAATTAGAAGATTCCCAAAAGGAGAACTTAAGGACCTAATATCTGATCTTATTAAAAATTCCCCTGAATATTAGTATAAAGCTTTATAAAGTATGCACAGGTACATTCATTCATTCCTTACAAGGACTAGTAACAGAGGTTATCATTTCTTTTTATAATAAATAATCGATCTGAAGCTCAGACATTGAGACATACTAAATCTTAAATTATTGGCAGAACAGGAACGTCTCTTTTTTGGATTTTTCAGCTTCATTGAAATAAGAGATAATTTGGATATGTACATAATCTCCATGAAAATATTGTTCAAAAATGCAAAAAATTACCACAACTTTCAGAGATACCACTGCTATATAAATACTAAGTAATTTTATGTTGAGTGTAGGTCACACCTTGAGATCTTATTCTAAGCTTGGTAAATTTAAATGCAATTAAATTATTAATTGTCATCAATAAATGACATTTTAAGCTCTTATTTTTTGCTTACAAAAATAATATGAGCTTTTTATAGAACAATTCAAAAAGAGAGATAAACTAAAAGAAAGATTTTCCTATCCTCAAATTCTCAGACAGAGAAATCACTGATAAATGTTAGTGTATCTTTCTAGTGTTTCATTTGAGTGTGTATATAAATATTATATATTCATATAATATTTATATCTTATATTTAGCATATATACTAAAATATATGCATAAAGTAAAACACACACGTCTATAGACATATATATTCACATTTAAAATATATGCATATTTTAAATTTATATACCCATATAAATATATTTGTATATATGTACATATGAAATAAAATGACTGAGACTATTCTGTTTATTCTGCTTTTATATTGATTTTTGAAAACTTGTCACGGACATCTTTTGATTCAATAGATATACTTCTACAACATAATTTTTTGCCATCTTTTTTTTTTGGCCTTGCCACGAGGCATATGGGATCTTATTTCCTGGACCAGGGATCAAACCAATGCCCCCTGCAGAGGAAGCACAGAGCCTTAACCACAGAACCGCCAGTGAAGTCCCTACAACATCATTTTTTATGACAACATTGTTCAACATTTTAGATTGTTATTATGAACAATACTGTGATGAACATTTTTGTAGTTTTAACTTTGTCTAAATTCTCAATTATTTCCTTAAAGTAAATTTCTAGGAGTGAACTTTGATGTATGTTGGCAAATTGTCCTTCAGGAAGTTGCACTTCCACCAGCAGTGTATAAAAATATTTGTTTCCTCATACACATGCTAACATGGGATATTTTTAGTTTATTGGCATTTATTAAAGTTCCTCTGTGCCCATAGTTCTGTCCTCCTGGGAATCTTGTGTTCGAAGCGACCATTCCTGAGATACATTTGCATAGTGGAGTGACAGACAGACCAACTGGGCTGCAAAGTTTAACAAGATAATCCACTTATGGCATGTGGTAGAGTATCTACATGCAGTAAATGCTAAGTATATGGTAGCTATTTATTGTTGTTGTTATTTTAGCTGGGAATCTTCCCCTTCATCCCCATCAGGAAAAGTCTTATTCTTTCAGCACCCAAATGGAGTATAATCTCTTTGATGCCTTTCTTGATTACCCCAAGGATGATTTAGACCCTTCTCTCTGCATTCAACCTGCTTTGTATATACTTCTGTTGTAGGCCATATCACATTGTAACATAAGTATTCTTTTATCTCTTTGACTCTCTCAGTACATTGTGAATGCCTGTGAATAAGGATGGTGTCTTATCACTTCCTACAGCACTGAGCACAGGCCCTGACATATAGTAGCAATGCAATAAATGTTTGTTACATGGATGAATGGATGAAAAAGCAAAAGAATAAAGATATTGCTCTTCAAATGGGTGATGCATGACTTCCTCATGGCTCTTTAGGATTTAAGGTGTGGAAGAAAGCAGGTAAGGACTATGTTCCAAGTTCCCTGGAAGTTGGCAATAGAATTAAGAAAATATGAAACACGTATGGGGAAAATTATGGTTGTGGGTGTCATTGGAAGTTTCATCACAATACCTGTGGTGTGTGGATTTGAGTTACTAAGAGCTCCTTCTTTACTGCCTGTTTAGTCAGAGTATGTCATCGAAGAGGAAAAACTTGCCAAGTTCTCTGAAGGAAGGAAAGCTAGCAGATTCTAGTAGAGGTGTCTACCCAGACTACATTCCTCTTCCCTAATCCACATGGATGAGCCATTTTCAGCCCTTCCTGGCCATAACTGATTGAGCCAAAGTGGACACCTGACTCAGGAGAAATCAATTCATTCATTCATAAATATCAGTCAGAGTCTGTCCCTTGGGAACTTGGAATTTGGACTCAGGGGCACTAGCACTGATTAATTGCTGCTAGACTTGAGAGGACACATAGGGACACAGGGTGGCTGTCTTTGGCTTTGTGTATGGAGTAGAATAAACCCTTCTGCAGGGTGAGAAGAATGATATAGATGTGCACAAAGAAGAAGAAATATGCAATTGAATAGCGTGAAAGAGGGAAAGAAAAAAAAGGAAAAAGAAAAGGAAAGAGAAAGAGTGAGCTGCCTGCACTTTCCAGTTCTGGCTCTGGTCCTGCGTGGGGTTCAGCTGGGTGCTGTACTCTATGTCCCAGGAGTTACCCTTAGATTAATTTAGAACATTTTCCATTTTTACTTGTTATTGGAGTGTGTTTGTTACTTCTAATCGAAGGAATTTTCAACAAGGCAGTATAGTTGTTAATTTTACATGTGTAGTAGTGATTTGAAAAATACTATCTATCTTAGTAGTGCCAGGATTCTGTCCCAAAAGATATGTCAAAAAGTGTCATGATGGTAGGGTGTCATGTCGCTATCCCATGGAAGGTTCCTGGTAATCGATGCATAAGTCAGCCTTAAGGGCACCTCAGCCATCAGGTCAAGCTGGGTCTCAAAAAGGCTTTCTGTCTGGACTGTGATTCACATGGGTTTTGGAGTGTACCCTGGTCCCACACTAACCCTAATGCAGCCTGAGGAATCTCAGAATTTTGGGGCCAGAGCTGCATCTGAGCACATTGGTAAAGACAAGGGTTAGGATCTTTTGGATTGCAAGCAGCCTGCTGACAAAAGGGGAGAAGCTGCAAGGTAGTCTAAAAACTTCCTGGGAAAAATTTTAAAATATATCTGTAGGGTGACTTATTCAAACTTTTGAGAGTGAAAGGGGCACTATTAATAGTTATACTAAAACAACAGTCATAAAGTGGAACTGTCTTCAGCAAATACAGCAGTATTGTCACATCTCTGAGTAATTTGTAGTGATTTACATATATATTTCATTAACAAAGGTCGTAAGAATCGGTATTTATTTTTATTCGGGAGGACTAATTTATTCTTGTGTTTTAAAAGCAAATCTTTATTGTAGACAAAAATTCTAAAATGTACACATGCAGAAAGAAGGCAATGGAAAAAAAACTGTCACTTCTTAAGGATGATGACTATTAATATTTTAGCATATCTTTCTAGATTTTTCTATATATGCATACGATATATTTACATAAAAATTAGACCATATTGTATACATTATTGTATAAATTGATTTTTTTTTTTTTTTTTTTTTTGCGGTATGCGGGCCTCTCACTGTTGTGGCCTCTCCCGTTGCGGAGCCCAGGCTCCTGACACACAGGCTCAGCAGCCACGGCTCACAGGCCCAGCCACTCCGCGGCATGTGGGATCTTCCCGGACCGGGGCACGAACCCGTGTCCCCTGCATTGGCAGGCGGACTCTCAACCACTGAGCCACCAGGGAGGCCCCTAAAAATTGCTTTCTTTTAAATTGCTTTTTTAAGGTCCTTCCATGTCAACATCATTTTTAATGGTTACTTTCTAACTTGTTTATGACAACCATAATTCATTTAAGAACCCTTATTCTTGGCCATTTAGGCTGTCTCCAGTTTTACAAATTGTTCTTTAAAAGGCTTCTCATTCTCCTGTAATATTTTTTCTTATGAAATAAATGTGGGGAAGTAGAGGTGGTTTGTACAGAGGTTCATGCCCTCAAAGGTCTCTCAGGTTAGAAAAGAGTTGTGGGCTGTATAAATAAGTCTATTAAAACATTCTAACTGGTCACCAAATCAAATGTCTGGGTTTTTTTTTTTTTTCTTCTTCTCCTTCCTGGAAGACAAAGGGAAGCATTTGGAAACAGGATCTATGCACCCCCTTGTGTCACCTGGGTGAAATATGCTGCCAACATTCCTTCTCCCGACCTTCCTAAGGCTGAAAAGGAAGCAGGCTCTGCAAAGACTGCAATAGAAAGCAAAACACGCACACAAAACAGTGTAATTTGTCTTTATATACTTGGGGATTTTCCCTACCATGAAGTGATCCTGGCTTTTGAGTATATCATTAGGTATGATTCTCTTTTTATGGTAGCCTATCTTTGGTACAATGCCATTTTGTATAATTAAAAACAATTTTTAACAGTAACCTACCCGTAGAAAATACAGAAAATATTGAAAAATTATTGTATTACCATCACTTGGAGATAACAATTATTAACATTTGATGTACTTTCTCCAAATATTTTTCTGTACATATTAGGTATATAAATTATATAGTAGATAGTACAATAAGGGTTTTATAGCATTGTAAATTATTATAGTATTATAAGGTTTTCTTCTTGCTTTTTAAAAACTTTACATTAAATTGTTATTATAGGAAAGTCATTTTCCAAATCTATCATGTTCAGTGCTGAATCTTCTAACAGAATACATGGCATGTTAGTAAACCCTTGATAAATATTTATTTGATTACCAAATCTTAGTATATCCTATAATTTACTTAACTATTCCTCTGTTGTACATCATTTCCAGTTTGTTCATTATTGTGAATCACATAATGATGAACTTCTTTGTATAAGCTTTATCTACCTTACTGATTTTTTCCTCATATAGATTTTTTGGATGCAATGATTAGATGAAAAGAAATTTTAAAAAATGAAGTTGTGATTACATGATGCTAGACTACTTTCCAATTCACCCAAACACAAGCAGGACCTATGAGTAAATGACAGAGCTACAAATCCAACTACAATCTCCACTCCAAAGCCTAGGTCCCTGACACAATCAATGCTGCCTCTCCATTGATCTAGTTAAAAGATAATTAAACAATGGTAATCTAAAGAGTCTGATTAATTAATTCTGACTTATCAAGCCAATAATTCTACAACAAAAAGAAAGTGTTAGTTTCGCAGAGCTTTAATTTAATGAAGCTCTTCTGACTCATGCTAATAGGGCCACTGCTAGTCCAAATGATACTTTTGTGTAAATTAGAAAAAAATGACCCTTCTCCAAGATACTCTAATACTCTCTGCAGGAAAATTAACCTAACCAATACATAAACCTATAACTATAGAGATGTAAGTTGCATCCTTTAGAGCCATGAGGCACAAAACCTGGACAATTGTACTTTCCAACCCCTTGGGAATCCTCTGCTCAATCCAGCCTCGAATTGTGTGAGAACATAATGTCTTCTTGAAACCCCTTTTTGAAAATTATTACAACTTTCATCTTACTTTTAATCTCCTGGTTTATTTTTTTGAAAAATATATTTCTGGTGTTTCTTCATTCTTACCTACAAGCCATGTTCTGGGATCATAAATCCTCTTAGCTTAGAGAGTGATAGTGGAAAATGTCATTATATAATAAAATTAATTCTTTAAAAATATTTATAAACTATCTGTATTTTTAATATATACAAAAGCCAGTTTCATGCATGTATGTTTATTTGAAACAACTTTAAAACTATAAATTTATTAAAGAAATAGTAAAGTTTTATTTCTCTTATCTATTCAGCCAGAGAATTTCTGTCTGTTGTCTGATTATCTGGCCCTTTATTGGATGAAGTTCCCTTAATTTAAAAAGTGTACTTGATATTCGACCTTGACATCTCAGCTTCCAAATATAAACTTGTGCATATAAGCAGTGAGTCTTCACAGAGGTATTGTTATTATACTAAAAATTCTCTGTAAATATAATCTGATTGGTGGCCTGACAAATTGAATAATTGTGAAGACTTCTGTACCTTGACTTTTAATTATTGAAATATTGTTGATGTATTTCTATATTTGAAAAAAACTTGAAAGGGCATATTTTATTTCAAATAACATTCTGAGACTTTTTTACCTAGTAGACAGAACAAATTTCATTGAAAAATAGTTTTTCTGCTCTATTTTGTTCTGCTGCTGCCATCTAGAGTAAAAGTGAAGCAAAGGAAGAAGATCTCAACCAAGCAGTGCAGAGAATCCAGATTCAATTGGAAACCGTATAGTGAGGGACTTTTTCAGAGCATATCCTAGCACAGGTGATACTCCCCTTTGTATTTCTGAATCTAGCAACACATCCATAACCTGTTTCAGGCCCAACTGTGAAGAAGTAGCCTTTGTCTAGAGTATCTTCAGTCTTCCTCCCTTTTTTGTTCCCTTTTCTCTTACTTGGTAGTATGTCCCAGGGTTTCTGGGCCTGAAGACGTTTTCTTTTCCTTCTCATCAAAATATGCTTTTTGGACAGGATCTGATATACACATTCATACTTGGGTGTAAGGGATAAATAAATTAGATGTGTGACCTGACAACTCTCTGCATCTTTGTAGGGATGACTTGGGCTAAATGCATTCAGATCCAAGTGGCAATGAAATGATTAACTCTTGAGGACCTATCCAGTTTAGTTCCTTTGCATCTGGCTTTCAGAAAGACTTTGCTCATAACTCAACTGATGATGACATCATGTGAGATCTCAATATTACTACACAACGGACCTGCTGCAGGGGCCCTCTCTGATGACTCTGTGATATGCTCCCATTACATCCAGAACTTCCCTAAAAGAGCATCTATCTCACTTTATAATAACTGTTTTATGGTCTCTCTATTCCATTAGGTTATAAGCCTTCTTAGGGCAGGAACATTGTAGCCCTTATGCTGAGTAGACACTCCATAAATGAGCTCTGGATAAATCCATAAGAATGAATAAATGGTATTATCTTTTAAAATTTATATGAGCTTCTCCTTATTCTCGAAAGAGTTTAATGTAGAATGTTACTGTAATGGCATTAAAATTCAGGCAAATGGAATAGCCTACAGAAAAGAATAATGTTCAAACTGCTACGTAGTTATAGAGTTGAATTTGCTACCACTGTCATCAGTATCACTTAAACCACACCTGTCATTAGATGACATGTTTGAACAAGCTATAATAAATTTTTTTAAGTTATTTATTTTATTTGTTTATTTTTGGCTGTGTTGGGCCTTTGTTGCTGTGCGTGGGCTTTCTCTAGTTGCCCCGAGCGGGGGCTACTATTTGTTGCAATACCCGGGCTTCTCATTGTGGTGGCTTCTCTTGTTGCAGAGCAAGGGCTCTAGGGCGCGCGGGCTTCAGTAATTGTGGCTCGCGGGCTCTAGAGCGCAGGCTCAGTAGTTGTGGAGCATGAACTTAGTTGCTCCGTGGCATGTGGGATCTTCCAGGACCAGGGATCGAATCTGTGTCCCCTGCATGGGCAGGTGGACTCTCAACCACTGTGCTACGAGCGAAGTCCCTACAATAAATATCTAAAGTGCAGGCATGCCATCAGCATTGAACCTGTGATATCCTTCTTCTCAACCTGGAGTAGTTACATATATGACTAGTTAGATAACTGACTATCAAAATAATCACTCTAAGGAAGTTACAAAGTCAGGCTAAATCTAAACCTTAAAAAAAAACACCATTGGGGGGCCTCCCTGGTGGCGCAGTGGTTGAGAGTCCGCCTGCCGATGCAGGGGATACGGGTTCGTGCCCCGGTCTGGGAGGATCCCATATGCCGCGGAGCGGCTGGGCCCGTGAGCCATGGCCGCTGGGCCTGCGCATCCGGAGCCTGTGCTCCGCAACGGGAGAGGCCACAACAGTGAGAGGCCCGCATACCGCAAAAAGAAAAAAAAAAAAAAAAAAAAAAAAAAAAAACCACCATTGGGAATTCCCTGGTGGTCCAGTGGTTAGGACTCCGCACTTTCGTGGCTGGCCGAGTTCAATCCCTGGTCAGGAAAATAAGATCCCGCAAGCCACGTGGTGCGGCCAAAAAAAAAAAAAAAAAAAAGCACCATTTACACTTACTGCTGATGAATAACAGTGCCAGATAAGCCACGTTGGCATAGTGAAGGGCCTGTGAATCAGAGGAACAGAAACTACATACCGTGGGATCCTGAGGCATGGCTACAGACCGGCTAAATGACAATGAAGTTTATGTGGAAAGAATTTCTATACTTACTAATCAGAAGTATGCATGGTTCTAATAACTAACACTAACATAATCACTAACACAATCTTTGATTATGAGAGAGCATCAAAAAAAATCTCTAACTGATCTAAGTTCAACAATAGTTAAAAGATCTTAACATTAATCAGCCTTCTTTGAGGGACTTATAAATGGTTCAAATTTAAATAGTATACCATCACAAACTCTCGTCTCCCTCTCTCCCTCCCTCATTTCCTTCTTTTCCTTCCTTCCCTCCTTCTTTCCTTTTCCTTTTTCTCTTTCTTCCAAGTAGCTATGAGTATGTGTTATTTCTCTATAGGATTATTCCATTCCTATACTATCATTCATCTTCTAAGAAAAACAAAACTTTCCAGCCACAACCTATACCCCTTGTTTCCACTTCCTCACCTCCCATTCTCTTCTTTTTAAAAAATTTTTTTAATTTTTAAATTTTTTAAATTTTTATTTTATTTTTTCTTTTCTTCCATTCTCTTCTTAACCTATTCCAATAAAGATTTTTGATCTCACGATTCCATTTTGTCTTCCACCATTATTTTGAAAGACGACCAAATATGTATATCTTCCCAACGTCTATTGTCTGTTTTCTGTTCTCATCTTACTTGACCACTCATCAGTAGTTGAAACTGTTGATCACTCTTATCTTTCTGAAAAAGTTTATTTTCTAGTCTCCTGCTACAGCACACTTACCTTGTTTGCCTGTTCACTCAGTGGACAGTCCTTTCCTACCAGAATTCCAAATGTTTGGGTTGTTTTCAATAATTTGCTATTACAAAAAATGGTGCAATAAACAGCCTTGAATTGATGCCATTTACACATTCAGGAACAGATCTCTAAGATATACTCCTAGACTCAAAGTACCTGTTGCATACCCCCAGCCATGTCTGAGAGTGACTTTTCTCCATAGCATCTTTAATTAAATTTTTTAAACCACTGCCAAACAAATAGGTGAAATATTATATCTCAATATAGTTTTAATTTGCATTTCTTTTATGAGAGGATGATCATCTTTTTATATATTTAAGAGCCATTTGTATTTATTTTTCTGTAAACCATTGATATCTTTTGCCTCTTTTTTCTATTGTGTTTTTGTCCCCTTTCTTACTGATTTATAGAACTTAAATATATGTTTTGGAATATGTCCCTTCCCATTGATATGAGTTAAGAATAATTTTTCCAGTTTGTCATTTCATGTTTAACTTTTCTTGTGCTTTTTTTTCCTCCATGAATAAATTTTTAAATTTTCACAGAGTCAAGAATTAATTTTTCTTTGACGGTGTCTGGGTTTTGTAATGTATAAAAAGCCTTCCTGTGACTTCCCTGGCGGTCCAGTGGTTATGACTCTGTGCTTCCAATGCAGAGGTGCAGGGGTCGTGGGTTCGATCCCTGGTCAGGGAACTAAAATTCCACATGCCATGTGGCACAGCCAAAAAAAAAAAAAAAAGGTTGGCTGTTTCCTCATGATTCGATTCAGGTTATGTATCACTGGCCAGAATACTATATACGTGATATTGTGTCCCTCTCAGTATATCACAGCTGGAGGCACTCAATGTTATCTTCCTTACATTGATGATGTTAATTTTGGTTATGCAGTCAAGGTGTTTCTAGTTTAGCCACATACAGTTACTACTTTCCTCTTTGCAACTAATCAACAGTTTGGGGGGAGACTCTTTGAGATCACGCAAATATCCTGCTCCTCATCAAACTTTCCCCCTTGGATGTGGACAATATAAACTATTTTGAGGCAAGTTTGTGGCCTATTATGCATCCAGTCAGAATTCCTGAAGGAGAATAGGGAAAAAGATGGAAAGGCAATACGAGAAGAGGTAATGACAGAATAGTTCAGAACTGATGAAAGACACCTGCCTCAGATATAGGAAGTTTAAGAACCTTAAGCAAAATAAAATGATATGCACAGAAAGATCTATCATAGGCTATTACAAACCTCAAACAAAAGAGCAGATCTTTTTTTTCAATTAATTTTTAAATTTAATTTATTTATTTTTGGCTGCTTTTGGTTCTTCATTGCTGTGCACGGCTTTCTCTAGTTGCAGCAAGCAGGGGCTACTCTTTGTTGTGGTATGCGGGTCTCTCTTGTTGTGGAGCACGGGCTCTAAGCATGTGGGCTCAGGAGTTGTGGCTCATGGGCTCTAGAGCGCAGGCTCAGTAGTAGTGGTGCATGGGCTTAGTTGCTCTGCAGCATGTGGCATCTTCCCGGACCAGGGCACAAACTTGTGTCCTCTGCACTGTTAGGTGGATTCTTAACCACTGCACCACCAGGGAAATCCCAAGAGCAGATCTTTAAAAAAAAAATTTATTTAGGTCATGGTTCAAGATGGAAGAGTAGATAGACATGTGCTCACTCCCTCTTGCGAGAGCACCGGAATCACAACTAACTGCAGAAAAATCATTGACAAGAAGACACTGGAACTCACCAAAAACAATACCCCATATCCAAAGACAAAGGAGAAACCACAGTGAGATGGTAGGAGGGGCACAATCACAATAAAATCAAATCCCATAACTGCTGGGTGGGTGACTCACAAACTGGAGAACACTTATACCACAGAAGTTCACCCACTGGAGTGAAGGTTCTGAGTCCCATGTCAGGCTTCCCAACCTGGGGGTCTGGCAATGGGAGGAGGAATTCCTAGAGAATCAGACTTTGAAGGCTAGTGGAATTTGACTGCAGGACTTTGACAGGACTGGGGGAAACAGAGACTTCACTCTTGGAGGGCACACACAAAGTAATGTGTGCATCGAGACCCAGGAGAAGGAGCAGTGACCCCATAGGAGACTGAACCAGATATAACTGCTAGTGTTGGAGGGTCTCCTGCAGAGGCAGGGGGTGGCTGTGGCTCACCATGGGAATAAGGACACTGGCAGCAGAAGTTCTGGGAAGTATTCCTTGGTGTGAGCCCTCCCAGAGTCTGCCATTAACCCCACCAATGAGCTGGGTAGCCTCCAGTGTTGGGTCACCTCAAGCTAAACAACCAACAGGGAGGGAAGCCAGCCCCACCCATCAGCAGACAAGCAGATAAAAGTTTTACTGAGCTCTACCCGCCAGAGCAACACCCAGCTCTACCCACCACCAGTACTACAAAGCAGTAATCAAGACAATATGGTACTAGCACAAAAAGAGAAATACAGATCAACGGAACAGGATAGAAAGCCCAGAGATAAACCCACAAACCTATGGTCAACTAATCTATGACAAAGGAGGTAAGGATATACCATGGACAAAAGACAGTCTCTTCAGTAGGTGGTGCTGGGAAAATTGGACAGCTACATGTAAAAAATGAAATTAGAACACTCCCTAACACCATACACAAAATTAAACTCAAAATGGATTAAAGACCTAAATGTAAGACCAGACACTATAAAACTCTTAGAGGAAAACATAGGAAGATCACTCTTTGACATAAACCACAGCAAGATCTGTTTTGATCCAGCTCCTAGAGTAATGGAAATAAAAACAAAAATAAACAAATGGGACCTAATGAAACTTAAAAACTTGTGCACAGCAAAGGAAACCATAAACAAGACCAAAAGACAACCCCCAGAATGGGAGAAAATATTTGCAAATGAAGCAACTGACAAAGGTTTAATCTCCAAAATATATAAACAGCTCATGCAGCTCAATATTAAAAAAAACAAACAACCCAATCCAAAAATGGGCAGAAGACCTAATAGACATTTCTTCAAAGAAGACATACAGATGGCCAAGAGGCACATGAAAAGCTGCTCAACATCACTAATTATTAGAGAGATGCAAATCAAAACTACAATGAGGTATCACCTCACACCAGTTAGAATGGGCATCATCAGAAAATCTACAAACAACAAATGCTGGAGAGGGTGTGGAGAAAAGGGAACCCTCTTGTTGGTGGGAATGTAAATTGATACAGCCACTATGGAGAACAGTATGGAGGTTCCTTAAAAAACTAAAAATAGAATTACCGTATGACCCAGCAATCCCACTACTGAAAATATACCCAGAGAAAACCATAATTCAAAAAGGCACATGCACCCCAATGTTCATTGCAGCAGTTTTTACAATAGCCAGGTCATGGAAGCAACCTAAATGCCCACTGACAGACAAATGGATAAAGAAGAAGTGGTACATATATATAATGGAATATTACTCAGCCATAAAAAGGAACAAAATTGGGTCATTTGTAGAGACACGGATGGATCTAGAGACTGTCATAACAGCATGAAGTAAGTCAGAAAGAGAAAAACAAATACCGTATACTAAGGCATATATGTCAAACCTAGAAAAATGGTACAGATGAACCAGTTTGCAGGGCAGAAATAGAGACACAGATGTAGAGAACAAACATATGGACACCAAGGGGGGAAAGTGGTGGCGGGGGGTGCGTGCAGTGGTGGGATGAATTGGGAGATTGGGATTGACATATATACACTAATATGTATAAAATGGATTACTAATAAGAACCTGCTGTATAAAAATATAAATAAAATGAAATTCAAAGATTCAAAAAATTTTTATTTAATTAATTTATTTATTTGGCTGTGTCTGGTCTTAGTTGCGGCACATGGGATCTTCATTGCAGCATGCAAACCCTTAGTTGCGGCCTGTGGGATCTAGTTTCCCAACCAGGGATCGAACTCAGGCCGCCTGCATTGGGAGCAGAGTCTTAGCCACTGGACCACAAGGAAAATCCCCAAAAGAGCAGATCTTAACAGTATCCAGATAGAAAAGATTCTGCCAATACCACTCCCATTACAATCTCATCCCTGACCTTTAGACACTCTAGAGGCAAACACTATCCTTCCTTTTGAGATAATATATTCCTTGCTTTCTTTTTTTATTTTTTGCGGCACATGGGATCTTCATTGCAGCATGCAAACCCTTAGTTGCGGCCTGTGGGATCTAGTTTCCCAACCAGGGATCGAACTCAGGCCGCCTGCATTGGGAGCAGAGTCTTAGCCACTGGACCACAAGGAAAATCCCCAAAAGAGCAGATCTTAACAGTATCCAGATAGAAAAGATTCTGCCAATACCACTCCCATTACAATCTCATCCCTGACCTTTAGACACTCTAGAGGCAAACACTATCCTTCCTTTTGAGATAATATATTCCTTGCTTTCTTTTTTTATTTTTTGTTTTCCACAGTTTTACCATCTGTATTAGTTTCCGGGGGCTGTAACAAAGTACCACAAACTAGGTGGCTTAAAACAATGGAAATTTATTCTCTCCCATTTCTGGAGACTAGAATTCTGAAATCAAGGTATCAGCAGGTGCACACTCTCTTTGAAGTCTCCAGAGGAGGGCCCTTCCTTGTCTCTTATGGCTTCTGGTAGCCCCAGGTGTTCCTTATCTTGAGGCAGCATAGCTCCAATATCTGCTTCCATCTTCACATAGCCATCTTCCCTGTGTCTGTCTTTTCCTCTTCTTATAAGGGCACCAGTTATATTGGATAAGAGTCCACCCTGATGACCTCATCTTAATGTAATTACATCTGCTAAGACCCTATTTCCAAATATGGTCACATTCACAGGTACTGAAGGTAAGGATTTCAACATATCTTTTTTGGAGACACAGTTCAACCCATAACACTATCACAAACACTAAGGTCTAGTTTTGCCTGTTTTTGAACTTTAGATAAATGGAATCATAAGATCTATATTCTTCTGCACTTGCTTTTCATCGATATTAGTTGTGTGATCCATTTACATAGTGGTGCAGGGTTGTAGTTTTGTTCATTTTCATTGTTTTATAATAGTATTCTGTTGTATCAACGTGCCACAGTTAATTTGTTCACAAATTTTTGATGACATTTGGATTGTTTCTAGTTTTTTGCTGTTATGAACAATGTTGCTGTTAATATCCTGTAAAACTATCTTGGTGCACATGTTCAAGAATTTCTTTAAAAGATATATCTAAGAGAACGGCTCCGACTTCCGGGGAAGATGGCGGAAGAGTAAGGTGCGGAGATCACCTTCCTCCCCACAGATACACCAGAAATACATCTACACGAGGAGCGACTCCTACAGAACACCTACTGAATGCTGGCAGAAGACCTCAGACCTCCCAAAAGCCAAGAAACTCCCCACGTAACTGGGTAGGGCAAAAGAAAAAAGAAAAAACAGAGACAAAAGAATAGGGACGGTACCTGCACCAGTGGGAGGGAGCCGTGATGAGGAAAGGTTTCCACACACTAGGAAGCCCCTTCGCGGATGGAGACTGCAGGTGGCGGACGGGGGAAGCTTCGGAGTCAAGGAGGGGAGCGCAGCAACAGAGGAGCGGAGGGCAAAGCGGAGAGATTCCCGCACAGAGGATCGGTGCCGACCGGCACTCACCAGCCCGAGAGGCTTGTCTGCTCACCCGCCGGGGCGGGCGGGGCTGGGAGGTGAGGCTCAGGCTTCGGTCGGATCGCAGGGAGGGGACTGGGGTTGGCGGCGTGATCACAGCCTGAAGGGGTTAGTGCGCCACGGCTGGCCTGGAGGGAGTCCGGGGAAAAGTCTGGAGCTGCCGAAGAGGCAAGAGACTTTTTCTTCCCTCTTTGTTTCCTGGTGCGCGAGGAGAGGGGATTAAGAGCGCTGCTTAAAGGAGCTCCAGAGACGGGCGCGAGCCGCGACTAAAAGCACGGACCCCAGAGACGGGCTTGGGACGCTGGGGCTGCTGCTGCCGCCGCCCTCAGAGGCCTGTGTGTGAGCGCAGGTCACTGTCCACGCCCCCGCTTCCGGGAGCCTGTGCAGCCTGCCACTGCCAGGGTCCCGGGATCCAGGGACTATTTCCCCGGGAGAGCGCACGGCGCGCCTCGGGATGGTGCAACGTCACGCCGGCCTCTGCCGCCGCACGCTCGCCCCGCACTCCGTACCCCTCCCTCCCCACGGCCTGAGTGAGCCAGAGTCCCTGAAGCGGCTGCTCCTTTAACCCCGTCCTGTCTGAGCGAAGAACAAATGCCCTCGGGCGACCTACACGCAGAGGCGGGGCCAAATCCAAAGCTGAGACCCGGGAGCTGTGAGAACAAAGAAGAGAAAGAGAAATCTCTCTCAGCAGCCTTAGAGCAGTGGATTAAAGCTCCACAATCAACTTGATGTACCCTGCATCTGTGGAATACATGAATAGACAACGAATCATCCCAAATTGAGGAGGTGGACTTTGAGAGCAAGATTTATGATTTTTTCCCCTTTTCCTCTTTTTGTGAGTGTGTATGTGTATGTTTCTGTGTGAGATTTTCTCTGTATAGCTTTGCTTCCACCATTTGTCCCAGGGTTCTATCCATCCGTTTTTTTTTTAATTTATTTTTCTTAAAATTATTTTTAATTTTAATAACTCTATTATATTTTACCATACTTTATTCTATTTTACTTTATCTTCTTTCTTTCTTTTTTCCTTCCTTCCCTCCTTCCTTCCCTCCTTCCTCCCTCGCTCCCTCCTTTCTTTCTTTCCTTCTTTCTTTCTTTCTTTCTTTCTTCTACTAATTCTTTCTTTCTACTTTTTCTCCCTTTTATTCTGAGCCATGTGGATGAAACGCTCTTGGTGCTGCAGCCGGGAGTCAGTGCTGTGCCTCTGAGGTGGGAGAGCCAACTTCAGGACACTGGTCCACAAGAGACCTCCCAGCTCCATGTAATATCAAATGGCAAAAAGCTCCCAGAGATCTCCATCTCAACACCAGCACCCAGCTTCACTCGACGACCAGCAAGCTACAGTGCTGGACATCCTATGCCAAACAACTAGCAAGACAGGAACACAACCCCACCCATTAGCAGAGAGGCTGCCTAAAATCATAATAAGTCCACAGACACCCCAAAACACACCACCAGACGTGGACCTGCCCACCAGAAAGACAAGATCCAGCCTCATATACCAGAGCACAGGCACTAGTCCCCTCCACCAGGAAGCCTACACAACCCATTGAACCAACCTTAGCCACTGGGAACAGACACCAAAAACAACGGGAACTATGAACCTGCAGTCTGCAAAAAGGAGACCCCAAACACAGTAAGATAAGCAAAATGAGAAGACAGAAAAACACACAGCAGGTGAAGGACCAAGATAAAAACCCACCAGACCTAACAAATGAAGAGGAAATAGGCAGTCTACCTGAAAAAGAATTCAGAATAATGATAGTAAAGATGATCCAAAATCTTGGAAATAGAATAGACAAAATGCAAGAAACATTTAACAAGGATCTAGAAGAACTAAAGATGGAACAAGCAACGATGAACAACACAATAAGTGAAATTAAAAATATTCTAGATGGAATCAATAGCAGAATAACTGAGGCAGAAGAACGGATAAGTGACATGGAAGATAAAATAGTGGATATAACTACTGCACAGCAGAATAAAGAAAAAAGGATGAAAAGAACTGAGGACAGTCTCAGAGACCTCTGGGACAACATTAAATGCACCAACATTCGAATTATAGGGGTTCCAGAAGAAGAAGAGAAAAAGAAAGGGACTGAGAAAATACTTGAAGAGATTATAGTTGAAAACTTCCCTAATATGGGAAAGGAAATAGTTAATCAAGTCCAGGAGGCACAGAGAGTCCCATACAGAATAAATCCAAGGAGAAATATGCCAAGACACATATTAATCAAGCTGTCAAAAATTAAATACAAGGAAAACATATTAAAAGCAGCAAGGGAAAAACAACAAATAACACACAAGGGAATCCCCATAAGGTTAACAGCTGATCTTTCAGCAGAAACTCTGCAAGCCAGAAGGGAGTGGCAGGACATATTTAAAGTGATGAAGGAGAAAAACCTGCAACCAAGATTACTCTACCCAGCAAGGATCTCATTCAGATTTGATGGAGAAAGTAAAACCTTTACAGACAAGCAAAAGCTGAGAGAGTTCAGCACCACCAAACCAGCTTTACAACAAATGCTAAAGGAACTTCTCTAGGCAAGAAACACAACAGAAGGAAAAGGCGTACAATAACGAAACCAAAACAATTAAGAAAATGGGAATAGGAACATACATATCGATAATTACCTTAAATGTAAATGGACTAAATGCTCCCACCAAAAGACAGATTGGCTGAATGGATACAAAAACAAGACCCATATATATGCTGTCTACAAGAGACCCACTTCAGACCTAGAGACACATACAGACTGAAAGTAAGGGGTTGGAAAAAGATATTCCATGCAAATGGAAACCAAAAGAAAGCTGGAGTAGCAATTCTCATATCAGACAAAATAGACTTTAAAATAAAGACTATTAGAAGAGACAAAGAAGGACACTGCATAATGATCAAGGGATCGATCCAAGAAGAAGATATAACAATTGTAAATATTTATGCACCCAACATAGGAGCACTACAATACATAAGGCAAATATTAACAGCCATAAAGGGGGAAATCGACAGTAACACATTCATAGTAGGGGACTTCAACACCCCACTTTCACCAATGGACAGATCATCCAAAATGAAAATAAATAAGGAAACACAAGCTTTAAATGATACATTAAACAAGATGGACTTAATTTATATTTATAGGACATTCCATCCAAAAACAACAGAATACACATTTTTCTCAAGTGCTCATGGAACATTCTCCAGGATAGATCATATCTTGGGTCACAAATCAAGCATTGGTAAATTTAAGAAAATTGAAATTGTATCAGGTATCTTTTCTGACCACAACGCTATGAGACTAGATATCAATTACAGGAAAAGATCTGTAAAAAATACAAACACATGGAGGCTAAACAGTACACTACTTAATAACGAAGTGATTACTGAAGAAATCAAAGAGGAAATCAAAAAATACCTAGAAACAGATGACAATGGAGACACGACGACCCAAAACCTATGGGATGCAGCAAAAGCAGTTCTAAGAGGGAAGTTTACAGGAATACAATCCCACCTTAAGAAACAGGAAACATCTCGAATAAACAACCTGACCCTGCACCTAAAGCAATTAGAGAAAGAAGAACAAAAAAACCCCAAAGTTAGCAGAAGGGAAGAAATCATAAAGATCAGATCAGAAATAAATGAAAAAGAAATGAAGGAAATGATAGCAAAGATCAATAAAACTAAAAGGTGGTTCTTTGAGAAGATAAACAAAATTGATAAACCATTAGCCAGACTCATCAAGAAAAAAAGGGAGAAGACTCAAATCAATAGAATTAGAAATGAAAAAGGAGAAGTAACAACTGACACTGCAGAAATACAAAAGATCATGAGAGATTACTATAAGCAACTCTATGCCAATAAAATGGACAACCTGAAAGAAATGGACAAATTCTTAGAAATGTACAACCTGCCAAGACTGAATCAGGAAGAAGTAGAAAATATGAACAGACCAATCACAAGCACTGAAATTGAAACTGTGATTAAAAATCTTCCAACATACAAAAGCCCAGGAGCAGATGGCTTCACAGGCGAATTCTATCAAACATTTAGAGAAGAGTTAACACCTATCCTTCTCAAACTCTTCCAAAATATAGCAGAGGGAGGAACACTCCCAAACTCATTCTACGAGGCCACCATCACCTTGATACCAAAACCAGGCAAGGATGTCACAAAGAAAGAAAACTACAGGCCAATATCACTGATGAACATAGATGCAAAAATCCTCAACAAAATACTAGCAAACAGAATCCAACAGCACATTAAAAGGATCATACACCATGATCAAGTGGGGTTTATTCCAGGAATGCAGGGATTCTTCAATATATGCAAATCAATCAATGTGATACACCATATTAACAAATTGAAGGAGAAAAACCATATGATCATCTCAGTAGATGCAGAGAAAGCTTTCGACAAAATTCAACACCCATTTATGATAAAAACCCTGCAGAAAGTAGGCATAGAGGGAACTTTCCTCAACATAATGAAGGACATTATGACAAACCCACAGCCAACATTGTCCTCAATGGTGAAAAACTGAAACCATTTACACTAAGATCAGGAACAAGACAAGGTTGCCCATTCTCACCACTCTTATTCAACATAGTTTTGGAAGTTTTAGCCACAGCCATTAGAGAAGAAAAGGAAATAAAAGGAATCCAAATCGGAAAAGAAGAAGTAAAGCTGTCACTGTTTGCAGATGACATGGTATTTTACATAGAGAATCCTAAAGATGCTACTAGAAAACTACTAGAGCTAATCAATGAATTTGGTAAAGTAGCAGGATACAAAATTAATGTACAGAAATCTCTGGCGTTCCTATATACTAATGATGAAAAATCTGAAAGTGAAATCAAGAAAACACTCCCATTTACCATTGCAACAAAAAGAATAAAATATCTAGGAATAAACCTACCTAAGGAGACAAAAGACCTGTATGCAGAAAATTATAAGACCCTGATGAAAGAAATTAAAGATGATACAAATAGATGGAGAGATATACCATGTTCTTGGATTGGAAGAATCAACATTGTGAAAATGACTCTACTACCCAAAGCAATCTACAGATTCAATGCAATTCCTATGAAACTACCACAGGCTTTTTTCACAGAACTAGAGCAAAACATTTCACAATTTGTATGGAAACACAAAAGACCCCGAATAGCTAAAGCAATCTTGAGAACAAAAAACGGAGCTGGAGGAATCAGGCTCCCTGACTTCAGACTATACTACACAGCTACAGTATTCACGACAGTATGGTACTGGCTCAAAAACAGAAAGATAGATCAATGGAACAGGATAGAAAGCCCAGAGATAAACCCATGCACATATGGCCACCTTATCTTTGATAAAGGAGGCAGGAATGTACAGTGGAGAAAGGACAGCCTCTTCAATAAGTGATGCTGGGAAAACTGGACAGGGACATGCAAAAGTATGAGGTGAGATCACTGCCTAACACCATACACAAAAATAAGCTCAAATGGATTAAAGACCTAAATGTAAGGCCAGAAACTATCAAACTCTTAGAGGAAAACATAGGCAGAACACTCTATGACATAAATCACAGCAAGATCCTTTTTGACCCACCTCCTAGAGAAATGGAAATAAAGACAAAAATAAACACATGGGACCTAATGAAACTTCAAAGCTTTTGCATAGCAAAGGAAACCATAAACAAGACCAAAAGACAACCCTCAGAATGGGAGAAAATATTTGCAAATGAAGCAACTGACAAAGGATTAATCTCCAAAATTTATAAACAGCTCATGCAGCTCAATAATAAAAAAACAAACAACCCAATCCAAAAATGGGCAGAAGACCTAAGTAGACATTTCTCCAAAGAAGATATACAGACTGCCAACAAACACATGAAAGAATGCTCAACATCATTAATCATTAGAGAAATACAAATCAAAACTACAATGAGATATCATCTCACACCAGTCAGAATGGCCATTATCAAAAAATCTAGAAACAGTAAATGCTAGAGAGGGTGTGGAGAAAAGGGAACACTCTTGCACTGCTGGTGGGAATGTGAATTGGTACAGCCACTATGGAGAACAGTATGGAGGTTCCTTACAAAACTACAAATAGAACTACCATATGACCTAGCAATCCCACTACTGGGCATATACCCTGAGAAAACCATAATTCAAAAAGAGACATGTACCAAAATGTTCATTGCAGCTCTATTTACAATAACCAGGAGATGGAAACAGCCTAAGTGTCCATCACTGGATGAATGGATAAAGAAGATGTGGCACATATATACAATGGAATGTTACTCAGCCATAAAATAAAACGAAATTGAGTTATTTGTAGTGAGGTAAGGCATTTTCTTTCTTGCTGTTTTAGTTGCTGTTAGATGAGACCTACCTTGGACTATAGGGTGTAGGGTAGGGGTACATTGCAAAGAGACATTGCTGATTCAGATGAAGGCAGCCTGGGGTCAGTTAGGTGTTCTGTGGTCTAAAAGATAGCAGGGATATAAATGAGCCACATCCACGCCCTCCTGTCTTTTCCTCTTGTCATGAATGAAATGGGAAGGTGAAAGTCTGAAAAAGAAATGAAAGCTGAAGGTAGAAGATGTAGAGGGTCATCTTCATGGTATCACTGCACCATTTCCAAGCTGATTATTCAATCTTCAGAATTTAGAGATAGAAAAAAATGAAAAAAAATCACATTGACTGATTCAGTGGGACCAGAGCAGAAAAAGTGAAGTCTGTTCCATGTTTATCTAAACAGTCTTAATTTCCATTTTCAGAAGAAAAGCATCATTATCAGAGAGGGCTCTGTCACACTATTTTTTCTTATCCATGTTGTCACCAGAGGGCACTAGTAAATGTTTATATAAAGTAAAAACTCTAAAATTTACAAAGAGTGCAAAATTTTGGTTAAGTCCATTATCCACTCTATACTTTTTATTTTTCATCTATAAACAGAGATATTTACCACTACCACTATAAGATGGTCTCATAAATGAAAATATGTATAACTATCCTAAATGAAGGTCCCAATTTTTTAATCTAAAACTATGTTTTAAATTCAGATGGCTTTTTGGTATAATCAGTTATGACAGGTTTTAACAGTTAATAGAGACCTTAGTTTAAAAAACGAAATCTGGACTTTGAGAAGCAGTGGTGGTAACCTATTACTCCCAGGGTGCCATGTGCTTGGAGGTTTACCTTTTATTCCTTAGCTGTCAACCTGATGCTCTGTCCTGATTTTGTGCCCATAATTCAAGAAGACTGTGTGAGTATTTGGGGAAAAGTGTAGGGTAGAGTGAGGTTGAGAGGGATGGGCATACAAGACACTATAGGATTGGGGAAACTATTTGAATCCTTAGAAAAAAGATTTCTTCTCCACCACAAGAAGAGGGGAAAGGGACAGATAGAAGTGAAATTATGCAATACATGCTTCAAAAGAGAATACACAGAGACTGAATACACATAGACATAATGCTGTTTTGTACGAAACTCGATTTAGTAAAAAATGTTTATTTTGGAATATTAAAAGTATAGTTTGTTTAAACAGTAATTACAGGTTTACTAATTAAAGTTACACATTACAGGTTTTTATTTATTTATTGTTACAAATGAAGCAAGGAAAAACTTGAGAATTAAGGACTATCATTATTTTGGTAAAACAGAAGAAAGTAATTATGTGTTCAGGACCTGGTGTCAAGCAGATATAGAAATGACTTGCTTTCCAAAAAGGAAGAGAATGGGGATAAAATGAAAAATAACTCATCTAAAATTTAAAATAATATTTGTTGAATGTGAACTTGGTCTTAACAGTCTCAGTTGCTGTAGGACTACACTTTGCAATTTCTCCTACTACTAATGCTTCATTTTTATCATCACAATAAATATGAGAAAACTATAAGGGATTCCCTATGTTGAGGAAAGCTTCTCTACTTGTATTTCTCTCATAAAATAAAGCCGATATAAAAGAAGATAAAAAGCTATAATTTTTCAAACTTGTCATCATCTTTAGCCTTTTGTTTGGTAAAAATCCAGGCTAACTTCAACAGCTATACACATCAAGATCTTTTCAACTGAAACTTGGAAACAAAAGCCAGATGTTGACTAACCCTGTTCAGGACTGAGTCTGTCTTCGTGAGGGGCTAAATTTATGCATTCACAAGAAATTCAATAGAGCCAAGCTAGCAAAATAGTTGCTTCTTCTTCTTCTTCTTTTTTTTTTTTTTTTTTTTTTGCGGTACGCGGGCCTCTCACTGTTGTGGCCTCTCCCGTTGCGGAGCAAAGGCTCCGGATGCGCAGGCTCAGTGGCCATGGCTCACGGGCCCAGCCGCTCCGCCCGGGCCGGGGCATGAACCCGTGTCCCCTGCATCGGCAGGCGGATTCTCAACCACTGTGCCACCAGGGAAGCCCCCAAAATGTTTGCTTTTTTACTGAAGATTTGTGGGTGCAAAAAGGGGTCTCACATAAAATTTCAGCATTTCTCCAGAAAAATCACCATAAACCATCTCTTCTCTCAGGAAATCTCCTCCCAGCTTCTAGTCACCAGGTACCTCTTCTTTTCTATCCCATTCCTTGCCCTGATCTACTCCTAAGAAACTCTTAATTCTGCTACTTCTTCCCTGCCATTTTATTTTTCAAAGCAGCTTCTTTCTTCCCATGAAAAACGCCATATTCCCATGAAAACTGGGAGCCATATGAGGCTTAATTTAGCCAGAAGTAGGTTTTGAAAGCAGCATCTCAATAGAGTTGGTCCCGTTCTTTTTCTAATGTAATTTTCATTCCAGCTACTGAGAATTGTTGTTAAATAATAATACATGGTCATACAAATAAACAAAACGAAGAAAGTCCTTGTTCTTTCCTTGTGGAATAGTGGATGAGAAAGTGTAATTACTGAGAATTACTATGGAGAGCATATACTCCTATTACTCATGGAATATTTTCAAAGACCTAATTTTGACGCTAACACATTGTAGAGGACTGAGGGTCCTTAACTGCTAAAGTGCAGAAGAAATTGTTCCTTCTAAAACATGCTACACTGGTAGGTTCTTAAGGATATTGATATCACAGTAGAGCTCAGTTTCAGCCAAAAATAAATAAATAAATTTATTTTAAAAAAATGTATGGCTTAGTTAGGTCCTATGCTCAAAGCCTTACAGGTCTGCAATCAGTGTGTCACCTGGGCTGTGTTCCTTTCTGGAAGTCAGGATTCTCTGCCAAGCCAAACTGTTGACAGAATTCTGTCTCAAATCGTTGTAGAGCTAAGGTCATTAATTTTTTTGCTGGTTATGAGCTTGGGGCTGTCTCAGCTCCTAAAGTCTACCTGAAGTTCCTTGACCCTGCCTCATTTTTGTGCTGATAAAAAACAATGAGACTCCTGGGTCAGAAATTAAGGAGAGTTTATTACTCACAATAACAGCAATAGCCAGATTATCAACATTTGCATAGGTTTCCTGTGCCCCACTTCCCATAGGACCATGTGAAGAGGACTGTATAGATGGATACCCATGCAAGCAGTAGGTTGCATTACAAGAAAGGAACCCTGAGTTTAGGGAAACGAGATCTTTTATAATGAATAGTGAGTATACCTGCCCTTTGCTCTAAAGGGAAGTACTATCTCTGTCTTCTAAGGCTGTCTGTTATATAAACACCCCTGAAAAAACTGTTTGAAACAAAGGCAGTCAGTGCCTCTGTTCAAAAGACATGGAGAATTATTATCTCTCAACAACAACCACTGTACAGTTTTCAAAATCAAGACATTAAAATTGATATAGTACTATCACTTAATCTAAAAACCTAATAAAATTTCACCAGTTGGTCCACTAACGTCCTCTCTCTGCTACATGGTCACATGTTGCATTCACTTCTCATGTCCCCTTCCTTTCCTTTAATTGGGAACAGTTCATCATTCTTAGTCTTTCATGTCCCAGACACTTTTGAAGAAAAGGGGCTATTTTGTAGAAGGTCCTTTAATTTCGTTTTGTCTGATATTTCCTCACTGTTAAATTAACATTACGCATTTTTGACAAGAATACCACAAAAGCTGTGTTGGCCCTTTTTAGTGCCTCATAGTAGGAGGTGCTGATATCATTTCGTCCCACTGGTTAGTAATGCTAACACTGATCGCTTGGTTAAGGTCGTGTTTACCAGCTTTTCTCTGCTGTAAATGTAAGATTTTCCCTTTGTGATTAATAAATCTCTTGTAGGGAGATATTTTGAGACTACATAAATCAGCTGTTTTTCATCACAATTTTCCCCATGAATCTTAGCATCCATTGATGATTCTTGCTGAAACAATTATTACTGTGGTATTTGCCAAATGGTAACTTTCTATTTCCATTTTCCTTTAGCATTTATTAGGTGGAATTCTACTAGAAGAAACAGTTTTTCCTTCTCCTCATTTATTCATTCAACTATTTATATCAGCATGGACTTGATAATCATTTTATTTGGGGAATTCTAATCCATTACTGTCACTATTTTGTTACTAAAATTGTGGCAGATTTGGCCATTGGGAATCTCTTCAAGTCGTCTCTCTGTCCTTCTGACATGTCCCCATCATTTTTTGAGCACTTCCTTACTTGTTGACAATTCCCATTGGTGGTAGGATGTCATTGACTCTGGACTTTCTCAGCAGACAAACCTAGGAACTATATGAATACACACACACACACACACACACACACACACACACACATATCTGTCTCTATATTAAAAATCATGAATTTATATTCCAATTCCATTCCACTCCACAATAGTTATTCTAGTCTTTTCCCTTTCCTTATTTTTAACAACTTTTTTCCTTAAAAATGTCCTCATGCTTCTTTGCACAATTTCCTTTTCTTACCCCAAGCTTCCACAGATCTGGTTCTCTCCCTATACTGTTATCTTTTCTGCAACGTCATACAATTGGAATCTAGAGTACATAGTCTTTTGTGTCTAACTTTTTCAGTTAATATAATACTTCTGAAATTCATACATGTTACATGTATTAGTGTTTTTTCCTTTCTATTGGTGAGTAGTATGCCACTGTATGATGTACCACAGTTTGTTTTATTCATTTTCCAGTTGACAGAGATTTTTTAAATTTTTTTTTTTACAGAAGTATAGTATATTCACAATGTGTTAGTTTCAGGTGTACAGCAAAGTGATTCAGTTATATATATTCTTTTTCACATTCTTTCTCATTATAGGTTATTACAAGATATTGAATATAGTTCCCTATGCTATACAATAGGTCCTTGTTGTTTACCTATTTTATTTTATTTTATTTATTTATTTTTTTAATTTTAATTTTTTTTATTTATTAGTTTCTGCTTTATAACAAAGTGAATCAGTCATACATATACATCTGTTCCCACATCCCTTCCCTCATGCATCTCCCTCCCTCCCACCCTCCCCATCCCACCCCCCCAGGCAGTCACAAAGCACCGAGCTGATCTCCCTGTGCTCTGCGGCTGCTTCCCACTATCTATCTACCTTACGTTTGGTAGTGTATATATGTCCATGCCTCTCTTTCGCTTTGTCACAGCTTACACTTCCCCCTCCCCATATCCTCAAGTGCATTCTCAAGTAGGTCTGTGTCTTTATTCCCGTTTTACCCCTAGGTTCTTCATGACATTTTTTTTTAAATTCCGTATATATGTGTTAGCATACGGTATTTGTCTTTCTCTTTCTGACTTACTTCACTCTGTATGACAGACTCTAGGTCTATCCACCTCATTACAAATAGCTCAGTTTCATTTCTTTTTATGGCTGAGTAATATTCCATTGTATATATGTGCCACATCTTCTTTATCCATTCATCCGATGATGGACACGTAGGTTGTTTCCAGCTCCGGGCTATTGTGAATAGAACTGCAATGAACATTTTGGTACATGTCTCTTTTTGAATTATGGTTTTCTCAGGGTATATGCCTAGTAGTGGGATTGCTGGGTCATATGGTAGTTCTATTTGTAGTTTTTTAAGGAACCTCCATACTGTTCTCCATAGTGGCTGTACCAATTCACATTCCCACCAGCAGTGCAAGAGTGTTCCCTTTTCTCCACACCCTCTCCAGCATTTATTGTTTCTAGATTTCTTGATGATGGCCATTCTGACTGGTGTGAGATGATATTTCATTGTAGTTTTGATTTGCATTTCTCTAATGATTAATGATGTTGAGCATTCTTTCATGTGTTTGTTGGCAGTCTGTATATCTTCTTTGGAGAAATGCCTATTTAAGTCTTCTGCCCATTTTTGGATTGGGTTGTTTGTTTTTTTGCTATTGAGCTGCATGAGCTGTTTATAAATTTTGGAGATTAATCCTTTGTCAGTTGCTTCATTTGCAAATATTTTCTCCCATTCTGAGGGTTGTCTTTTGGTCTTCTTTATGGTTTCCTTTGCTATGCAAAAGCTTTGAAGTTTCATTAGGTCCCATTTGTTTATCTTTGTTTTTATTTCCATTTCTCTAGGAGGTGGGTCCAAAAGGATCTTGCTGTGATTTATGTCATAGAGTGTTCTACCTATGTTTTCCTCTAAGAGTTTGATAGTTTCTGGCCTTACATTTAAGTCTTTAATCCATTTTGAGCTTATTTTTGTGTATGGTGTTAGGGAATGATCTAATCTCAAACTTTTACATGTCCCTGTCCAGTTTTCCCAGCACCACTTATTGAAGAGGCTGTCCTTTCTCCACTGTACATTCCTGCCTCCTTTACCAAAGATAAGGTGGCCATATGTGCGTGGGTTTATCTCTGGGCTTTCTATCCTGATCCACTGATCTATCTTTCTGTTTTTATGCCAGTACCAGACTGTCTTAATTACTGTAGCTTTGTAGTATAGTCTGAAGTCAGGGAGCCTGATTCCTCCAGCTCCGTTTTTCGTTCTCAAGATTGCTTTGGCTATTCGGGGTCTTTTGTTTCTCCCAACAAATTGTGAAATGTTTTGCTCTAGTTCTGTGAAAAATGCCAGTGGTAGTTTGATAGGGATTGCATTGAATCTGTAGATTGCTTTGGGTAGTAGAGTCATTTTCACAATGTTGATTCTTCCAATCCAAGAACATGGTATATCTCTCCATCTATTTGTATCATCTTTAATTTCTTTCATCAGTGTCTTATAATTTTCTGCATACAGGTCTTTTGTCTCCTTAGGTAGGTTTATTCCTAGATATTTTATTCTTTTTGTTGCAATGGTCAATGGGAGTGTTTTCTTGATTTCACTTTCAGATTTTTCATCATTAGTGTACAGGAATGCCAGAGATTTCTGTACATTAATTTTGTATCCTGCTACTTTACCAAATTCATTGATTAGCTCTAGTAGTTTTTTGGTAGCATCTTTAGGATTCTCTATGTATAGTATCATGTCATCTGCAAACAGTGACAGCTTTACTTCTTCTTTTCCAATTTGGATTCCTTTTATTTCCTTTTCTTCTCTGATGGCTGTGGCTATAACTTCCAAAACTATGTTGAATAAGAGTGGTGAGAGTGGGCAGCCTTGTCTTGTTCCTGATCTTAGTGGAAATGGTTTCAGTTTTTCACCATTGAGGACAATGTTGGCTGTGGGTTTGTCATATATGGCCTTTATTATGTTGAGGAAAGTTCCCTCTATGCCTACTTTCTGCAGGGTTTTTATCATAAATGGGTGTTGAATTTTGTCGAAAGCTTTCTCTGCATCTATTGAGATGATCATATGGTTTTTCTCCTTCAACTTGTTAATATGGTGTATCACATTGATTGATTTGCGTATATTGAAGAATCCTTGCATTCCTGGAATAAACCCCACTTGATCATGGTGTATGATCCTTTTAATGTGCTGTTGGATTCTGTTTGCTAGTATTTTGTTGAGGATTTTTGCATCTATGTTCATCAGTGATATTGGCCTGTAGTTTTCTTTCTTTGTGACATCCTTGCCTGGTTTTGGTATCAAGGTGATGGTGGCCTCGTAGAATGAGTTTGGGAGTGTTCCTTCCTCTGATATTGTTTGGAAGAGTTTGAGAAGGATGGGTGTTAGCTCTTCTCTAAATGTTTGATAGAATTCGCCTGTGAAGCCATCTGGTCCTGGGCTTTTGTTTGATTGAAGATTTTTAATCACAGTTTCAATTTCAGTGCTTGTGATTGGTCTATTCATATTTTCTATTTCTTCCTGAGTCAGTCTTGGCAGGTTGTGCATTTCTAAGAATGTGTCCATTTCTTCCAGGTTGTCCATTTTATTGGCATAGAGTTGCTTATAGTAATCTCTCATGATCTTTTGTATTTCTGCAGTGTCAGTTGTTACTTCTCCTTTTTCATTTCTAATTCTATTGATTTGAGTCTTCTCCCTTCTTTTCTTGATGAGTCTGGCTAATGGTTTATCAATTTTGTTTATCTTCTCAAAGAACCAGCTTTTAGTTTGGTTGATCTTTGCTATCGTTTCCTTCATTTCTTTTTCATTTATTTCTGATCTGATCTTTATGATTTCTTTCCTTCCGCTAGCTTTGGGGGTTTTTTGTTCTTCTTTCTCTAATTGCTTTAGGTGCAGAGTCAGGTTGTTTACTCGAAATGTTTCCTGTTTCTTAAGGTGGGATTGTCTTGCTATAAACTTCCCCCTTAGAACTGCTTTTGCTGCGTCCCATAGGTTTTGGGTCGTCGTGTCTCCATTGTCATTTGTTTCTAGGTATTTTTTAATTTCCTCTTTGATTTCTTCAGTGATCACTTCGTTATTGAGTAGTGTATTGTTTAGCCTCCATGTGTTTGTATTTTTTACAGATCTTTTCCTGTAATTGATGTCTAGTCTCATAGCATTGTGGTCGGAAAAGATACTTGATACAATTTCAATTTTCTTAAATTTACCAAGGCTTGATTTGTGACCCAAGATATGATCTATCCTGGAGAATGTTCCATGAGCACTTGAGAAAAATGTGTATTCTGTTGTTTTTGGATGGAATGTCCTATAAATATCAACTAAGTCCATCTTGTTTAATGTATCATTTAAAGCTTGTGTTTCCTTATTTATTTTCATTTTGGATGATCTGTCCATTGGTGAAAGTGGGGTGTTAAAGTCTTCTACTATGATTGTGTTACTGTCGATTTCCCCTTTTATGGCTGTTAATATTTGCCTTATGTATTGAGGTGCTCCTATGTTGGGTGCATAAATATTTACAATTGTTATATCTTCTTCTTGGATCGATCCCTTTATCGTTATGTAGTGTCCTTCTTTGTCTCTTCTAATAGTCTTTATTTTAAAGTCTATTTTTTCTGATATAAGAATTGCTACTCCAGCTTTCTTTTGATTTCCATTTGCATGGAATATCTTTTTCCATCCCCTTACTTTCAATCTGTATGTGTCTCTAGGTCTGAAGTGGGTCTCTTGTAGACAGCATATACATGGGTCTTGTTTTTGTATCCATTCAGCCACTCTGTGTCTTTTGGTGGGAGCATTTAGTCCATTTACATTTAAGGTAATTATTGATATGTATGTTCCTATTCCCATTTCCTTAATTGCTTTGGGTTCGTTATTGTAGGTATATTCCTTCTGTTGTGTTTCTTGCCTAGAGAAGTTCCTTTAGCATTTGTTGTAAAGCTGGTTTGGTGGTGCTGAACTCTCTCAGCTTTTGCTTGTCTGTAAAGGTTTTAATTTCTCCATCAAATCTGAATGAGATCCTTGCTGGGTAGAGTAATCTTGGTTGCAGGTTTCTCTCCTTCATCACTTTAATTATGTCCTGCCACTCCCTTCTGGCTTGCAGAGTTTCTGCTGAAAGATCAGCTGTTAACCTTATGGGGATTCCCTTGTGTGTTATTTGTTGTTTTTGCCTTGCTGCTTTTAATATGATTTCTTTGTGTTTAATTTTTGACAGTTTGATTAATTTGTGTCTTGGCGTATTTCTCCTTGGATTTATTCTGTATGGGACTCTCTGTGCCTCCTGGACTTGATTAACTATTTCCTTTCCCATATTGGGGAAGTTTTCAACTATAATCTCTTCAAATATTTTCTCAGTCCCTTTCTTTTTCTCTTCTTCTTCTGGAACCCCTATAATCCGAATGTTGGTGCGTTTAATGTTGTCCCAGAGGTCTCTGAGACTGTCCTCTGTTCTTTTCATTCTTTTTTCTTTATTTTGCTCTGCAGCAGTTATTTCCACTATTTTATCTTCCACCTCACTTATCTGTTCTTCTGCCTCAGTTATTCTGCTATTGATCCCATCTAGAGTATTTTTCATTTCATTTATTGTGTTTTTAATCGATGCTTGATTCATCTTTAGTTCTTCTAGGTCCTTGTTAACTGTTTCTTGCATTTTGTCTATTCTATTTCCAAGATTATGGATCTTGGAAATAGAATCTTGGATCAGCTTTACTATCATTATTCTGAATTCTTTTTCAGGTAGACTGCCTATTACCTCTTCATTTGTTAGGTCTGGTAGGTTTTTATCTTGCTCCTTCACCTGCTGTGTGTTTTTCTGTCTTCTCATTTTGCTTATGTTACTGTGTTTGGGATCTCCTTTTTGCAGGCTGCAGATTCATAGTTCCCGTTGTTTTTGGTGTCTGACCCCAGTGGCTAAGGTTGTTTCAGTAGGTTGTGTAGGCTTCCTGGTGGGGGGGACTAATGCCTGTGTTCTGTTGGTTGAGGCTCGATCTTGTGTTTCTGGTGGACAGGTCCACATCTGGTGGTGTGTTTTGGGGTGCCTATGGCCTTATTATGTTTTTTGGGTAGCCTCTCTGCTAATGGGTGTGGTTGTGTTCCTGCCTTGCTAGTTGCTTGGCATAGGGTGACCAGCACTGTAGCTTGCTGGTCGTTGACTGAAGCTGGGTGCTGGTGTTGGGATGGAGATCTCTGGGAGATTTTCGCTGCTTGATATTATGTGGATCTGGGAGGTCTCTTGTGGACCAGTGTCCTGAAGTTGGCTCTCCCACTTCAGAGGCACAGCACTGGCTCCTGGCTGCAGCACCAAGAGCCTTTCATCCACCCTGGTGCTCCTGAGCAGACCTCCTCCTGTGAAATGGCTGCGCAGGCCTACCTATTTTATATATAGTCGTGTGTATATGTTAATCTCAAACTCCTAATTTATTCCTTCCCTTCCCATTGTTTAGTTTATATTAGTTCTATTTTGTCACAACATCTAATATTTATACATTATTCCTTCTTTGTCCTCATTTTTTGTTTGTAATAATCTACAATCATGTTATATACCTATGCACACTTATTTTGGCTGATGTTTTCTTAGTTATTTTTTGGTTGGATGAAGCTCATTCTCTAGAACTATTCTGTCCAAAATAGAGTCACTAGCTGCATGTGGATATTGAGCACCTGAAATATGATTTGATGAGCTCTAGTAGCTTTCTTGTAGCATCTTTATGATTTTCTTTGTGTAGTATAATGTCATCTGCAAGCAATGACAGTTTTACTTCTTCTTTTCTAGTTTGGATTCCTTTTATTTCTTTTTCTTCTCTGATTGCCATAGCTAGGACTTCCAAAACTACATTGAATAAAAGTGGTGAGAGTGGACATCCTTACCTTGTTCCTGATCTTAGAGGAAATGCTTTCAGTTTTTCACCACTGAGAATGATGTTTGCTGTGGGTTTTTTGTATGTGGCCTATATTACATTGAGGTAGATTCCCTCTATGTTCACTTTCTGAAGAGTTTTTATCATGAAGCGGTGTTGAATTTTGTCAAAAGCTTTTTCTGCATCTGCTGAGATGGTCATATGATTTTGGGGTTTTTTTAACATCTTTATTGCAGTATAATTGCTTTACAATGTTGTGTTAGTTTCTGCTGTACAACAAAGTGAATCAGCTATACCTATACATATATTCCCATATCTCCTCTCTCTTGCATCTCCCTCCCACCCTCCCTATCCCACCCCTCTAGGTGGTCACAAAGCACCGAGCTGATCTCCATGTGCTATGCGGTTGCTTCCCACTAGCTATCTGTTTTACACTTGGTAGTGTATATAGATCATATGGTTTTTATTCTTCAGTTTGTTAATATGGTGTACCACATTGATTGATTTGCATATATTGAAGAAACCTTGCATCCCTGGGATGAATCCCACTTGATCATGGTGTATGATCCTCTTAATATTTTGTTGGATTCTATTTGCTACTATTTTGTTGAGGATTTTTGCATCTGTGTTCATCAGTAATACTGGCCTGTAATTTTCTTTTTTTGTAGTATCTTTGTCTGGTTTTGGTATCAGGATGATGGTGGCCTTGTAGAATGAGCTTGGGAGTGTCCCTTCTTCTGCAATTTTTTGGAAGAGTTTCAGTATGATAGGTGTTAACTCTTCTCTAAATGTTTGATAGAATTTGCCTGTGAAGCCTCTTAGAGGAAAACATAGGTAGAACACTCTCTGACATAAATCGCAGCAAGATCTTTTTTGATCCACCTCCTAGAGTAATGAAAATAAAACCAAAAATAAACAAATGGGACCTAATTAAACTTAAAAGCTTTTGCACAGCAAAGGAAACCATAAACAAAACAAAAAAGACAGCCCACAGAATGGCAGCAAATATTTGCAAACGAAGCGACTGACAAAGAATTAATCTCCAAAATATACAAACAGCCCATGCAGCTCAATATGAAAAAGAGCAAACAACCCAATCAAAAAATGGGTGGAAGATCTAAATAGACATTTTTCCAAAGAAGACATACAGATGGCCAAAAAGCACATGAAAAGATGCTCAACATCATTAATTATTAGAGAAATGCAAATAAAAACTACAATGAGGTTTCACATCACACCGGTCAGAATGGCCATCATCAAAAAGTCTACAAACAATACATGCTGGAGAGGGTGTGGAGAAAAGGGAACCCTTCTACACTGTTGGTGGGAATGTAAGTTGGTACAGCCACAGGATGGATGTTCCTTAAAAAACTAAAATAGAGTTACCATATGATCCAGCAATTCCACTCCTGGGCATATATCTGGAGAAAACTCTAATTTGAAAAGATATATGCATCTCTATGTTCATTGCAGTGCTGTCTATAATAGCAAGACATGGAAACAACTTAAATGTTCATCAACAGATGAATGGATAAAGAAGCTGTGGTATATATATACAATGGAATATTACTCAGCCATAAAAAAGAGTGAAATAATGCCATTTGCAGCAACATGGATGGATGTAGAGATTGTCATACTGAGTGAAATAGGTCAGACAAAGACAAATATCATATGATATCACTTATATGTGGATTCTAAAAAATTATACAAATGAACTTATTTACCTAACAGAAATAGACTCATAGATATAGAAGACAAACTTATGATTACCAAAAGAGATAGCAGGGGTGAAGGGGAGAGATAAATTAGGAGTTTGGGATTAACATATACACATTACTATATATAAAAAGATAAACAGCAAGGACTTACTCTATAGCACAGAGAAATATATTCAATATCTTATAATAACCTATAATGGAAAAAAATCTGAAAAAAGAATCTATCTATCTATCTATCTGAATCACTTTGCTGTACACCTGAAACTAACACAACATTGTAAATTAACTATATTGTAATTTTTAAAAATGGTTTAAAAAATGATAGGTATTGTCTGTAAAAAAATTCTAACAATTTAAAAGTTAAAAGTAAAAAGTGGTTTACCTCTTTCCCTTTTTTTTCTAATTCCAATTCCTGGATACTATCTTGCCTTTTAAATTAGCATTACAGTATATTTTTCATGTTATTATAAACTTTGGTATAAGTACCTAATATAGCATTATAGGAATATACACAAATTTAGTTACACACTCTCAGAGGATTTGTTTCCAATATATCCATATTATAAGTTTTGTAGTGAACATCTTTGTATAAACTTTGTTTTTCTGAATTTAAATTTTTCCCTGAAGTGGAATCACTGAGTTCAAGGTTATTCATATTTTTTAAGGTTTTGATATCTAATGTAAAATTGCTTGTGAAAAACATTATTGTGAATTTATACTTCTAAGAACAATAGAATTTCAAATACTGGAATTTTGAATACCGTGATAGAAGATTCTCAATAAGAGGCTTTCTATGTTATTGTAAAGCCACTCTACACAGGTGCCTTTTTAGTTACACTAATTTAATTGCATTGCCTGTGCAATCATATCCTCCATGATGAGACTGATTCCAAATAAAAGCCATTTCAATCTCTAAAAAAAAAATGCATCTATTTTACCCCAGAGGAACAACACCTGCCAATTTTACATACTTGGGCTTTCTTACTGGACACTGTCGCAGTGGCTGTCAAGCTTTAGAGTACATAATAATCCCAGGGATGGGGTTGGTGGCAGAAGTAGGGTATCAGTATTCAGAATGTGGGCCTGAACTCTACAGACTCTGAGTCAGTAGGTCTGGGGTTGGGGCCCTGGAATCTCTATTTTTAACAAAGGATTCTGGCCATGGTCTCTTACTATACAAACTCTGTGGATTAAATCACTGATTCCTAATGTTTGTTTTGTGATGAACAGTGGTTGATTGTGAAAAGTGAGCCATTGGGTAAAAATAAATGTGGTCCATGCAGGGTTAAACATATTAAACAAGTTTAAATATATTTTTCAGAATTTTTAATATGCTAAAGATGTTTTGTGGATTTCCAAGGAGGACATTTTTGTAGAATATTCCAAATTTGTATAACTCACTGAATTCATTTAATTGTTTATTTTATTTAGTTTGTTTTGGGTAGGCCAACTATTAACATCTGGTGTTCCTTGGAACAAAGTTTGGCAATCCTGGATTACATGATTTTTCTATTATAGTGTTTCCCATTATCCCCTTAGTATCTTGAAAAATCTAATAAACTTCCCAGGCACATGGGACTTCCCAGGCACTTTTTCTACAGTTTAGACAAAATAAAATCTTTATATTTTGTCAAACTAAATGATCGGGGCTGGACAAAGTGACTTCCTAGCAAAAATGCATTAACTTTTTTTTTAATATTCAAATGCCTTTTCTGTTTATTCTCTTAATAAAAAGTATACAAACAAAACCTGTTTTGAAGCTCTCCATTTCCTATTAGAGCCCATTAACTAAAGTTAGATGTGATCTAGAAGAACTTCATAGAATAGAAATAAAGCCCATGTGACCAAAAATTTAACACTCATCCAACAACTGCTTTAAAAGTGGTAGGGTCTTTATTGTTTAGAATTTCTGATGTTGGGGTTTTTTTCAAAGGGTTATAAAAAAGGGTCCTTTGAAACACTCCTGTAACAAATTATTTTGGCTGAATTATAAATCCTCAAAAGTGGGGTTTTATTACAATAGATAGAGTTAGAACAAACTCTAACAGTGTTTGTAGGCAGCACTGTATGATGAGGATTGAGTGCATTGCTATATTATGACTGCAAGTGTATCTTTTCACTATCTCAGTAAAGCACTCCTAGTTTTTATACACAGTTTTATTGATCAAGTACTCTGTGAGTTTCCCTGTTTCTTTTCATCTGATTGTTTAACACATCTTCTGCATATGAAGCACCACAATCCAAGATGACCTTGTCAGGTTTAAATTATTAGTCCTAAATCATTCTTCTGCTAGAAATATTCTACATATTTTGTAGAAGTAAATAACAGCTTCAGCTTAACATGTCAACAGCTCTATAAAACATTCTAGCCAACTTGGATGAGTCTTATCTTCTTAATAGCAGCATTTTAAATTTGATTGGCTGGTAAGAATAGGAAGGACAATGAAGGTTAACTAACTAACTTTGTACTGGGGCTTTATAATTTGCAAAGCATTTAATACACTGATTAAATTAGAGAAAACTTGAAATAATTCTGTTTTTATCTTCATTTTGCAAAGGTGGAGAAACTGAGACTCAACTAAATTAAGCGACTCATCGAAAGCATCTTATTGAGGAAATGATGCCGCTAGAACTCAGAGAAAGGTAATTTGATGTGAGAACCTGTATTCTTTCTGCCACATAAAGTTTCATTTCTCCAAGTCACCTTCCACTCAGAGTATAAACTTCAAGAGAACTTGGTTGTTTAAATCCACACTCACCTTACAGATCACCATGGAATCCACCAACTTTCCAGTTACAAACACTTTCCATGTAATTTCATAAAGGCAGTGGGATGTAGGGTTACAAAGACGTGGTTTGAGTACTGGCCGCATCCACTTACTAGTCTTGTAACCTTGAGAATGTTACCTTCCATGAGCCTGAATCTTATTTGTAAAAATGGGGAGAGTAGCACTTACTTCAGGGGGTTGTTATGAATTAAATTAATGCTATGAAGGACATGAAAGTATTTACAGATATGCCCGGCATAATACCAAGAATACCAGTAACTTCTCAAGAAGTGGAATGGTAGCTATTTTTAACCTCATTTGTAGAAATGGACGATGTTGAATTTTACCTAGCCCTCTGATCCTGGAAAACAGTGAAGATTAATACATCCCCCCACACTTTGGTTTTTAAAAATGACTTACTGGGCTTCCCTGGTGGCGCAGTGGTTGGGAGGCCGCCTGCCGATGCAGGGGACACGGGTTCGTGCCCTGGTCCGGGAATATCCCACATGCCGCGGAGTGGCTGGGCCTGTGAACCATGGCTGTTGAGCCTGCACGTCTGGAGCCTGTGCTCCGCAACGGGAGAGGCCACAACAGTGAGAGGCCCGCATACCACGGAAAAAAAAAAAGGCTTAGTAAGACTCACAGATGCCTCCCTTGTTTAAATGTAACAAAGCCAGACACAGACCCTCAAAATTCCTTTTCTTTGTCTTATAAATGATCAAACTGCTTGTTCTCACTGATCAGTTGGAACAAAAACACTTGTTAACCAAAGTTTGGTTTGGTTTAGGTTTGTTAACCAAATTTCTCTCTGTCCTCCAGGACCCTGAACTTGGGCCCACTCTCATCCTGAACCACAATACAACCTTTTCTAAGGGCGGGAGAAGTGGGAGGGGAGTAGAGAGGCAATGAGCTCTCTGGTGTCTTATTATAAAGACACTAATCCTATTGGATCAGGGCCCCACTCTATGACCTCATTTAATATTAATTACTGCCTTACTCCAAATTCAGCCACACTGGGGATTAGGGCTTCAACATATGTATTTTGTAGGGGAACACATAAATTCAGTCCACAGCACACATACTTGCTATAAAAATTTAAATAATATAAGTGATTGTATAAAATACTGAAAGTGGTCTCCTTTCCCTTTCTACTTCCACTCCAGAGACAACCACTGCTCTAGTCTTTTTCTTATGCTCATACCAACATATATGAAAGGAGGGTACATACACACTTACGCATGAATACACATAACCACATATGTGTAGTATATTTCTTGGTTTTAATGGAATCATACATTCCATATTGTTCTGCATTTTGCTTTTTCAGTTTATGATACATCCCAGACAGCTTTCCAACTTAGTTTGTATGGATCTATTTTATTATTTTATTTTATTTTTTAAAAATTTTATTGGAGTATAGTTGATGTACAATGTCATGTTAGTTTCAGGTGTACAGCAAAGTGAAACAGTTATACATATATCCACTTTTTTTTTTTTTTAGATTCTTTTCCCATATAGGCCATTACACAGTATTGAGTAGAGTTCCATGTGCTATACAGCAGATTCTTATTAGTTATCTATTTTATATATAGTAGTGTGTATATATCAGTCCCAATCTCCCAATTTATCCCTCCCCTGACTTAACCCCTGGTAACCATAAGTTTGTTTTCTACATCTGTGACTCTACTTCTGTTTTGTAAATAAGTTCATTTGTACCCTTTTTTTAGATTCCACATATAAGCTATATAATATGATATTTGTATTTCTGTGTCTGACTTACTTCACTCAGTATGACAATCACTAGGTCCATCCATGTTGTTGCAAATGGCATTATTTCATTCTTTGTTAGTGGCTGAGTAATATTCCATTGTATATATGTAGCACATCTTCTTTATCCGTTCACCTATCAATGGACATTTAGGTTGCTTCCATGTCTTGACTACCGTAAACAGCGCTGCAATGAACATTGGGGTGCATATATCCTTTTGAACCATGTTTTTCTCTGGATATATGCCCAAGAGTGGGATTGCTGGGTCATATGTTAGTTCTATTTTTAGTTTCTTATGGAACCTTCATAGTGTTCTCCATGGTGGCTGTACAAATTTACATTCCCATCAACAGTGTAGGGGGGTTCCCTTTTCTCCACACCCTCTCCGGCATTTATTGTTTTGTAGACTTTTTGATGATGGCCATTTGGACTGGTGTGAGGTGATACCTCATTGTTTTGATTTGCATTTTTCTAATAATAGTGATGTTGAGCATCTTTTCATGTATTTTTTGGCCATCTATATGTCTTCTTTGGAGATATGTCTATTTAAATCTTCTGCCCAGGGACTTCCCTGGTGGCAGAGTGGTTAAGAATCTGCCTGCCAATGCAGGGGACACGGGTTTGAGCCCTGGTCCAGAAAGATCCCACATGCCGTGGAGCAACTAAGCCCATGCGCTACAACTACTGAGCCCACACCTAGAGCCTGTGCTCCCAAACAAGAGAAGCCACCGCAATGAGAAGCCAGTGAACCACAACGAAGAGTAGCCCCTGCTTGCTGAAACTAGAGAAAGCCCATGTGCAGCAACGAAGACCCAGTGCAGCCAATAAATAAATAAATAAATAAAAATCTGCTCATTTTTTTATTGGGTTATTTGTTTTTTGATATTGAGCTGCATGAGCTGTTTGTATATTTTGTATATTTTGGCAACTTGGTAAAATTGCTGATCATTTTTTTTTAATTTCCATGTACAGTCTTGTAGCAATGTGTTGGAGAGTATTGCTCTGTATCTCTGATGCAAAAAGGACAACTATTTCAATTATTATGTAAGTTATTTAGTTTAGCTGTAAAAAACTAACCAAAATAACATTTAATTGCATCATCATCACCATTAGCACTTTATTTACATAAAACAGTAGGTTCTTTTTGGAGACATTGTGTGTCAAGGAGAATGTACATGGGATTCTACATTTGATAGACTTGGGTTTTAAACCTAGTTGAACAGTGTGACATGGAAAGGTTAACTTTGCTTCTCTTGACTCAGTTTCCTCAGCTACTAAAGGGAGACTTGTGAAAATTAGAAATCAAGGTAGTGAAGAGCTCACGTGTTGCATTCATGTGCAACAAGGTAGACTATTTCTCACCTTATGGGCCAATGATGAGTGGAATCTACAATCTGTGTAATGGCCTTCTGGCTCTCCTTTGAATGTGTGTGAAATATATAAGAAATAAAATTGGAGTTCTCTCTCTGTAACCAGTTTACACAACAGTTAAGCCAGCCCTATGTCATTTCTCCTTTAAATTGTTTTCATTCTGTGCACACTTACCTTTTTCTGTTACGCAAGCATTTAAAAGTTATTTTGAGTAGAGGAATATTGCTAACACCAGGCTGTTTTTCAAGAAAAGGTCAGGACAGATCTTATGGATCTGGTTACTTCCTCTGTCCCGTTGGAAAGAATCGGAGGTCTCTGTCCTGCCCATGGGCAGTTATTTGCAGTAGAAGCAGTTAGGTCCCAAGCTCCAGCCCAGCCAGGTCTGCTCCCATACTCTAACTCAGGTAACGACCTGCAGAAGGCCTGGTTCTGTAGGGAAGCCTTTACCAGGAGGAGGGAGATGGCTTTCTGAGAGCTTTCCTCAGAGCACTAGAAAATGACCTGGCTGAAGGCTGTTCACTGTTATATCCCTGCCAAATCCTGGGAGCATAGAGAGTCTCCAGTTCTTCACTTTAGTTTTGGAAACAAACTCCTCCCTTTCTGCTCTTAAAGAAAAAGGTAAAGCATAGACATTGCAAGCTGTTAATACAAAGCCAAAGTGTAAAAAAAAAAAAAAACCCAAACTATAAAGTCTTTCATATTTGTCCCCTTCCTCACAGTTAAAATAACCAATGTACACAGCTCGATACACATAAAAATATAAATATAGATCCTAAACCCTATATATAGGGTTATACACACATGTACAAACACTGTGTGTGTGTTTATACACACACATCCACACACACATCCACACAACCCCTTAACCCTATCTGGTTGTGTGTGTAAATGTTTTTTTTTTTTTTTTTTTTTGCTAGAAGTGGTATCATATTGTACATTTATAAGATAGTGTAACTGATGCTAGGGTGGCAGAACATAAAATTATGGACAGATTTGGCTTTCATTACTTTAAAAAAGTAATTCTGCACTTTTAAACCTCCTCCCCTTACCCTGTACTCCCTTGGAAAGCCTCACTAAGATTTTTCTTCTCAGGTTTGCCAATATGTTCATCCATGACTAAGATTCGCTTAGAGTAGATTTTGTGCAGGAAAACTCTCATACTTGCCTAGTTATTACAGTAGTCCTTCCTTGTCCATGGTTTTGCTTTCTGCAGTTCCAGTTCCTCAAGGTCCCTGTGTTCTGAAGTATTAAAATTCCAGAAACAAACAATTCATAAGTTTTTAAATAGCGAGTCATTCTTAAGTAGCATGGTGAAATCTTGCACCATCCCACCCTGTCCTGACAGGGGTCCCCAATCATCGGCATTGTCTGTTCCTAACATTCAACCATCATCAAGCTCGATGTTCCAGGATCACCCAAAGCAGATGATCCTTCTTCTGACATATAGTCAGAAGGTCAAATGAAGCCTAACGCTAAGTCAGAATGCCTGTCATTCACCTCACTTTATCTCCTCATGTAGGCATTTTTATCATCTCACACCATCACAAGGAGAAGGGTGGTTATAGGACAATAATATTTTGAGGGAGAGAGAGACATCACATTCACATAACTTTTATTACAGTATATTGTTTTAATTGTCCTATTTTATTAATAGTTGTTGTTAATCTCTTATTGTGCCTAAGTTATAAATTAAACTTTATCATAAGTATGTATGTATAGGAAAAAGCATAGCATATATATGTAGGGTTTGGTACTATCCGAGGTTTCAGGTATCCACTGGGGGTCTTGGAACATATCTTCCTTGGATAAGGAGGGACTATTGTATGCTTGTCATTTCTTTTTTTAACTTCCTCCTCTCCTTTGAAGACTAATAGACGGAAGGGAAGCTTTTTTTAAGAAAAAATAATTTAAGTGTTAGCATTGAAAGTCTTTATCCTAGTCTGTTGGTTTGTTTCTAGTCACACAACCCAGGGTTCAAGGTGAGAGACATAGTCTTTGTCACAGAATTCATTGAATTCTGCCCCCCACAGCCAGGCATCATAATAATTGCATTAAGCTATCCCTAAAACAAGTTATTTATGCCACAATTTAAGGTTTATGTTCTCTTGTTCCCTGAGATACACAGAGCAGTTATTTGTGCTCACCATTTTGATTAAGCCAATAATTGGGAAATAGTCACATCCAAATGGGCTTTAGGATCTTGAATGGTACTTGGGAGCTAACAAATATTTCTCCTCTAGGAAGCAGGTAGTTGGGAAAAACACAACAGGAAGCTTTAGGATGTTTTGCCCAGCATCCATCTTGTATCTTCCAGGATTAGTTGCAGAAGAGGACTGGCAGTGAGCACTATAGTTCTACAAAGTGGAATAAATAGGGATTCTGGCACTCTGCCATGTTGTTTGGCCTCAGAGCAACTTGGCAGGCCTTTAAAAAATATATTGTTAAGTTCTGATTTACTGCCTATTTCCAGGTTGACTCTTTATAAAGATCTGTCTTTCCCAACTAGGCTTCAGTCCCAGAGGAGAGAGTTACTGGCAGATAGGAGTATGGTGTTTTGGACAACCAATGGTTCCTCCCCTCAGCTAGTTGCTACCCATCAGGAGGACAATTGATCTTTCTCTCTTCACAGTTCATTCAGCTACTGGTCCTGTAGCCCAAATGAGTTGAGGCGATGAAAACAAAGCCACAAGTTGATAGTCATTTTTGCACCTGAATTAGATGTCCTAAAGAGGTCACAATGAACCAGATATGTCACGTTTAATAAGCACCATAATGTTCCTTTAGTAAGTTGTGTTTTCAAGGCCTCATTTCTTTTTTTTAAATTATTATTTTACACTGGAGTATAGTTGATTAACAATGTTTTAGTTTCAGGTGTACAGCAAAGTGAATCACTTATACATATACATGTGTCTATTCTTTTTCAAATTCTTTTCCCATTTAGGTTATTACAGAGTACTGAGCAGAGGTCCCTGTTCTATACAGTAGGTCCTTGTTGGTTATCTATTTTAAACATAACAGTGTGTACATGTCAATCCCAAATTCCCAATCTATCCATCTCCCCACCCTTCCCCCGCTAACAGTAAGTTCGTTCTGTAAGTCTGTGAGTCTGTTTCTGTTTTGTAAATAAGTTCATTTGTATCATTTTTTTTAGATTCTGCATATAAGTGATATCATATGTTATTTGTCTTACTTCACTTAGTATGGTAATCTCTAGGTCCATCCATGTTGCTGCAAATGGCATTATTTCATTCTTTTTAATGGCTGAGTAATATTCCATTGTATATGTAGCACATCTTCTTTATCCATTCATCTGTCAATGGACGTTTAGGTTGCTTCCATGTCTTGGGTATTGTAAACAGAACTGCAATGAACATTGGGGTGCATATATCCTTTCAAACCATGTTTTTCTCCAGATATATGCCCAGGAGTGGGATTGCTGGATCATATGGTAGCTCTATTTTTAGTTTTTTAAGGAACCTCCATACTGTCTTCCATAATGGCTGCACCAATTTACATTCCCATCAACGGTGTAGAAGGATTCCCTTTTCTCCCCACCCTCTCCAGCATTTACTGTTTGTAGACTTTTGATGATGTCCATTCTGACTAGTGTGAGGTGATATCTCATTGTAGTTTTGATTTGCACTTGTCTAATAATTAGCAATGTTGAGCATCTTTTCATGTGTCTCTTGGTAAAGGCCTCTTAATTCTTACTGAAGACAATATTTAAGCTATTGTTATTTGTTTCTGTGTTTTATAGGCTCCATGAGAGCAGAAATTTTTTATGCACTACTATATCCCCATTACCTGGCACGCAGAGGCCCTCAATAAATACTTGTAGAATGTCAACTGATATTGTTGCTTTACAGCTTTCAAGAGTCTCAGTCATAAGAAAGAGAATTTAATGGTATGTGTAGTAACCGCTAGGTTTTTTTGAAAACCACCAACAAGCATCCTTAGTTCAAAGTTCCTGAAGGTAAGAAACATGTTCCCAAAGCATTGGGGAAAGAGCTCTCCATGAGTCTTCAGTGAAGGTTGCTGAGTACAGACTTCTTTCTAGGGACACTTGGTTGAGGGGCCATTCAAACTCTTAACACTCTCCTGAGATGGCCAACAAGAACGTAAATTAGAACCACTTGTTCATGTGGAACCATAGATCACAAACTTTGGTTTTATCCATTTTCTTGAGCTGGTATCAAAAGAAATCATCTCTAACTATTCACTTGCACTCTAGTCAAAGCACCACACATATGAACAGTTAGTATTCACTGTGACTGCCTCTGTGTGTTACATGGTACATCTTCTGCTTTGTACCAGGAAAGTCTTTTAAATGTCTGTCTGTGCCATTGTGACAACTTTGTGACAAGATGCAAGAGGTTAGGGCAAAATAAGAATGGAATAGGAGCTATTGTTGTCTTAGGAAACATCACATATTAAGTGTTGGTTAAATGAAAACTATAGTATGAAAAGTTAAAGAATGCAGTTAACCTAATAAAATTCAGCTAAAAAATGGAATGAATGAATAAGTGAGTAAATGGACAAATAAATGGTTAATATAAAAATTCATGTGTCTGGTACAATTACTAGATCTCAGGAATCCTGTTCCTGTTGTTATCTCTGTGTTGGCGGTACATGTAAACTACATGTTCACATGTTTTAAAATGCTGTATGCTGTTTGCCTATATCATATAGGAATAACAGCCCACATTTCATAGATTTCATTTTAAAACTACTGAGGAAAATTTGATATGCAAAGATTGTTTTCCCCCAATTCATTTATTTATTTGTTCTCTTTTCTTTTGGTCAATTATTCCTTTATCCCATTGCCATAAGAAGTGCTAGGCTTTGGAAATACACTGGGGAGAAAAGTGCAGTCTTTGGCCTGAAGATGCAGTAGGGACTTTGCTACAAAGACTTTTATTAAAATATTGCCTTAATCATGAGAGATTTGGAAATTCTGATGTCAAAGTCTGAGTTAATTGCTAGAAAGGGAAAACTTTGTTTGGTCCTGTTTAGTAGGCTCCCACTTCACTGAGGCCACTGAAGCTGATGTATTAAAAAACTCAGACCAGAGAATTGAATGGATTCTGGTCCTCCCAGGGTGTTTCTGATAAGGCAACACATCCAAGAGCACCTAGGTCAGTAAATGCCCATTTCCTTCTTTTTTCCTTCAATAATTGCTTGACTCATCTAAATATGATCTGTGGTTATTTCAGAAATTACCATTTTTCCACCATTAAAAACTGAAACATATTTCTGAGAGCAAATTTAACCTACTTTTGAGAAATATCATAATTGCTTTAGGAGTCAACACGTAATTGACTTTACATGTTTCTTTTCCTTGGTGCAATGCTTTTAATTTCCCATGTTTGTTTTAAATAAAAATAAAAACTGAAATCAGAGGAGAATTCATCATAACATGCCTTAATCATAGGAAAAGGTGAAAACATACAGGAGATATGAGAAAAATTGTATTGCAAGGCAGGAAAGAAACAATAATATCCAAATGGACACTGAATGTGGAGCCCTTCAATACTTATTGCATGCAAACCTTACTCCTTACTCTTCATTGCTAAAGGTACTTATTTTAGTTGCCCAACTGAGAAGGATTTGTTGTGTACAAATTTCAGGAGATGGTTAATTTCAATAACATTTAAAAATATACATTTTTACATATATACATTTATGTATGTTCATTTAAAATTACCCTTTTTCCTGTAGGAATGAGTCTTGTTGTAAACTATACTGCTGAGTAGCTATGTTTCTATGTAATGAAGTACCACTGGAGAGAACAGTCACTTGTGGCAGGTAGCAAAGAAATTTCAATAAAGTAAACTCTTAGTATTATCAAAATTATACATTTGGGGTTGTTAGCATGGCCTAGAAAAAGATGAGGACAGGCTCATCTCATTAAAAGAGAAGAAATAGTGGAATTAGCTTGAATCTAATTACAAGCCACACTATCTAATGTAAAAACATGACTGTTTTTTCACTCCCATTCATTTTGACTAGTAATTAGTTTTGGCCTCTAAAATGCCACCCTTTAATCATCCAAACACAGATGTGATTTGCCGTGCAATTTAATCTTGCTTTAATGAAGAACTAATGGACGCATCGCAAATTACTTTCCCTGTTGGAGAAAAATTCTATTTCCTGCTTTTCAAAAGATCAAGAGTATCTTGTGATAATAGCCCAAGCGGCCCTGGCAGCCTCACCGCACAGAGCAAACAAGCTCTTTTACTCAACTCCCAATTCAATGGAGAAAAAGAGGCTACAATTAGCAACAAAGCAGGGGAAACGCAGCATTACAGCCGAATCGCTTTCTGTAGCTCAACCCCCAGCAACCACTGGCTTGTTAGAGCCAGGTCTAAAGTGTCAGGCACGAACAATGCGCTGTGATAAATTACTCTCTTCAAACAGCTGCACTGCTAATTTTCAATTATACACACAAATGGCTCTCAGATTGGAAGAAAATGGAGTGCATGGGGAGAACAGTAGTAGATTTCTATGTTTGTTTGGTAGTGGGTATGGAGGCGGGAGAATGACATCTTGAAAAGAAACCCATAGTGAGGAGTCGGTGTTTGAACTTCAGAAGATGAGCCATCCGGAATCTTAGGGAGACCTGTGGTTTCCCCGTATCGCTCTGGGCTCTAAAAGGCGTGAAATTTCGAGTTACTTTCCTTCTTGGGTTTGCTTTTTGTTTGTTTGTTTTGACCCCGTTACCCACTTTATACCGAACAGTCGCTACTGACCTCGCTACTCTGCCTTGGGAAGTCCATTAGGAATCACAAAGGCTCGGTTCCCTGGGTACCCCTGCCATCGTTGTACCAAATCCCCACAGACGCTTCCATCTCCTTTCTTCCTTCCTTAGTTTCCCACCAACCTAACTGTACTTTACCCCTTACTCGTTCATTCGCTCCCTTCCGCTGCTGTTCCTCAGGGCAGGAGTCCAGTGCTTTATGCATATTCTCTGAAGAGAGAATTCCCCCACCCGCTTAAAAAAACATTATCCCTCTTAGAGGAGAGTAAAATTTTAGGAATTTCAGGGTTTTTTGGTTTTTTTCCTGAACAAGATTTTGCCTTCAAGGATACCAAAATTTGGTCATGCATACAAAAATTTCTCTCTGAAATGAAAACAGGTGTCATGAGATATTCCTTCTTATTTGGTTTTTGGTGCAGAGGTAGAGTGTAAATTAACACACATGATTATTCTGTTTTCTTTACCTGTGTGTTTTCCCTGTGTCCTAAGTGTCAGCCTGTTTTTCAGTTGATTTTGAAATTAGAGTTTGGGGAGGTACATTCTGCTGGACCAAATCCTACTCTTTCAGGAAGGATTCCTGGTGAACCTGTGCCCAATTCCGCCCCACCCCAGACCATGAGCACCTTTGTGGACGGTATGTCCCCAGCCCCCTCCTATTTTTCAATTGTGGCTATTTCCCAAGAACCAAAGGCAAGATTGGCTTTTTTATAGAGGCACTAGCTAAATCTCTGAATGATGACATGAATTTACATTCTTATAGAAAACATGAAGCCAGTTCCTTTTGAACCTGTTTCTGTCTTATTCCATGCAGGAGGATACAGCCACAAGTGTGGGACACAGGATTCTTCCTTTAGCTCACTTTCTTGGAAATCGGTTTGCGATCACGGGAGCGGCTCTTTTATCTTGCAGCAGGGATGGTGTGGTTGTTACTGTATTTTTCTTCTTGAAGACGCCACAAATCTCCTGCCACTATTAGCCTCTGCTCAATGTGTTCAATGGCAAGGATGCACTCACCTTTGGCAGAGCGGTCTGGATAGACAGGCCCCTATTTTACTGTGCTGATTCAACCCAGGGCTTCTTTTGACTTCCCACAGCCCGAAAGAAGACAAACGAATGGGTCTCATCTGCTTAAGGGCCACACATTAACATGACACAATCATTTGGCCAGAAGAAGATAATGGCCATTAAAATGTTCTGATTTCTAACCATTTTCTAGAAGATTGAATGTAATGTAAATTAATGTTCAAAAAAGGAGCTTCCAAAATGGAATTTGTTTTAAAAGGAGCAACCGTTTTCGAAGGATAGGGTAAACTCTTTTAGAGTAGTCTTCCTCAGCAAGGAAAAGCTGTGAGCATTATATATTTGAATTAGGAATACTACCATTCAGAAAAGACTATGTGGAAAATTTTAAATGCCCGTCCATTAGAAGTTACTTTTCTTGATGCAGTCGGGGAAGGCTACTGGGAGGTGGGGGATGGAGGTGATAGTAAGTGGAAATGCAGTACTTTTTTTTCTTTTCTTTTTTTTTTTTTTTTTTTGCTGAAGTGGGATTTTACTCCTTCTACTTTATAATCGTTACAGAAATTTAAACCTCAAACCATTTCAGCCCAAGCTTATACTAAGCTTGTTAGTGGTTTCTGATGCTGTGGACGATAATGCTGCAGCATTACCATAAATCAGCAGAATTAACTATGATCTTCAGAAGCATGCTTGAAAGTGGGTGACAGAAGTCTGCAATTTGGTGCTCTGAATATTATGATAACATTCTATATTAAATGTTCATAATCTACTTAAAGCTGAGCTTCAAGTACATTTTGTATTTGTGCTTTGCCCAATATTAAAAACCAGTAACCATTATGATGATCCATGTGAGGCTTCATTATTTGAAAATGCAAAATGTAAAAACACATGGTCATTTATGTACCAATGGACCTTTTTGATAATTTTTAAAAGTGTTGATTTGTTTTTCATTCATATGTAGTTATTGCTTTGTCCATTTAAGAATCAGCTTAAATTTGTATTTTTCTATTACTATTAACAAGGAAAATGATTAGATTCAAATACATTTCAAATACTACATTGTAAACTTATAAAATATGTATTATTCACTCTACCTTTTACATCAGATGTCAGTTTTCATATAATCTTATGCCTCAAAATGATCCGTATTAGACATTGAGTCCAAGAAAGTAACTCTCTACTTTGAAGTAAACAGTAATTAAAGTCAATAACATGTTTTTTTGCACAACCCCCCCAAGACCTATACTCTCTGACTTGGTCCCAGAATGACCTCTTTATGAGCGAATTGAGGTTTATTTCTTTATTGCCCCTGTTATTCTATGCTAAATTGCACATATACCAAAGCATGTTGATCAATGATCTAGGGGTGGGAAGAAAATATTGAGGCAAGTCATTCTTAACAAATGGATAGAAAGTGAATTTTTTTACAATGTTGAAAAAATACACTTGTTCATTTCTTGAATTGAAACCACCACCTAACCATTTAAGCTTACCTCTAAATAGCATGTCCAATAAAGTTTATAGCACAATTAATTGGTTAATTTAGCATGTAAGCAAGTTGGACACTGAGGACTTTTAATATGTAATTTATTGGCCTAACATGAGGATCAAGTAAATGATGCAAAATGTAAATACAACTTTATTTCCCCAGTGACTTTTGTGTAAATGTAAGGAAGTTAGAATTTTGACACTATTTTTCATTCACAATGGTTATATAGAAAAGAAAAGCTCATCTAAACCAGATCCTCAATGGGATTAAGTATGATCTATTTTAAATGGATCATCTTATAAAAACCTCATAAATTTCTAACACTCAAATGCTCTCAAAGGAGCTTTGCCTCTCAGGTCTTGACTGGGGGTGCAAGAGGAATGAGTCCTTAAGATTCCACAGTGTACAGTGCTTCCTTAAGCTCACCCTTGTTTCCCTCCACAGCAGTGAACAATTGCCAGCAGCCCTCCCTCTCAATGTCTTTGTGCCCACATTTCATCCATAAAAAGAACAGGAGGAGAAAAAGACCCACAGAAGCACTTTGAAAAGAGAAAACTGCTACATGTATGCAAAAGATACAATAGAATAACAATCACAATTTATTGGGTACCTACTAAGTGCTGCAATGTTTAAATACTTTACATACATTATTTCTAATCCTTACAAACTGCAGACAAGGTAGGCATTTTAATTTTTATTTTATAGATGAGGAAATTGAGTTTCCCAAGAAGTTAAGTAACTTACCATGATCTATGATTTGAATTAAAATGTCTGAGTCTAAAGCCCATAATTTAAATCATTGAACTATGCTAGCTCTAATTATTTAAATATCGCTATTATATAATCATCATTATTTTAAAAATGTGTATTAAAATGAATGTTCCAAATTACATGAACAGTATGTTATGAATTATGAAAACCCGGATTTTTAATCAATTCCCTGCCTTTCCAAAGGAATAAGATTTGAGAGATATTTATCTCTTGACCATATTAATTGGGAAAAGAGGGAAAGATGCAGAGGGCTGGAGTTCTCAAAATCACTCAATCAGAGACATAATGGCTTTGGTATGATGTAGTGGTTGAATTTTCTGTTTTAAGTAGCTTCAAACAGACTTTTTTTGAGTACAATATGTATTAATGATGTTTTCATCGAAAGTAGCACTATCTTCCCTATGAATTTAGCAGTTCCAAGAGTAAATGGGCAGGTAGGGTATATCTGGATCCCTTGATACCATTACTTATAATGGCTTAGGGAGCTTAGGGAATTTAGGAAGAGTACTATCTTTGAAGACTTACCAGCAGCAAATGAATATATGCTACAGATACGCTAGCTAATATGCAAGGGGTAGTGATACAGGGATAGAACAAGTGATCTTGAGGACAGAATACAAAGTCTAGAATAAGAACAATGTACACATTGATGTAGTTATGATAAAAGCGCATTTCAAATCAGTGGAATAGATGAACCATTCAATTCACGTGTTGAGCCAGTTGGGTTGCTCATTTAAAAAAAGATGCAATTAGATCCTTACATTACATGAAAATATTCAAGGGAAGTAATAAAAATCCTAGAAGAAAATAGAGGAGAATGTATTTTATGATCTTTAACCAGGGAAGAAGTTTCTAAGCAATACATAAAGCTGCCAAGTCATAAATGAAAAGAAGTTTAACTACATAAAAGTAAAAAATTGTTTTACCCATTTAAAAATGTTAAAAGACAAGCAATAAATTGGAAGAAAATATCTGCAATACATATAATATTCAAAGGAGTAATATCTACAATATGTAAAGTTCTCCTTCAAATCCAACAGTAAAAAGAAAAATATTTCAATGGAAAACTGAACAAAGGATATGGAGAGGCAAATAATTCTTGGAAGATGAAATACAACTAGGTAGTCAACAAAAATGTATAATCTCATTAGCACTCAGGGAAATGCAAATGAGAGAAAGTTATCATTTTTCCTCCATTAAACTAGCAGAAATGTAAAAGCCTGCTCATGTCTTGTTTTGGTAAAGATGTAGAGAGCACACATATACTGTGGTGGAATGTGAATTAATACAATACCCATCAAAATTAAAAGTATACACACTCCCTGACCCAGGAAACCACTTCTAAAAACAATTCTATAGAAATATTTTGTACATGTGCTCAAAGATATAGATATAAAGGTGTTCATGATAACATTTCTTGTAATAACTGAAAATTAGAAACATACTGAGTCCATTAACATTAGGATAATAAAGACGGTACATATATACAATGAAATATTAGCCTTTAAAAAGAATGAAATAATGCCATTTGCAGCAACGTGGATGGACATGGAGATTATCATACTAAGTGAAGTAAGTCAGACAGAGAAAGACAAATATCATATGATATCATTTATATGCAGAATCTAGAAAAAAATGATACAAATAAACTTATTTACAAAACAGAAACAGACTCACAAACTTAGAGAATGAACTTATGGTTACCATGGGGGATGGGTGGGGAGGAGGGGTAGTTAGGGAGTTTGGGATTGACATGTACACACTGCTGTATTTAAAATAGATAACCAACAAGGACCTACTGTATAGCACAGGGAACTCTGCTCAATATTCTGTAATAACCTAAATGGGAAAAGAATTTGAAAAAGAATAGATACATGTATATGTATAAGTGAATCACTTTGCTGTACACCTGAAACTAACACAACATTGCTAATCAACTTGCTCCAATATAAAAGTAAAATTTTTTTTAAAATATGGTACATCCACACATGGAATATTATGCAGATTGAAAGAGGTCCATTGATTAGTGAAAAAAGGCAAATCTCAGAATAATATGTGTAGTGTAGTCCTATTGATGTAAAATCTCTCTCTTTATATATGTATATATGTAGTGCATAGAAAAGTCCTGGAAAGATACAATTCCAAATTTTCAATAATGGGAGGTAGAGCAAGACTGAGATTGGCAGGTTGGGCAGTGTGTGTGTGTGTGTGTGTGCGTGTGTGAAGTTTTTACTCATTACACTCTGTGTTGTTTGAAAATTTTCTTACAATAATATGCATTTTTTTCTTCTGCAGTGAAATAGTAACAAGAAACCCACCATCAAATTCTTATAAACAAGGCATATTGTAGGGAAGACAAAAATCCTTATTAATATTTCCTTTCATGTGCTTACATAAGAACTCTAGTTGCTGATCCTTTCCCACAGTTTAGACCTAGTTGAGAGAAAGTGTTTTAGAGTCAGATACATGCGGATTAAAGTTCTAGTGGAAAGTTGCTGAACCTTTGGAAGCCTCAGTTTCATCATCTGGAAAATGGGGATAATGGGTTCTTATTTAACAGGACTGTTGTGAGGATTTAGGAGATAATGTACCTAAATTGCAGAGCTGGAAGTCTGGCCTAGAGTCAGAGTTTGATGAATGGTGGCTTTTATTTTTGTAGCTTCACGCAACTCTGTGATGTGGTAAAACGTATTTTAACTCTAATTTTTTACAGATGGAGAAATTCAGGCTCAGAGAGGTTAAACAGCTTTTTCAAGATGACAGAATCTGGGGCTAGCATCTGAATTTAATTATCATTATTCTGCCTTATGGTTCTTTTTCTTAGAAGCTGAAGAAATTGAAGGTTGGATAATTTTTACTTCAAAAATTGCCAATTTTTATCCATATTTTAGAAATGACTACTTTCACCTGTGAAACGAAAAAAACTAATTTGCGATGGAAATTGGTATGGAAGGAAAACACCCCTGTAGCTCTACATAATTTCCTATGAATTGCCTGGACTCTGATGTAGAAATATCTTTCATTTCTGGGACCCTAGGGACATGACAGAGACAGATTCCTGCTCCATTCTGATTCAAAAGATTTCTTCCCCCAGTCTCCAATTTTACTCCTTCTGGCTTGCCCCATTCTCAACCTCAGCTTTTCCCTGAAGTTGACAGAATCCTCTGACCTCCAGCTTGCTGCTCTGTCACCCTGACTCCTGGGCAACTTTAATTCAGTGCCTGCTACTGTGTTCATGGAATGAATGGATGATTATGAAGTTTCATACGCTCTTTGTTTCCATCTTTCATTAATGAATAGAATGTTTAGTGCTACAGATTCCAGTTCAATAGAAAGAGGAAATAGCTGACAATGGGACAGGTTGTCTGGAAAGGTTTGAGGATCAACTATCAAGGATGTCTGCAGTTGAGTAGGAAGCTACAAGATCACATATATGATCTCTCCTTGATTCCGGGATTCTGAGATTTTAAAATAAATGTTGAATATCTGCTATTGTGTGTTGGTTGGTTTGTTTTTGTTTTGTTTTGTTTTTGTACCAGATGCTTGAATCCTGAAGTAAGATAGAGATAACAGCTTTTAATTTTTTCCTTCCTAGAACTAAAAACCTAAAATTGACCAGCTGATGGACATGGGAAAAACATAATCTTAAGGAGTCAATGTGAGCATTGGAGGTTGGTGGGTAGCTTAGAGTCTGGCAAGGCAGGCCAAAGAGGATCTGGGAAATCTACATGCCTTTTGGGGTGTGCAGTGTCCTGGAGGAGTCTAGGTGGATGGATGACAATATCCAGCGAGAATGGAGACATACATCTGTGGTAGTCTGGTTAGAGAGCAACATTAGCTGATGCGGCAAGAGCTAGGCGTTCTCAAAGATCAGCAGAGAATCCCAGACTCGGAATTTTGTGGATATTCAGAAAGAGAAGTTTGAGGCAAAAGTGGAAGCGGGTAGCTGGGCCCCCATCTTCAGACTGGCATTCAGGGATAAGCCTCCAGAGCTATGGACAACTGGGGAGAACCAAACAGGTGTCAAGGTCAGAAAACAGTTCAGGACAGGAAGTCAGGACCCAGTTCAAGGGTACAAGGGTAAGGCCTGTTCAAGGACGAAGACTAGCTACTAGAAATGGGGCCCAAGGTCAGAGCACACAATTCTAAAGACAATGAACTAAGATTGCTCCTACCTAGACAAACCTTAGGGTGAGTTCTAATACAGGCTGAGCCCAATCCTGACCTTGGCCAGGAAGCATGTAAGGAACAAAATTTCTATAGTTGATAGCCAGGCGGGGCACTATATTGAGTGATAAAATAAACTAATATAGAGGCTGTTTTTAAAAAAATTGAAAGACACACAGTATGTCACTTAAAAATACTTTGCTCAAACGCCCCCCGCCCCATATTTGTTTATTAAGAGTATTTTTTTTTCTTTTTTTTTTTGGCTGCTCCATGTGGCTTGCAGGATCTCAGTTCCCTGACTGGGGATTGAACTTGAGCCATGGCAGTGAAAACGCCGAATCCTAACCACTAGACCACCAAGGAACTTGCTATTAGGAGGATTTTGGCAGGTAACATTTAATTTACTTTTATGCTGAGAAAATTCAGAGAAGCAGCAGTAGCATTCCTTCTGGGTTTTTCATTTGTTTGTTCATTTGGTTTTGTTTTGTTTTGCAGAAATTATATTCCAACTATTTTTTTTTACTATGAAACTACTTATTTTCATGGAGAGTGATTTGCTCAAAAGTTATACTTATGCAGATAGAGAAAAAAATGACCCATTGGTTAGTAGTCACAAAATTGCCATTAGCATTATGCAGTTTTTATGAGCCATCATCTATTTTAAGTTAATATTCTTGTGATGTGAACCTAACAATACTATCATCACAGACGGGCCACTGATCAGGGTGGTTTGATGAGTGCAGAAAATAAAAATAAGATAGGGGTCTTCAGACCTTGCCTTTGGTCATGCGACTAAAACTGGGTCTCTAATAAAAACATTTTGAAAGACTCAGAGATGGTATGAGTTTTCCTTTGGTTGACCACCATGAGACTTCAAGGACTCGCCTCCCCTATGGAGACAGTTTTCTTCAAGACTGTGGTCCACGCGGCCTCTCCAGGAAGCCAGCAGGTAGCATACAAGTTTTATGAGGGCTTTGATTTGCATTAAGTCTCCTGCACACTTCTGAGCAAAGGACAGGAGGGGGGATTTTCCACGAGGAGATCCATTGAGTTTTTGTGCCAGTTCAAGACTGAATTAATGCTTTTCTGATATTCCTAAAATTAAAATCTCACGAACTAACCTTTTTTTTTTTTTGCTTCAAAATGCATTTTTTTTTTTTGCTTCAAAATGCGTTCTCCACAGATGAATCAAAGGGCCTAATGCATTTGCTATTTGGGAATAATAAAGCATGAAATGGGGTGCAGGACTTATATTTACATAAGAAGAAAGAGCTGGAGAAATTTAGGAAAAACAACAACAGAGGAAGGTGCCACTGTGAGACTTGTTCTGAAAAAGCAGACATGTAAACCGCTCCTCTTCAAACCACTACCCAGTTTATGACAATTCAGGTGTATAGAGGATTCTGGAGACCTCACCCCTTCCTTTCCCTTGGTTTTCCCTGAATTTCCTCTAGATTTTGGCATTTCCCTTGCCTTGCTGTGCACTTCTGGGAGAAACAAAGGGCAAGGGGAAACAAAGAAAAAAACATTGGTGTTTTCCAAATTTTCCGTGGTGATCAGGTATCACATTTAGGAAAATATATTTAAAATGGAAGAGAAAAAGTCAAGATATAGGAACTTTAGGAATAGCAGTGATCTAGTTTTCTTTTAAAATTGAGTCAATCTAGACATTGCACTTTATACAAGAAAAAGTTTTGTGAATCCCAGACACCCAGTCTCTTTCACAATCTTCCATATCACCTTGAGATCCTCGAGGTAATTCCATCAAAGAATCATGGAATCACATAGCTTTGTAGCTGCGAATTGAATATCCTGTTAAGATAACTAGAATTTAAATTTTTTTTTTTTTTTTGGCTCACAGGCCCAGTTGCTCCGCGGCATGTGGGATCTTCCCGGACCAGGGCACGAACCCGTGTCCCCTGCATCGGCAGGTGGACTCTCAACCACTGCGCCACCAGGAAAGCCCGAATTTAAAAATTTTTAAACGAAAATATTATTACAGATGGCATCTCTTTTATTTTATTTACTCACATGAAAGTAAATTCAGGACCAGAGCCATGCTGTAGGCAGTCCCTGTGGGAATAGAGACTGTGTCAGTTAGCCTAGGCTGGGCTGCATGTGATGGCAAGCCCAAAGTTATGGAGTCTTAAACAAGGTCAAAAGTTTCTCTTTCACGTGAAATTAATGTGGAGTTAATGATTCCAGGGCTGACGTGGTAACTCCATGGCCCTCAGAGACTGCAACTCCTTTGTTCTTGCTGCTTTGCCTTCAGAGTTTACCTCATGTCGAAAACAGCAATTCTAGCTCTAGTCATCACATTTGCATTCCAGGGGACATAGAAGACTGAGGGCCAAAGAGATTCCCAGAAACTGCCACACAGCTCCTCCAGTTGTATTTCAAAAGCCATTGCTTAAACACATGGCTACGCCTGGATGCAAGGAAGGCAGGGACTATCTTCCTTATTCTGGGCAGTAGAGTGCTGGAGTTGTATTAATAAGAAGGTGAGAATGAATATCAGGGCAGAGAGCCATCAATCTGTGTCTGTATGTCAACAAGATGCCTATTCTAATAACTGTTCTCATCCTGGTTACTAATTTTTCCTTCAATTTTATCTTCACCTAATATCTCCTGGATGAAAGTACAGAGCAATGAAACATCAGTTATGTTATGTGACAATGAAACATCAGTTATGTTATGTGACGCCTGTAACAATAGTAATGAACTGGGAAGACAAGAGGTAAAGTAGAGATGGTTTCTAACTCAGAAACAAAAAGACAAGGGGGAAGAGGGACCTATTTACTCTCCTCCTCTCTCTCTCTCTCACCCCTTCCCCCTCCACACAAATTTGTACACACTCTAGCTATTTTTTCTTATTTCTTGGCCAGAGCACATCACTGTAGAGTGGAAATATTTCACATGATCCAGTGAAGAGAAAATGACAGTTACTTGACCTTTTTGTACTTAATGGCAGATCATTTAACAGAAAGGACTGCTGGTTTGTCTAGGGAATTAGTAAAGAGGAATATACTAATATATAAAAGGCATCAGCAATAAAAGAAGCAAAACCTTTTACAAATCACTCAGGAGAAGAAAGTCAAAAGCCCTGAGTTTCTTTGGTTATTTCAAACACTGCCTTTCTTTGGGTATCTTTTGTGCTCAAATTTTTGCCAATTGAGATATGTTATTTCACTGGGATAGCCAGTTGAAGTGGGGAGTGCCTATATCATCAACAAAAGCAATGCATTCAAAGTGAGAAGATTCATTTGTTGTCTCTTTCATCTTCAGGGTATGAGTTGCCTTACTCAGGGGAAGCTATATGGTAATATTCAAAGACAATGTAGGATGGAGACTTGATTGGGTTGGCCTTGAGAGTACAGCAATGTGAGTCAAGACCAACATTATAATGTGTTGATTGGTTAATTAGTTGGATGATGGTAGTGCAATGTGGTAAAAATAATATATAGCTAGAATTGTGGTTCTCAAACTTTAGTGTTAATAAACTGAGTAATAATCAACTGAGGAGCTTGTTAAAACCACCTGGTCCTGGTCCATCCACAAAACTCTAATTTATTACATCTGGATAGGTCCCAGGAATCTGAATTTTTTTTTTTTTTTTGGTTGCGCCTCACAGCATGTCCTGCAGTGGAATATTTCCTTGCAGTGGAAAAGTGGAGTCTTAACCACTGGACCACCAGGGAAATCCCCCAGGAATCTGGATTTTTGCTAAGCATCTTAGTACCAAGCTTTGAGAAATACTGACCTAGAAATTCATGTAGTGTGAAAATGATAGAATATGAGATTTAATACTATAAGAACTGGATTTGACTCACCTTCGCCATTTATGAACTGTGTGATCTTGGGCAAACTACTTAACCTCTGAGACCATTTTCCTCATTTTTAAAATGGGTAAACATATAACTACTTCATAGGATTGTTTTTTGAATTAACTGGAAAAAGATACTTGAGAACATAGAGTATGTTGCTTGGCACATAATAAAGATATAAAAAAGTTTCTCAATCATGACATAATCTGAAGCGCTCCACAGAGACTCTTTACCCACAAGGTCTACCACAAGCAATCACCTGAAATTCCTACCAAAGAATCAGGCCCCTGGGTTAAAACACAGTCTTTAGAAAATACCTGTTGTTGTTTTTTTTTAATCAGGTGTAAGGCTCATAGGTTTTTCTTTTATTTTAGCATTTTATTTTATATTGGAGTACAGCCGACTGACAATATTGTGATGGTTTCAGGTGCACAGCAAAGTGACTCATCCATACATATACATTTATTGATTCTCCCCCAGACTCCCCTCCCATCCAAGATGCCACATCATTGAGCAGTAGGTCCTTGTTGGTTATCCTTTTTAAATATAGCACTGTGTACATGTCAATCCCAAACTCCCTAACTATCCCTTTCCTCCACCCTTCCCCTCCCCAGTAATCATTTCTCTAATTCTGTGAGTCCATTTCTGTTTTGTAAATACGATCATCTATATCATTTCTTTTTAGATTCCACATATAAGCAATATCATACAATATTTGTCTTTCTCTGTCTGACTTCACTCAGTATGACAATCTCTAGGTCCATCCATGCTGCTGCAAATGGCATTATTTCATTCTTTTTTATGACTGAGTAATATTCCATTATATGTACATTCCATATATGTACCACATCTGCTTCATCCATTCCTCCATTGATGGACATTCAGGTTGCTTCCATGTCTTGGCTATTGTAAACAGTGCTGCAATGAACACTGGGGTGCATGTATCCCTTCGGACCATGTTAGAAAATACCTGTTGTGATTCAAGTAAGTCACTTGAACTGCTAATCCTTACCTGGTGCTTCCTGGGGTGTGTTCTGTGGAACAGGAGTCCTGTGGGACATTAAGAGGTGGTATTAAAAAAGCTTTCATTGACAAATAATTTTGGAAAATGCAGGATTAAAAAAAATCAATAAAGTTTTCCAGTGTAAGACTTCTCTGAGCCTTTAATATGTTAATGCACATTTTGTCCTCAAGGATGAGGTTGTGTATAAACATTTCCTAAATTTAACAGGAAAATCCTTTTGAATTAAACATCTCAGGGGAACACACTTGGGATATATCATGACATATTTCCACACATTGAAGTTTTAGGTTTGCAAGCAGAGAACAGTAAGCTAAGAGAGAAAGTAGAATGGTGGATTTGGGGAAGAGGAAATAGGAAAAGGCGTGGGATATAGGATGAAGCCTGGGGAGGGCAAATCCAAGTGAAAAGCTCACAGCAGCTGAGGACATCATGGGGGAACTAGGGGTCCTAGAGGCTAGGCCCTAATACGAAGCCTTTAGGGACTTCCCTGGTGGCGCAGTGGTTAAGAATCCACCTGCCAATGCAGGGAGCATGGGTTCAAGCCCTGGTCCGGGAAGATCCCACATGCCATGGAGCAACTAAGCCCGTGTGCCACACTACTGAGCCTGCAAGCCACATCTACTGAAGCCCACATGCCCTGGGCCCACGCGCTGCAACTACTGAAGCCCATGCGCTCTAGGGCCTGTGTGTCAGAACTACTGAGCTTGTGTGCTGCAACTACTGAAACCAGCGTGCCTAGAGCCTGTGCTCCACAACAGGAGAAGCCACTGCAATGAGAAGCCCGCACGCTGCAACGAAGAGTAGCCCCCACTCACCACAACTAGAGAAAGCCTGCGTGCAGCAACGAAGACCCAAAGCAGCCAAAAATAAATAAAATTTAAAAAAAAGAAAAGAAGAAGCCTTTAAAGTCAAAATGGCTTAGTCACGATTTAGTCTAGTACCGCTCCGCTAGGGGAAAAAATTTTGTGCTTCCTTTCTCTGTTCTTATTTTTACCTTCATAGCTTCTGATCTGCCTAATTGAGGTCACCTAGGTACTCACAGTGGAAGTTCATTCCTCCTCTTCTCTTCCAAAAAAACAGAAACTTTAATTAGATATTTAACATATGTCAGGCATTGGACTTGGAGCTAAGAATCAAAGGGTGGTGTCAGGCATTAGACTTGGAACTAAGAATCAAAGGGTGGTGTCAAGCATTGGACTTGGAGCTAAGAATCAAAAGGTGAATAAGATATTGTTTATGTCCTTGAAGAACAATCATCTGGTACGAGAGAAATATAGGTAAACAGATGATTATAGTTGTGTGATAATGTTAATTAGGTTACATTATAATTAACATAGTGAATGTTATAGTGAATGAGAGGTAGTGTTTCAGAAATTGGAGGTATCAGAAATATTTCAGGTATAAAGTTATGGTTGAGCTAATTTTTGAGGGGTAAGGGTTCCATGAAATGCAAAGGCTTAGGAGGATGAAGGATAATAGAGTTCTAAAGGACAGATTTTCAGCTGGAAGCAGGGAACACACATATTTGATGGAGCTCATGGCTCTTTTATGGTGTAAAGGACTGGAGGTAAATTCGTAAAACAATGATGCTAAATCCAGCCTATAATTAAGAGCTATTTTCCGGGACTTCCCTGACGGTCCAGAGGTTGACTCCTTGCTTTCACTGCAGGGGGCACTGGGTTGGATCCCTGGTCAGGGAACTAAGATCCCACGTGCTGTGTCACATGGCCAAAAAAAAAAAAAAAAGCGATTTTCCATCCATGACACAGTGATGTTTATGAAAGAAGTCAGCACTTAAAACACTATGGGTAAGGGCATATAATGGGCTTTGTGGTCATCCTGATAGATTCCCGCTCAGGTGGGCTTTCCTGGGAGCCTACATGATCACGGCTAAATCTTTCTTTTCTTAATTGAAGTATAGCCGATTAACAATGTTGTGTTAAGTCACTGCTGAATCTTGAGTGTATCATCTATACTCTTTGCTTACACTAGTTCTTGAATCAGATAACCAATCTATTTTCATCTGAAATTAACCCGTCCTTCAAGGAGAAATTCACATCTCAGGCATACCCAGGGTGAAAATTTCCCTGACTACTGTAGTACATAGCACCATCTTTTTCTGAGTTTATGAAGTGTTTATGGTCTAATGAGAACATTAGACACACAACTCAACTCATTCACTAAAGTTTCCTCTTATATGGAAATGATCCCTGAGAATTTCTTAAATCACCATTTTAATTGATAAGGTCTGAACTGCTCACTCTGAAATTCAAGAATTAGCTAGTTTTTTTCTTTGCTATTTTTTTGGCTGTGTCCTCTCTTCTGTGGAGCAGTGGGGTCCAAGGTTTCAATTTACACATTGACAAGCAGAGAAAATGGAAATTTCTGCCTAAGCAGGGGAGACTATATGAAATTTGAGGTCAGGGGACATGTCTAATATTTCTTTTTATCCTCCCTGGTTTCCAATATTATTATTATTATTATTATTGGCCACACTGTGCGGCATGCAGGATCCTGGGATGGAACCCGTGCCCCCTGCAGTGGAAGTGAGAGGCCCTAACCCCTGGACCACCAGGGAATTCCCTCCAGTATTATTCTTTGTTGGTTTGTTGATGAGCCTGGGGAGAGAAACATCTATATGACATTAGAACTAGAAGAATTAATTAACTAGAATTAGAAGATACTTTCCTGGACAAAAATGGCTACTCATTGTGGAGGGAGCCAGACAGAGAAGCTATCTCTCTGCCTGGAGGTAAGTGTCCCTGATAAACACCTACTTCTTTTCTGCAAGGCTCTATGTATTTAAATATTTCAAAAAAGAAAACCTCAATTTTATGAAATAAAACTGTTTTCCTCTAAAATTCAGGAATTAAGAGTTTTAAAATATGTATAGATAAAACTGAGCTAAAAATCTGTAGACCTATTGATTATTTTAAGTTCTGGCAGAAAAAAAAAAAAACTATGTTGTTAAAGAAACAACAATGTTAAGAGCCACTAATGTGAATGCCTCCAGTGCTTTTTGACAAAACGTAGAAGAGAAAAGCAGAATGCTGTCTCCTTCATAACTGCTATTACTTTTGGCAATACTTTGGCCACAAGGTCTGCTGCCTTGCCTCTCTGATTTTCTTATTTCAACAATTGCACTAAATTCTGGGTAAATTAATTTTCCCTCAAAGTGAAAGGTCCTTTTAATAATTTCTTGAATGTTCACATCATTGTCATTAATGGGCTTTGTTCTGTTCACTGTAGGATAACTTCTTTATATACTTGTCTTTTCAAAGGCTTTCTTCCCATGAATAGACATCATAGTAAGTTACTTGAAAAAAATCTCCTGTAAATATGGATTTTTTTTCAATATTATCAACCATTGTCTCATAATTTTCTTTCACAACTCTGACTTGGAATTACAGAAACCCTGGTCATGAATACCAGGTCAAATTCTGTACTTCTAGCTTGAAAAGGCAGTTTAATAATAAATACAAAGCTTATTGTAGTTAAAAAAACAATAGTAAGGCATCAATATAGGTTAGGATTCTGAAGAACTTACCTTTTAAGTATCTTTTGTTCTCACTCTATACTTTGAAGTTTAAACTGAGAATTCAAGATAAAAATATGAATAGTTAAGAGTTCAAGGAAATGTCACTTGGAGACCATATTCTTTTTTTTTTTTTACTTTTTTTTTATATTGGGGGTATAGTTGTTTTACAATGTTGTGTTACTTTCTACTGTACAGTGAAGTGAATTGGCCATATGTACATATATCTCCTCGCTTTTGGATTTCCTTCCCATTTAGGTCACCACAGAGCACTAAATAGAGTTCCCTGTGCTATACAGCAGGTTTTCATGAGTTATCTGTTTTATACATATTAGTGTATATATGTCAATCCCAATCTCCCAATTCATCCCACCTCCCCTTTCCCACCTTGGTGTCCATACGTTTGTTCTCTATGTCTGTGTGGAGACCATATTCTTGAGAAGATTTTTTTTTTTTTAATTACCAAGAGAGGGATTCAGGGTAGTGCTTTGTTAAGACCTGTAGGCTCCAATGAGTGACACACTAGACTGTGTGAGTCTTTTGGTTCTTCCACTAGTTAGCTGTGTGACTTTGGTGTCCTCATCTATAAATTGGGGATTACAGCAGCTACTTCAAAGGGCTTTTATAAAAATAAATGAGGCAACACATATAAAGTGCTTAGCAGTGTCTTACACTTATTAAAATAGCTATTATTTTAACAGATCGAGGTAGCGTTTGTTGTACGATATGTGTAATCTAATGTTAACTTTGTGGTCTGAAGTGTTTAGCTATCAAACGGATTCTTTTTTTCTTGAATCCGTTTCAAGAAAAAACGGTGGAGGGGACACCCGGAAGCAGATTCTTTAGTAGATCAAATCTTTTGTCACTGAAGTGTTCTGAAATATACCTTGATGTTTAAAAAACCAAATTATTATTATTGTATATGTTTGCCTGTTATTTTGGCATTGTATGAAATTTACAACTGGGAAACCAAATAACTCCAGGAATGAGAATTTAGAAACTTTCTCTTTTATAGGGCCCAAAGGGACCATTTTCAGGGGTGATAGCACTTTCATTTGGGACACTCAGGTAAGAACACAACTCTTCCAGGAAATCTATGTGATTGAATATTATTTTTGTGTCCTCCAAGAGGGTGGCCAGACATGTAGAGCAGGTAAAACCCACAGGCCCAGTTCTCAATTTAAAACAACAAATCAAGTGGATTGAGAATAAATGTATAGGCCACACACCCAGGTGTGTCAAAAAGCACTCTATTCTTCTACAGGTAAAATTAATATCTATCTCTAGCTCTTATTCCTCTGAGATGCAAAGATTCAATTTCCATTTAATTCAGGTTTGCATCTAATCCTGGAAGGTTTAAATGGAACTCACCAAGAATTTCTAGGGCTTGGCTAAAGAGTTGGGTGCAGGATCCACTCTCCAATCCATTTAAAACATCTAGCACAATTTCTTTCTTGTCTATCCCCTCACCCTGCTTTACCTTCCCGCAGTCTGGACAACCTATGTTTAGCCTTTGGAGTAGATGCTATGTCTCCTCACCTAGTCTCCTTCCAATTTTTTTTAAATGGATAAACCTTATGTCCTGAATCCTCCAGACACTGGATTTTTGAAATGCTTTAAGCCCAGATTTTGCAAGTAAAAAGTTGTGTGTTTCATTTAAGAGCCATCAGAGAAATGTGACTGACAAGATATTTGATGATATTAAAGAATTACTGTTTAATTTTTAAATGTGATAATGGTATTTATTGTGGTTATATTTTCTTTAAAAAATGAGTCTTTTCCAGCTAATATATCTTGTAGAACAAACAAACAGGTGTGGAAAAAGGGAATCACAAAAAAAGTCTTTATCTTGGAGATATGTACTTAATATTTGTGAGTGAAATTATATGGTGCCCAGAATTTGCCTCTGAAACTTCAAGGCAGAAGCGGAGTGGGTAAGGGTGTAGATTAATCAGAACTGGCCTTGAGTTGATAATAGTTGAAACTGGGTGGTGCATAGATAGGAGTTTATTGTGTTAGTCTCTCTGCCTTTGTATTTTGTTTGAGAATTCCCATAATAAAAATGGTTTTTTATTTTGTTTTTATTTTTTTGTGGTACGCAGGCCTCTCACTGTTGTGGCCTCTCCCATTGCGGAGCACAGGCTCCGGATGCGCAGACTCAGCGGCCATGGCTCACGGGCCCAGCCGCTCCGCGGCTATATGGGATCCTCCCAGACCAGGGCACGAACCCGTGTCCCCTGTATCGGCAGGCGGACTCTCAACCACTGCGCCACCAGGGAAGCCCTGTTTTGTTTTGTTTTTTTAAGCCATAAATTCTAAGAGCCTCTTACAGCAATCAGAAAACAAGAATTGAACGTCTGTGTATTCTGCATTCTGGTCATCCCTCCTTCCCTGAGTAATGCCTAGCTCTGATCAATTGAGAAGAGTCACAGAATGACATAATATTCTTGGAAAGGGGAAATCTTGTTAATATATCAAAGTTTCATCCTATTACACAAACCAATCAATCAATCCAGACTTTGGATATGGTAATATTTAATGATTAAAAATATGAATGACTGGGCTTCCCTGGTGGCGCAGTGGTTGAGAGTCCGCCTGCCGATGCAGGGGACACGGGTTCGTGCCCCGGTCTGGGAAGATCCCACATGCCGCGGAGTGGCTGGGCCTGTGAGCCATGGCCGTTGAGCCTGCGCGTCTGGAGCCTGTGCTCCGCAATGGGAGAGGCCACAACAGTGAGAGGCCCACATACCGCAAAAAAAAATATATATATATGAATGACTGATACTTCCCTAATATCCTTTGGTTATATATTCACCATGTTAGATGTGCAAATTGTTGCAGAAAGTTTGGAACTGTGAAAATATGTCATAGGCTTGATGATTTTTTTATCAACAAGTTAACCAGCTGGTTGGGGGGCAGGAGTAGGGAAGAGATTACACCACATGAGTTATTCTGCACAGTTCAGCTAATGGAAAATGTTTTCCAAATTATGGCCTCCATTGCTGAGAGTTTGTGTAAATTGATCTAACCACACTCTTGAAAATGTAACAAGCTCCTATAAGAGAAAGAAGTTAGTATGAGTAAAACATAGTATTAAAATAAAGTAGTGGTAACGTTCATGTCAATATAAAAAAAAATGACAAAGGCAGCTACTGTGCAGGCTATAGAATATTTAGCAATATCATGGCTGATTTCATCCCTGGTTTGTCCCCTATGGTAGAGAATTTATTCATAAAACATTTATTGAGCACCTACGCTCTGCAAAGAACTGGACATGAGAAGACAAATAATACACAGACTCCAACGTGGAGCTCATGGTATGGTAGGTAGCTGGGGGTACAGACTGGACTACTTCTTTTTTTTTTTTTTTTGCGGTACACGGGCCTCTCACCGTTGTGGCCTCTCCCGCTGCGGAGCACAGGCTCCGGACGCACAGGCCCAGCGGCCATGGCTCACGCGCCCAGCCGCTCCGCAGCATGTGGGATCTTCCCGGACTGGGGCACGAACCCGTGTCCCCCGCATCGGCAGGCGGACTCTCAACCACTGCGCCACCAGGGAAGCCCTGGACTACTTCTGATTACCCTCTCATCCTCTCACTCTCCCAGCTTCTTTTAATAAGTATAAGATTAATACAAGTATTAAGATCAGAATTTAGAAAATTCTGCAAAACATTACTTATAATTAGTTTGAAACATTTAGAAACACATAGATTTATTCTCCTTAATGGCAAAGAGTAGCAAAGATGAACAACTACTGGATATTATAATTTAGTGCATTACTTTTCTTTGATAATCTTGAAATTCAGAGCTAGGTGTCGGCGAAAAGGTGTTTTTCTTCTCAATTCATTTATTCTCCCACCCATTTCTTCTTTTCTTCACTCTCTATATCTCTGCTAGAGCCACAGTGAAAATTATTTTAATTTCTAAAAAGCACTTCTGTGGGAGAGAGGAAAAAAAATGTTACAGTGAAATAAATGTTGGAACTGGCAGAGTGTCCTCTATGAAGGACATTGAAGTAGCTAATAGTTCCCCTAAGAGATTACCAGTGAAGTGGTCTTGCATGAAAGAAAGGTGGCATGAAAGATCATTGCTTCAGTTATTATTAATGGAATGCTATTCCCACAAAGATCATCTGGGGAATGGTTCTGATTGGTCATCTGGTATCATCAAAGGTAGTTTGTTTAGCTGTGTGACTAATGCCACTGTTTTCAAGGTCTCCTCATGGCACTTCAATTAAATGGAAGCTGTGGCAGTTAGAGAAGCTTTCTTGAACTCTTTGCAGAGTTTCAGGAAAGGAAAACTTTTCCATTAACTGTGAAGTTAAAAAAAAATCCTATAATGTATTTCTTAACCAGATTAGAAACCAGAACCCTGGTAGCCTTTTGTTTAGCTATTTTGCTGAGGGTGTTCTGCTAAGGCCTGCAAAGAATGAATAATTCAGATTGAAAACCTTAGCATTTTACTTAAAAGCCTTATTTTCATGTTTGGAAAATGTGACAGCAAGAATTAGTACTGGCAGTTCTGTTTCAATAATGGTGTTGATGTTTAAATGACAACAAATACATAATTGGACTTACATGCACATTTATGGACACACAAAAAAATGTCATTACCTATTTTGGTGGAACATTTTACACTTACTCTATAAACGACAAAAATCAGCTAAAGTTGTTTTTATCGATAAGCAATGAATCAATGTGAGAAACCCTTGTGGCATTCATACTTTGAGAAAAATATCCTGTTTTTCCATTCCCTGATTTTGAAAGGATGAAATTGTTTGTTTTAAATAAGATCCTTGATGAATCCTCCTTAAATAAATGTTAACCCATTTTCATAACATTCCTTAAAGTCCTGTGGAGATCAGTAATTAGACTCCTCAAATTAGAAGATAGATTAGAGCCAAACTGTAGCAGAATAATTCTATGCTTCCCTCAGTTTGATTGAGTTGAAATTGTCTGAATATCATAGGGTATGAGATTTAGCATTTTATGGTGAGAACAGAGAAAAGAGATTAGGAAATAGAATGTTGCGAGAAGAATCGGGGAACTCATTGATAGCACTTTGGATACCAATCATTTTACCCGTGGAAGACACAGGATAAATAATGATACAAAACAACAAATAAAAATAACTACTCTTCTCTCAACTACTGCATAGATATTCATTTTAAGATTAAGAATGAAATAAATTTATGTATTAATAAGAAATATGGCTTTGAGCTCAAATTCTTGCTGTGAATTCCTGGTTTACAAAATCCCAACAGTGAGGTCTGAGTATTTCCATGCCTCCTTGAAGTTTCTGAGACACACAGAGAGTCACAAATAGTTTTTTTTTAAACCAATTTTTAATTGAAGTATAGTTGCTGTACAGTATTACATGTTAAGGTGTACAACATAGTGATTCACAATTTTTAAAGGTTATACTCCGTTTATAGTTATTATAACAAATACTCATTACTTTTTGCCTGCCAATCTCTTGACATTATACTGTATGATCCATTTGTTAACTTGAATTAAATTTCTTTTAAATATATGGTGCCTTGGTAGGTGTTTTCCCAGATGTCGCTAATCTTAAAAATTACACATGCATTCAACTTTGGAGTAGCCATTAAACATTGCTAGGTTTCTACTAGAGACCACTTTAGTCCACCTATTAGTTGGGACATATGGGTAAATTCTGAGAATTAAATATATAAAACAACGAGCTATAGATATGTTAAGATTGACTGTCCTGTCTTTAGCATCTTTATAGGATTAATCTGTGTCTTCTCTTTTGCAGCAGCTCAATAAAAATGTGGCTGCTGCTGTTTGCTATTACCGTTCCCTGCTCCTTTCCCTGGCTCAGGTAATTCTCCATACCTGTTATTTGGCCAGGCTGCTCCACAATTCACCAGCCCTCCGTGGTTCTTGCATCAAATACAACTCACACTTCACCAACAGATGGTTCAGTACAATTTGTGTTTGTCTCAGATTCTGCCCAGGAATGCAAGCTGTTTCTAATGCAGTCCACAGTAGAATCCTGAGAGCTGGCTTCCCATCCCTCTCCAGTCTTATCCCTGCTTGGTCATTTAGTGCCCACATTCCCTTTTTCTTCCTAACAAATCTAATCCCAAGGAAGATTTAAAACCCACAATTCAATCTAAATCAATGATATTGTTTAAAGGGTTAGATCTGTCAGGCACATCTACATTTACTAGCTGACATGAGTTTTAGATAATAAAATTATTCTTTATTGGTAGAATTTTAGATCTCAAAAGACATATTGGAAAAGGTTTCTTGGGGGGTGCCGGGGGCGCAGGCGAGTCAAAGGGTCTCGTCCAGCACCTCAGAAAATACTCCCAGTCTTTTACTTTGCTTACTTATGAGATTAGTTCTGGTGAGGCATAGCGCCCCTTCTCCAAACCATCTCTCTTTCCCCACCCTTATACTGCATATCAGGGAAACCTCTACTAAGAAGCTTTTCTTGATTAGTCTCACCATGCTTCAGCCAGCCTGTTTAAATTCTGGCCTACTCTTCCACTGTTATCAGGCTGTTAAAGACCTCCAAGGTCCGGGGCCTAACACTTTTATAGACCCTACCCAACATCATATCATATCTAATTGTACTGACATCCCACTTCAACTATATATTTTTTTCCTGCAACAATAATTTAAAAGGATTGTAATACTTTTATGTCCAAAAATTTTTAGCTATGTATAGCTTGTTTATTTTAAGATTGACTATAATCTCTTGGTAATCATTGTGCATACTCAGAAATTTTGGTGATAAGAAAATATACCTTACTCTTTTTTAATGTAATGATGTTTTATGAATATTAAATTTCACAGGTAGTGAAGAAGATATGATGGTGACAGTTTGTGGAAATTTAATTTAGCATTTAATTTACTTTTAAAGTTTTTTGTAATTAATTTTTTTTCAGGTTTCAAACATTTTTACAAGTGTTCAGAAGGCTCATTTTTAAAAAATAAATTTATTTATTTATTTATTTATGGCTGCGTTGGGTCTTAGTTGCTGTGCGTGGGCTTTCTCTAGTTGCAGCAAGTGGGGGCTACTCTTCGTTGTGGTGCACGGGATTCTCATTGCAGTGGCTTCTCTTGTTGCAGAGCATGGGCTCTAGGTGCATAGACTCAGTAGTTGTGGCTTGCAGGCCCTAGAGTGCAGGCTCAGTAGTTGTGGTGCATGTGGGATCTTCCCAGGCCAGGGATCGAACCCATGTCCCCTGCACTGGCAGGCAGATTCTTAACCACTGCGCAACCAGGGAAGTCCTTGAAGGCTTATTTTTTAAAAAATTTATTTTATTGAAGTATAGTTGATTTACAATGTTGTATTAATTTCTGCTGTACAGCAAAGTGATTCAGTTGTACATATATATATTCTTTTTCATATTCTTTTCCATTATGATTTATTACAGTATATTGAATATAGTTCCCTGTGCTATACAGTAGGAACTTGTTGTTTATCTATCCTATATATAATAGCTTATATCTGCTAATCCCAAATTCCCAGACCTTCCCTCCCCCTGCCCCCTTTGGGAACCACAAGTCTGTTCTCTATGTCTGTGAGTCTGTTTCTTCATAGACACTCATTTTAATGACATCTATATATTGAGTAATGCATTGGCAGAGAAAGTTAAGAAGTTGAAAAGACAAAGTCCCTGCCCTCAAAGAGTTCAGAGGAACATATTTAAGGAAATAATACCCATGCAGGGTGATAAGTGCGCTAATTAAAATAGCATTAGGGACACACACATGGCTGTGACTAACTCAACTCAACCCAGTTCTCAGAAGAGGTGATTTTTGAGCATAACAGTGACTGACTTCAGTCATTCTTAGATTGAAGAGTCAGGATCATTCATGGAGGACTGTCTCATTAATTATTTTTCACATTCTATTTTTTAACTAATACAATCTTGAGCTCTTGTAAAAATCTGGAACATCTACCAGAATTGGTCTGATAGGATTCTTAACCCATTGGGTCATCCTCTTTGCAGGAGCCTCCCTTCCACTGTAGAGATAGAATATGAATAGGAGGGTGATCCAGTTGCATGTGATCTTCAGAGAGAAACTTCGAGGTCAGTGCTATCATGATCCCATCAAATAGGTGAGGAAATAAAAACTCAGAGAAGGGAAGTCATTTGGCTAAAGTCAGACGGGTAGTAAAATAGCAGAGGTGGGGATCAACCTCCCATTGGTGTGACTCCACAACCCTTAACCTCACCACTCTATAGACTGGGACACTGAACGCACACTCCCACCTCATTCCTATGGCTGCTCTTCTCTAGGTAACTTGTTGTGCAGTACATTTTTCTCAATTTCCTTCTCTGACGATGAAATGTAAAAGAACTTTTAGAAAGAGGGGGAAGAAAATCCTCTCCATATCCAGGAAGAGGTAAAAACTTATATCAGGAAAATATAACTCAGAAAGGAAAAAATATTGAGCACCAAGTCATTCTCCTGATACCCGCAACTTTTCCCAAAGCTTCTTTTATAAATTGACAAGCATTTCCGTCTTCACCCTACATTTCTGCCTACCTTAGCAAGAAATATTTTGCTTGATACATAATTTTTGATAAGGGAAGATGCATCAGAATAAAAAGGTGATAATATTTCATATACTTGAATGAATTTTAGGATGGAAGTTAAACAGGACAATAGGTGTAGTCATTTTATAACCATTTTTAATGATCCCATTTTAAGATCTTGTTAGAGGCTAAGAATAGAACCCACACAAGCATTGAGTTAGTGAAAGGTACTAATAGCAAAAATTCCTCAGAGCCATGAAGATTAGTCTTTGCTGTAAGTTAGGATAATATTTTGTTAGAGGAGTTCTGATTTTAGTATTGTGTAAGCTGTTTTCTTAATACATATCTACCCTCTGCCTAGGTGATATTCATGAAATAAGGCATAGATAATGCATTTAGTAACACTGAGCTGAATCATGCAAAACATAATTTGTGTGCAATTTTGGGGAGTGTAAAATAAAAGTTGTTTTAAATGTCAGAAAAAAATCCATAAAAATAAAGCATTCTAATCAGAGAAAAAATTCAAAAGCTTGTGTCATAAAGGAAAACAATTTACTTGTGCCGGTACCCTTAATAAGTGCCCCAAAGCGTTCCAGTGCTGCTACATTCTCTAATGATATTACAGTATGTGGCACATCTCATCTAATCTGTTAGTAAAATCCTAAAGTCACTTATGTCAGTCTCTAATGCAAGCCAAATGAGTCTTTCCAGTAATAAGAAGCTTCGCAGAATTAGTTTTCGTTTTGCAGAAAATTGCCATTGGGGCTGGCACTTTTATCTAAAAATTTCACTCGTGCATAAGCAAAAAACTCATATATTATTTGGTTACATTCCATCAGTATGAGAAATAACATTGTGAGAATTCTATGCATGCTAATGATATATAGAAATCCACCTGCTTTCAGATAAAATGAGTTTAATTTTCTGTTGCCCACTGCCTGGTTGGCCTTTCATAAATTACTTATGCACAGCTATTATTAAAATAGAGGGAAAGCAAATTAGAAAGTCCTCCTATCTCTCCACTGGATTTAGCCAAGGCAGGACTGTGACAGCTAGAGTCAGCGTTTTTGAAAAAATTCTGCTCTCTTGAAAAATTTTGCATCTCTATACAATTCTATACCACTGTTGTAAACGTTCTGACCTGCCTTCTTACCAAATTAACCTAAATCCTTTCTATTTTCAACATTAATGGAATCCTCTAGAGTCCTGCTGATATATATTAAAATATATTTATTGGTTAATTTGAATTCCAGCATTTTGTACCTCATTTCCAGCACTCCTGTTAAATCTGAACAGCTTTGAGCTTTAGCATTAAAAACTTACAAATTAAGATACATACAGTACATCTTACAATTATCAGATCAAAACAACTTAACTTTTATTGGAGTATAGAATAGCAAATTTAACTTTCTGATAAAATAGAAAATGAAGGCTGTCTGTGTGAAAGAGTTAATTGGATTTCAATGAGTGTTTTCTAGCTGATGAGGGGGCGTCTTTATTGGCCAATGAATACTTGACCTCTTGGTTTTAAGGACAGGTGAAAAGTTTTTATTTCTAGAGGGTTTTGAAGTCCAAAGTTCCCAATAACTGAAAACTAATTTCTGTTAATATTACTTTGCTCAAGTATGATCACAAGTTTCTTAGAATATATTACCATGTCTTTGAAGCCTGAGTAAGTATTGATGAGGCTCTACCCTTTCATGCCATGGTGTTAAGAGAGTTATCAAAGCACTATTTTGAAAAGCAACTTCAACCGCAGCTCATATTGTAAAAGATAAAATAAAGAACACTCCCAAGCCATTTCATAAAATATATTGATAAACAGATTTTTTTTTAAGGAGAATTGCATCCTGTGTTGGAGAGGATTGGTTATCATACTCAAATAGCATTTAACCTAGTTCTGAAAAATTAAATATGCTCATTAGTTTCTGTTGTTAAGATCTTCATAGTGTTTTGATATAAGCTTTGTACATAACTAAATGGAGTTTTAAAAACAGCAACTTGATAGTATGTTATTAACACAAATAAAATTGCAAATAAGTATTTGTGGTGTATGTGTGGGGTGAAAGTGGAGCTGTCTTAGGAAAGTATGGTGGAATGGGGAAAGGAGACACATACCTCTTTTTTGCCCTCATCTTTGCCCTGAATCCAAACTAGCCATTTTTCTTTCTCTTTGGGAGAAATCTTTCAAACAAATTTAACAAACATACTTATGCTCACATTCAAAATGGATGTTGGAAAAGAATACCAAGCAAACAAAACCTAGCATCACAACTAAAAGGCATACAAATTATTTTAGAAATTTGCTGCTGTAAGGTACCAGAGGAAAGTATTTTCAGGTCTGTCCACAGCGATTTTCAAATGGGGTCATCTCTCCTCCTGTCAAAGTTTAATGACAAAGTGTTGTTCTCTCCTTGAGAGAACTGGATGAAAAATACTATTTGTGTATCCAGCATTATTAGTTTTAAAATTCAGTGTGTAATTATATAGTGTTATGATGCCTTTAAAATAAATCTATTCTGAAACTTGCAAGGTGGAATTCACTAGTGAGATGGAATTCACTAGCAATAGAGTTTTGTCAAATGTATCAAAAAGAATGCAGAGTTTGAGATTTTGCCCTCTCTTGCCAGCTGCAAAGCTGAGGACATGTGGAGCCACTGGGTTTGGTGGCTCCTGCGTTCTGAAGGCAGCGGGGGCCTCCGGGTTTCAACTCCCCGCGGGCCTATTTCCCCGGCCCTGCGGAGAGATTTCTTCACTGCCACAACCAAAGAAAGATAATATATGAGGCGAGTGGACATAACCCCTTTAGGACAAAGGAAATTAACTTTTGATACCCGTGCATTGGTTCAGGACTTGGAAACTCATGGATTTGACAAAGCACAAGCAGAAACAATTGTATCAGCATTAACCACCTTATCAAATGTCAGCCTCCATACTATCTATAAGGAGATGGTCACTCAAGTTCAACAGGAAATAACAGTACAAGAGTTAATGGCTCATTTGGACTACATCAGGAAAGACATGGTCATCCTAGAGAAAAGTGAATTTGTAAATCTGCGAGCAGAGAACCAGAAAATTAAAATTGAATTAGAACAAGTTAAGCAACAACTGATAAATAAAACCAGTCGAATCAGAGCAGATAATAAACTGTATATCAACCTAGAAAGGAGCAGAGTAACAGATATGTTTACAGATCAAGAAAAGAAACTTAGGGAAGCAACCACAGAATTTACCAATAATGAAACCAAAACCAGAGTTATATTTCAGAGACTGGTAACAAAATTGACACCGAAATTGCTTATTTAAAAACCCTAATGGAGTCTAACAAACTTGAGACAATTGGTTACCTTGCAGCCTCAGTGTTTACTTGCCTGGCAATAGCATTGGGACTTTATAGACTCTGGAAGTAACAGTGAAACTACTATATTATGCTCCTACTGCTGCTGCTGTTGACTTCTTAGAAAAAACACTGTGCCAGGATGGACTTACTCTGAACATTGAAAGTTGCAGTAGAAACTTAATACAAGATTATTTAAAGTACATATGGACTAAAGGAAATGTTTTAGAATGGGAAGGTGTATTTTGTCTTTGTTTTTTATATATGTCTTTATTGTATTATGTTGAAAAGATGCCGTTCAAAACCTGATTGATTTGAGATAGACAGGCCTTTTGTCTTTATCCTTTTGATAGCTCATAGAAACTGAAGCAGAGTTTTCTTGTTTGCTTGAACAACTGTAAATCATACAGGATTTCTTTGGTATGTGTTACAAATTTGTTTAGTTATAAATAGGGAATCTAAAGTATAGAGTAATCAAAAGACTGACCTTGTATGGTCCAGCAAGTGAGAATCAGAGGCTCTCCAACTAAATTTCTTTCAAAGAGCTAACAGCTGGGTTGTTATCAAAACAAAACTTTCTGTATTTTGATTCAAAATATCTCAGAATCCTCTTGCCTAAGAAAATTCTTGGCACACTGTAGATAAATATGTGTTGGATTAATAAATAAAGACCATATAGATTCCATGTTTAAAAAAAAGAATATAGAGTCTGAGATCAGTGAGCTACTTGAATCATGATAGTTAATCCTCTGTTTATAAAATACTTAACTAGCTGAAGGTTCTTAGATGTCTTGATTTTTACCTTGGCAGTGGTGGTTTAAGCCAAGAAATCCCACGGAAGACAAATAATTAGTGTGCCACTACTCCCCAGGCATCTACATAAAGTCTAACACCTGCATGAAAAAAGAAGCATCTATTCTTTTAGACAGTTTAAGGTAACAGCATGGTTGGCATTTTGTAGACACAGCTTCCTATCAGTTCTAAGGGTTGTAGGCTGAGAAGAAACTTAAATCTAAATTGAAAATAGAAGATGAATTAAATTATCAGGATAATTCAGGCAAAAAGCTAAAATTAAGTTTTGCAAATAAATCGGTCACATGCTATTCCTCAAAAACTATAGCTTGCTTTTCCTATAGACTGTTTGCTTTGAATTAATTCATCATTTAATTGATCAGTTGTTTCCCTGTAAATTGCTTGAAGAGCAGCATGAATAGTTGAGAAAAGCTAGGAACTTTTGAGTCTAACAGACTTAGATTTGAAACTTGGCTATAACATTACCTAGCTGTGTAGGTACATAACCTCGCTTAAGCCTCAGTTTCTTCTTTTGTAAAAATGGAATAATACCTTACTCACATTTATCAGGAGGATTGAATAAGGTCGTGTATGAAAATGATTGACTTATGAGTATGTAGGTGCTCAGTAAACATTAGGATTTCTTTAGTGCATTTAATCAGCTACAGGTTAATGTAAGACTTTTTAAAACAGGCTTCAGATCTTATACATTTTTGGTAGTATTATAGGTATGATTTCCATATATAACTTCTCTTTAGTCAATTGTAGGTATGTAAAAATTTTGTTGTTGTTGTTGTACTTTAGATATAATATATATTTTTGTAGTGTATTCTTATGATCTCCATAAAACTCCTCAGTATGTACATCCATGAATGAAGCAGAGAAGAGTTTGTTCCTTACAAAAGGACAAGGATTTTGAAAATACAAAAGATTTCAAAACATTCTTAAATAAGAAAATACTTGAGTTGCTCAATGTAGAATATTTGAGAATTATACAGTGATATAAATTGAAAAATGAAAAACTTCTTTCCATATTCCAAAGACATTTGAATATTTCTATACATATCCATATTATTTTATAAAACTGAGATCATATTGTATTTGCTAAGATTTGATAAACATTTCATTTAATAACATATTAGTCCTTCCTCATGACAAATATTTTTATAAGCATAATTTTTAATGACAGCAAAATATTCAGGTGAATGATCTTACAATAATTTATCAAACCATTTACTATTTTTGGATGCTTAGGTTGTTTCTAACTTAGGGCTATTACATAATTTTATATAACTAACAAATTTTTGTCTGCATTTTTTTGTTGTCTTCTTTGGTAACCTAGTTGTCCATGAATATAGGCATTTTTGACCTGTTTAGAATTTAATTCCAAATTCTGCAAGAGTTGTAGCACTTTATACTTCCACAAATAAAATGCAAGGATATACTTCTCAATACCCTTTGCATAAGTTGAGCATGTTATTTTTTAAAACTTTTGTGAATTTAATAAATGAAAAATTCAATTTCTATCAAAAGTGTATGAGTAACGGTTTCTGGTAAACCAAATCAGCACTGGATATTATCAACAAAACAAGGTATTTTATTTGTTTTGACAAAATTTATTTTTTAGATGAAAGGACTTTTAAAATTGGTAGTGGGATTGAACTTTTTTTTTCTATGTTTATTGGAATTTGAATTGTCTTCTTTGGTGGATCATCTTTTCTCATCCTTTTATCATTTATCTATTGGTGTGTTTATCTTATTCTTATTAACTTATAAGAACTATTTATATATTAAAATAAAAACCATTTAGTATTTTGAATTTATTTTTTGCCTTTTAACATTATGATGTTTTAAAATTAATATAGTTTTATGTTTTTATATTAAAAAATAAATCCTTTCCTTTATTTATAATATTATAAACTTCAATACTTATATATATATTACTTTCAAATATTTTACTCATAGAGAGTAGTAAAATTATTGCTTAAAATTAATTCTCCTTTTATAGTTTTTTTTTACATTTTATACAAACTATCTGAAATTTATTTCTGTATTTATGAAGAGATAGGGTGTTAGTTTTATTTTTTCCATACAGTAGGCCAACCTACTATCAGAGAGTTGGTTTTTTCCAATCTCTCATATTGGTTAAGTCTCATGGATTTATGACAGTTTCTGACTTACTTCTCAGTTATCGATTAGATATATTTATCCGTAGATAGTTTTTCCCTAATATTATGCTCTTTTATGCAATACAAATCTTCATCATTTTATCATTGTTTTGGCAATAATAAAATAATAATTGCAATAAATGATAATTATGATTAGGGCAAGAATGATCACTTTACTCAAGTCAGTGCCTCATATGCAAGGTAACCTTGGGTAAGCTACTTACTTACCCATTTGGGGTAAGTAAAGTGGGAAGCATCTGTAAAATGGGCAGAATAGTATCTAGTGAACATTATGGTTTACTCTTCAATAGGCATTCCACTCCAACTCTTTAGTGGCCAGTTATGATAATCTTTTCATGCTTAACAGTGATTGCTTTAGATAAGGTCTTGTCTAAGCCAATTGGGCCAATAAAACTTGAAAAAAGTCTTAGGGCTTCTGGGCAGGAAGCTTCCTGCACTTTAACAGTTGGGTAAAAGTGGTTTTGGTCTGTCTGTCTCTCTGACACACATGCACATTTCCCTTACACATGAACAAGGAATTCCATTTCCTTGTCTACTACTGGCAGTCGTCTTGAGATTATGAGGCAAGCAGCCTGAGGACTACAGCTGACTCAAACAGAGGGAAAAGTTAAGAAAATAACAGAAGGTGGAGCCTGGAGCCCTTATCTCCCTTTGTCTGAAGCCCACACTACTTCTGGCAGGTTACTGTTACTTGCAACTGAAAGCATCCTGATTGATACATATTATCTCTTCCCAGTTTAGTGCGCTTAGCAAATAAAAGCATGATTCCATAGTGCTTTAGAATATCACCAGGAATGCAGCAATATGTGGTTGTCATCATTAAGATGTCATTAGGTACGAAATGTTGCTGTCATTATGCATGAGTTACTTGATCACACATCTCTGTTAGCAAAAATGTTTGAGCATGCAGCTTCAATATATTTGTTTACCAGATGCATTACTGTAAATATCTATGTGATATATAAATAAAAATATATATTAGACATAATATATGTAACATTGAATATTATATACGTTATAAAAATTCACAAAACAGGAAGGAACTCAGAAGAGATAAAGACGAAATAAGTAATTTAAAAATAATTTTATTTTGTTCACTTATTAATGTTACAGAAAACCCTTCCCCACTAATAGCATCATTATTAAATATATTTATTTTATAAAAATATCTACCGGATTGGGCTTCCCTGGTGGCGCAGTGGTTGAGAGTCCGCCTGCCGATGCAGGGGACACGGGTTCATGCCCTGGTCTGGGAAGATCCCACATGCCGCGGAGTGGCTGGGCCCATGAGTCATGGCTACTGAGCCTGCATGTCTGGAGCCTGTGCTCCGCAACAGAGAGGCCACAACAGTGAGAGACCTGCGTACCGCAAAAAAAAAAAAAAAAGAAAAAAAAATCTACTGGATCACACACTATTACCTAACCCTTATCATCTCAGAAAGGTCAATAAATCATGAACAGTTGTCTTAAAAAAAAGTCACAACTGTACGTTAACTTCAACCACTCTTTTAAGTACTTTTTGAAGAAGTTACCAGCAAAATCTGTAATATACCAGGCTTCTCTCTCAATCTAATGTCAGGTATTGTAAAGACTCTATTCTTTAAAGTAATATATGTAGGTATATTTGGCCTCATGCACAAACTGCAATAGGCCATAATATGCTGAAAGCTTGTAGATGAATTAAGGCTTTTCTGTTGACCCTCGGCATTGCTAAAACCACATACCTCCCTCAGCCAAACTGAAAAACCTTTTTTGATAGGTTGACCAATTTAGGGTGTCAGTGTCAACTGTGTATTAAATATTATAGGGTTCTTTTATTCCTTTTAAAGATAAAGATAAATATAAACTCATTATTTCTCCCATATGTCAATAAATTGTCTTATGTCCTCCTGGCATATGAATGCCCTTCACTGGAATACATCAGTTAGATATCAATTGTGAGCCGCTAAAAAAAAAAAAATCTAATTTTTTTTTGGAAAGAACCATCATGAGGTTACATGTCAAAACAATTAAAAACCACCCTAAGAAATAGAATATTCTAGTTGATAAACTGCTATGAATGTAGAGGCTCTTGTTTTTATTCTGGCCCCAGTATTGATTATAAACCTTATAATCACAGTCAGAAGCATAAAACTAGAGTAGTTGGTGCTAATGTGGAAATTGAGGAATAGCAGTGTTAAATCAATGAGACCACTTTTGCCAGTGAAGGGGGGTAGAACTAGGAATTTATCATAGTGTAACAAAACCACATGAAGTATTGCCTTAAATGCTTTCAGCATCAAAAGAGAGCCAGTAATATTATCATTTATTTGTATAAAGATTCAGATGGGTTTTTTTTTTTTTTTTTTTTTTTTTTGCGGTATGCGGGCTTCCCACTGGTGTGGCCTCTCCCGTTGCGGAGAACAGGCTCCGGACACGCAGGCTCAGCGGCCACGACCCACAGGCCCAGCCGCTCCGCGGCATGTGGGATCCTCCCGGACCGGGGCACGAACCCGTGTCCCCTGCATCGGCAGGCGGACTCTCAGCCATTGCGCCACCAGGGAAGCCCTCAGATGGTTTTGAAAAAGGTTAAAATATAGTTATATCTGGGTACTCTGAACTCTTGGAAATGAGTTGTCCTATATAGCCAAACTGTACTGCTTCTTAAGGATTAAACCCTCAACAATCAACCCTTTTATTATATTTTAATTTTTCTAGTGTGAGTTTCAGTCATTTATGTACTAAGCAAACGTTTCCAAGAGTCTTCTGTAAATTCCTATAGACTGTTCCTGTGATGTGTGTAAGACCATTTGCCACATCTGTAAAGAGCTCTGCACTGCTGCCCTTTTTAAATTTGTGCTTTGTTTTTTATGGTGTTTCTATCTTTTCTTTTTCTTCTATACTGTCACATCTTGTTAATATACTAAGTTCTGCTTGTGGGAAATAGCCTTCTACAGCCCTTCTCTCCCTTCCTAATTTGCTGCTTCAAATCAGTTTTGGTCCTGAAACAAGTTAGAAATGTTCATTAACAACTAGATTGGCTTGAATTACTGACATAAATTCTCTCCTATGAGCAGAGTGTGTCAATTTTACTGCCTGTGTGTTATAATATACATTCCAATTACTTAATATTCTTTTCTTGGCTTTGAGATTGGTGAGGAAGCCACAGACCCATGCTTCAGAATGGGTAAATTGTTACTCTGGTGCTCAGTGTTTTCTGCTTTTGACTTGATGGCAGTGGATTCCTTGAAACCTGTCATGTCTCTGTGTTGATTGTTAAGCCTTCACTCATGAAGAATGATTATAATGCATTTCCTGTTATCCCAACTTCTTAAATGAGGTTTTCTCAGAATATAGGATATGAAAAAACATATAAACATCCTTAGAAATACCAGAAAAGAATTCTGCACTGAACACTAGTGACACCTTACTGAATTTTTAAAAATTCCTTTAATCTAAGACCAAATTGCAATGTATTAATTGACTTTGGATTGTTTCTTTTTTACTTCTGGAAATTCAGAGTCGTTGTCTAAATTTTTGACTGAAATAAAGTAAGAAGTAAATAAATGGAAAATAAAATAAAATGTTTTTATTGTTTGTCCCACAATAAATTTTAATTTATTTGACTATTTACCAGAATTAGAGTTGACGGAGTTCACTTGATATTTGAAGTGCATCTTATGATAGATTTTTTTGCAGTTTTAAAATTATTTAAGACCCTTTTTTGAGAAGTTGAGAAGTTACAGAAATGTATAAATCACACAGAATGAAGTCCAATAATACTACTTTCTGTATGCTTTGTATTTTACAATTTCCAAAGCATTCTCTCCATAACTTAATTTTTTAGTTCTCATGAACCATGTCAAGAGGTAAACGGGGCAGTTATTACAACTGTTTTACAGATGAGAAAAATGAGCCACGTTTGCAACTAAGGGACTGACCAAGGAGGTCACATAGCTAGTTTGTAATTGACAGAACTTGGATGTGAATGTGAATATAGTCAGTGCTTTTTGCTCTTCAGATGTTGCCTGGGTGTGGTTCATAGAAGTACTGATATGAAAATGAATGCTTAATAAAAACCTGTTGACTGATTGATCGGTATGGAAGCAAGTCATGTCTAATGGAAGTGAGAAGAGGCTGACAAGAATGTCGGAATCGGCCTGGAGAGGGCCTGGCATGTGCCTGTGCATTTTGTTCTCAGTCACTGCTAGATCCTATTCCTACTTCCATGAAATGACCCAGGAATCATTCTTCCCTGGCAGTGTCTGTAGCTGCTATATGTGGACCAACTTTCCACGGAACTAGGATTAAGGAAGGGCCATAGAAGAGTGATCTCCCCACTAAATAGGCTGATAAAATGTTCAAGAGTCACAGCTGTTAGAAACAGCAGGTCTTTTGTTCCCTGTGCATGTGGAAAAAGATCACTGGAACAAAGTTCCAGTTCTTCAAAATTCAAAGTTCTAGGACTTCAAAGTTTTGTGGGTTTTTTTGTTTTCTTTAATCTTGGGAGAGGACTTTAGAATGATGTGCCACATTATCAATACATACAATATTTTACAAAAATCAGTCCTTTGTCCCCAGAAGATCATTTCCTTTTTTATTTAGCGCAGGACATATCCTAGGAACTTAGTAAAGGGCATGCTACAATATTAAGAATTCTATAATTAATGTTGGCCAGGATTTGAATTTAAATCCTTTACTTTTCAGGGTCTAATTAAACTGAGACATTATTGTGAGTGGAATGAGACATTTTCCTGACCAACCGTATATTAATGGTTTAATGTGTAAGGATTTTATGTTAAAAGTTCAAAACATATTTGGAATAATGCGTTTTCCTTTGAAGTCAGGAAGAGTGAAAAGCTATCTTGCCTTAACATAAAAGGAAATCACCTTTGATAAAAGTGGCCTTATTAGGGCAAATATTATTTTATCTCTTTACAATTCTTAGTAGCTCTAAAATACACCACAAAATTGTAAATATAATTACAAACACTATACCAACATAACTGCTGTAGTTTAGTAAGTTTGGGTTCTAAATAACTAATTCATTTTAGATCAGGTTTTTAGCTGTGAAATTGAACTCTTTGGGGAATGATGTTAATATTTGCAGGTAGCTTAACTGCAAAACTGTCAATATAACGGAGTTGTGTATTCAAGTGCTTAATTTCAGGTTTTATTTGGGCTGTAAAAGGTAGTTTAATATATGTTCTAGAAAGTCAGCTATAAGAAAATAATCATCTGTTGATGTTTACAATGTACTCTAGAAAGGAAATACTGTTCATTTTCTGGCAATCATTTTTTCCCCCCAGAATTATAAATTATATGCATTAAGAGCATTAACATCTTAGATGTCCATAGCAACTTTTCTCTAATAATTCAAGTGCTTTTACGTCTATTATTTCATTGTATGTTAACATCACTATATGTACTTCATTCACAAATCAAACTCACAAATCAATATACTATATGTACTTCATTCACAAATCAATGTTAATTGAAAATAGCATTATAAAATTTAAACTTAAAAGGGAAATGCATAACCTGAAATCTATAAACTATAAAAATTATAAAAAGACAAACCTCCAAAAATGCTCTGTTCCAAAATAATATTCTTCAAATTTCACAAAGATGAAAATATTAGTTGGATCATTTAAAATCCAACTAATATTAAATAAAATCATCAGGCATAAATAAAACAGTAAGAATTGGTGTAAAATAAGCCTTCAGTTTTTTTTTTTTTTTTTTTTTTTTTTTTGCGGTATGCGGGCCTCTCACTGTTGTGGCCTCTCCCGTTGCGGAGCACAGGCTCCGGACGCGCAGGATCGGCGGCCATGGCTCACGGGCCAAGCCGCTCCGCGGCATGTGGGATCTTCCCAGACTGGGGCACGAACCCGTGTCCCCTGCATCAGCAGGCGGACTCTCAACCACTGCGCCACCAGGGAAGCCCTAGCCTTCAGTTTTTATGTAAAAATAAAAGTGTGTTTTCATGCTCATACAAGCTTATAATCTTTTTCTGCCCCACTTCTCTGATCTTAGGAAGAAAGGATCAAATTCTTTTGCTTTTTTCTCTGTTTCATCGAAATAGAAACCATAGATCTTAGGAGAAGGGGACAAGAAAGTGAAACAAAGGGCAAAGCTAAGGGCGAAGTGGACTGAAAAGAAGGCTTCATACATTTCCCCGAATCCGACTGTTCTCTGGAGTTGGCTTATCAATGTCTTGTGTAGTAGTAGTAATAATAGTAGCAGTGGTATAATTGTCAGTCATATAGATATTCTTCCTGAAAATAGAGAAATAGCCTATTAATTTTAGGAAGAGTATAACTTTCACAAAGCCCTCAGATTTAGGCCCAGGGCAGTGAAAAGAATGTCTGAGCACTCAGAAATGTTTAATTTAAGATTGAACTTGGACCATTTACCTTTTTTAAAAAAAATTTATTTTTGGCTGCATTGGGTCTTTGTTGCTGCACGCGGGCTTTCTCTAGTTGCCGTGAGCGGGGGCTACTCTTCCTTGCGATGCACAGGCTCCTCACTGCGGTGGCTTCTCTTGTTGTGGAGCACGGACTCTAGACGTGCGGGCTTCAGTAGTTGTGGTGCGCGGGCTTACTTGCTCCACCGCATGTGGGATCTCCCCGGACCAGGGATTGAACCCATGGTCCCCTGCACTGGCAGGCGGATTCTTAACCACTGTGCCACCAGGGAAGTCCTGGACCATTTACATTTGATTGTCACCACCAGCAAATCCTGAAGTTGAATCTCTTGAAACTTACTATGGTTTCAGCAGCACAAGGGTTAAATTTCCTTCCAACCTGCCCTAGATTCTTCTCAGGAGCTGGGAAGGCAGTTCTCCCAATTCCCACAGCATAAGGCAGAGCTCAAATTCTTCTGTTGAGAACTTATCACTACTCAAACCAAAAGGAAATCTAAAAAAGGCTGCCAAAATGCTTCTCTGCTGCCCCCCCCCGCCACCAAGAGAGATATAAAAATGGCAGAGTTACAAAGCAAACTACAGTGTATGGAATGAATATATATATATATATATATATATATATATATATATATATATATATATATATATATATATATATATATATGAAGAAATTTAAAAAGCCCACCACTTTGTCTTATTTGCATGAGCACAAATCACTTTCAACTTAATGCCAGAGAAAAAGGCAACATTCCCTGTGATGACTTGCTGAAAAGCTCACTGTATTTGTTTGATAATGGATTTTAGTTCATTGTCATGTACTTCACTCTTCATCAGCAGGAGCACTTCAGGGTAAAGAAACAGGCTTTTACCACACTGGAACAAAAGCTATATAAGAAAAAAAAACGTCCTGAGCAGATGGAATATTATTTGCATTTGCACAAATAGTGGTTTTTATCACAATTCATATTACTCCATTGTGAGATAAAGTAAGCCAGATGTGACTACAGCATGCTGCAGATGTAGAATCGGCTTTTTGTTTGTCAGACTCAGAGGTCCCAACCTTATGATCTTTGTACTTGTATATCCATTAGTTTTATTTCAGTTACTTATCAGGAGGGAAAAGAAGAAAGTGGCATTATGTATTTAAGAGGACCATTGCAGAGGGCCAAATTAACTATTTTTTATTTTCATGAGTGAGGATCAAATAGGTTTCAGTTATCTGAATGTCCATCTAGAGTTCTAGATGATGATGTAAAATTAAAAAGCAAAATGTTAAGTGTAATAAAAATTTAGTTCTCTATGATTACATTAAATAATCCTTGACGTATATATATATATATATTTTTAACTATCTCTTATGCAAAGTAGAAAGACAAAGTATTTGACATGATTGAAATAGGATTTTAGGTCTGAAAGGGACCTTTGACACTATAGACCAACTTCCTCATTTTACAAATCAGGGAACTGAGGCTCTGGCACTGAAGTGAGTTGTAGGAACTGGTACAGATAGAACTAAAGCGTGGTCTCCTGACCTTGAATCCCATCATCTATCCATATATCAGCATTTTCTAAAATGTTTTAGTTGGGCTACAAGCTTGAACAGGTTTGATAATTCAGGCTTCAAAAAAAGTTAAACTGGGCTTCCCTGGTGGCGCAGTGGTTGAGAGTCCGCCTGCCGATGCAGGGAACACGGGTTCGTGCCCCGGTTTGGGAAGATCCCACATGCCGCGGAGCGGCTGGGCCCGTGAGCCATGGCCGCTGAGCCTGCGTGCCCGGAGCCTGTGCTCCGCAGCGGGAGAGGCCACAACAGTGAGAGGCCCGCGTACCGGAAAAAAAAAAAAAAAAAAAAAAAAAAGTTAAACTAACAAATTTTTCTCAACCTTTAGTATATGTCATCTCTGTTGTACCTTTCTAAGAGCAGGAAATAATAAACAGCATTTCCCAAAGTCTCTTGGCCTAGACCCCCATTTTCCACAATACATAGCAAGGGTCACTTGTGTAGAATGTTCTTTGGGGGGTTGCAGCAATGGAGTATTACATCTCCTTTTCCCTTCATTACAATGAAAAGACATTGAACACATTTAAAGAAATCACAAGGGAAAAAATCCTCGATGACATCAAATTCTGGTAAAGATAAAATAAAGGTATTCAGTTTAATTAAAAACAATGAGTGATATATTTAAAGCTAGCTAGACATTTTTGATCAGTTAACATTCATTTATTTCATTTCTTAAACAAACCTCTGCTTTCCATGTTATTCACTATGTCTTATTTAAAAAGAGTGTGCTCGTCCGTCCTTACTGATAGTAGGATACTGGCTGCTCTCCATGTGTGTTAACTCAGGGTCTAGTTGGTAACCCAAGAGCCATTTTTATCTGGCTTTGAGATGTTCTCATTCATTTGTCCATTTAATCATGTAATGATATGATTGAGCCCCTAGTATATATCAGGCACTGTGCTAGGCATTGAGACTGTGAAAGTAAATAAGTAGAGCACTTTTCCTCAAGGACCTTACAGTCTAGTCAGGGAGAACCAAATAACAAACAAATAAACAATTATGAACAAGTAAACAAACATACAAAGAAAATATAGTTACAATAAAATACATTATACTATATTCCATACCACATATTATCGTAGAATATTTTCTGATAGCATAATACACAAAAGTGCTTATAACAGGATGCCATGGATGCAAGTGGAAGGGCATATTACACAGACCAAGAGGTCAAGGAAAGCCTCCTGATAGAAAGAACTATCACAACTAAGACCTGGAGGATATAACCAGATGTCAGCTATTGTTAAGCACAATGGGAAAGGGAGAAAGAAAAAACATTCTAAGCATAGAGACTAGAATGTACAAAGACCAAGAGTTGAATGAGGACATGACATGTTCTAGGGATTCTGGTGCTACTGTTTGCATGTGCCGGGGCATAGAGTGTGACAAGGAGGCTAGAAGATATAAGGCTGGAGAATTAAGTGGACACCAGAAGATGAGGCTGTCCTGAACTGTGTTAAAGAGTTGAGACCTAATCCCCTGAACAGTGGGTATGGGAAGCCTCTGAAGGATTTTACTTTGTCAGACAAGTTAAAAGGCTGTGAAATAGGAGAAAAATGGTGGTGAACTGAACATAGTAGTGGTGGAGATGAAAACAAGTGGACAGTTTGAAGAACACTAAGAAGGCAGCATATACAGTTCTTAGGGATGGATGACTTCTGTGGACTGGGAAGAGAGACGACTGTAGATGACTCATGTGGCTGGGGCATCGGTAGGCTACTTTACTTAGTTATATTTGGTTTAGGTTATTTCTTTAACTACCTGACAGCAAAGAAGAAAAAGTACCTTAACTTAGATTTGAAATGATATAGAGTCACAGGGATGCAGTGACCTTCTAAAAGCTGAGGTTAGAAGAAAAATGCTTTTAATCTCTTCTTATTGTAAAAATAGAAATGTTTGTATCATAATAACTTTTCAGCTATAAAGAAGGCTTTTTTTTTTTTTTTTTTGCTGTACGCGGGCCTCTCACTGTTGTGGCCTCTCCCGCTGCGGAGCACAGGCTCCGGACGCGCAGGCTCAGCAGCCATGGCTCACGGGCCTAGCCACTCCACGGCATGTGGGATCTTCCCGGACCGGGGCACGAACCCGTGTCCCCTGCATCAGCAGGCGGACTCTCAACCACTGCGCCACCAGGGAAGCCCAAGAAAGCATTTTAATTTAGTAAATGTGCATAATCTGCAAAAGTAGATGAAGAAAATAATGTCATTTCTCACTTAGAGATAGTTACTACTCTAACATACAGATATTTCTAACTGTCTGAAAGCTTATTTTCTGAATTTAGGAACTGAATTTTGATAGCATGAAATATTTGTATTTCTTTACAATCTTCTTATGTGTACATGTCACAAAATTGGCTTCATATTATATGTGTAATTGTGTCCCAATTTTTTATTTAACATTTTGTTGTATACATTTGTCTTGTGTCATCATATAATCTTTAAAAATGTGATTGTACTGACAGGACAATAATCCACTGTACTATAATTTTTGAACCATTTCCCTATTGAAGAACATTAGGGGTTTTTTTTCACCATAATATATGCTGTGGCAATGAACATTTTTAAATGTAATATTAGCCTTTGATTGTTTTTTAGGATACCTTCCTAGAAGTGGAATTGCTTAATCAAAAGTTACTCACATCTTGAAGTCTCTTATTAGATAGTGCCAAATTGACCTTATACTTTATAACAATATTTTGAGTGTTCCCTGTGTTCCGGGAACATTGTGTTTGAGTGTTCCCAGAAAGCAGAAACATTTCAGAAAAAATGTCTTTAAATCAGGAGTACATAACAGATATTTGAGTTATGGGAAAATGGGTTTTGTTATTCATTTGAAAAGCAGCAGTAGATATACCTGCCATAAAAAACAAGTGCTTAGTGTCTCTTCACACCAACTGAACGTAGAGCATTTACCACAGCCTAACAAAAGTGGAGACAGTGAAAGAGCTCTAGTATGAAATGATCTTATCATTTTGTTATATGGTCAGTGGAGAGTAAATTAGACAATACATGATCAAATGTTTGACTTATATACTTCCACCAAGAAATAAGTCAGACAGAGAAAGACAAATACTGTACGATATCACTTATATGTGGAATCTAAAAAATATAACAAACTCATGAACATAACAACATCTCTCTGTTAGAAGATGAAGAATGGAAGAGCCAACCAAACCTCAAAGAGGTATTATGATTGTGTAATGTTGTTACAGATGACTATACGTACACAAGGTACACAAAGGAGAAGGGCTCTCCACAGGGAGGGAGCAGGAACAAAGCCCTACTCTTTAAATGCTGATGTTTTCAAATCTAGAGGGTTCACCTTCTGCTATCTTTTATTTCTCACTGTATGGGCTATCTGCCAATAGTCTTATCGACTCCAGAGGCAAACACTGGTATAGATATATTAGTCTCAAGCCTATATATCTATTGAATCACCAGAACTGTATTCTTAACTCACTGGATGGCTCCACTTGGATATTCAACACACACTTTATTTTATTTTTAAAGTATTGTTTAACTGAATTATAGTTATACAATATTATATAAGTTACAGGTGTACAATATAGTGATTCACAATATTTAAAGGTCACACTCCATTTATAGTTATTATAAAATATTGGCTATATTCCCTGTGCTGTGCAATATAACCCTGTAGCTTAGTTTATACATAATAGTTTGTACCTCTTTATCTCCTACCACTCTATTGCCCCTCCCCCTTCCCTCTCCCCATGGGTAGCCACCTGTTTTTTCTCTATATCTGTGAGTCTGCTTCTTTTTTGTTATATCCACTAGTTTGTTGTATTTTTTAGATTTCACATATAAGTGATATCCTATAGTATTTGTCTTTCTCTGCCTGATTATTTCACTTAATAACTCCAAGTCCTCCCATGTTGCTGCAAATGACAAAATTTCTTCTTTTATGGCAGAATAGTATTCCATTTGTATATATATACCAGATCTTTATCTATTCATCTGTTGATGGTCACTTTGGTTGCTTCTGTACCTTGACTATTGTGAATAGTGCTGCTATGAACATTGGGGTGCATGTATCTCTTCAAATTAGTGTTTTCGGTTTTTTTCAGATATATGCCCAGGAGTGGAATTGCTCGATCATGTGGTAGTTCTATTTTTAGTTTTCTGAGAAACCGCCATACTGTTTTCCACAGTGGCTGCACCAGTTTATGTTACCACCAACAGTCAACACACACTTTAAATGAAACATGATTTGTTCCCTTCCAATCAGCCTTTCCTCCTATATGTACTTAGATTAACCAGATTTCAGAATCTTCTTAGATTTCTTACTGTTCCTCAACATATAAAATTCTTTGAAAAAAAAATCAATAGGAACTATTTTTTCTCTTTCTTGAATGTCTCTTGAATCTGCCTTTTCCTCCTATTCTTGCTGCTATTGCCTTAGTTCACGCTTTTATTATTTCTTATTGAGAATATTGCTCTCTAATGGTACAGAGCAATGTAGCATAGGTATGGTAATGTAAAAAGAATATAGGCTTTGGAGTTGAACCTTTGGAATATCATTTCCAACTCTTAATGTTTAAATAAATTTTTTGAAGTTACTTAATTTATTTGGGTCATGATTTTTCCCTCTGTAAAAGGAGGAATCATAATATTTACTTTCAGGGTTATTGTAAAGATTTAATATTATAATGTACATAAAGTAGCCAGTACCATGCCTAGTATGTAACAGCTGTTTAATAAATGACAGGTACCTTTTGTATGCAGTTGTAGTGTGAAATAAATGCAATTAAGAGACAAACAAAAGAAGAATGATATTGACACATGTAACTGGGAATTTCAGGACACTGTCACCCAGGGCTGATACAATGTTGTAGAGCTCTTTTTTTTCTTTTCACCTGTATTTTTTCTCATATGTTGGCTTCTATTTTACACAGACTCTTTCTGTGTAATGGCAGGATGGCTGTTGGGAACTCTCAGCCTACATCTTTAGACTATGTTTACTGAAAGGATCCATGGCTTAACCTCAGGAAAGAACTCAGATTGGCTCTGCTTGAATCACATGCTTATTCATGAACCAATTGTGCGTCCCAGGAAATGCAGCACTAAAATTGACCCAACCTTGTGGTTCTGTGGGACACTGATTGACAGTCCCACCAACACTGCACAGAGTGGAGAGGAAGTTCTCACAAGGAAATGAACACTTTCAGACAAAACAACATGCCCACCATACCTTCCCTACCCAATCTCCTTGTCTCCAGTATTTCTATCCAGCATATCCTCCGTGAGATAAGATTATTTTTCTAAAACGTAGAATGTATTATGTAACTCTCAAAACCTTAAAAAACTATACTCTGCTTAGAGAACATAGCACCAACTTCTTTACAGGGCTTCAAATATGCACACTATTTGACCTCAGCAACCTTCCATTCTTTCCCACTGTGTACCACCAATACCATCCAGTCCCTCAACACGCACTGAGTTTTCCCTCTTCTTGCTTTTGCTCAAACTCTCTGCTTGGAATGACTTTAGTTTCCATCTTAGCATGGGGGTAGCCAATTTGTTTTTCTAGACTGCAGTGGATTTAATTCTTCTAGTTTACCCAGAGCTCCTCTTTCTAGGAGAACCTGCTTCTCTCCCTTTGCAATGATGTGTTTCTGAAAGCCTTGCCAATCACCGACCTATGCCATATACATCATCATGCTTGTGGCTCCAATGATTGATCCAAGGATGAGCAAGTAACCCCAGCTGGGCCAGTTGGAGTCCTTCCAAGGTTGAAGGTAGGTAAGGGACACCCTTTCCTTCTGAATCATTACTTCGGAATGACGTTTAGCCCAAAGCTGCCAGTGACCCTGTTCCCTATGACAAGGAGAAAGCTCACATGTAGTAGGAGACAATGAGGCCAACATGCAAAAAGAATCAGATAAGAGAGGTGGGGGACTAAGGGAGTCAAGGTGCTCCAGTCCTTGTTCTAATAGTGGTAGACCATAATCTCCTTTTTCCCCTTAAACCACTTTGAATTGAGTCTCTGTCACTTGAAAGGAATAGTCTTCAGGTCCACATTAAATATTTCTTCCTCTATGCAGCCTTTCTAGACTGTAACCTTATAGACCTGCTTTATTATACAATTACCATCTGCTTTTTCCAAAGGTATAGTTAAGTATTTACTTAGTCCACTAGGTTCAATCATTCAGTAACATTTACCAAATGTTACCATGTTTCCCACTGGGCTAGACTGGGAGCTTGTCTCTTACCCCACTCAGCACAGTGCCTAGTACACAGTAGAATTTTAAAAAATGTTTATTACTTTGAATTACTAAATGGTGGTCAAAGAAGGATTTTCTTCCCATTGTGTCTGATGACATGTATTTCTCTCTCCATTCAGGTTCTGCACTGGTAATAGAATCACAAATGATCTACAATATTTCACTGAAAATGTAATTTTTGAAAAATATGTGAACAAGTGGAGAACATAAGCTACATTGGAAGCAGAAAAGGTTAGTTTTCAAATAATGAACTTAAGCCATTTCTGGGTCTTACCTCTAAATAGCAGGTACAAATTGGTTTATTTGCATTTTCTTGGTTAATTACACATTTTGGAATGATCTTTCCATGTGGAAGTCATTGATAACAGGATCTAGTGCCGGAGACCAAAGTGCCATTAGCTTCATTAAATTGAAGCATTTTCAGAGGTTGGAGTCAAAGCCTGGGAATTAGAAATTGTGGGTCTTAATTACATCTTGGTCACAGATTGGTTGTTTTCTTAGAAGCATACAACCTCAAAAAATTCAAGTGCCTGTAAAATGAAGATGAGAATCTTTGCCTCCTTCAACATCAGGCTTCTACATGGTTTAATGAAATATTACCTATACATGCCTTTGATTTCCGAGGATGGTGTGCCTTACTTTCCTGAGCTCTTAAATAGAGTGGCCATGTAGCATCATGGACGAACAGGTAAATTAAGGCCTCTGGCATGGTGGAAAGCAAAGTCTAGGTGTTTGTAAGAGAGGCTCAGAAACAGGAGAGGGAAGGGAGCCACCCTGAATTGGTGGCTCCTCTCCACGAACTGCATGTTAAGCAAGGGTCTTTACTTATCTGTAATCCTTAGAAAATTTTATGAGATAAATAGAGAACACATTTTACCCATAATGAGACCAAACTTCAGATACCTTAAATAATTTTCTTCAGGGTCACACAAACAACAACTGGATGATGGTCTGTGTGCTGGTCTTTGTAGAATTAATTATGCTGTCGGAAGGCTGTGCTTTTGGTGCTGGCATATTAAGCCATTTACTCATAACAGTTAATAAAAACTAGGTGCCTGTTTTGGACATTTTTTCCAAAGTCGTGCTATACATTTTATGATTGATTACTGTCAACAATAAGAGGAACTTTGAGCTTCAGCGTGTTTTTGCTGTATCAGAATGGCTCATAAATTTAAAAAGTTAGCCCTTGAGTTTGTCTCTAGATGGTACTATAGGAATGCTGTGGGCATTCTTTCTCGAAGTACAGATTAGGCATCGATTCACTTGTGAAGCTTGCTGAAAAAAACCAACCCTGGAGCCATTTCATGTAGATTCTCATTCTGAAGAATGTGCGTGCGTGTGTGTGTGTGTGTGTGTGTGTGTGTGTGTTTACATGCTCTTCTCTGAGATAGGGAGATAGTGATCCAAGAATGACAGGTTTCCCTGGGAGAAGACTAAAGCCAGTCCAGTCCAGGGGAGGTGCATAAGTGTGGGAAACTCTATGAAATCTAGGTTATCTGTAAGGTATCCTGGAGTCCTTAAACTCTCCCTCCAGTTGTACACATTTCTAAATTGGCTTTGGAATTGACCCGTTCTTCATAAAACTTGTGTGGCAGAGACAACACCTGGTCCTGACAGGTTATCATCTCTCATCCGGGAGCATGTTCAAGTCAAAATAGCTAACAGAGGGGAGGAGAGAGCACTCTGGGTGAACATGGGAAGCAGCGAAAGTGAGAATCCTTTGGCAACAAGCCCAAAACCTTACCACTAAGGAGGCTGCACCCCTTTCAACCACCAGATAAGACAGGATAATACCTTCATGTTTCACTTGGCCAGTTTATAATGTGGCACTCAAAGGGAAGCAAGTGTGTCAAGCTGGTGTCTGCATTATCTGATTTCCCCCGCACTGCCCCTGCCGTCCCCTATTGTGTCAGAAGTGCATTACTTGTTGGAGCAGTGAGGCTCAGCAAACCTGGAGAGTGGGGCTGGGAGGATTATGGGGAAGAGCAGTGAGGCTCAACTAATGTGGGGGAGTGGAGAGAGGCAGGGACACATATAACAACACAAGCTCTGCTTTGACTCACATGACCAAATCCAGCTGAAAAGCCGGTTCAGATTTTAGTGTAACAACTCTATTGGCAAAAGACAGCAAGGGTTTTCCCCAAGCTGTTTCTTCAGAATTCAGAGGAAACAGTGCTAGAAGGATGTAAATACTACTCTCTTAATTTATTTTATTAAAAAGAAGTTTAAGTGTGTGCGTGTGTGTGTGTATACACATGTGTGTGCACTCATTCATTCCTCCCTACACTGGCATGGAAACATGGAAGGAGTCTCTCTTGGAAATGGCCATAGAGTGCTATAGGATAAAGCTATTTCACTGATATTTTTCTCGTCCATAACACACAGAATTTAATCTGATGTTCCTTTCCCATGGAAACTGGCAATATTCAAACAATATAGCATGGGTGTCTGATGAGGATTAGGGTGTATGAGGGTCCACAGCTTAATTTGAGACTATATGCAAAAGTCTATATGCAAAAACAAACAGTCTGTGGCATAGCCCAAACAAGTATAGATTGACTATGGATTCTGAACAGTTCATACAATCATTATTAATCAGTATAGGTATAGTAATCACATTGATTATGAAAACTGATCTTAGGGACTTCCCTGGTGGCACAGTGGTTAAGAATCCGCCTACCAGGGAGATCAGCTCGGTGCTTTGTGACCGCCTGGAGGGGTGGGATAGGGAGGGCGGGAGGGAGACGCAAAAGGGAGGGGATATGGGAACATATGTATATGTATAACTGATTAAATTTGCTAAATAAAAAAAAAGAAAAAAAAAAGAATACACCTGCCAATGCAGGGGACACAGGTTCCATCCCTGGTCTGGGAAGATCCCACATGAGGTGGAGCAACTAAGCCCATGTGCCTGCGCTCCTAGCACCTGTGCTCTGCAACAAGAGGAGCCACTGCAATGAGAAGCCTGCGCACCACAAGGAAGAGTAGCTCCCACTCGCCGCGACCAGAGAAAGCCCGCGTGCAGCAACAAAAAGACCCAATGCAGCCAAATAAATAAATAAATAAGTAAATAAAATTTTTAAAAAAGAAAACTGATCTTAGAAAACCATAGGGATCATTTAAAATATTGAGGTTTAACAAGTTTAAATAGATCAGATCATAAGTGATGCCCTTTTCCTCATCTCCTTATGAAAGAAAAATTTAAATTCTTCAGGTGAGCATACCTGAAGAAAGTGCACAGTAACTTTTACTAGAGAATTCAACTGTACTTTTAAAATGAACATTAAACAATAATAAACTAATAATAAAACAGCTACCTTTTACTGAGTAACTACTGTGTACCTGACATAGTGGTGTTTTACATATATTATCTTAATTAATTCTCTCAAAAGCCATAGAGCTTAATGCTTAATGCTGTTAGTATCCCCCTGAAGCCTAGAGAGTTCAAGTTCACACAGCTAAAATAAGTGGTAGATTTAGGAATGGAACCTATAAAAGCCTGATCCCTGGAACCTGGCTCTTAACCATTACTCTATCCTAGAATCACAAACACCTTCAACATAACCCAGAGATGTAGCAAGAGGAGTTAAGAGACTTGTCATTTTGGGCTTCCCTGGTGGCGCAGTGGCTGAGAGTCCGCCCGCCGATGCAGGGGACACGGGTTCGTGCCCCGGTCCGGGAAGATCCCACATGCCGCGGAGCGGCTGGGCCCGTGAGCCATGGCTACTGAGCCTGCAGGTCTGGAGCCTGTGCTCCGCAAAGGGAGAGGCCAAAGACTTCTCATACTGATGGGTCTAGGATGAGGTTTTCCAAATTCATAAATTAGGGTTGTTCAGTAGATCACATAACTTCATTAAAGTAAATCAAGTAATCCTCCTTGCTTGCTAGGCTGATATTTATAAAGGATGGGCCAGGGAGATAGATTTCCAGTTAAAGTTTGTTCCAAGCATGGCTGTTCCTATAAACTTATATAAGGTAACCATCATCCCACTGTCAAAAAGACCCCAGAGAAACCTTACTACAATCTCTTTAGGTTATTTTTAAATGAAGAATTGCTATTTAGAAAAGAAATATACTTTCACTGTAAAAAAAAAAAGAAGAAGAAATATACAGATATATTCAAGAAAAAAAATCACCCATCCATAACCCCATCACTGTTTAATTTTGTTGTTCTTATATTCTCCTAGTTTCTGTGTGTTCATACATAAATTTCTACTGTTTTTTGTAATTTATTTAGTTATTTATTTAGTTTTGGCTGCGTTGGGTCTTCGTTGCTGCACACGGGCTTTCTCTAGTTGCGGCGAGCAGGGGCTACTCTTCGTCGCATTGCACGGGCTTCTCATTGCGGTGGCTTCTCTTGTAGCAGAGCACAGGCTCTAGGTGCGTGGGCTTCAGTAGCTGTGGCTCGCGGGCTTAGCTGCTCTGTGGCATGTGGGATCTTCCCGGACCAGGGCTTGAACCCATGTACCCTGCATTGGCAGGCGGATTCTTAGCCACTGTGCCACCAGAGAAGTCCCATAAATTTCTTTTTTTTTTTTTTTTTTTTGCGGTATGCGGGCCTCTCCCGTTGCAGAGCACAGGCTCCGGACGCGCAGACTCAGCGGCCATGGCTCACGGGCCCAGCCACTCCGCGGCACGTGGGATCTTCCCAGACCGGGGCATGAACCCGTGTCCCCTGCATCGGCAGGCGGACTCTCAGCCACTGCGCCACCAGGGAAGCCCATAAATTTCTATTTTAAAATAAAAATCAGATACACCATAATATTATTTCATTTACTGTCTTTTCCTGTCAATATATTAATGTATGATTTAGCAGCCACAACCCAGCTTCACATCTTATGAATTGTGAAACTTTAGGAAAATTGTTTAGTTTCTAAGTGCCTCAATTTTCTTTTTTGTAAAATAGAGATAATATCAATATAATGTTGCCATAAAGGTTTATTTTTAATATTTGAAAAATGCTTAGGGCAGTGCCTGGCACAAAGTATTATAAAATAAATACCGGAGAAAAGTATGCACACCTTTTAAAGAATTCTTTCTGGATTCTTTTCTTACCTTCCAGAAAGAGTCTACCAATTGATATGCTTAGAGCACAGCATGTGAGTGGAGTACCCATTTTCCTGCTCCTATGGCAGAGTGGTTAAGAGTGTGGGAGGTCAGGCCAAAATCTGGCTCCATTGTCCAGTAGCCATGTTATCCTGGGAAAGTTGCTTGACCATGCTAAGGGTCACTTTCTTTTTCTGTAAAATGGGAATGACAATAAATATCTACTTTTTAGGATTGTTAGGAAGCTGAAATGAGATGATATAAGTGATTAGCACAGTGCCTCACATAGAGAAAGGGATCAATAAATGCTAACTATTAGTCTATGTTTGCAGTCCCTCCACATTAAAGATAAGGAAAAGTAGGACCAGTAAGTATGTCATCCATGGCTGAAGAACTAAAGTAATAAGCCAAAATGATACAGGAAATCCAGTGAGAAGGATATTTCTGGTTCGAGGTGATAAATTTTTTTTGAGCCTTGCTGACCAATATGGATATCTTTAAAATAATATATTTCCAGGATGCCTTCATGTGGCTAGTGCTCAGCATATATTCATTAGTGACATGAACAGTGGCACAGAAAGTATGCTCATTAAACTTGCTAGTGTGAGGGAGTGAGGGCATGAGTTTCACCTTGAAAGAAAGAACCAAGAAAATACGATTCTACCAGGAAAGGTGATAGTAGTCTACTTGAAGAGAAAAATCAGTTGCCCAAGTACCACGTGCGAAATGAATGATTATGTTCAAACCAAGAAGAAAAAGCTCTATCAGCCAATCTGTGCAAAACAACTGTATGATGAATGTAATTCTACAGATTAAGTTAACCCGAAAGCCTTGAGCAGATAGACTGAGAACGGGGTGGTGTCCTGCTCTTTTGGGGCACCACTGATCAGCCTTTCAGATAAGTAACAAGATAGGATTGGGTTCCCTAATTAGGGATGGTCTTGCAGAGTGTAGGACTTCATCAGATGGCACCTACAATACAAATGGCTAAAAAAAAAAAAAAAAAAAAGAACCGCATTATTCACTTTGAGGAATTTGTCAGACATTTTTGTTATTTTTTAAGCACAGGCAAGACTCTCTTCGGAAGTATACAGTTGTTTATTTCCACTGAGATTAGAACAATAGGAAGTGGATTTCAAACTGCAGCATGGAAGATTTAAGTTAGAATGATTAAAAAACAAACTTACAAGTAGTGTGAAATGTAAAACACTGCAAATGATTACCAAGTAAGACTATGTAATCTTTTCAGAATTATTTAAAATAAGACTTTTTTGTATTAGTTTCAAATTATTTTCGTAGGTCTTAACTAAAGGCAGGAGAATAGGCTGGGTAGACTCTCAAGATTCCTTTCTATGATTTGATGATAAAAAAGACTTGATCCTATAAAGATTGCTCTGGCTTCTTTTCTATTGAGGCTACCCAAGGAACAGCTGTTGCCTTGACAACAAGGGACAGTCTTAGGTTCCTCATATGCTAGTAGGAAAATGGCCAATTTTCTTGTTCATAAGAGAAAACTGTTAGTTAATGTGTGCATCTCTTTCTCTCTCTCCCCCACCTGTCTCTCTTTCACTCTCTCTGTCCTACCATTATTAGCCACCCTTACATGAACCTCAGTGAAAGTTAGAGTTCAAAGACGATGAGAAAAAGGTGGTAGAATAGTTTGTATTTTCAGAAATACTCACCGAAACTTAAGAAACTCATTCACAAGAGACTTTGGAGTAAGGTAATGCTATAGGAATACCAAGAGATCAGCCTTCAATGTGTAGAGAAGAAAAACAACAGATGACATAAAATTCTTAGAATGTGGGCAGACACACTGAACAGATTCCAAGAGGAAGGAATCAATACACCTTCACTGATGTCTCAACATGGGATGAATGACATAACCACCACTTCCAACTATCTAGGTAAACGTATACAGACATCACCCACTTTTGACTAAACTGAGTAGATTGTATACAGACCTAGTTTTACATAAGATTTATGTGAATAATTCTACAGAACATGGTAGAAGAACAGCAGTTATTTCATACACAATTCACTAAAGTAATAGGCAACAATTAGTTCCCCTAGGGCAAAAACCTTAGGATAATACCTGCTTTCTCCTTTGCTACCTGAAATGTAGCCAAATGCAGGCTAGGAAACAGATTGACAACTGATTAAAAAGCGCTTTGAGTAAACTTACCCATATATTATGTGGGGAGCTATAGCTCGTTGAATTAAAGTAGGCCAACTCTCTGCAGGGTCTCTTAAAGCCTCAACTATAAAAAAGCCAAGTTTGTTAGCCCAGTGCTTTTTCCATACAGCAGCATGGAAGGTTCAAGCTGAAGCTCTGTACCAGCCTTGTTTTTATACTGAGCTCAAATGGATGGTGTGTTACAGTATCAGGACAACACACATTTTCTTGTATGTTTACCCTACCTTTTTCTACATAGTGATTATACGGTGGGTGTGTTTTTTGTTTGCTGTTTCACCACTCCCCACTACCTCCCAAGGATTTTTTTGGGGGGGTGGCAGTGGTATTATTGTTGTTTAAAAGTATTTTTCTTCTGGTTATAAAAAAATTCAAGCTGTTGTAAAGAATATGAAAAAAGTTCACAGAAGACCAAAGAAGGAAATGAAAGAATCTTGGTATTGTTTTGAAGAGCAGTACTGAAAGCAAAGAAAGCCAATACCAATATTTTTTTTACTAACTGCTGGGATAGCATAAGACACAGGATATTACTTCCTGCCTGTTTTCTTTATTTTTCTGTGTCTACCATGGTCCCGGGAGAATAACACTCTAATGATGTGCAAAAACATGCAGGTACCCGTAGGCGATGCTATATATTCTGATGACGTAGAGTGGGATTGTCAAGCACATGAGAGAATATATAAGGTTTGAAAGGCTAAGCAAAACCACATTTACACTTTGATGAGATAATGTTAAGGATATTTTGAAAACTCTGCTACTTGTGGCACAATATTGCTGGCAGATTTTGGAGCTAGCTTTTCTCATCCCAAGCCCACTGGTCCCCATTCTCACAGAAAAAGACCATCCTCTTGGTTGGTCCCACTTTTATTTATTTATTTATTTTTTTGCGATACGCGGGCCTCTCACTGTTGTGGCCTCTCCCGTTGCGGAGCACAGTCTCCGGACGCGCAGGCTCAACGACCATGGCTCACGGGCCCAGCCTCACAGGTCCAGCCGCTCCGCGGCATGTGGGATCCTCCCGGACCAGGGCACGAACCCACGTCCCCTGCATCGGCAGGTGGACTCTCAACCACTGCGCCACCAGGGAAGCCCGGTCCCACTTTTAAACAGTCACAAAGTCTTATCTTCTGCCTTTTTTCTCTTTCCCTATTTCAGACCCTCATTACTGATCCCTTTTTTTTTGCTTTGTGTTTTTTTTTTTTTTTTTTTTTTTTTTTTTTGCATTACGCGGGCCTCTCACTGTTGTGGCCTCTCCCGTTGCGGAGCACAGGCTCCGGACTCACAGGCTCAGCGGCCATGGCTCACGGGCCCAGCCGCTCTGCGGCATGTGGGATCTTCCCGGACAGGGGCACGAACCCACGTCCCCTGCATCGGCAGGCGGACTCTCAACCACTGCACCAGCAGGGAAGCCCTACTGATCCCTTTTCCATTCATCTCCCCCATTTAAAATTATTCAGTGTGTCCCTATTGTCTATAAGAAAATATCTTTGTGTTGTGGTACCTTTCAATTCTCCCTGCCTCATCTCATGTTACTCTCCCAGGCAAATGCTACCCTCAAAAGTCACCCCAGGGCTTCCCTGGTGGTGCAGTGGTTGAGAGTCCGCCTGCCGATGCAGGGGACACGGGTTCGTGCCCCGGTCCGGGAGGATCCCACGTGCCGCGGAGCGGCTGGGCCCGTGAAGCGTGGCCGCTGAGCCTGCGCGTCCGGAGCCTGTGCTCCGCAAGGGGAGAGGCCACAGCAGTGAGAGGCCCGCGTACCACAAAAAAAAAAAAAAAAAAAAAAAAAAAAGTCACCCCATTCCCCATTCAGTAGTGTTGAACTACTTGTAATTTCTCACTTCTCTTCACCTCTCAGGCTCAAGATTTTCCATATTATTACCTTTTTATTGTTATACTCTCTACCTGGAATACACTTTCACCTCAGCTTTTCGCCAGGAACATTTATATCCCCATCTTTGGAGTTTCAGATAAGACCTTATTTTTTTTTATAGAGTGCATATATTTTATTGTTTTCTCATTGGCTACATTATTTTTTTAATTTTAATTTTATATTGGAGTATAGCTGATTAACAATGATGTGTTACTTATAGGTGTACAGCAAAGTGATTCAGTTATACCCATACGAGTGTCCATTCTTTTTCAAATTCTTTTCCCATTTCGGTTATTACAGAATATTGAGCCAAGTTCCCTGTGCTATACAGTAGGTCCTTGTTGGTTATCTATTTTAAATATAGTAGTGTATACATGTCAATCTCAAACTGCCGATCTAGCCCTCCCCCCGCTTTCCCCCTGGTAACCATAAATTCGTTCTCTAAGTCTGTGAGTGTTTCTGTTTTGTAAATAAGTTCATCTGTATCATTTTTTTAGATTCCTCATATAAGCAATATCATATGGTATTTGTCTTTCTCCATCTAACTTACTTCACTTAGTATGATAATCTCCTGGTCCATCCATGCTGAGCAAATGGCATTATTTCATTATTTTTAATTTCTGAGTAATAATCCATTGTATATATGTAGCACATCTTCTTTATTCATTCATTGATCGATGGTCATTTAGGTTGCTTCCATGTCTTGACTATTGTAAACAGTGCTGCAATGAACAATGGGGTGCATGTATCCTTTCAAACCATTGTTTTTTCTGGATATACACCCAGGAGTGGGATTGCTAGATCATATGGTAGTTCTATTTTTAGTTTTTGAAGGAACCTCCATATTGTTCTCCGTGGTGGTTGTATCAATTTATATTCCCACCAACAGTGTAGGAGGGTTCCCTTTTCTCCACACCCTCTCCAGCATTTATTGTTTTGTAGATTTTTTGATGATGGCCATTTTGACTGTGTGAAGTGATACCTCATTTGCATTTCTCTAATAATTGGTGATGTGGAGCATCTTTTCATGTGTTTGTTGGCCATCTATCTGTATGTCTTCTTTGGAGAAGTGTCTATTTAGGTATTCTGCCCATTTTTTGATTGGGTTGTTTGTTTCTTTCACATGAGCTGCATAAGCTATTTGTAAATTTTGGATATCAATCCCTTGTCAGTCGCATTGTTTGCAAATATTTTCTCCCATTCTGTGGGTTGTCTTTTCGTTTTGTTTATGGTTTCCTTTGCTGTACAAATGCTTTTGAGTTTAATTAGGTCCCATTTGGTTTTTTGTTTTTGTTTTTATTTTCATTACTCTAGGAGGTGGATCAAAAAAGATCTTGCTATGATTTAGGTCAGAGAGTGTTCTGCCTATGTTTTCCTCTAAGAGTTTTATAGTATCTGGTCTTACATTTAGGAGGTAAGTCCTTATTCTAATGGTGTGACTGCTCTGCCCTGATCCCCTCCCACCTGGAGACAGACATGCTTCCCTGATGAGTCTTGATAACTTTGCCATACTGTGTGCACTTGGTATGCTTTAGCTCATTTAACAAAAGTTCTGGAAGGCAGCATCCTACTAGTTTTGCTCACTGATACATATCACTATCACTTACTACAGAGAGCATGTCACACATTAGGTGCTCAATGACTATACAATGAGAATGAGTGAATAAAGGAATGAATGAATGTCTACTGTGTGCCTAGTGCTGGGGAGCCAGTGTTAAATCAGCTAGACCTCTCTGACCTATGTTGCTTACAATGTAATAGGGGGACTCAGGGAAGTAAACAGAGGAAATGTCATGATAGCCAAAATATGATGCCAGGGGAAATGTATATAGGTCAGGGAAGGTTGACATTAGCTGGGAAAATATGGGAAGAGTGCCCAGGCAGCAGGAACAGATGTGCTAAGGCTTAAAGTGAGAGAGAACTTGAAGAAAAGGAAACAAATTCACTCGGGCTAGAATTCCCAGTGTGAGATGAAGAAGAGTGAGAGACGAGATGGGGGAGGGAGAAGGCCCAGTTCATGAGGGTCTCAGAATCCATGTTAGGGAGGCCTTGGAGAGCTGGGGAGGGATGACGTGCTGAGATTTGCGGGTTAAAAAACTCATTTTGGCTGAGCCGTGGAGATGGTATTAGAGAGATCAATTATGGAGGCAGTTACCTGTTAGGAGACGGCTTTTGTCGTCGGTTTCTCCACTTGATGGTAAACTCCTTGAGGGAAAGGATAATCACTTTTTCAATTTTGTAAATTAAGGGCTTAGGTCAATGTTTCTTTAATGAATGACAAACTCTACATATGTCAATTATCATACCTCAGAAAAACAAAAATAAAAAAGCCCCTTCTTTTAAGAAGTTGCATCCCCTGTGGCTCATCTAGTCATTGGGTCAATATAACTACCTCCAGGTAAGCTAGTTACACAAAGGAGATTTAGTGGCACCTCCACCCTGACCTTGCTCCTGATAGATACATAAGTTGATTTATATTACCTTACCTTGCCTATATTATAACTGACCATTTAAATTGTATTTTTTTGGTTTTTTCATGAAGATGTCATTCCTGGATTAAGATCATGGCTTTTCCATGTTGCATAACCTACCTAAGAATAATCCATGCAACTCTGCTTCTTTGTGTTTATTCAAAGACTGGTGAAAGAGTTAATGAAGATATGAATTAAGGAAAGCATAAATGATAAAATAATCATCTGAAAGGTTACTTCTGACTTCCCTGTATTTGTATTAGAATCTAGTCATTAAAGTGATATAATTCACTGAATAAAATCATTTTATTAAGCCTTTGGTCAGCAGATTATTAATACCTATATTATATATAGAACTCATCTAAAATTAGTAATTATAGCTCTCATTTTTCTTTTGATACAATGAAAAGAGTAAAAGAATTTTCAAAGTATGTGAAAGGACTTTGTGAAATAACATCACAGTTAATCAAAATTTAATACAATAAACTAATAAAATAGTAAAAATGTTCTAATTTAATATTAGTAGTAAATGTCTTCTCCTTATCCTTATTTTATAGACAATGACACTTTCAAAGCATTATACATTTGTGAGCTAATAACATATCACAAATCTGCAAAAATATGAAAAGCCAAAAAAATTGATAACTTCTGATTCAGATTATATGTCAAGTTTCATTATTGTGTTTCTAGTAAATAAGTAATATAAATTAACTATTTGTAGGGTGGTGGGTGATATGGATTATTTTTCCTGATACCTAATCAGAGTCCCTACTTTTCTAAAGCTTTCAGTCTTTCATGATTCACAATGAAACATTAATTTGTATGGTTCACTTAATCAGATTCAACAAACTTTGTTTATAAAATTCCACATACTTAAGTTTTTTAGCATATGTTATCTTCTAAATGGTTAATTTACATGTTGATCTATCCATGACAATCTTACATTTAAACTTTCATTGTTAATTATTATCATTGTTATGGTTGCTTCACATTAATAGCAACTAACAGTGTTTAGAAGAATAAAAGGGACTCTGATTTTGCATCTGGATGTTTTTTAATGGAATGACACAGAGTTCTGTGTCACACCAAAGATTTTGTCATTTTACAGTGAGAATGAGCTGGGAGAAAATAGTTGTTAATAGATTGTTAGGTTGGTATTTGGGCCACAATTATTTCTGGGGGGTTTTCTCCTTAAGAACATCTTTAATGCTGCACCCAGAGATTTGACTCAGATGTCAGGAATAATGAGCTTCATTATAAAGTAGACCTTGATGATAGTTCTGGCTAAAAAAGAAAGAAAAGATTGAAAAAAAGAGGTATTTGTGGTACTTTACATAGACAGACATGTAGCACCATCTACTGGATTAGAAAAACTGAATAAAATCTGTATTTCCACTAGCAAAAGTATGAAACTATGAATATCAAAGCCTCCTATAGCTTGATAGGAATTGGTTTAGCCAATTCTTTTGATTCTGATGATTGTTTTACTAGTAGATGTGAGTACTTTGCTATATAGGGCCTTCTTTTCCCCTTTGTCTTTGCATCTAGGAATTTTTTTTTTTTGCATCACGTACACACACACAGACACACACACACACACACACGCATATCCCATTGTACCCAACTAAATCATGTAATTTTTTTTACAAGGAAGTGGTTGCCATTGGCAAAATAAATTTTGTGAATGTAATTTCCCCGAAAAGGATATTAGAAAGTCCGTAATTAAGGAGGTCTTTCCTTTTCTCTGCAGTAGAAAATGTTTTCTTTAAATATAGTTATGGCCTCCTGTTATCAGAAGAAATAAATCCTTAAAAATAATCCATTCAATAATTCATTAATTCAGCAAGTATTAATCAAGGGATTACTATGTTTCAGCAACAATGATAAGAACATTGAAAAAACAGAACAGTGATTTCAAAAATATTGCATAATATTTGGCTGTGAGGTAAGTGTTCCTTTGTAAAGACTTACATCCATCTCTTTCATTAACTGAGCAGCCAATTATCCGATATAGCCTTGTAAAATGTACAAGTTTGCAAAATGTTATAGATACTGGTCAAAATATTCAGCACTAAAAACATGTTTTGTAAAGGGAGGGAAACTGGAACAGAACAATTATAAGACCCTTCTGACCTTTCAATGAGACTGTTATCTCATTATCCAAGTCATTAACTATTTCATAATAAAATGAATTTCCTCAGGAGGGAGTGAGTACCTTGGCAATACAATAGCAGTGTAAAAGCATTGCATGTTGCTGAGGTGCATGTTGTAGCCAGGGGCTATCTTGGAAGTTTCTTCTAATTCTGAGGTTATATAAATGCTCTGAATCTAGTCATATGGAACTATATTAAGAATGAATTACATAAAAGAAAATCTGAGTAAATGGAGACATTTACCATATTTCTGGGTAGGAAGACAATACAATAAAAGTTTCATTTCTTCTTAAATTATTATGTATATTCAAGGAAATTTCAATGAAAAATCCTAGGGTTCTTTGACCTTTTTTGAACTTCACAACTTGATTGCAAGGAAGTGTTTGAAAATAAATAAGAGTAGTTGTGATGGTGGTGATAGATGGTGTGCTTGGCCCTACCATAGTAAGAAGCTATGCTACTCAAAACAGTGTGGTACTTTTGTAGAGATAGATAAATAAATCAGTGAAATACCAGATATCTAGAAACATATCACTGTATATATGAGAATTTAGTATACAAAAGGACACATTTCAAACCACAGGAGTGAGATAGACTATTTAACAAATGGTGTTGAGAAAATTCCTATTTGTTTTGGAAAAGAACTATGAATCTATGTCCTGTCATATACAAACATAAATTTTATGTGCATTCGAATTTTAATATAGAATATATAATTATAAAAGTAATTATATAATTATAAAAGTACTTGGGAATTTGGGGTTACCAGATGCAAATTATTATATATAGAATGGATAAACAACAAGGTCCTATTGTATAGCACATGGAACTATATTCAATAGTCTATGATAAACCATAATGGAACAGAATATATATATAAAAATAATGTATATATAGGTATAATTGAATCACTTTGCTGTACAGCAGAAATTAAGACAACATTGCAAATCAACTATATTTCAATTAAAAAAATTAAGTTCTTGGGAAACTGAAAAAAAGTACTAGAAAAATATATAAATAACATATATAAATATTTTAATGAATAAACAACAATAAATTTTAATGAATAAATACTAAATCTTAATATTAATATAAACTTTAATATTAAATATATTAAACTTTTAATAAGAGTAAAATTTAAATAAATAAAATTATATGTTATATATAATACTTATATATAAATAAATAATATATAAAATAGTTTATTTTTATAGTCTTCCGGGAAAAGCTTTCCTTAGTGAGATGCAAAACAAAAGTTATCAAGGAAAAGACTGACAGATTTAACCATTAAAAAATTTAAAACTCCTCTTTTCATTTATATATTTATTCTCTCAGCAGATTTTTATTGAGCATTACCATGTGCAGGTATTGTTCTAGTTTCTGAATACAGTGTGAACAAAATGCATATGGTTCCTACTGTCATGCATATTATAGTCTAGTGGCAAAGATAGAAAATAAGTAAACAAAATAAAAACATAAGTACTAATTATGGTGAATTAGTCTCAATGTAATTACTAAATGTGAAAGTTTTGCTATAAGACAGAGTAACAGGTAAAAGCTATATTTGATTGAATGAGCAAGGAAGGCCTCTCTAAGGAGGTTATATATAAACTGAAGAATATAGAGCCCTGCAGAATACTCTAGAACTAGACATTATGGAAGAAAAATATTCCAGGGATCAGTATATATGAAGACCCAAAGGCTGGGAGACTCCTTGGTTTTTTGAAGCTCTAAGGAAATAATTTAAAAAATTCAAGGTGGCTGAAACATAGTGAATAAGGGGAAAGATGGCAAGAGATGAGCTTGGAAAAAATTTGTCAGGGATAAGATCACATAGGATTTTGTAGACCAGATTAAGGATTTTGGATTTAATTCCAACTAAACCAGGAATCCACTGAAGAGTTTTAACTTGGAAGAAATCTGATTTAAGTTTAAAAAAGCCCCTAAAATGCTACAACTACTTTGGAAAAGGTCTGGCATGTGTTATAAAACTTAACATACACCTACCCTGCTGTCAGCAATTGTACTCCTTGGTATTTATCCAAGAGAAATAAAAATATATGTCCTTGAAAAGGCTTGTACTGAGAGTACACATTAATAATTCTGAAACACATTTAAATGTAATTTGGGGTTGAAAAAATAAGTAAATGGCTGATGGATAGTGGGAGCAAGGTTTCTCACTGTCAGGAGGGAAGTTTCAAATAAATAAGGGAAGGCTAGAATAAACTCTGTGGTACTGGATTGGAGTCAGAGACATCAGTATGTACTAATGTTTAGCGTATACAGATAGACACAAAGATGATTATAGATTTGTATGAATTCTTGGGTTAGTATACATACGTATATTATCTAGTTTTGTCTGCTGAGAGGGCCCAGAAGCACTGACAACCCATTAACAGCAAACATGCCCAGAGCCCAGATCTTGATTTCTAAATGCCATTCTCCAATAAAAGGAATCAGAGCTCCTTGGAGAAATGGCTAATTCTTAGGCTGTGTAAGGGAAAATATAAGATGGCCTAGAGCACTTTGTAGGCCAGAAAGTAAGGAGGTGCTCAAAAAACAAAAAGATGAAGGCATGTCAAACATACAGGGGCCAATGGCCAGAGCTGGAACAAATTGGGTAACAAAATAGCATAGTTTGGATTATAATCCAAAGTATAAAATATATATGAGTCCACAGTAATATAAATAAATAATTGAATAAAGAAATAAATAATTGAATAAAGAAATAAATAAATGGAGAGGATAGACTCCTACTTACAGAAAAATTTCAAATAATCCATGTAGATACTCTCTTTTTGGGAGGTACAGTGTAATCTTTCTCCTCGAAGGCAGACAGAACTCAGTGAATCATTTAGAGTATGGAAGGGGAAATAGTAGCTTTACAATGGAGAAACCTGGCAAATGCTATCTTAACAAAATGATCACAGGTAAAGTCACCAGTAATGCCATGATGACATCACGAGCCCTCTGATAAGATGTGATGAGAAATGTATTTCACCTCTGTGGTTTTCTTCCCCCAAACCCATAACTCCAGACTAATTATGAGAAAACCATCAGATAAAACATTGAGGCATTTAGAGAACTTCTATATGAAATAACTGATCAGTACTTCTCAATACTGTTCAGGTTACAAAAAACAAGAAAAAACCCAGAACTTGTTACAGACCAAGGAAGACTAAGGAGACATGATAACAAAATGCAATGTGGTATGCTAGATTATATCCTGAAACAGATAAAACATGGATGGAAAGACTGGAAATCTGGAGTTTAGTTTATAGTAATGGGCCAATGTTGGCTTCTTTCTTTTGTCAAATGTACCATGTTAATGTGTGATGATCATATTAGAGGAAACTGAAACTACATGAGGGATATATGGGATATTATCTTGGCAAGTTTTCTGTAAATCAAACTTATTCTAAAATAAAAAGTGTATTAAAAATCTTGTACAGGAATGTTTATAATAGCTCTATTCATAGTTTCCCCAAACTGAATACAGTCCAGGTGTTCATCATTAGGAGAAGAGGTAAACAGAGTGTGTTATATTTACATAAGGGAATACTATTCAGCAATAAAAAGAAATGAACCATTGATACTGCACTATGGATGAATATCAAAAACGTGAAGCTGAGTGAAAAAAAGCCTAACTTCAAAAAGTACATATTTTTATCAGTCTGGGTGCAATCAGGAGAGAGAAACCACACAGCAATTTAATAGGGAAGGCTCAATATAAAGACTTGTTAATTGTAACAGAGGATGGGGTAACAAGCAGCTGGCTGTTAAGAAGTAAAGAAAACTCTAAAGAATGGAGATATAGCAGAAATAAGGAGCAGTTACTATCCTTAAAGCTGAGACAGTGTGCCCAGGGAAGAGCCTTCCCACCCTGTCCCTCAGCTAAATGAATGGCAGAGAAATCATTGTGCTGGTCGAACTTGCTGGAAATCTGTTCTCTGTGGTGCCAGGGAAATCTATTAAGGGGGTGATGTCTCACTGGGGGCACTCTGTTGCCAAACTACTCAAGTTGGGGTGGAGGTGAGTGCTAAGGGAAGCTGCTGCACACAGCAGGAGCTGGGAATGGAGAAGCCACAAGTGCTGCAGGAGCCTGATGCTGGAAGAACTGCCTGAGATGCAGGAACTGGACACTGAAGAAGCTGTGCGTGCTGCCAGGTGAGCACACTGGAATCAGGGAGAAAAAAAGGCTTTTCTCTTCCTGCAATGTCTCTCCTGTGCCCTTATTGATAAAGCTTGATGTTGTGCCAGCTGTTGAAAGAGAAATATTTAAAGGGCCCATATCTGTTTTCACAGAGCAGGCAAAATGGGTGAATTTGGAGCTGAGAGGCAATAAATGGTAAATTTAGGAAATATAGCACAATACAGTGTCTTTTCATTGATTTGAAGTTTTAAAAGAGAGGAAACTAATGTATGATAGAGAAAATATCAGAACAGGAAGTTGCCTCTGGGGGGTTAGGGGATGTGAGAGCAGGGATTGACTGCAAAGAAGCAGGCAGAAACTTTTTGGGGAAGTGGTGATGTTCCATATCTTGAGCATAGTTTAGGTTAACCTGGTGTATGCATTTGTCCAAACTCAAGATTTGTGTATTTGTTTGTATATAAATTTTACCTATAGAGCGAAAAATGTAAACAAAAGTAAACATATGCATAGTGAAGTCTTTAGGGGGGAAGTGTACTGATTACTGCAATTTACTTTGAAATGCATCAATAAATAACATGAATTGATGAGTGGATGGATAGATGGGTATGTAACAGCAAGAATAGTCCAACATTCATGGTAGGACCTAGGAAACATCTAGATCAGGGGAATAATGGTGCTCACTGTAAAATTATTTCAGCTTTTCTATATGTGGGAAATATTTCAAAATTAGATGTTGGAAGTAAAAGATTACCTTAACTGTTGAGGGAGAATGGATTTTGGGGGAACAAGAATAGAAGCAGATTGTTGAGGATGCCATTGCAGTAGTGCAGTGAGAGATGATGATTGTTTGGAGTGGTGGCAGTGGACTTGGAAGGGAGTCATAAAAGCAAAGAGAAGAGGGCTTCCCAGGTGGCGCAGTGGTTGAGAGTCCGTCTGCTGATGCAGGGGACACGGGTTCGTGCCCCGGTCCGGGAAGATCCCACATGCCATGGAGCGGCTGGGCCCGTGAGCCATGGCCGCTGAGCCTGCGCGTCCGGAGCCTGTGCTCCGCAGCGGGAGAGGCCACAGCAGTGAGAGGCCCCCGTACCGCAAAAAAAAAAAAAAAAAAAAGCCAAGGGAAGAAAATGTTTTAATAGGGAAGGAATAGTTGAGCTGAATGCAGCCCATATATCAGGTAAGTTGATGATGAACATATCCACTGGAATATGAAGCATACTGATGACAATGAGAGCAGTTTCTGAGGTGTTGTATAGCAAAATACACTAAACAGAGTTTAAAAAATACCCCAAAAAAACATGAGGAGAAAAATACTCATACACACACACAAACATGCACAAAGAAACTATAACATAAAAAACACTGCCTTAATACAATAAGAAGAGATAACCTAATGGGAAAAAATGGACGAAGGATATGATAAAGAAATTCTTAGCAGAAGAAATGTGATGCTCAGTCTCACTCATAATTATATAATTGTCAATAAACAATGAAAAACCATATTTTACTCTTTAGGTTGTAAAATATTTGATACTTCATAAGAATACTGTCATATTTTGTAGGTATGCAAAGACATTTTGAAAGATAATTTAGTGGTATCTATCAAAATAAAATTGCTTATACCTGTTTTCATTAATTTTACTTCTAAGAAAATGTCATGCAGAAATACTTACAAAGGTGTTCAAGATTATATCTTATTCACCAAATATAACACTAACTGAAAGACGCATTCCAGTTTTGGAGATATTAAAATGTGAAAATAAGTATAGTCTAGAATTGATGAAATACAGTATTAGAAAGGTGTTCATTATAGCATTGTTTATAAAGTTAAAATTGATTGATGATACTGAATTTTAAGCTGCCATTAAAAGACCAAAGATCTAATATACTGACACAGAAACATAGCCACTATTGTTAAGTGAAAAAATGAATTTGCAAAAGAATATTTATGGTTTTATTTCTATAGGAAAAATTAATATATGTATATACTTATAGCTTCATTTTAAAAAATGCTGGTAGGATAAACACCAAAATGGGGCAAATTTTTGAGAATGAGATTGGCATGGAGCTGAGGATATCTTTTCCTTTTACTTCATACCTATATGTATTTTTCTTTCTTATAAAACAAAGATCACGTTATTTTTGCAAAACCCAAAATCTCTTCATATTTTAGCCTTAACAACCTGATCTGAATGAAGTTATCTATTTGGGAATGAGATAGTAAAAGGGTAACATCTACCTTAGCATTTGGGGATTAAATTGATTATTTCATGGTTAGTGACAAGGCTTGTAAAACTTTGGGCTTTATTTCTAAATCTGAATGAATAATGATAGGGTTAGAATCTGGAAGCTGTAGAATTATAAAAGTGGGAAATGGATGATAGGAATACTGTGGTGATGAGGGAGAGAAGCAGGGATATTGTTTAAAGGCAGAAAGGTAGAATTTAGAGGATGCATGGACATTTTGTCCAAAATTCAACATTGTATAATCATTACCCTGAAATTCAGGAAAGAGAAGCCTTGAGATATGGGAAATGGGATTCTTTGCAGGGACTTGGCTGCCAAAGTTCTTATGTCCTTGGGGCCTAGAGAAGTACCCAGCAAAGACAGCTGCAGTCATACATTTGGCAGCTACAGCTGACACTAAGAGGGGTGGATCAACAGATTGGCACAGGTGAAGGCAGCTGCCTCAGTATTCACATTTTAAAATAATCATTAAAAAAGGGACATTGCCATAACAATTTTTAAATATAAATAACTATATGTCATCTTAATATATGCTGGATATTAACAGTTTCATTAGTAGTGTTGACTAAACTATTATAAAATAAAAGATGATCTCTATTAAGGTTATTTAAGCTGTAAAAGTCCATTATTCCATATAGGTCAACATTCCCTCTACAAGCTGTCTTTCTCTTGACCACCTTGGAAATTTAGGCATTGTAGAACTGGAGAATAAAATGCCTTGCTAACTCTAGCCTTTGAAGACACTATTTCTAAGTCCATAATGCTAAATATATGGAAAACCATGTAAGCACAAAGAGACAAAGCTACAAAAGAAGATTTCAAAAGTATAGCGACAAACCAAGGGTAAAAAAAGACATTTCAAGACATTTGAGGAAATATGAATATGAAAAGATACTGGTCATGAAGAGTTATTTTGATACTGTTAATTTTGTCAGATGTGATAATGATATTGTGTTTATGTTATAAAACATTAAACGTTAAACATTAGTGATGCATGCTCCAGTAGTTATGGGTGACATGTTATGTTTGTGATTTACTTTAAAATGCTTCACCAAAAGATATAGATGAAACTAATATGGCAAAAAAAAAGAATGTTAAGTCAAGGTGATGAGTATATAGGGGTTCATTATACCTTGCTCTCTATTCTTACATATATTTAAACTTTTTATAATAAAAAGGTTAACAACGAACAGGTAAAATAAAATTCAAAATGGCAAAAAAAAGCTACATATAGTTGACTATTGGATAAGCAAAATTAATTGGTCCTCACGATGCACTGAGTATTCCAGCCAAGAACACCTCTCATTGCAGACAGCATAGTTTGAGACCTGTTTCCTAGTTTAGGTCCTGCTTACTTTACCCGCTTCAACTCAGGGAGCTTCAGTTCATATATCTAGGAAATGAAAGGATTAGGTTAGTTCACTGTTTTGTGCTTTCCAGTTCTGAGAAGCGGGTACATAAAACACGGGTCATAAACTCAAACTCCTACCGGTCACGGGTCATAAACTCAAACTCCTACCGGTGCCAAGCAGTTAATTCAAATGAGTGAATTAGTAAAGTGCTTGCCAGTCTAAAGCGGTTAGACTTTTTCGAGTTTAGGAAGAAATATAGGTGTTTGTGTGGAATTAAAGATGTGTAAATGCTAACAAATGAAAATGTAAAGAAAATAAGGACTTCCCTGGCGGTCCAGTGGTTGAGACACTGCGCTTCCATTGCAGGGGGCACGGGTTTGATCCCTGGTGGGGGAACTAAGATCCCACATGCTGCCTGGACCAAAAAAAAAAAAAAAAGGAAATAAAGGTGTGGGAACTCTGCGCTGCAGGTTTGCCATCTCGGGGCAGTTCACGACTGCGGTCAACTAGGACTCTGCAACCGGGCAGAAGAACATTGGGTGGGAAACCAGAAGTTAAAACAGACGAAGATCAAAACATCCAGCAATGATTCTAGGGAGTGAATTGTGCTCAAAATACCTGTCTACTTCAGCCTACAAGATTTCATCTACTAATGAAACTCAACAAACGCCACTTGAAAGGAAAGCTAGGTTTATTCTTCTCGTTAGCGCTCATCTTCCGCCCGCGATCGCAGCTGCGTAGCGCAATGCAGGTCCGGTGCCCTGTGGTCCCCCGGAGACTGCAGGCGCCACCGATTTTATACCTCCCGGGAGCGCCGAAGGGGCTAACCGGAGCCGCACATTGAAGGACTGTTGGGCCGGTACCTGGCAATCCCAAGGAACCTCTGGAGGAGTAAGTTGATTCGCTTCTCTGGGTGCCCAAGAAGAAAAAGTTGCACTGGATCCTGGGAAGGAGTTCTCAACCGGAAGATTTGCCGGGGGACCTGAGCGCTTCCTGTTTGGTAACTAAGGGCGATAAACGGTTGTTAGAGCTCCAGTAGCAACTACCCCGGAGCTTTGCGAGTTCCTGGGGTTGCCTCAGGTGCCGCTCACGGGCGATACGAGAAGGTGGATCTTACCTCTGCACCTTTTCTGAGGCCCCCTATCTGTTTGTCATCATGAGTAGTGAATTCCTGGCGGAGCTGAATTGGGAGGAAGGGTTCGCCATCCCGGTGGCGAACGAGGAGAACAAGATACTGGAAGATCTGGTAAGGATCAGGTGAAGGAGGCGGGGGAAGAAGGGGTCTGTTGGGGGACGTTTTCTAGTTGGCAGAAATACCCCAACACTTTTATTTCTCTCCGTTCTTTCCCTAATCCCATCTCTTCTCGGTCTACCTCTCTCCGGCAGCATCTCCTTCCTCCCTCACCTGCTAGCCCTTTTCGGTACTTGCTAAAGCATTAAAATCAATCAATCAATCAAACTGAAACTATAATTGATATTCACAACTATAAAGCTTGAATCTTTACTCCCTCCTCCTCTTCCACTCCTTGCACTCATTTCTAGCCCCCTGAGCAGTAGAGGGAAGGCTGGTTCTCGCGCCCGCTTTTTCCTTCCTCAGAATTAAGCGCAGTTTGCAAAGGGACTTCTGAGGTTTGCGTAGCAACAGTTATTTGCGGATGTTTGTAAACAAAACATGTTATGGTTGACATTTCTTTTTGAGTTACTGCCTATGATGTTTAAAGTGACTCGAAGAAATGTTTTCAAGAGGGATGTTCTAGTAAGTATGTATAATGTGCAATTTACAGCTTTTCAAAGTGAGGATTAAGTTGTCACAGAAATATATAAAATATTTTTGTAAGGAGTACTTTACACCAGCTTGCAACCAATGCATGGTCGTTGTTAAAAATAAAATTGCAACCAGCTCAGGAAACTTTGAAAACCAGTTAGCAGTCAGTCTAAAGTTCCATCACATGGCAATGTGTCGTGTGGAAGAGGGTCCAAGAAGACCGATGATGTTTACCCTACTTTAGAGAATGGAAGAGAAGGTCTTCTCTCCTCTGAGAAATGAAAATGAAAATCCTCCACTTTGTTTTTCGAAAATATGTTTTTCAAACTCTTCTGACTTATTTACTTATATCTAATGTAGATGGCTTCAGATTTTGGTTTTTGTTTTAAGTGAAGGACAGCATTAGGAAATATAAGAAATCTAGCACTGAGTACTGAGGACTAATAATAAGTATCCAGTCTTGGGTTCTGATCCTGTGTACCAGCACTGAGTCCACTTTTTCTTCTGTAAACTGGAGATAAGTAAAATAATTATCTCACAGGGTTGTTATACAGCTCTAAGGACTTTAATATAGGTTAAGTTCCATTCAAACGTTAGTTTTTGGTATTATTGCCATAATATTTGTCTCACAGGACTTTATATACATATTACTTGTAATAGCTATTTTAAAAAAATATTAAAGAGCAATAAAAAGAATAATGAGGGCCATAATCACTTCACTTGAATAAACTCTAATATTAAAAAAGCAACTCTTGAAAGTTTAAGATATTCAAACAGAAGAGAAGGGTATAAAATAAAAAATTCAAGATATTCCCTCCCCAAAGTACTCACTGTTGACCGTAGAAGTGGCTATCATGGCTTTAAACAAATATCCCAGACATCATGGTCTACAGGTATACACACAGAAAAGACAGGAGTATTATAAAACTGGGATCCTATTACATGTGCTGCTTTTAACATAGAAATTTAAATTTAATTTTACTTGTGTTTAAAAGGAGAAAATGATGGAATTGTTGAATTTCAGTGAGCATTACTTGGTTATAAGAGATAGTGGTTGCTGAAAGATTTCTTTAACATTAAGAAAAACTAAATGGTTAAATTAATTGTTTTAAAAAAACTTCTTTGCTTCATTTGTAGACAGTATGGGTTGACTCCCTGATCTTTCATTTCTCATCTTTGAAATGAAGAAATTAGCTCTCTTACCCTTCCTGCCCCCTTCTTTTCCCCATTAAAATAGTGGTTTTATTATTTTTATAGTATCAAGGTTTATTTTATTTTCATTCTATTCAGGGCCCTTAATTTACTCCAAGTGTTTAGTCTTAGTTTTATATTTGAAATGATTTAATGGTTGTTCATGCAGCCACTTTTACTAAGTTTACCTTTTTTTGAATTTTTCACTTTGATTCATCTTTTGACTGGTTGGGTACTATCCATGTGTGGGTTTCAAGAAGGACCCACAGTACTGTGCTTTCAATTCCTCACATCCCTTGCTGCCAGTCTGGTTCCTTGCATTGCCGATTTTACATTTATATTCCTTAAATCGTAGTATCAGATCTTCAAGATACTTTCTCTCTCCCCCTACTCCTTCCTCCTGGAGTCCTGTGTTTCCCAGTATGGACTATTTTCCCACGGGCCTATTTCCCAGATGTTAACTTGAGAATTCCCTTTCCTTTACTGGGTTGATGCTCTATTTCCTACATCACATAGCTTCTTTTTTCTCAGATTATTATTCCCTTATTTTATTTATTTATTTATTTATTATTTTTTTTGCGGTACGCGGGCCTCTCACTGTTGTGGCTTCTCCCGTTGTGGAGCACAGGCTCCGGACACGCAGGCCCAGCGGCCATGGCTCACGGGCCCAGCCGCTCCGCGGCATGTGGGATCCTCCCGGACCGGGGCACAAACCCGCGTCCCCTGCATCGGCAGGCGGACTCTCAACCACTGCGCCACCAGGGAAGCCCCTATTCCCTTATTTTAATGAAATACTTTCTTGTGTCTCCCTAAGAAGGGTCTATGGGGGGTAAACACTGTGACTGTCTTCACATATGATGGTAATTTGGCTGGGTAGAAGATCCTAGAATAAAAATAATTTTTCCACAGAATCTGGAAAGTATTGCCCTATTATCTTTCAGCAGTGTTGTTGGTGAGTAATCTGATATTAAAATGATTTTCATTTCTTTGTAGCTTACTTTTTTAATCTCTGGAAGCTTTTAGGGTTTTATTTCATCTTTACATAGAAATTTTAATTTTGGCAACTATATCAATCATATTTTTAATTTTCAGGTTATTTGCTTATTGCTTTTTTGTATCACATGGTCTTGTTTTAGGAGTACATTATCATTTACAATCTCTCTGAGTGTGTGTGTCTGTGTGTGTGTGTTTAGTTCTTGTCTTTTGTGTCCTGAATTATCTGTTTTCTTTGGGATCTTTTTGTTTGTTTATCTTGATGTCCCTCACATTATGTAAGTTTTCATTATATATCTGGTGGTCCTTGCATGTCATTTTATATTGAAGAAAGAGGCAATAAAATGTTATCTGGGAACTCTATGGGGAAGGAATTATCAAGTTGTGGAGAGTTAATCATTATGCTTTCATTTAAAAAGCAGATGCTTTTGCTCTGGGTTCATTATGCAATGATAAAAATCATAATGAAGAAAATAATCTTGATGAAGAAAATAAAAGTGATAAAGCACCAAACAACACAACAGCTAAATATGTAAAAGTAAAAGCTATTATAAATGCAAGTAGGCCTTGACAAAAATATGTAGTGAGATACTTCAATATTTACTTCCTCAGAATTAGACAACTCTAATAGACAAAAATAGAGATATAAAAGATATGACTAATACAACAAAAATAAGAACATAGAGAACACATATCCCTTAAGTAGGATATGTTCATAAAGCATTTACAAAGGTAGATTATGTAGTAGACCAGAACAAAAACCTAAAAATGAGTGATCAACCTTAAATACAGTAGGCTAAGTGAAATAAGCTGGACACAAAAGGACATACTGTATGGTTCCACTTATACGAGATAACCTAGAGTAGTCAAATTTGTAGAGACACAAAGGAGAATGGTGATTTCCAGGGGCTGGGGTAAGGGGAATGGGGAGTTGGTATTTAATGGGTACAGAGTTTCAGTTTGGGAAGATAAAAGATTTCTGGAAATGGATGGTGGTGATGGTTGTACAACATGTGGATGTACGTAATGCCACTGTACTTAACGTACACTGAGAAAGGATTAAAATGGTAAATTTTATGTTTTATATATTTTATAACAATTTAAAAATGAGTGATGGAAAATTTATAGGTCACATTTTCTGATCATAAGCCAATAGAATTTATAATAAACAATTTAAAAAATTATCCGCCATTGTTAGGAACTGAATACTTGCGTGCCTTCCCCCCCACCCCTGCCCCATTCATATGTTGAAGTCCTAAACCCCGCCCCGCCCCGCCCCGCCCCCGTGTGATGGTATTTAGAGGTGGGGCCTTTGGGAGGTAATTAGGTTTACATGAGGTCATGATGACGGGGAAGGGGGAGCATGGGATTACTGTCCTTATGAGAAGAAGAGAGACCAGGGCTCTTTCTGTCATATGAGGTCTTTGTGAAGGCAGCCATCTGCAAGTCAGGAAGAGAAGTTTCACTGGAACGGAATTATCTGGCATCTTGATTTTGGACCCCCTAGCCTCCAGAACTGTGAGAAATAAATTTCCATGTTTTAGCCACCCAGTCTATGATATTTTGTTATGGCAGCCTGAGCCGACTAAGAGGCCCATCTTAAATATTGATACTTAGGTGAGTTTCTCAGAAATATATTTCTGGATAGCTTTATATCAAAGAGAAATTGAAAGGAAAAAATCACCTTTTAGAAAACAATAAAAGGAGACTGCTTCATACCCACACCCACGGGAAACGGCAAAAATCTTAGAGAAAACTTATAGCCTTAACTGCCTTTATTTTAGATCAGTGTCTTAGCTTGGGTTACTACACCAGAGTAACATAGACTGAGTGACTTAAAAAGCAGACATTTATTTCTCACAATTATGAAGGCTAGAAGTCAGGATCAGGGTGCCATCATAGCTGAGTACCTATGAGAGCCCTCTTTCTGGCTTGTAGATGGCTGCCTTCTGGCTCTGTTCTCACATGGCTAAGAGAGAGAGTGAGCTCTGGTCTCTCTTCCTCTTCTTATAAGGACACTAATCCCATTATGAGGGTCTTACCCTCATGTCATAGTTTAAACCTACTTACCTCTCAAGGGCTCCACCTCCAGATAATATCACATTGGGGATTAGGGTTTCAATATATGAATTTGGGGGTGACAAATATTTAGGTCATAAAAATTAGTAAGACAAAAAGTAAAGAAACTAAGAACTCCTCTTAATAAGTTTTAAAAAAGAACAATAAAGTAAAAAAGAGAATTAAAATAAAAACTGAAATTAATGAAATAAAAAGCAAAAAATACATATTTATTATTACAGTTGACCTTGAACAGTGTGAGGGTTAGGGGGTGCTACCTGCCCTCCCCGCCCCCCCCCCAGCAGTGGAAAATTTGAGTACTGCTATCTCTGTCTCAAAAACAGGGAACTGATAAATGACTCACCCAAGGGCAGGAAGCTGAAACAGTTTGGATAGAATCAGGAATCAAACCTTAGTTCTTTTGATTCCCCATATTGTGATCTCTAAGCAAACACAAACTTTTCCCCACACTTAGTTAAAGATCTGTAAAATGAAAATATAGGTACGATATTTATTGAAAAAAAAAATCCCCATATAAGTGAAACCACAGTTCAAACCCAGGTTGTTCAAGTGTCACCTGTACTTAGTAAGTTTAATAAAATATAGGACATAACAAATGAGTAAATTAGTATTTATTTTTTTTCTTCCTTCATTAAAAATTCAAATATTTCTTCTGCATTTTAGTGGATGGTGTTGTGTACCTCCTGGGTTGTAGCCCCAACATGGGGAACCACAGCTCCAAACACTAAGGAAGCATATTTTTTGTTGTTGAGCTTTTATACTGCTTCGAGGGGTGACATACTCTAGTGGTCCTGAGAATCTGTGTTATAATTTCCTAAAGGTTTGTTTGTTTGCTTGCATTTACAATGTTTTGTTTCTACTCAGGGTTCTTATTCAAAAGGCACACAAAATTTATTAAGAAACAGGTTTTAAGCATGTGAGAGTTAGTTGTTCTGTTCTGTTAAGCTTAGCCTAAGTCTGTTGGTTTTGAATAGGAGTTCAGGGAGGAGCTATTATGCTTCATGTACAGCTACTTTTCAAATTTATGTTTCATGCTGTGTGTTTTTGTTACATCTTGTTGCTATGCTCTGTCTACTTTAGCTATCTTGTGGTTTACAGAATAGAATCTTATTAAAGTGCATTTTAGCAGTGGACCTGCTAACGCTGTAAATCGGAGAGAGATTTCTATTCTCTTTTAATATGGTGCTAATTTTCCCACAGAGCTATTTTATAATATTTAAAAGATTAGTAGATATTAGAAGTTTAAATGGATATTGCAAGAAGTGAAGTAAATGAGGATTTAATTTTCTTTTGATTTTAGATCCTTTTAATATGGTAAAAACTTACTAGGACTTCGGTTAATCATAGAATTTATTATTTACAGTTGTCAAAGCTGCGGGATGAAAGGTCAAGCTTTCAAGATCAGCTACGTGACTATGAAGATCGAATTAATGCTATGACTTCTCACTTCAAAAATGTTAAGCAAGAGTTCTTATTTACCCAGGTACAATAATGTTGAAATTCACATTGATTATATCATGTGTAGTCATGGAACATTTCACATTGCATTTACATCTATGATTTGATTTTAGAGATATTATAGGAGACTTTCGCATAACTCAATAATTATGAACATAACCTTGAACCTGAAAGTAGGTAGAAAAAAGACTTTTAGGAACTCTACTGCCACCAAATTCAAGGAATAATTAGTTCATTTGAAAAGAGAAATCATCATTCAAACAGTCTGATATAATATTAGTCAGCTGATTTTATGAGAAGGATACAGTGATGGCAGTGAGAAACTATGGCGTTAAGTGGAAGCAGACCTAATAAAACACATAATAGAGTTTCTGTCTACTTTAAAATTTTTCAGCACAACACCCTGGAGCCATTTTGAGTGGAGGCAAATAGTCCACACACTTCAGTAGCCCTTAGGACACGATGGTATTTTAGCATAGTTTAAGAATTGAATTTTATAATGATGATTCTGAGGTAATAGAAAAGTAAAATTATATTCAGGAAACTAAGGTAACTGGGAACAGTACAGTGCATTTTAGAAATATTAACACAAATAATAAAAATTAAAACAAAGTGATTAATTAAGTAAACATCTGTTTTATGGACAATCTATTCATGTGTAGAATCTCTTTCCCTGATGATGCCCAGGAAATCTGAAAGCTCTGTAAATCAGCATTGGAGAGTTTACTAACTTCCATCTGAAACTATTTTTTAAAAAATGCATCAACTTTCCTTTGAAGAAGTATGTAATTCTTAAAAATGAAAAAAGTCATGTTTTAAATACCAATTTATACTTAATATAGGTAAGTAACTGTTTTATGGGTTTTTACAAGTCTTATTAGAAAGTTATAAATTTAATGAACTTTCAAAAACAATCTCAAGATTTTTGTATCCTGATGTGATTTAGTAACTAATAAGCAGTTTGGAACAACATCTTTTCTTCAAGTTGTTAAACCACTGAGTTGGGGAATTGAGAAACGGAGATTTTCTGTAGGTGTATTTCATTATAGCCAAGCCTCAATTAAGTAGGACAATAGAGACAAAAGACAGTAAACTTCCTTCAACACTAACAGCCTTAATAATGTAAAAATAATACAAATGGTGATAACTTTGAAGCCCTACAAGATCAGTAGTCAACAAATACGATTTTATTAAGTAAAACTTAACACAAAGGCATCACTGTATATTAATATACTCTAGGACATATTTATAACCATCACTGTTTACATAATTACTTTAAAATTATCTCTGTTAAATAGAATATGTGATCAATTCTTATAAACATACCATTTCCTAAGTATTTTTAGTTTCATTTTTTATTTTTAAATAAATGAATTATATCTTTTAAAGTCTCAGTATATAAATTTTGGTTTTCAGCAGTTTCCCGAGACCAACATAATAACTGAAAACTGCTGACAACATTTTTTCCTAGCATATTCCATGAACTGACTTCTTACAACTAGTAAGCAACACCGACTACACTGAATCACAAAGTCTAATGTGGTGTAGGTTTCAGAGAAGTGGAATTAATAGTACTTGATCTAAGCATTTTGTGGGAACTTTGTTATTTTCTGTCTAGTGGATTATTATGAATATTTTATAATATTAAAATTTAAAAAGTTTCTGTCTTGTATATTATTCTGTAGTCTCTTTGCAAAGCCAGGGAGCATGAGATTGAAAGTGAAGAACATTTTAAGATGATTGCTGAAAGAGAACTGGGCCGAGTGAAGGATGAAATGCAACGACTGGAAAATGAGATAACTTCAATACGGGAAAAGAAAAGTGATAAGGAAGTATGTGTTGAAATGTTACTTAAAATTGTGTGCTATTGTTCCTCCTTCCCTCACCAAATAAACTTTTTTTTTTCCCATACGGCAAAGGCATTCTTTAGTTTCCTGACATTCACTTACATTGTTTTTTGGACAATGAAACTCACGTGGAGCTGTAATTTGAATCAACAGTGATAGAATGTTACATTTATTTTCTCAATATTCATTTACCAAAATAGTCATTGAGCCTTACTATGTGCAAACTACCATGCCGGCTGCCTGTTATATACCACACTAGGCATAATTTATAAGTGCTCCATTTTTAAAAGCTACATTAAAAAAAGCCACTTGTAATTTTGAATTTCATTGTTCAGTTAAAATTTTTACTTTTCATATTATCAGCTGGTGATTCTAATATTAAACTACTGTAACCTATTTTTTTCTTTCTTAGTTTTTAGTTACCGGGCTGGGAGCTCTTTCCAAATTCAATTCTTATCTTTACATATGTATATACTTATGGAAATGTATATATCTGTATCTCTATATGTATACATGCATGTATACATATGCATACATATATTAATTTGTATGTGTTTGCATATTGATCTGTTTTCTTCTTGTGAACCTAGATTTGTTAAATGAATACATTGGCAGAAATATTTTTATCTGCTTAACTACTGTATTTATTTTAAATAGACATGCTTCCAAAATTTCTATATAGAGGCAGCAATCTGATTGGAAATGGGGCTGAAGGGGACTTGTCTTGGGCTTGAGTTAGCATATCAAGTACATTATTTTTATTAAGGTTGTGTATCAGCTTGGGGTAGTTTTGGTGGAGTGACTAATGAGATTGCTCTAGGGGAGCTACCCTGAAGCCTTTTTTTTTTTTTTTTTTTTTGGCGGTACGCAGGCCTCTCACTGCTGTGGCCCCTCCCGCCGCGGAACACAGGCTCCAGACGCGCAGGCCCAGCGTCCATGGCTCACGGGCCCAGCCGCTCCGCGGCACGCGGGATCCTCCCAGACTGGGGCACGAACCCACGTCTCCTGCATCGGCAGGCGGACCCCCAACCACTGCGCCACCAGGGAAGCCCATGTTTTATTTTAATTTGTACAGTAAATAATGTTTTGTAATTTCCCCATGCCCCCTCTCTTTGGAAATTAGAATTACATATTTAAAACTACTCAAAAACTGGATGGTTTGAAATGTCAGATGAACTGGGACCAGCAAGCACTGGAGGCATGGCTGGAAGAATCGGCTCATAAAGATAGTGATGCCCTCACTCTTCAGAAGTATGCACGACAGGATGATAATAAAATTAGGGTAAGATATTATAAATTGTAGTGTTAGATTTTCTCTGAATCTGTAATATATCAACCATTTAATCTAAATTGTACTTATAATTTTAAAGTAGTTTTTAAACGTTTTGGGTCTAATAAAGCCAATTATCCTGTCTCTAGAAAAATGACTATACTCAAATATCCACAAAATTTTGCTGCAAGTTTTACAGATCCTCTGAAGCCCTTTGTCCATTTAGGGATCTCTGGACTCCCGGTTAAGAATCCTGATTGAGAAGGTTTCTCAAAAGCATTTCAGAAAAGAAAGTTTTGTACTAGAACTATGTATAAGTATTTTAACTTCTATTAGTTTGAATGTTACAGATAGTTTTTGCTGATTTGAGACTATAGTGCTATTAATTATTTAATATATTATAACTGTTACTTAAAAATCTACTTGTAGTTAAATCTGGTAATATTTTAGTAACATGAAACATGCTATTTTCTAATAGATTAATACCACATGCATTAGTTAAAATAATTTTAGGTGGCAAATTATTGTTTAATCTTTTTTCTAACTTACTTTAAAAAGTATTAAAAGTCTTTTTAGAAACAGTTGGGTTATCATTGCAGCACTATGGGTCTAGAAGATAAAGAATATATGTATTATTTTGTAGTTATTTTAGATATAGACCTAGAGTCTGTCATACAGAGTGAAGTAAGTCAGAAAGAGAAAGACAAATACTGTATGCTGACACATATATATGGAATTTAAGAAAAAAAAATGTCATGAAGAACATAGGGGTAAGACAGGAATAAAGACACAGACCTACTAGAGAATGGACTTGAGGATATGGGGAGGGGGAAGGGTAAGCTGTGACAAAGTGAAAGAGCGGCATGGACATATATACACTACCAAACGTAAGGTAGATAGCTACTGGGAAGCAGCCGCATAGCACAGGGAGATCAGCTTGGTGCTTTGTGACCGCCTGGAGGGGTGGGATAGAGAGGGTGGGAGGGAGACGCAAAAGGGAGGGGATATGGGAACATATGTATATGTATAACTGATTAAATTTGTTATAAAGCAAAAAATAAATAAATAAATAAAATAAATTGTCTGCACACAATTTAAAAAAAAGAATATATGTATTATTTTGTAGTTATTTTAGATGTCAAATAAATATGTATAATATAATATGTATATGTATAATACTTAATGTGAGATATGCTAACAGCTTTTATGTTAATAAAATGATAATTATGAATATTTTTGCATGTAATTACATCATAGGCACTGACCCTGCAGTTAGAAAGACTGACTGTGGAATGTAATCAGAGAAGAAAGGTACTTGACAATGAACTCGCAGAGACTCTAAGTGCACAGGTTGGTTTAGTAAAGATTTTTATTTCTTAGTTGTCAAAGTGATGTTTAAAAAGCACTTAAATTCACAGAAATACTATTTGGTCTTCATTTGACAGTTAGAATTGGATAAAGCAGCCCAAGATTTTCGTAAGATTCATAATGAAAGGCAAGAACTCATTCAACAGTGGGAGAACACAATAGAACAGATGCAGAAGAGAGATAGAGACATCGATAACTGTGCCTTGGTAAAGTAGTTGTTTGGTCCCTGCAAGTTCAGCTGTATTTATCTCTTTTGTATTTAACTCATTCATTTCAAATGTAAATCACACTGTTATTTGAAAGTCACTTTTGTAGCAGGATTCAATAGTTTTGGTAAATGTTTTTCAAAGTTGACCCTGTATCCATTTAGAAATGAGATTTTATGAAGATTATTTACTTATGGATATAATGCCGAAGACTGGATCCTGACATCTCTGAAATGTGGGACAAGAGAAGATCAACAGATAATGTTATTGCAGTAAAACCAATGCCCTGACTTATACATGGTTGTCCAAGGTGCCTTGGATTTAACATGTGTGCTATTTGTGTGCTAATCAAAGGTGTAGGGAAAGGAGCCTCATGGATAGCCAAGAAAGAAGGACTGCAATAAATTTTCCCTTTTGAAACTGAGGTACCCATGATGGGGTGAAAGCTCAGAAAGGGAGGAACACACTGATTAAACACAGACCTAGTGTTATCTTTTGCTACTTTCAGAGGTAATTTAGGAGAACTTCTTTGGGAAATCATTAAGGGGTATAATAGTGGTGAGTGAAAATAGGAAGATGATGGAAAGCTGGGAAGGAGAAGGAATTGAAGAGGAAAGAAGGCAGATGAGAAAATGGGCGAACTTCCATTCTGAATATACTCCATGGAAAGGCATTGGCAAGCAGCTCAGGTCACTGGGAGTTTGGAACTCTGATATCTGGATGTGGTTTACTTGTTAAATGTAACTTATATGTAAAATGTGATTTCTTTATTTTAAACTTCTGTAAGTAATCAACATTTTGTCAATAAAATGGCTTACACCTCCCTAAGGAGGGACTTGGGAGACCCAATCTTAACTATGAGTTCCTCTTATTTCTTAATGCTGATGTTGGTTTCTCTTTCTTGGCTTCATACTGCTTTCAAACATCAAGTCCTGACTGCTTCCTCTGTGTAAATCAAATGTGTCAGATCTAAGACTGCAGATCCATAATCAAATTCTCATACAACCCTGCAGCTAAATTGACTCAGCCTGCTGATTTGGCGGAATCCACAGCTTGTAGCTCTCAGGTCATATCCTCAGTGGTTCCTTATTTATGGGGTGACATTTCCTGGCTGTATGTATTGAAAAAGACTAGGGAGGGAAACAAGAAATTGTTCCATAGGTAGTGGGATGCTTCTAAGTGTTTAACAACTGGCTCTCAACTTGTGGTATTTCTGATTTCGGTGGCATCACCTGTATGAAAACTTAACTCTGAATAGATTGCCCTGTTAAAAAATGTGAACACTGAAGTAGGAATTAAAACATCTGATTAAGTGGTAGAAAAATTAATATAAGGCAAGAAATTCTAGAATAATCATTTGACACATATAAACTTAGGAAGTTTTGACCTCCTAAGGTTGAATGAACATAGTAGATAGATGGAATGTTACAATTATAGAATGTTAATTGTTATATAGATGGGAATACTAGATTAAACAAATTTAAAATGTTTTTTAAAATGCAGTAAATCTCAGATATATATTGATTTAATATGCTAATATGTACAATATTATATGCAGCATTTCTAAAACTTACTGATTTTAGAACACATACTCTCCCCTGACCCAATCTCCTGGGATTAGTTGTTTGATGGGACCCTATTCCAGAAAACTTGGAGGAAATATATTTTAGGGTAAATTTTCCTTCTCCCTCCAATTCAGTTAACATATTGCCATCAGAATCACCCGTAAAAACCATATATGATCTTTTTATTCCCCAGCTCTAAAATCTTTATTCCATGTTGCTTAAAAGCTGACCCTCTTTAACATGGCAACTGAAAAGTTGAATTCTTCACCATTTGGCCTTAACCTCTACCTTTCCAGCCTAATCCCTATCATCTGTCTCCAACCTTTCTTATTATGTCCCCATTCCATCCCCGCCCTCCCACCCTGCACCTTAACCATGTTAGAGTATTTATGCATCCCCATTTATCTTTTTAGGCCCGATTCAAATGAAGGCTCTTAGGTAAAGCCTTTTAATGATTTCTCTTGGGTAGATTTCATTATCTCTTTGCTCCCATAGTATTAATACTTTGTCCATACCTCAGTTACTACGTTGTATATTCTAGTTATTTTGTATCCCCAAGACTAGCAAAAAGCCTACATGAAGACATTCCTACTGAAATCAATAACAAAAATAAAATTCTCAAAAAATAAAAGAAACTGGTCTTGTGAAATATTTGGAAAATTTCATTGAAATCCAACTTCCCGTGTGAAAACTATTCAATACTGTTATATTTTTTACATGTCACCTTTTGTTGATGAAAAATTGACATTTTTCTCATCCCTTTAGCAAAGTACCAGATGGATGAAATAAAATACAGAGATCTTTAAAAAATGAGCTTATAGACATTAGTGTGTGGCATATTAATATTTTATTTTATTCATATAAATTAGTCTGTCTTTAAAAACATTTTCTTAAGTTTTGGTAAAATAAATGCTATAGAAAAACTAAATTCCTTTTAGTTTTAGTTTTGTTTGTTATATTAAATATATATTTAACATGTATTTTAAATCCTAGGCATTAGCAAAGATAAAGCAGGAAATAAGAGAAAAAGAAAATTTGGTTAAGGAAAAGATCAAGTTTTTGGAAAGTGAGACTGGGAATAACACAGAGTATGAGAAAAAAATTTCTGTTGCTGATCGTAAAGTTTTAAAATGTAGAATGGAATATCAATGTCATGAAACTAAGAGAATTCAGCTGAAGGATGAGGTATGTCAACTAAAAAGACTGGTTTGTGTGTTTATAACAAATTACTATACAAATAAGCATAAAGCCTTTCCTTTGATTAAGAAACTGCCTTCTAGTTCTTTTTGTTACATCCCTTCATGTTGTGGCACTTTTAGGATACTCTAATGAGACCTTGCTTGGATGAAGGCAACAGGGGGCTGTCATTCACATCACGGGTGGTGTGAAGGGCTACCCCTGGAGTTTTGCAGTGCCCAACTTGACTGTCACACATAGTGTTCTGTAAGTGACCCAAGGCAAAAGACTCCTGAAAGGTCTAGGCTGGAAATCATAATTATAAGATAACCGACAAATGAGCAAATGTGAAGATGAATTATTGACATCGGTGATAACTTGAAGTGTCCTTCCAGTGCTACATGTGTATGGTGGTTTTAACTCTCAAATTCTAGGTGGAACTACCTGCTGAAGTTCAGTTTCTTACCTTGTTAAGAGAAAATATTTCAATGTGGTAGTGGGACAATGTAGTGGTATAATGTCTTTAAACAGACTAAGAGAGAATAAAATTCTCCTGCTTTGTTCTTTTCTTTTTTTGAGCATACATGCCAACTAGATTATTCCATAGGGAGAGTTAGCAATCCCCTTAGTTAGCAATAAAGGGATATTTATGAAATTTGTGCCTTGAGGCCATGTTATCTGAAGTTACTGCTATTTGGGTGGGAAACTGGAATATTGCAGAGCATTTTATTATATAAGTTGTTATACTTTATATTCCTGATAAAGATGGAAAGATTTTTTTTCTGTCTGAAGAAAATAATTAAGATCTTGAAAAAGTAAAATAAGTGAATTTCTTACATAAATTAAATGTCACTGCTAATAGCTCATTCTCAAAAATTTTTAAGTTTAAACCAATTACAGAAAAGAATGCAGGTATTCATTCATTTATAATTTGCTTATTGAGATAGAATTCACATATCAAATACACCCTTTTGAAGTGTACAATTCAATGGTTTTTAGTATTTCCCAGAGTTGTGAAACCATTACCACTAATTTTAGAGTATTTTTGTCTTTCAAAAAGAAATCCCATACCCATTAGCAATCACTTTCCTTTCTCCCCTCCTACCAGGCCCTGGCAACTCCTGATCTACTTTCTGTCTCTATGATTTGCCTATTTTGGACATCATACAATATGGTGCATTTTGTGTCATGATTCTTTTACTTACACACTGCTTTCAAGGTTCATACAAGCTGTAGCATATAAGAGTACTTCTTTTTTTTTTTCCTCAAAATTTTTTTATTGTGGTGAAATACATATAATATAACACACATTTACCATCTTACCTGTTTTCAGGTATACAGTGGTATTAAATACATTCCTAATGTTTTACAACTATCACCATCACCCATATTCATAACCCTTTTCTTGTAAAGCTGAAACTCTGTACCCATTAAACAATAATTTCCCATTTCCCCCTCCTCCCAGCCCCTGGAAACCACCATTCTACATTCTGTCTCTGTGATTTTGACTACTCTAAGTGCCTCATATAAATGGAATCATAAAGTATTTGTCTTTTTGTGACTGGCCTATTTCACTTATTTTACTTAGCATAATGTCCTTAAGGGTCATCCCTGTTATAGTATATGTCAAAATTTTGTTCCTTTTTAAGGCTGAATACTATTCTGTTGCGTGTATGTACCACATTTTGCTTATCCATTCATCTGTCAATAGCCTTGGGTTGCTTCCATGTTTTAGCTATTATGAATAATGCTGCTGTGAACATGGGTGAACAATTATTTCAGAATTGCTGATCATATGGTAATTATATTTTTAATTTCTTGAGGAACTGCCATACTGTTTTCCACAGTGGCTGTACCATTTTACATTCCCACTAACAGTGCACAAGTGTTCCAATTTCTCCACATCCTGGTCCATACTTATTATTTTGGGGGTTTTTGATAGTAGCTGTATTAATTGGTGTGAGGTAGTATTTCACTGTAGTTTTGATTTGCATTTCCCTAATGATTAATGATGTTGAATGTCTTTTCATGTGCTTATTTGCCTTTTGCATCTCTTCTTTAGAGAAATATCTATTCAAGGTCTTTGCCCATTTTTGAGTCAGGCTGGGTTTTTGTTGTTGTTGTTGTTGTTGAGTTTTAGAAGTTCTCTCTATATTCTGGATATTAATCCCTTATCAGATATATAATTCACAAATATTTTCTCCCATTCTTTGGGTTGCCGTTTTACTCTGTTATTGTTTTTGTTGTACAAAAGTTTTAATTTAACGAAGTCCAATTTGTCTACTTTTTCTTTTGTTGTCTGTGCCTCTGGTGTCACATCGAAGAAATCATTGCCACATACAATGCTGTGAAGCTTTTGTTCTAGGCACTTTTAACTCATATATGTAGGTCTCTATAATATGCCAGGATTTACAAGTTATTTAAAATTTAATATCAGATCAAAAAGAAAAATTGTTAAATATGTATTACAGCAACATGGTTATTATGTTTGTGGTTGTGATGTAGGTTAGAAATTAATGTATTCATAATAGAACTTCTCAGAAATGATATTAATTTATAAGATATAGAGTAAATATTTAATTTCTCTTTGTTAACTAATAAATAGCTAGATACTTTAAAAGCCACTGTGAATAGAAGTTCCAGTGATTTAGAAGCTCTGAGGAAAAATACTTCCAAAATAAAGAAGGACATTAATGAAGAAACAACAAGGTAAGAAAAAAGGTATTTAAATATGTTTATAGTTTTTGACTATTTCTAGAAAAATTATTGAATATTTGATTTTTTGGTTAAATAACTGTAAAATTATAGCTACTAAATTATTAAACTTAAAAAAAATTTCCTGGGTTTTTCAGTACAAAGGCTTAGGAGCAATATTTTTATGGCTTATTAAATACACATTGGTAATAAAAAGATTTATGGCAAAAGAAACTTTCAAGTTATATGAAGAAATCTTAGGATAAACTGTTCCTTATGTGTTTGCATTAAATATGTTTTAGACATGTTTTCTATTTTTTCCTTATAAATTCTCTATAGATTACACAAAATTAAAAATCATAATCAAATTGTAAGAAAAAAATTAAAGCAGATAACTGAGAAAACTACGTCTGTAGAGGAGAAAGCTACCAACTTGGAAGACATGCTAAAGGAGGAAGAAAGAGGTGTGAAAGTAAGTTTAGTTTCGTTTTTTTAAAAAAAATCACAGCAGGGCTTCCCTGGTGGCACAGCGGTTAAGAATCTGCCTACCAATTCAGGGGACACAGGTTCGAGCCCTGGTCCGGGAAGATCCCACATGCCGTGGAGCAGCTAAGCCTGTGCACCAACAACTACTGAAGCCTGCGTGCCTAGAGCTGGTGCTCCGCAGCAAGAGAAGCCACCACAATGAGAAGCCTGCACACTGCAACGAAGACCCAACGCAGCCAAAAATAAATAAATTAAAAAAAAATCACAGCAAATTTAGCAATAGTGAATAAATTAGACTCTTGAGATCAGAGGAGAAGGAGGTCTTTTAAGAGGCTCTGATTTCTGGGGTGATTGCATTTGTAATTAGATTGTTGAGTTCTTGGACCTCTTTTTATCTTCAGCTCCTAATTCTCCATTTGCTTCACTTTCAGCATTTAACTTTGTCTTCTTTTAGAGGTATAGCCCTTCTATCTTAAATTCCATGTCTTCTCAATGCCTACTGTGTCCCTGTCCCTGTTTGCCATTCCTATATTTTTCTTTTTTTTTTTTTTTTGGCTGCATTGGGTCTTTGCTGCTGCATGTGGGCTTTCTCTAGTTGCTGCGAGCAGGGGCTACTCTTCATTGCGGTGCTCGGGTTTCTCATTGCAGTGGCTTCTCTTGCTGTGGAGCATGGGCTCTAGGCACACGGGCTTCAGTAGTTGAGGCTCACGGTCTGTAGAGCACAGGCTCAGTAGTTGTGGCGCACAGGCTTAGTTGCTCCGCAGCATGTGGGATCTTCCGGACCAGGGATCAAACCCATGTGTCCCTGAACTGGCAGGTGGATTCTTAACCACTGCACCACCAGGGAAGTCCCTGTATATATGTTCTTATATTGCAAATGCATCTTGAAAAATGCCCGTGTTTTATAACTTATTTCCACCTGATTATCATCTTTTTTGTTTGTGATCAAGTTCCCCCTAGTGGTCTACATTCATTGCATGTATTTCTTCATCATCTGCTATCTCTTTAACCTCTTCCATTCTGGCACCATTTATTGGTAAACAGGCTTTTAAATGCTAACACTTTTACTAACTTCACTGGCATACCCCTTCTACCTTAACCTCTTTGGCATTCTGGTAGAATTAAAGCCGAATTTTGAGGAACTGGAAAAGGCTGGTTCACCGTTCCCTCTTTGAAAACTTCAAAATGATTTGTGTGACCTATCACTGTAGGCACTACTTTCTGCTTTTACATTTTTTTTTTTTTTTTTTTTTTTTTTGCGGTACGCGGGCCTCTCACTGTTGTGGCCTCTCCCGTTGCGGAGCACAGGCTCCGGATGCGCAGGCTCAGCGGCCATGGCTCATGGGCCCAGCCGCTCCGCGGCATGTGGGATCTTCCCGGACCGGGGCACGAACTCGTGTCCCCTGCATCGGCAGGCGGACTCTCAACCACTGTGCCACCAGGGAAGCCCTTACTCTTTTTTTTTTGATGGGGGAAGAGGAGGGTTAGCTGAAGGTGGTGGTAAAATCCCCCATTTGCTGAGGCTTATATCAAGTATGGTTTCATTTATATTTGGATAGAATCCAGCTTCCTCAGTGTGCTGTTGTATGTTTAAAATTCCTGAGTAGTGAAGTCATGCAACAATCTTGACTTGAGTGGTATTTGAGTCCAAATCATACAACATTATTAAAAAAAAAAAAGTGGATTCTTTTTCCCCCTAAGAGCATGATTTTCTGTAGTACATGGAACGGGATAGTATTAGAACTTATTAGAAGTCTGTAAAGACTGTGAAGTTTATATGAAATACACCTTCTGAAGACAATTAAAAACTAGTGATATTTTTAAAGAAATTAGCTGAATTAGAAAACAATAAGATTGGCAGCATGTGTACTGATTGTGCTGTAGCAGGGCTGGGTTCATAATCTTGCTTTTTGTAGTTATTGGGGTTTTTTGTTTGTTTGAAAAAAATCTCAACCCTATATATTTTGCTGTGTTATTCACCACCAAGCACTGACTTTAAAACTCTGCCAAGCAGTCTCAGAAGGTCTTAAACCCAGTGAAAATTGTCTATTATATGAAAAATAATGCATTTTATAAGGTTATATCAGATTATATTTCTTGATTTGTGAAAATTTAAATGTGCCAGTCACAGACTTCTTTTGTTTCATATTGAGGTTCATTGGATGCCAAAGAGAAATATGCTTATCTGGGTGTAAGAACACAGAGGGAAATTATTTCAACATTTTAAAATGAGAGCTTTCAACAGAGAGCTTGGCATGGGAGATCTGTTTGAAACCTAGAATACATTGATGTGACACTGTGAGATCAAGACGGACCTGCCTCCTGAGAAAGGAGAAGTGGGAATGGGGTACCGGTTTCTATTTCCTAGAGGGCTGCACATGTAGGGAAGTCAACTGCAGGCAAGGTGTGAGTAAGGGATAGTGACAGTGCCAGTAGTGTGTTGGGGCCAGCTCTCACCAGCTCACAAGAGCTGATAGTTAAATATTCTGGAATTTTTAAAGTCAGCTGCTAAATATAGCTACTATTAAAAATCAAATTATATAGACTTACAATTAAATAAATTATATTAAAAATAAAAGTAATACGTACTCAGCACATATCACTTCCAAATTATTTTACTGCATTTTACTGTTATCTATGCTTTTAAGGTTGCTTAAGACTATTAACATCTGTTATATCTGTCTAGTAGATATACTGCATAATGGTCTGCTACGGCATATCTCTTCCTAGCTCTGCATTTAGAGGAATCATGTTAGTAGCTTGAAACTGGCCATAGTGGGAATAAAATAATCATAGAAATCAGCCTCTTCCCCGTAACCTCCCATCTACTAGAAAGGTGATGGTTAAACATTTATCTGCTCACCACTGGATAGTGCCAAAAAGAAGGTGGGAGATTTCTTCCCTAAACACTCTCAAGACTTTAGTAAACTTTGTGAGCTTAGAAGCTGTGTGTCTTCAGTATATTTTATATTCTAAGGAAACCAGTGGAATGGTCAAGTTCTAAGGCTAAGGTGACAGGATAGAATTAAGATGACAGATCAAGGTGCATGACACAGGAATAGAAAACTACTATTCTAGTCTACTAGACTAGAGTAGACTACAAGCAATGTTGGGGATTTGTTGAAACTGTGGGAAGGGCTTTATATTCTTAAGGGCTAAAATGAGGGTTCATTTATGACCCCCAAATTATAATATTCATGCAATAAAACATTACAAGGTATTATATTTCATTAATCATTGTTATTCTTATTATCAGGAAGTAGAAGTTCAGTTGAGCATAGTGAAGGATGTGCTATTTAAGAAAGTTCAGGAATTACAGACTGAGACAATGAAAGAAAAAGCTGTTGTATCTGAAATTGAAGGAACCCGTTCTTCTCTAAAGCACCTTAACCATCGGTTACATAAACTGGACTTTGAAACCTTACAGCAGCAAGAAATTATGTACAATCAGGTAGATGTTACTCTTATGAATGTCTTCATATTGATTTGTTATAATTGTGATGGTCAAGATACTGCAGTGTCCTAAGAAAACAAAGAATTCTAAGAACTCTTGGGGTGGGGGGATAGACAGATGCTGAAGATGGGATATCATGTTAGGTCAGAGAAGGGTGAGGGGGCCTTAAAAGCTATTTTTTTTCTTGATCTGAAATAAATAGAGAAGAGGATTGACAGCTCTAGTGAGGGAGACATGCTTTAAAGGAACCTGGAGCAATTGGACCTGGAGTAAAACAAAACAAGGAATGGGATGTCTGAAACCTAGAAAAACTGTATGTTGGGAATTCCCTGTCAGTCCAGCGGTTAAGACTCCACGCTTCCACTGCAGGGGGTGTGGGTTCAATCCCTGGTCAGGGCACTAAGATCCCGCATGCCACACAGCGTGACCAAACAAACAAACAAAAAACCCCCCAAGCCCCTAAGACTGTATGTTGTGCAAACATCGGCATCCCCATCCCCACCCCCACCCCCGGACCAAAAAATGTTTTTAAATTTTTTCCTTTTTTGTTCTATTTATATATTCTGTCTCATGTTAATATCTTAATGTCCTCCTTCTCTACATCTTAATTTCCCCATCTAATGTGTTCTTAGTTTCTCAAAATTAGACGCTAAAGTATAATTTTCAGAATAATTCTTTAGAAGTTCATCATATTTGAGACCTTCATGGCTAACAGTTTGTGATTCTTTTTTTGTACTCCTTAGAAAATGTACCCTCAAAAAAATCCATGTCCATGTAAATCCAGTGGATTTACTGATGTTCCCTCATGAGAGTATGATAAATGACCACCTAGCTGCTTTATTATATTTTCAGACTAGTTCTGTGTTATTATCACGTACTCTGGTTGTTGAAGAATAGTTTCCTCTTTCTCCCCTTACAGTAAGAAGGATTTCATCCTATAAATCACTGAAGGGTGAAAGTGACTTTAGTAAATGGTGACATCAGGCCAAATTCATAAGAAAGTATTTACAGTGCTTTTGCATTTATAGAAATGGTTTTAACTGTTTCTCCTTACTAACTTATCTTTAAAACCTGTAACAGGATTTTTACATTCAACAAGTGGAATGCCGAATGTCACGGTTAAAGGGAGAAATTAACTCAGAAGAAAAACAAGCCCTTGAAGCAAAAACTGTTGAACTTCAAAAGACATTGGAAGAGAAAAAATCTACATTTAACCTTTTGGAAACAGAGATCAAGAAGCTTCATGTAACTTAGTTAAAATATTTTTTATGCTTCAAATATCCTAGTCATCATTTTGTTTTAAGTCAACATGTTCCTAAGACTTGACTTTGGATAGGATAATTGCCAAGCTACCCATATATATAACAAATGTATGAGCTAATGCTTATATTTCTATACTGACTATGAGAATGTAACATTACCATTGATTATGCATTTACTGTATGCTAAGTATATGCCTTTAGTTTTTTATTTCATTTAATCGTTATAAATGCCTTGTGATGAAGATATTAATACTTGTTTTACAGATTAAGTAACTTGTTCATGATTACAGCTAGGATTTGATCCGTGGTCCATGTGACTTAAAAATAGTCTTAAATAGTACATGATTTAAAAAATTGATAAATTCCAGTTTTCTATTATGTATCAGCCATAATAATTTGATTGCTTTTTATCTCTGAAGTGGCATCTAAAAGCAGCTGCTCTTTTATTGGTCATCTATTGTTATTCAAATATTTACTTAGTTACATATTTCAGATGACTCAGTTTTGTTAATACGGTAAAAATGTTCTTCATCTTTAGGTACTTTAATGTTTATGGCAATATAAAACCTGTGTTAGGGGAACCTATGTAATATAAAACCTATGTTAAAGTTTAACTGGGAAATAAGAGTGAAGGAGTGAAAACATGGACCTGAATAGGGGGAGAACGCCAAAGGTTTTAAATGTTAAACAGCTGGAAAGGCTAGTGATGAGTGTCCTCTAGTGGTTTTAAGAAGAATTGCCCTGAATTCCTTCAGGGCTACAAAGGTGAAAGGGAGCTACTACTTTTTTAAATTAGGGGGAAAAAAATTAACATAACAAAATATTGGTTTGGAGTGGTTTGTAGCCTGATTAAATTTTTAAAAGACTGTTTCCTTGGTTTAGTGGAAAAGAGCAGAACCGGTTTTGAATGTCAAGGTTACACCACTAACTGCTATTTTAACTTTTCTGAGTCCTAGTTTACTCATTTTAAAATGGAAAATAATATTTAATATTATTCTAGGGCATTTGGGAGAATTAGAAGCAATGTATGTCTTAACACAGTGCTTTTAGTAGGTACTCAATAAATGGTATTGTTTTAATTACATAGAATATGAGAATATTAGTGCTACAGAATAATAGGAGGGTGACTTTTATATCTGGACATGTTTTTTTGACCCTAGCCTGAATTGTCTGTTTTCCTGTGTGAGGATGGTTCTAGTGTGCCTCCTTTTAGCTACCCTGGGGCTCTGTCCATTATGCAGTAGGCTAGTACTTATGCCTATCCCAGCTGGTTTTGACAGAGAGGTAAATAAATTAATAGAAATGCAAGTGAATTTTTAAAGATATTAAAGCTAGTTAAGCTTCTAATGAAGGTTTTCTCTTCTCAGTAGTAGCATTAGATTGTAAAGTCATTTTGCATTCTCTTTCCCATGCCACTCCATCTATTATTTTGAATAGTAGAGACAAATTTCTTCTGGTTGAAAATTACCTTAAATTAAAAATTTCATTCTAAAAGTTAATTTTATGAAATCACATCTTTATGTGAAAAAAAAATCTTAATGTCTTGCTTCAATCTTAAGTCCTGATAGTTCAGAGAAATACAGGCAGTGAGAAGGGCAGGGGCGGGAAGAAGGAAGGGACAGAGGAAGAGAGAGAGAGGAAGAGAGAGAGAGAAGGGAGACAGATCTTGGCAATAGAAACTTTTTGCTTTATGTCCCCTAAGAGCGACTAAGGGGGGACAAAGGGAACAAATCTTGTTCTGGTTCTGAGTGGGAGGGAGGATACAAACTGGTATAAAGATAGAAAACTAATATCTGAGTATGTATGACCCATTTATTCATTCAGTGGAATTAGATCTTATCTAGCATTTTTCTCTCCAGCAGTATGTGATTATATATGTAATAATAATAATAATAATAGATATTTCCATGTGTCAAACATTGTTGCACATATTCTTTGACAGTAAATTCTTTAACCCTCACAACAACCCAGGTAGGTAGGTATTGTTATCATCTCCATTTTGGAAATGAGGAAACTGAGGAAGAGTATGTTGCCCACTGGGTTTGGTTGGCTAATATATAATTAAGGCTGTCTGATTCCAGAGCTTGTAGTTAACCAAGACCCTATGCTTTCTCAGACTGTTAATGTTTTTACCTTCTGAGACTTGGGTTGAATCAAATAATGAACTCCAGAAGGTGAACCATGTATTTAACCAAAGCTTGAACTCCACCCTCCCATTTCTCCCCATAAATGGCAACCACCTAATAATTCAGTTTGAACTGTAATCATACATAATATTTCCTAGAATTATTGAACTCAAACTGAACCCAAACATCAATAGATAATAAAAATGAAAATGCTTCTATGTGAATATCCATGTATATTCTATTAGAGACATAAGAGCATGAAGGGTGAGATTTATAATATTATATTATTATAAATATTTAATGGAGCATATAGTTTAATGTAAGTCATGTTTAGTAGTATGTATTTAATATTGTTATTTAAAATATATATTTATGTACCTTTTTTTCCTCTTTACAGAATGATCTTTACTTTATCAAGAAGTCAAATAGTAAAAATCATGATGAAAAACAGTCCCTCATGACCAAAATAAATGAACTAAACCTCTTCAATGATAGATCAGAGAAAGAACTTAATAAAGCCAAAGCTTTGAAACAGGTGCAATAAAATCATATGTATATATAATATTAAAAACCACATATTTTCATGCTAATTGTAGAAAAATTTTAAATACCAAATTATAAAGAAGAAAATAAGTCACTATAATCACTTTACAGAAGATAAACAGTGTTACATTATATTATTTTCTTTCAGTCTTTTAAAGAAAATTGGCTTTATATATTGTATTCAAAAATTTATAAGTATATTACACATCTCCTAAACATTAATTATCTTTAAAGGCTTCCTACAGTCCATTGCATGAAGTTACCATAATTTATTTAACCATCTCTTATTTTTGGATATGTGTTTCTAGTGTTTGGCTATTCTAAATGGTGCTATCATGTACTGTGCACATATTTCGTTGTACAGTTGTTCATGTATCTCCTTAGGCTAAATTTCTAGCTGTATAATTATGGTTCAAAAAGAATGAATATTTTTGGTGTCTTGAAACTATTTTCAAGCCAAATTGCCTTCTAGAGCGTTCAGTTAATACTCCTACCAGCAGTGTGTAAGCATTCTATTTTACTCAGCACCACCAGGGCTGGATAATATAATTTATAAAATTATTGTTAATTTGATGGGCAAACATGGTATCTCATTGTTTTTAGTCTGCACTTTAGAAATTGGTGACATTTTAAAACATTTTATGTTTAAACATAAAATTTTAAATATTTATGTTTCAATTAAAATGTTTAAACATTTTTTTTCTATTATGTTATATTCCATAATTTTTCTTTTGGATTTCTAGTTCATTTTCTTGCCCATATTTCCATTAGGAGGTTTATATGTTTATTTATTTATTTGGTTGTGCTGGATCTTAGTGGCGGCAGGCGGGCTCCTTAGTTGTGGCTCTTGGGCTCCTTAGTTGTGGTATGTGAACTCTTAGTTGTGGCACACATGTGGGATCTAGTTCCCTGATGAGGGATTGAACCCAGGCCCCCTGCATTGGGAGCGCAGAGTCTTATCCACTGTGCCACCAGGAAAGTCCCCAGGTGGTTTATATTTTTAAAATGCTTGGCAAAAGATCTTCGTATGTTAAAATATTAACTCATAAATATTTGTCCCATTGTCTTTAAATTTCTATTCAGTTTTTTTGACATAAAAACTTTTTTTAAACATTATATATTTAAGTGTTTTTCCCTGTATAATTTTTATGCTTAGAAACTCTTTCATCACACTAAAAATCAAACAGATATTTACTGTTTCTAGTGGCTGCACTGGTTTAATCTCTTACATTAAGTTCTTTCATTCATCTGGCATTTATTTTTTGTACATATGAGATATGGGGATCTAATCTTTTCTCCAGCTAACAAGCTTTGTTTTGAATTAGTAAAATCTTATATTCTGGAGTGTTTTTTCTGGGCTTTCTATTCTGAAAGTTGATCTATTAGTGTGATCTTGTGTCAGCACTCTACTCATGACTGAACTGTTTTAATAAAATGTATTTATACATTATTTTGTAAGATTTAGTTTAGAATATAAAAATGCTCATCCATTGGGCTTCATATATTTGCTGGACATTGTAACTTTCAATTTTAGGAATAAGTTCTTCTTTTTATTTTTTTTAGTAAACTTGAATTTAAAATTGAATAATAATAAAAGACTTGGAATAACCATAAACCCTTTCCTTAAAATAAAAATAAAAGGAAAATCAGTCATGACTCAGAGCAATCTAAATTTAACCCTAATTAATATCTTGGTCAATGGTCAAATTAGAAAAAGTTATATTTTCAAGTTTGACTTTTGTAGCAATAAAAAGGAAACATATTTTGGTTTGGATATGCAAATGATTATTTCAATATTTGACGATTTTGTTATGTTGATAGGATTTGATGATAGAAGACAATCTTTTAAAACTTGAGGTTAAACGTATTCGAGAAATGCTTCACAGTAAGGCAGAAGAAGTTCTTTCTCTGGAAGAAAGAAAACAGCAATTACACACTGCTATGGAAAAACGGACCGAAGAAATTAAAATTCACAAAAAAATGCTTGCATCACAAATAAGATGTGTTGATCAAGAACGGCAAAATATAAGGTAACAATTAGAGTTTTAAAATCCTGCTCACGAATTTTGAAAACGTTACGAGTAATGTCAGAAGAACTGACTGCTCCCTCCACCACCCTGGATGTCCATCTTTTTCTTATTTGTTTGAAAAAGCTTTTAATATAATACATAGGCCATATTTTAGCTACAAATCTATGCTTTTCCCTCTCTTTTTCCTTAGGCTAACTCCTCATTCTTTAGATTTATCCTTTTACCTTAAGATCATTAATCCCCTTGGAACTGATTTTTGTGTATGGTTTGTGGTAAGGGTCCAATAACATGCTTTCCCTTATGGATACCTGACAGCTGCATTTATTGAAGCAATTTTCCCCTAGAGATTTCGCATATCTTTTATAAGATTTATTCCTGGACACATGCTATTTTTTCTTAATGTTACTGTCAGTGTTATCTCCTTTTAAAGCATTTCATTTTCAGTTTGTTGCTGGTGTATAGAAATGCAGTTGATTTCTGTATATTAACTATTCAGCAGCCTTGCTTAAATTTTTATTAATTCTAACAATTGATCTGTAGATTTCTAGGTATTTCACTCACATCATTTGCAAATAACAGTTTTGTGTCTTCCTTTTCAATCTTTATAACTTTTCTTGTTCTTACTTTATTGTCCTTGTTATCTAACCTCCAGTTCAATGCTGAATAGCAGTGGTGATTGCAGGTACCCTTGTCTTGCAGGTGGTTGATCTTAAAGGGAAAGTTTTAATTGTTTCATCTTTAAGTATCAAGTTTACTATAGTGTTTTTTTGAGATTCTCTTTATAATATTAAGTGAGTTCCCATCTATTTCCATTCTTTGCTAAGAGGTTGTTTTAATTTGTTTAATCAGGAATGAATGTTGACTATTATATGCTTTTTTTGTACTCACTGATATGATGTAGCTTCTTCAATCTGTTAATATAATTGAATATATTGATTGCTTTTTCAAAGTTAAAACAAACTTACATTCCTGTAATAAATACAGCTGTTTGTTACATATTACATTTTGTATGTATCTAGATTTTGTTTGCTAATATTTTTATACAATTTTTGCATCTATGCTTATAATTCCTTTTTCTCTCCTGCCCTCGTCAAATTATCAGGTTATTATGGTTACATCTACTTTTATAAAATGATCTTTGTGTTTCTTATTTTTCTACACTCTGCATAAGCTTGTAAAAGAGCAGAATTATATCTTTCTTGAATTTTCAAATACCTCACCAGTAAAGCCATTGGACATCTGGAGTTTTTTGAGGAGGATTTTCAACTGTTGGTTCAATCAATTTATTGGTTATAGGACAATGAAGATCTTGTATTATTTTCTTGAGTCTGTTTTAGTAAGTTATATATTTTTTCCTAGGAAAAAAATTCCATTTCATCTAAATTTTCAAAGTTATTACCATAAAGTTGTTCACAATATCATTTTATTATATGTTTAATAGCTGCAGTGTCTGTAGCTTTTCATTCCTGATATTGGTTATTGTGACTTCTCTTTTTTGGGTGGGATAAGTCCTGCCAGTAGTTAATGAATTTTATTACTCTTTGAAAAGAATAAACCCTTGCTGATTTTTTTCTATTGCGAATTCATTTTCTATTTTAATTAATATTGCTGCTCTCACATTTACTATTTCTTTCTTCTATTTTTGTGGATTTATTTTGATGTTCTTTTCCTAACTTCTTGAGATAAGATGCTTAGCTAATTAGTTTTCAACTTTGAAGGCTAAAGCAATTCCCTGAAGTATTACCTAGCTGTATCCCACACAATTCTCTGTAACGGCCAGATAGTAAATATTATAGGTTTTGCTGGCCATACAGTCTCTGTTGCAACAACTTGACTCTGCCACTGTGGAGTGTAAGCAGCCCTAGACAATATGCAAATAAATGAGTGTGGCTGTGTTCCACTTTATGGACACTGAAATTTGAATTTCATAGAATTTTCATATTTCATGAAATAGAAACTTTCTCTTGATTTTTCAACCACTTTACATTAGAAAATGTAAAAGCCATTCTTTTCTCATGGGCTGTACAGAAACAAGTAGCAGGTATAGGATGGTTTGCTGACCTTGGCTTTTTATCTCTAAGTGGTACTATTCCATTGTATGTGTCTACCCCAATTTATATATATGTTTACCTGTTGATGAATATTTCAGTTGTTTCCAGTTTGGGGCTATTACAGATAAAGCTGCTATGAACATATGTGTTCTTGGTATGGACATATGCTTTCTTTTCTCTAGAGTAGATACCTAGAAGCGGAATAGCTGGATCATATGGTAGGTATTCTATTTGTCTTTCTGTTCTTTCATTGGTTTTACTGAATTTTTTCCCTTTTTTCCTCTTTGTTTGTAGTATGTATATTCTAATTTAAATTATTTTGTTTATTTTTAAATTCAAAAGAAATTCTAATCTTCCTATCTCTCTGAATACTGAAGATTAGTTACTATTATTTTTTCCTTCCTAAAATAGTTATGACTTTTAGCATGTTTTACTGCTGTATTTCCTTTCTCCATCTTTCATTTATTATTGAAATCACAGATTATAGTTTCGGGTTGTTATTTGTTTTTAATATTATGTCTCTACTTTGAAAAGAACTCCTTTCTTATAACTTGCATTAAACTGTACAGCCAATTGCCAGCAATAATTTCAACCTAGTTACGTGTTTTACTTGTTTCTTGGTTTAATATTCTTTCATGTATCTTTTGTTATTCTATTTCCTTGGATTCTTATTTCATTTCTCTGGAATATGTTTTGAAACTTTTTCTCAAGAACTGATGTTTTCTGAAATTTTCGAGTCCTTGTATGCTTAAAACATATTTATTCTTCCCCATATTTGAATTACAGTCGAAGTTTGAAAGTGTTGTTTCATATTCTTCCAGATTAAAGTGTTGTTTATGAGAGGTCTGGTTCCAGATAGGGAACCTGGTTTTTGCTTTCTTTCTGGAAGCTTTGGGGAAATGTTTTTATTTGGGGGCTTTCAGAACTTTCATGTGTGCGTCTGGGTGTTTTATCCTTTTTCATTTTTCTTGTTTGACCCTTGGTGAGCTCCTTCAATTATTTCATTCAAGTCTTTCTTCATATCAGGAAAATATTTTTCTGTTAGTTTTTCAATTTTTTTTCTCACACCACTCTCCCCATCTGTTGCTCATTTTTAGTGGATGCTTAGTCTTCCAGATTTCTTAACTTTTCTCTCATTTTAATTTTTTATTCTTTTTATTCCACTTTTTAAGATATTCTCTCTCTCCCCATTACCATCCTTTCTGTCTTCTCCCCATCCCCTGCCCCTGTCTTTCTCCTCTCTCTATATCATTGATTCAGTCTTTCGACCTGCTTCGTTTCCAACCTGGGCCGGTTCACCCTTCCTTAGGCAATCTGGTGGTCCCCCTCTCCTGGGAGGTCACTACATTGAGGCCCAACTTAGTGCGGACACCTGATTGGCATAGCGCACTACAGTACAGAGCTCGTGGGCTCAAGAGATCCTCATGCCTTAGCCTCCTGAGTGGCTGTCACTACAGGCGTGTGCCCACCATGCCCAGTATTCTTTACTACTTTTAAATTAAAAAGTGGAGATTATTTGAGAGAACTCTTATTCTTTCATTGTTTCTTTCTTTTCATAGCAGTCCATTCTTTTTTTTTTTTTTTTTTTGTGGTACGCAGGCCTCTCACTGTTGTGGCCTCTCCCGTTGTGGAGCACAGGCTCCGGATGCGCAGGCTCAGCAGCCATGGCTCACAGGCCCAGCCGCTCTACGGCATGTGGGATCTTCCCGGACCGGGGCACGAACCCGTGTCCCCTGCATTGGCAGGTGGACTCTCAACCACTGCGCCACCAGGGAAGCCCCATTCTTGTTTTATGTGCATTTTTGGATGTAATATCCTTTCATGTTTTAGAAGATACTAATTAGAATACTTTGAAGGTTTTTTTCTATCCCATACATTATCTTTGTTTCTCCTAGGGTCTATTCTGTCTTTGCTCATTTTGTTCTTTTCATTCATACCATTAGCTTTTCATAAATGCCGATAATCTTTGGCTCTCTGTTATATTTATTAACAAATGCTTAATAATCATGGTGATTGGTATAGCTGGCTGGTATGGGTTTCTTCTGCAATTAGGTAGATTGCTTTTTCTAACAGGTCTCTCCCCTAACTGGGAGGCCTGACTGTAAGCTCTGGGTTAGTCTGTCGTGTAAGGAGCATAAGGGGCTTATTTTGGGCAACGAAAGGTTTCATTTCTGGCTGGCACTGCCTTTCTTTTTTATTAACCTCCACTGTTGTGGAGGCCTGGAATTACTTCATTCCTGGAAGCTTTTCTCTCCAGTTTCAAGAAAAACCTGGAAGCTTTTCTCTCCAGCTTCAACATACAATGTTAGGGACTCTGGTAATTTTGAGGGTTATCACTGGAACATAAATAATTCCTGCCAACATTTCTATGTACTTTGAGGGGTTGAGGAGAGTGGCCCAGAAGTTCTATAGGAAATGCTTTTATTAATTACCTTGACAGTAGCCTCAGAGATCACTCTTGCTCTTTTTATTTCTTATTACTGAGTTTGGATTTTCTCCAGACTTCTTTGGTGAAAAATGGCTCTTATTTCTATATAATCTTCTGAATCTCCATTTTTTTCATCCTGTCAATCATATCCCATTTGTTTTCCATTTTTCATGAATTCATGAAAAAAATTATCATTCTTTTCACAGAGTTGTGGTGGTTTTTTTTTTATTTTAATATTTTCCATTTTAGGAAGGAGGAGAGAGATGCTTGTGCTCAGTCTACCATCTTAAGCTAGAAGGCCAACAAGACTTGTCTTTTAAAATCCCATAAAGGATGAGTAAATATTTTCTGATGAAACAATAATACTTAAAAATAAGCAAAGCTGTAACTTCTGATACTTAATATATTTTACCATCAACTTTCTTTAGGAGTAGGAACCTGGTATGTTGAAGATTTCTTTTCACCATGACTGGAAAGCTTATTTTCATGAAGTTGTAGGAGGCAAACAAGTCACTGTCCATGTTGCTGTGCCTATATTAACATTCTTAGTATTATTATTAAATAAGTTAAAAAATAGTTTAAAAATATAAATTTACTAGAATAGAAGGAAAAAAGTAACCAGCAGATTTAAAAATCAAAATCTTAGGAAACAATTCTCCAAAGGTTTCTCATATTTCTGCATGCCTTGCAAGGAGAGGCACTGGCTTTCCTGTTCTGGAAAGACAAAGGAGCAAGGTAAAAACTTACAAGACCAAATAAATGAAGATGAAATAGGCAACCTACCTGAAAAAGAATTCAAAATAATGATAGTAAAGATTATCCAAAATCTCGGAAACAGAATGGAGAAAATACAAGAAACATTTAACAAGGATCTAGAAGAACTAAAGAGCAAACAAACAGTGGCAAACAACACAACTACTGAAATTAAAAATACTTTAGAAGGAAACAATAGCAGAATAACTGAGGCAGAAGAATGGATAAGTGACCTGGAAGATAAAATGGTGGAAATAACTGCCAGGGAGCAGAATAAAGAAAAAAGAATGAAAAGAATTGGGGACAGTCTCAGAGACCTCTGGGACACCATTAAATGCACCAACATTCGAATTATAGGGGTCCCACAAGAAGAAGAGGAAAAGAAAGGGTCTGAGAAAATATTTGAAGAGATTATAGTTGAAAACTCCCCTAACATGGGAAAGAAAATAGTCAATCAAGTCCAGGAGGCACAGAGAGTACCATACAGGAAAAACCCAAAGAGAAACACGCCAAGATACATGTTAATCAAACTATCAAAAATTAAATACAAAGAAAAACTATTAAAAGCAGCAAGGGAAAAGCAACAAATAACATACAAGGGAGTCCCCATAAAGTTAACAGCTGATCTTTCAGCAGAAAATCCACAAGCCAGAAGGAGTGGTAGGATATATTTAAAGTGATGAAAGGGAAAAACCTACAACCAAGATTACCCAGCAAGGATCTCATTCAGATTCAATGGAGAAATTAAAATCTTTACAGATAAGCAAAGTTTAACAGAATTAAGCACCACCAAACCAGCTTTACAACAAATGTTACAGGAACTTCTCTAGGCAGGAAACACAAGAGAAGGAAAAGATATACAAAAACAAATCCCAAACAATTAAGAAAATGGTAATAGGAACATACATATCAATAATTACCTTAAAGGTAAATGGATTAAATGCTCCAAACAAAAGATACAGAATGACTGAAAGGATACAGAAACAAGACTCATACATATGCTGTCTACAAGAGACCCACTTCAGATGTAGGGACACATACAGACTGAAAGTGAGGGGATGGAAAAAGTTATTCCATGCAAATGGAAATCAAAAGAAAGCTGGAGTAGCAATTCTCACATCAGACAAAATAGACTTTAAAATAAAGACTATTACAAGAGACAAAGAAGGACACTACATAATGATTAAGGGATCAATCCAAAAAGAAGATATAACAATTGAAAATATTTATGCACCCAACATAGGAGTAACTAATACATAAGGCAAATGCTAACAGCCATAAAAGGGGAAATCGACAGTAACATAAAAACAGTAGGGGATTTTAACATCTCACTTTCACCAATGGACAGATCATACAAAAGAAAATAAATAAGGAAACACAAGCTTTAAAGGACACATTAAACAAGATAGACTTAATTGATATTTACTGGACATTCCATCCAAAAACAACAGAATACACTCTCTTCTCAAGTGCTCATGGAACATTCTCCAGGATAGACCATATCTTGGGTCACAAATCAAGCGTTGGTAAATTTAAGAAAACTGAAATTGAATCAAGTATCTTTTCTGACCACAATGCTATGAGTCTAGATATCAATTACAGGAAAAAATCTGTAAAAAATACAAACACAAGGAGGCTAAACAATACACTACTAAATAACCAAGAAATCACTGAGGAAATCAAACAGGAAATCAAAAAATACCTAGAAACAAATGACAATGAAAACACAATGACCTACAACCTATGGGATGCAGCAAAAGCAGTTCTAAGAGGGAACTTTATAGCAACACAATCCTACCTCAAGAAACAAGAAACATCTTGAATAAACAATCTAACCTTACACCTAAAGCAATTAGAGCAAGAAGAACAAAAAAACCCAAAGTTAGCAGAAGGAAAGAAATCTTAAAGATCAGATCAGAAATAAATGAAAAAGAAATAAAAGAAACGATAACAAAGATCAATAAAACTAAAAGCTAGTTCTTTGAGAAGATAAACTAAATTGATAAACCATTAGGCAGACACATGAAGAAAAAAAGGGAGAAGACTGAAATCAATAGAATTAGATATGAAAAAGGGGAAGTAACAACTGACACTGCAGAAATACAAGGGATCATGAGAGATTACTACAAGCAACTATATGCCAATAAAATGAACAATCTGGAAGAAATTGACAAATTCTTAGAAAAGCACAACCTTCTGAGACTGAACCAGGAAGAACTAGAAAATATAAACAGAAAAATCACAAGCACTGAAATTGAAACTGTGATTAAAACTCTTCCAACAAACAAAAGTGCAGGACCAGATGGCTTCACAGGCGAATTCTATGAAACATTTAAAGAAGAGCTAACACCTGTCCTTCTCAAACGCTTCCAAAATATAGCAGAGGGAGGAACACTCCCAAACTCATTCTACGAGGCCGCCATCACCTTGATACCAAAACCAGGCAAGGATGTCACAAAGAAAGAAAACTACAGGCCAATATCACTGATGAACATAGATGCAAAAATCCTCAACAAAATACTAGCAAACAGAATCCAACAGCACATTAAAAGGATCATACACCATGATCAAGTGGGGTTTATTCCAGGAATGCAAGGATTCTTCAATATACGCAAATCAATCAATGTGATACACCATATTAACAAGTTGAAGGAGAAAAACCATATGATCATCTCAATAGATGCAAAGAAAGCTTTTGACAAAATTCAACACCCATTTATGATAAAAACCCTGCAGAAAGTAGGCAGAGAGGGAACTTTCCTCAACATAATAAAGGCCATATATGACAAAGCCACAGCCAACATCATCCTCAATGGTGAACAACTGAAACCATTTCCACTAAGATCAGGAACAAGACAAGGCTGCCCACTCTCACCACTCTTTTTCAACATAGTTTTGTAAGTATTAGCCACAGCAATCAGAGAAGAAAAGGAAATGAAAGGAATCCAAATTGGAAAAGAAGAAGTAAAGCTGTCACTGTTTGCAGATGACATGATACTATACATAGAGAATCCTAAAGATGCTACCAGAAAACTACTAGAGCTAATCAATGAATTCGGTAAAGTATCAGGATACAAAATTAATGCACAGATATCTTTGGCATTCCTGTACACTAATGATGAAAAATCTGAAAGTGAAATCAAGAAAAAACTCCCATTTACCATTGCAACAAAAAGAATAAAATATCTAGGAATAAACCTACCTAAGGAGACAAAAGACCTGTATGCAGAAAATTATAAGACACTGATGAAAGAAATTAAAGATGATACAAATAGATGGAGAGATATACCATGCTCCTGGATTGGAAGAATCAGTATTGTGAAAATGACTCTACTACCCAAAGCAATCTACAGATTCAATGCAATCCCTATCAATCTACCACTGGCATTTTTCACAGAACTAGAACAAAAAATTTCAAAATTTGTTTGGAAAAACAAAAGACCCCGAATAGCCAAAGCAATCTTGAGAACAAAAAACGGAGCTGGAGGAATCAGGCTCCCTGTCTTCAGACTATACTACAAAGCTACAGTAATCAAGACAGTGTGGTACTGGCACAAAAACAGAAAGATAGATCAATGGAATAGGATAGAAAGCCCAGAGATAAACCCACGCAAATATGGTCAACTTATCTTTGATAAAGGAGGCAGGAATGTACAGTGGAGAAAGGACAGCCTCTTCAATAAGTGGTGCTGGGAAAACTGGACAGGGACATGTAAAAGTATGAAATTAGATCATTCCCTAACACCATACACAAAAATAAGCTCAAAATGGATTAAAGACCTAAATGTAAGGCCAGAAACTATCAAACTCTTAGAGGAAAACATAGGCAGAACACTCTATGACATAAATCACAGCAAGATCCTTTTGGACCCACCTCCTAGAGAAATGGAAATGAAAACAAAGATAAACAAATGGGACCTAATGAGACTTCAAAGCTTTTGCACAGCAAAGGAAACCATAAACAAGACCAAAAGACAACCCTCAGAATGGGAGAAAATATTTGCAAATGAAGCAACTGACAGAGGATTAATCTCCAAAATGTATAAGCAGCTCATGCAGCTCAATAGCAAAAAAATAAACAACCCAATCCAAAAATGGGCAGAAGACTGAAATAGGCATTTCTCCAAAGAAGATATACAGACTGCCAACAAACACATGAAAGAATGCTTAACATCATTAATCATTAGAGAAATACAAATCAAAACTACAATGAGATATCATCTCACACAAGTCAGAATGGCCATCATCAAGAAATCTAGAAACAATAAATGCTGGAGAGGGTGTGGAGAAAAGGGAACACTCTTGCACTGCTGGTGGGAATGTGAATTGATACAGCCACTATGGAGAACAGTATGGAGGTTCCTTAAAAAACTATAAATAGTACTACCTTATGACCCAGCAATCCCACTTCTATGCATATACCCTGAGAAAACCATAATTCAAAAAGAGACATGTACCAAAATGTTCATTGCGGCTCTATTCACAATAGTCTGGAGATGGAAACAACCTAAGTGTCCATCATCAGATGAATGGATAAAGAAGATGTGGCACATATATACAATGGAATATTACTCAGCCATAAAAAGAAACGAAACTGAGCTATATGTAATGAGGTGGATAGACCTAGAGTCTGTCATACAGAGTGAAGTAAGTCAGAAAGAGAAAGACAAATTCCGTATGCTAACACATATATATGGAATTTAAGAAAAAAAAATGTCATGAAGAACCTAGGGGTAAGACAGGAATAAAGACACAGACCTACTTGAGAACGGACTTGAGGATATGGGGAGGGGGAAGGGTAAGCTGTGACAAAGCGAGAGAGAGGCATGGACATATATACAGTACCAAACGTAAGGTAGATAGCTAGTGGGAAGCAGCCGCATAGCACAGGGAGATCAGCTTGGTGCTTTGTGACCGCCTGGAGGGGTGCGATAGGGAGGGTGGGTGGGAGGGAGATGCAAGAGGGAAGGGATGTGGGAACAGCTGTATATGTATGACTGATTCACTTTGTTATAAAGCACAAACTAATAATAATAAAAAAATAAAAATAAATAAAATTAAAATTTTATTTTTCCCCACATAAAAAAACAAAAACAAAAACAAAAATGGGCAGAAGACCTAAATAGATATTTCTCCAAAGAAGATATACAGATTGCCAACAAACACAGGAAATGATTCTCAACATTACTTATCATTAGGGAAATGATGAGTGATGTTGAGCAGATCAAAGAAATCAAAATTATAATGAGGTATCACCTCACACCAGTCAGAATGGCCATCATCAAAAATTTACAAACAATAAATGCTGAAGAGGGTGTGGAGAAAAGGGAACCCTCTTGCACTGTTGGTGGGAATGTAAATTGTATAGCCACTATGGAGAATAGTATGCAGATTGCCTAAAAAACTAAAAATAGAACTACCGTATGATCCAGCAATCCCAATACTGGGCATATACCCTGAGAAAACAATAATTCAAAAAGAGTCAGGTACCACAATGTTCTTTGCAACACTATTTACAATAGCCAGGACATGGAAGCAACTTAAGTGTCCATCGACAGGTGAATGGATATAGAAGATGTGGCACGTATATACAATGGAATATTACTCAGCCATAAAGAGAAATGAAATTGAGTTATTTTTAGTGAGGTGGATGGACCTGGAGTGTCATACAGTGAAGTAAGTCAGAAAGAGAAGAACAAATACCATGTGCTAACATATATATATGGAATCTAAAAAAAAAAATGGTTCTGATGAACCTAGGGGCAGGACAGGAATAAAGACACAGATGTAGAGAATGGACTTGAGGACACGGGCTGGTGAAGGGTAAGCTGGGATAAAGTGAGAGAGTAGCGTTGAGATATATACACTAGCAAATGTAAAATAGCTAGTGGGAGGCAGCTGCATAGCACAGGGAGATCAGCTCGGTGCTTTGCAACCACCTAGAGGGGTGGGATAAGGAGGGTGAGAGGGAGACGCAAGAGGTAGGGGAGATGGGGATATATGCATGCATATAGCTGATTCACTGTTATACAGCAGAAACTAACACAACACTGTAAAGCAATTATACTCCAATAAAGATGTTAAAAAACTTTTTTTTGGTAAAAAAGAAAATTTTATCATCTTAACCATTTTAAAATAGACAGTTAGTAGTGTTAGTATTTTCACATTTTTGAGCAATAGATCTCCAGAACTTTTTCATCTTATAAAACTGAATCTTTTAAAACTTTTTGGTAAAAAACACATAAAATTTACCATCTTAACAGTTTTACAATGTACAGTTAGTAGTGTTATATATTTTCACATTGTTGAGCAACGGATGTCCAGAACTTTTTCATCTTGTAAAACTGAAACTCTATACCCATTAAATATTAACTTCCCATTTCCCCCTTCCCCCAGCCCTTAGTAGCCACTATTCTTTCTGTATGAATTTGACTACTTCAGATACCTCACATAAGTGGAATCATGTAGTATTTGTCTTTTTGTGACTGGTTTATTTCACTTAGCATAATGTCCTCAAGTTTCACCATGTAGAATGTGACAGAATTTCTTCTTTAAGGCTGAATAATATTCCATTTTATGTATCTTTTTTTTTTTTTGCGGTACGCGGGCCTCTCACCGCTGTGGCCTCTCCCCTTGCGGAGCCCAGGCTCCGGACGTGCAGGCTCAGCAGCCATGGCTCACGGGCCCAGCCGCTCTGCGGCATGTGGGATCTTCCCGGACCGGGGCACGAACCCGTGTCCCCTGCGTCGGCAGGCGGACTCTCAACCACTGCGGCACCAGGGAAGCCCCCATTTTATGTATCTTATTCATTTGTCTGTCCATGGGCATTTGGCTTGCTTCCGCATCTTGGCTTTTGTGAAAAACATATGAACATTGGTGTGCAGATATCTCTTTGAGAACCTGCTTTAAATTCTTTAGGATATATACCCAGAAGTGGCCCAGAAGTGGGATTGCTGGATCATATGGCTCTTCTATTTTTAATTTTTTGAGGAACTGCCATGCTTTCCATAGCATTTGCACCATTTTGCTGTCCCACTAATAGTGCTTAAAGGTTCCGTTTCTCCACTTCCTCACCAATACCATGTTGGTTTTTTTTTTTTTTTTGTCTTTTTGATAGTAGCCATTCTCATGGGTGTGTGGTGACATCTCATTGTGGTTTTGATTTGCACTGGACCATCTTTTAAAAGATGTTTGGATAGTGAGCAGCCTTGGGAGCTAGAGATAGTATCTCCCTCTGCAGCAAAGGTTAGGTATGTTTGCTTATTTTCCATTATAAAATATTTGGATTAACTAAGCTTGAGGTTCTTCAGTTGTGTCATAAACCTGCTGTATGTGCTGCATCCATTTGAGCTCCTCCTCACCTGCGGGACACTTTGGGAGCGAGGGGAACTAATGCAAATAGGAGGCTCATGCTACTTGGTATGCCATGAGTGATAAAGGCCTTTTCCTCTGACCCAGAAATCTCGTGTTTTTTGCCAGCATCCATGAAACTGTGGCAGGCTAACTGGTTAGCTTTCAAATTGGGTGAAATCTGAGACCCTTCACACTGAATTATAAAATTGTAATGTGAGAATATATTTAAACTTTGAGTTCAGTAGTAACACAGTTCAGTAGTTAACACAAGACTTCTGTAAGAACAGTAGTCCTTTAAAAGTATATTGTTTTTCAGTGTTTAATTTTTCTTTTCCTTTTCATACTAGTGCTGAGTTTCTTGAGCGGCTAAGTAAAATTGATAAGCTGAAGAATAGATATGAAATTCTTACTGTTGTTATGCTGCCTCCTGAGGGAGAAGAGGAGAAAACCCAGGCCTATTATGTAATAAAGGTAATCTTAATGGATTTACAGTTGTGATAGAATGAAGTATTCATTCTTTCTTAGCTCTTTGTTAAAAACCAAAATGGCAAATTTTTTTTGCCATGAAATTTCAAATTTCATAGCACTCCAGTAGCTATTACGCTTAATTAGGTCATAAAACATGAGTTGCTAGATGGAGGTACTGAAGCATTATTAGTTTTATACACGAGGTCAAAGAGAGGTCTGGACCACTCTGACACTTTTTTTTTTTTTTGCTATCATTTGTGTCATGTCTTTTCCCCTCATTTATTCAAGGTTCATAATCTCTTTTACTCTAAGACCCACTATCACTCTGGGTGTCCTTAACATGTTGTGACAACCTGTTCAAAACCTCAGGCTCAAAGCTTTACTTCACTGTAGTCATGCACTCATATGACCACAGCCTAGACTTTATTGTCACCTAGAGCTACACTATCTCTGAATCTTACACTCCAGTTTATTATTGCTGTCCTGGTATGGCAGATAGCCAGAGAGGAAGAGGGCTGTTCCTTTGCTTTCGTTTTAGGTGGGAGACAAACAGATCAGGTGAACCTACTCTGTTTTTTCTGATGTTTTGAGAGTTGTCTGCCATCTCGTGATTATCTGTACCTTGTAACCCTAAAGGGAAATTTAGAAGTGATCAGGAGTTGGATGCAATTTCCTTCCTGACTACTGCTATATTCATCTTTCCCTTGTAGAAAATACCATGAACAGGTGTGATTTCCTTTGCAGAGACGTCTGGGAAGTTACTCAGAACAGTTCAAAGAAGGAATGGAGATTGTAACTTTAGGTCATTTTTCCTGTATCATACATGGATAGGAGTGGGAAAGAGATCTCCAATTCACACCTTTAGAGGATGGCCCTTGTGGATGCACCCCCCATTTGAACTTCTACTTAATCTTCTAAGTTTCCTTCTGTAGCCCTTCTTTAAGGCTGCCCCTAACATACTACACTGTGTGATATGTCTGCCACTTTGCCTCAGGAAATTCCACCAAACCTATATGAGAAATGAGTCCCAGCTCTCAAACCCTTCTTATAACTCATCAGTATTTAGTATGCGAGGCTTCTGCCCACTATTAACAGGACTTTCCTCCTCTCAGGTTTTGAAGGTTCCCAAGGGGTGAATTGTAGGCTCTAGTCTGTTAAATGATGGGAAGTAGATAGATGTTGCAATTCCAGCTAAGTTTCTCTACCAACAAGGGCTCTGATGAGTTACATAAAAGCACGGGTGTTATAGTGCTTTTGTCCATGCATGCCTTGGTTCTATCACTGATTAGGTAGGTGACCTTGAATAAGTTATTTAACCATTTGGGGTCTTAGTTTACTCACTTGCAAAATTAGGGTAATATTGTTACTTTTGTTGTAAGAAGTAAATGAGAAAATATATGTAAAGCCCTTAAAACAGTGCCTGGAACAAAATGAGCTCTCAATGAATATTAGCTGTCATTACCGTTATTGGTGTTATGATGATGATGTTGATGAAGTAACCACTTCTCAGGAAAACAGGCAAATTTTATGAGGAAGAGTATTCCTTCTATGCCACTATAGTGAATATGTGAAATTAATCATGGCTATCAGTTGCCTTTCTTAATTTCCTGATGTCATACTTCACTTTCCTCCAGGGTCCATAGCTTGCCACACAGTTATTCCCATTTTTTGTTGTCAGCATATTTAAATGTTTTACTCATAACACTTCACATGTGCCAGATGTGTAAAACTGAAACATTTCTTTATAACTAAAGTCAATCTGGCTTATGTTGAGAAAAATTATCCATGGTCTGAAAATGGGCAAAAGCAATCAGTGGGTGTACAATGATGCCACTGCATGGTGACACCGAAGACTTGGCATTTTCTAGTGGGCCCTCCAGGGATTATCTGATTCTACAGGAGTGCACACCTCTGACTGATTTTCTGTTTACCACTGTTTAGAAGTCTAAGGTTTTTATGGAATTAGATCAGGATTTTGTATAACTGAACAAACTCAACCCATTTATTTGACAAACAAACTGACCTTGGAGTAGGGAAGTAAATGACTTAATGTTACTCAGCTTACTAGTAGGAAATCCACAACTAAAATCTAGCTGTTTTGATTCATTCTAGCTCTTTCTCCCCCTACATTTTGAATGAAATGTTTGCTAATTCTAGACTCAACTCGAAAGAATTAGATGTAATTTACCTAAGAACGTTATTTTCTTTGGTAAGCTTAATTTTTTATTATGTATTATTTGCTATAAAAATGTGTAACATATCTTGAAGCATAATAAAACAAATAATTGAAAATGTTAAGAACTGAAACATTACCAAAAAAAAATTCCAGTGACCACATTCTGGTTTAAATACAGATACTTGGGATTAAATAAATTTACCAATGAAATTATTAGTTGATTTTGACTAAAAATGGGTTTTGGCACTTCCATTATTTTTTTAAATTTTATTGAAGTATAGTTGATTTACAATGTTAATTTCTTCTGTATAGCAAAGTGATTCAGCTATACATATTCTTTTTCTAATATTCTTTCCCATTATGGTTTATCACAGGATATTGAATATAGTTCCCTGTGTTATACAGGACTTTGTTTATCCATCCTATATGTAATAGTTTGCATCTGCTAATCCCAAACTCCCACTCCTTCCATCCCCCACCCCCCTCCCCCTTGGCAACCACAAGTTTGTTCTCTGTATCTGTGGGTCTGTTTCATAGATATCTGTGTCATACTTTAGATTCCACATATATGTGATATATGATATTTAGCTTTCTCTTTCTTACTTCACTTAGTATGATAATCTCTAGGTCCATCCATGTTGTTGCAAATTGCATTATTTCATTCTCTTTTATGGCTGAGTAATATTCCATTGTATACATGTACCACATCTTCTTTATCCTTTCATCTGTTGCTGGACACTTAGGTTGTTTCCATGTCTTGGCTATTGTGAATACTGCTGCTATGAACATAGGGGTGCATGTATCTTTTTGAATTATAGTTTTGTCTGGATATATGCCCAGGAGTGGGATTGCTGGATCATATGGTGGCTCTATTTTTTTTTTTTTTTTTTTTGCGGTATGCGGGCCTCTCACTGTTGTGGCCTCTCCCGTTGAGGAGCACAGGCTCCGGACACGCAGGCTCAGCGGCCATGGCTCACAGGCCCAGCCGCTCCGCGGCATGTGGGATCTGCCCGGAACGGGGCACGAACCCGTGTCCCCTGCATCGGCAGGCGGACTCTCAACCACTGCGCCACCAGGGAAGCCCTGGTAGCTCTATTTTTAGTTTTTTGAGGAACCTCCATACTGTTCTCCATAGTGGCTGAACCAATTTACATTACCAGCAACAGTGTAGGAGGGTTCCCTTTTCTTCAAACCCCCTCCAGCATTTGTTATTTTTAGACTTTTTGATGATGGCCATTCTGACTGGTGTGAGGTGGTACCTCACTGCAGTTCTGATTTGCATTTCTCTAATGATTAGCGATGCTGAGCATCTTTTCTTGGGAGCGCTTTTAAATATATATGCATGCTATCCCTCTCAACCCTTAACTGGAGTTCTTTGGAACTGTTTGGGTACAATTCTAGAAGGCCTAGCTCAGTGACACAGTTAAGCTGGAAAAAGTCACTGAGTATGTTCACTCACTGAGGAATTTTTGGTTTTCAGCAATTTACAGACTTCACTTTTTCTAGCCATATTTATCACAATTATCTAATTAAAACTTTAAAAAATGTGTTTAGGGCTTCCCTGGTGGCGCAGTGGTTGAGAGTCCGCCTGCCGATGCAGGGGACACGGGTTCGTGCCCCGGTCCGGGAAGATCCCACATGCCGCGGAGCGGCTGGGCCCGTGAGCCATGGCCGCTGGGCCTGTGCGTCCGGAGCCTGTGCTCCGCAACGGGAGAGGCCACAACAGTGAGAGGCCCACATACCGCAAAAAAAAAAAAAAAAAAAAAAAATGTGTTTATACATAAAATTTGCTGTTTTAATAATTTTTAAGTGTACAGTTCAGTGGTATTAAGTATATTCATATTGTTGTACAGTCAACACAAGAGCCATTCCCAGAACTTTTTTTTATCTTTCAAAACTGAAACTGTACCCATTGAACAATAACTCCCCATTTCTCCCTCTCCAAAACTCCTGGTAACCACCAATCTACTTTGTTTTTGTGAATCTGACTACTCTAGGTACCTCATGTAAGTAGGATCATGCAGTATTTTTCTTTTAAAAAATATGCAACACTTTATGGGTATACTTTTTTCACCTCTTTTACCACTAAGACTTAAAATGAGAGCGTGCCAAGCCACTTTCAGGTGAGAAACATACATTCTATTTAGTATCTAGTTTGAAACCTCTTCTAGCTAACCTTCTCTTCTCAGTAAAGTTCATACCTGCTTAACTTTTCGTTCATTTTTGTTGGAGAGTTTTCATGTAAGCTTTGGTTGGTCACTACATTGTCATCATGCTTTTGTATCCTATGTGCTATATTTGGAAGGCCTTGAGGATTTGGTCTTTTACTTTAAATCAGGTGCAAGAAATAAATGCTTGGTGCTGAATGTAGGCCCCACGGCAAATTGGCATTGTTGTGTTAACTATTTCCTGCCCTGAAAACAGACATTCTTCCCCATGATACTTTTAACCAATCTATTCCATTTTTCATAGGCTGCTCAAGAAAAAGAAGAACTTCAAAGGGAAGGTGACAGTTTGGATGCTAAGATCAACAAAGCTGAAAAAGAAATCTATGCTCTAGGAAACACCTTGCAAGTGCTGAACAGCTGCAACAACAATTATAAACAATCTTTTAAGAAAGTGACTCCATCTAGTATGTAGGAATTATTAAAACTTTTAAAATATACATGCAATGAAAGCTGTACAATTATTTATCTTAAAAAGAGGAACACTATGAGACAAGGAAAACAAAAGTGTATTATGTTTGATTCAGTTGGAAAAACTAATCATCCCCCTCGTTTAAAATAAGTGCTAAGGTGTTATTTCCATTATTACTGCTAGTGATATGGCATATCACTTCTCTAGGGGATTAATTTCAAATCTGAAGAGAACAGCATATTGGCTGCTCTATGTTGAAAAAATAAAAATAGTTATTTCATGCCCTGTTTTTCAACAACTAGACATAAGGAATTTAACCTTTCATTAAAAAAATGTTAAAAGTTTAATTTATGTAAGACTTTAAGCTTGCTTTCTACACAGCATGTTAAAAATTTAAAGCAAAAATTCTTTAAATTCTAGGTGCTGAGTATGAGGTAAAAATTCAACTAGAAGAACAAAAGAGAGCTGTTGATGAAAAACACAGATACAAACAAAGACAAATCAGAGAACTACAGGAAGATATCCAGGTAAATTCTACAGGCTTTAGTAACAAGACCTTAGTAAAAGTTAACTATCATTATTCTTCCTTGTTATCTTGTACAAAGACAATTTTTTAGAGAATTAGATAGTGAGAGATGTCTCATTTAAATGAGAAAAAAATAAGTGATCAAAGTATTAACTAAATTAGTTAAAATCCCAGTGCTAAAGTGTAGGTTAGACTCCTGATAATTACTTGTAGATTAGCTGATGAATCATAGCTAGCTAATTATGATCTATCCACTAACCTTTTATTTAATGAACTTTATTTCACTTAAATCCTTTAAGATCACCTTAAAGATTGTTCCTTAGAAGTCTGAAAGATAAGAAAACAACGTGCTTGGTAATAAGCAGGCTCTATAAACATTTAGTTTTTTTTTTTGACTAATAAAGTTGAAGGAACAGGTGATATGAATTAGGAATCTTTGAAAATTGTATGCTTTCAACAGTCACTGTTTGAATTGTTTATTTTTCTCCCAAATACCATAAAAATACTTTCCAGTGGAATTATATATAAAACTTAATCCATAAAGCCATTATACATATTATCTACCAACAGAATGTACATTGCATACAAAAATAAATGAATCAAAATTAAATGCATACTTGGAAGTTATAAAAGTTATTTCTGATCCTAACCAATAAGTATGTTAATACTTTATTTTCTGCAGAGCATGGAAAATACTTTAAAAGTTATAGAACATTTAACAAATAATGTCAAAGAAAAAATATCAGAGAAGCAAGCTTGCACACTTCAACTAAGGAGAGCAACTGAGGAGCAGAAGCCAAAATTAGAGAGAGTAACTAAACAGGTATTGATAACTTTTAAAAACTGACCTGTCACATTTATATTTTTTTGGAGTTCCAATTGGTAACCCCAAACCCTCCTTCACCCATTAAAAAATATTAAGTTCTAGAAAACAGGTTTAAATAATAACTGACTACTGTTGACCAACAGTGTGCAAAACTCATCAAGGAAATCCGTCTTTTGAAAGACACGAAAGATGAAACACTAGAAGAACAAGACATCAAACTTCGTGAAGCGAAACAGTTTCACAAGATCATTGATGAAATGTTAGTTGATATCACAGAAGAAAATGCTGAGATTGGTATTATCCTTCAAACATACTTTCAACAGGTAATAAGAGTATCTTCTAGTTAAATATAAATATTTCTTAAACATTTCACAAAAAAAATTTATGGTATTCATCATAAAGTGAAGTTTAATGAAAAATATTCTAAAATGCAGTGGTACTGATTGCTATTGACTATCCTTCCAGAGTGGTTTAGCACTACCTACAGCTAGTACTAAAGGGAGTCGTCACAGTTCTAGATCTTCCCAGACTTCACTGGTATCAGCAAGGTAAGTGGAAGGAGAAAACACCATCTCCTTACTTACCTACAACTCTCACAGCTTCCATCCTAAGTGAACTCAGCTACTTCCACATGCCACAGCTATGGCATATGTCAGTGTCACATACACAGAAAACAGCCAGCAGGGCAAGACTCTTTCCTTCTGACTTCTGTCTGGTGTTATTTTCATTTTGGCATAAGTGCTTTGTGACTAGCAGCTATCTCAGTAGGATAAAGCAGGGTGAGATTTTGGAGGGTACATTTAGCATGGTCATCCCTGAATATGGGGAGAATTTATTAAACCATAAAAGGGCAACTTGGTTGTATAGACTTATTATTAAAATCCACTGTAAAATCTTCAGGAGTCAGAAATTTATGCTGCTTAATTTTGCTAAAAAGGAAATTATTCTTTACTTTTGCAGTTTAGTTTTATACAGAATTCTATCATCAAGTAGACATTTAGTCAACACTCTTGTGCTTTGCTGACAAAATAATAATTTTTAATGATGATCCTAATTTTAAAATTTCCCATCTCCCACATTCAGCAGCCATATTACTTTTCATTACTCTGCGAAGAGATGTCATGAAAGGATTTCCTAAGATAGTGCTTAAGTAAAACAAAACAAAAACACTTTCTATGTAAACACGGTGAGCAGCCACTTGAACATCCCAGTACTTTCATAAAGATATATTTAAAAATCTTAGTATTTACAATTGTATGGATAGTTACCACCACTTTATCTTGTCAATAGGCCCTTCACTTTCTTCTTTTTGGTTTAAATTATATAACCTATCATTTTAATCACTCCTGCCAGCACCCAACTTCCCATGCCTGTTTTTGTTACCTTTTAATGATTTTTGCAAACTTTTAATACCTAATGATTTTATCTCTAAATTGGTTATAGTTGAAAACATTTTTCATATATCAATAGAAATATATTTGTCGAACTATTTTTCTACTGGTTTGAAACTTTATCAGCTTTTCCTTTTTAAACTAATTTCTTGATATACTAATGGTGATGCTTTTAAAATTATTAGCACTATTAATAGTGTATCTTTTTTTGATCTCTTTAATTACTTGTGGGATTATGGCATCTTTTGTCATTAATGAGGGGGTCTCTACTAAAATAAAAATTTTGAATTAAATTACAGTAATTCTGGTTTTATTCTAGGTCATCTAAGAGTACAAGTACTTCTGCTTCTCAGACTTCAATTAAAGTATTAGAGCTGAACTTCCCAGCCTCTTCACTAACTGGCAGCACTTCTAGACCAACTAGTGCTAGCAGTGGCTACAGTAATGGTAAAAGCAAAAAGAGCAGCAAATAAACATTTTAATCTCTCTTTTGAACAAGTTGTAAACACAAAACCAAAAATCTCATAATTTTAAAATAGTATATCCCACTCTATGCTTTTGGGTGCCTTATACTGATATACAGGCCTACTGAAATAGTGTTAGAAATACAATATGACCAGACAAAAGTTTTATCCAGTGGAAAATATAAAAACTGTTAAAAAAAAAAAAAGTCAAGCTATTTGGGTCCAAATAAGCCAAAGAAATGTTTAATTTTCTTAGCTCTTTTCCTACTATTTTTTTCACATAGAGGGAAAGCAGTAAGAACAGATTCTTAACAAGGATACATGTTATATAAGCATAGGGTTATGATATTTCCCACTTTTGTTTGTTGTATCTCTTTTACCCTGGAAGATCCTGAAATTAGGTTTTATTAAAAGAAACATACTTCCCAGACTTTGGGGGAAGAAATCTGTTAGTTTCTTCCTTTAGTATAATTAAAAAATTTTTAGTCAAAAAATGGCATTACCTCTCCCCCTCCCCCCACCAAGAGAACAACTGATAGGAAAGAGAACCACTGTATCAATAAAAGTGCAGCTTCAATTTCTAGGAAGTAGTCCATTCTGATCTTGAAGGAAGTCACACATTAAAGATTTTGCTCTCAAGATACAACCAAGAATGTGTTTTCAAGATTTCCTTGATTTAATAAACAATTTAAAGAAAGCTAAGCGTAATTAGATTTGCAATAGGAATTCCATAAATTTGCAGTGAAGGTAGACTACCAGATTAAGAATTAGTTATTTCAGTCAATACTCTATCATAACATGTGCCCAACAGTTTGAATTCCTGAAGTATGACTATGATGTTATAAAACTGGTTTTCAAATAAATTTATCAGGATCTATGTACCTAAATGAGTACTGTCTCCTTCAAACCTTGGAAAAAAATATTTGTTATGACAATTGTCATTGTTTAGAACTGTCACTTGCAATTCCTTCTGAAAGGCAGTAGTTTCTCCTGACCACTAGAGTATTTTATTATCATTTTTAGTAATAGCCAGCAAAAGGCATGGCCAAGTCCAATGAATAAGATGGGTAAAAAGCTGAATATTGTTTCGTAAAACACTGTTCTGGTAAGTGAGATTTATAAGATCTAAAAACTGATTAAACTTATGGTCACTTCAAATGTTCAGAGTTCTCATTCTCTGCCCTATTTTACTTTGTAAATTACTTGGAAGTTGAAATATTAAACACTGTATTCTATGAAGGCAGGAATTGTATCTTACTAGTTCTCTGACCTTGGGAAAGTTACTTTATGCTTTTTTCCTCATTTGTAATATAGAGACAGTAAGAGTTATCTATATCAAAAGTTTATTGAAATAATCAGATAATATATACAAAGTGCACAGGGCCTGATACATAGGAATTGCACAGTAACTTCTACCTATTATTGAGTCACCAACCAAAGCCTAGCACAGTATTTGTGGAATGGTTAGGTTCTCAAGCCAGCATGCAAGTCTACATTTAACTCTTAAATAAAGTAAGTTCCAAGTTCAGTGTAATAATATTAAATGGTGAGACAAGGGATCAACCCCATTATCTCCAAATCTAGAGTTATCCTAACATTCACCTGCTGTGTTAGAAAGTCATCTACTTATGCAAACCAAGATACTGCCTGGGTACGTACAAACTATAGACATAATGTTCAGGGAAAAAAAGAGCTGAAGATACCACTAGGGATTCTTCACAAGTAAGTCTCCAATAATATATTTTTTTTCTGTGATGGGCTTCCTGAATATATCCTTATAAATTATCTTATATAATCTGCTTAATATATCCCAGGAAAGAAGCTTTGGGGAAGATGGAATTTCTAAATTCAGGCAGGCTGTTGTATAAGATACTATCCTAATTTTTTGTAACTGAATGTAACATTAAGCCACAAAAACGCTTTGGAAAATGACAATGCTGGTTGATAGTGATGCTCAAAGAGATTTTATTTAAAAAGTGTGTGTAAAATCCTGAAGCTGTGCTAGCAATTCCTAAAGGTCAAGGTGCAGTATGTCAAAAGAGTTTCCACTCTAAAAACACCACTATGTAGGACTACACAGGGATGATACCAGAACTATTAATACACAGAAAGAACTAGGGACTCTTTTCAGATAAATTTCTTGGTGCAAAGACTAATGGCCAAGTGACTGACTGATTTCTACTGCCATTACCTATTGTTTTTGACCAGTTTCTTTTTCTGTTCCATTGTAAAACAAATTTGAGCTTTTTCATTAGGCTCCCATCACTGAAGTCTGAAGGTCACAAATAGTCCACATCCAGTTATACTAACTTTTGGTATTTTACTGTTGGCAGAAACTCCAAGACAGAACAAGGACTGTCTTCTTCCTCTATCATTCTCTGTCACTTAGACCTTTGTAGATGGATACTCACTACCCTCCAACCCACCCATCCAGTGTCATCATGAGTTGGAAAGATTCTAAAGCCCATTATAAACACCTATGACTTCTATTTATATCTATCTCTATCCCTATCTATACTGTTTTCAATAATTTGGGGAGGATCCTTATGATCCAAGTCCATTCTTTCTTCAGCTCTAGTTGCTGAAATTTGTTCTAAGCCCAGGCTCTGTCAGCCTGGTCATTTATTCAGACTCTAAGAAAGGAGGTATCAGAGGAGAGGTGTTAAGGAAGAAAAGCAGAAATGCAGGCCAGCTCTAGGCTATTTAGAAACAGGCCCAGTGCCTTCCCAACTGGACATTTGCAATACTAGGACAGTTTCCTAACTTCCTTTCCCATAGTGGAAGACCAGATTTATAGTGTGTTTCACTTGCCGCTGCTGTTTTGCTAAAAGAACTCTTTCCTACTCTGATCTATTTTTGCCTGGAATGTAGTCTCTTAGGGTCCTGCCAATATTTAAAGAAATTTCTTAGTGCTATATTGCTAGCAAGAAGGGGGGAGAAAAAGAGAAATAAGTAAAATGGGCCCCTAGTCAACTTTCATGGCTTTATTCCTAAGGTACCTGTTAAACAGCTGATACATAAACCATTTTAATTAAATCAGGGTTTAGAGGTCAATTAGACAAGACAGATAATCTACCATTTTAAGATAAAAGTTATGCAAAAAACTTAATATTTAAACAATGAATATAAAATGGTACTTATGAAACATTCAAATATATTTGTTTCAAAAGTCAAGAGCTTTTAATTTAACAGAGGAGAGAATGAAATAATTTTTGATAAAAACGATCCAAGTGTTCACTGCACAAATTTAATATTCTCTCAAACAGCAGGATAAGGTGGACCCAAGAAATTCTCACACACCATAATACAATGAAGAAACAATACTTTGAGAGTGTTATCTTCAGGTGAAGAAGTTTAAATCATCAGAGTAAGAAATAACTGTACATAAACATACACAAGAAAAGCCTGAAAAAAATCAAGCTATGAAAAGGGGACCTACAACTGAAACAAATATACTTTGAGGATTGCTATAAAAAGCACTTGATTTCTGTAGTCTCTACAAATAAAATAACTGCAGGAGCAGATATTTCTGCACTGGACTGTTATTACTAAAAGACCAAAACCTTTTATTAAAAGCCTTTAGTGTTAATGGTGCTGATCGCCTTGGCATATTAATTTTTTGGCTTATTTCCTTTTTCTTTCTCAAATGCAGCTATCTGATTAAATATATTGAGTAAATTTTGAGGTAAATTTTTTTTAACTCCACTTTCTGAATGTTCTTTGCTACTTAGTCCCTCTTCTGGAACCTCTGTTTTAATATCCTCCTCATAATTACCCTCTCTTTCATATTCTCCTTGATTTTTATTTAATTGATATCTTTGCTCATGTCTACTGAAATCACGTGATCCAGAATAAGTGTATTTTTTATATTTTTCAACTGACTTCCAAGAGTTGTCTGAGCTTGCTGGTGAAGTGGAATATCTCATGGAACCTGGCTCCCACCTTCTATAGTGTTCTTTTCTTCCTTCTGTATCTTTCTCTCTTCTATAACCATAAATTTTTATCTTGTCCTCTGAATTCCTATAGAAGGAATCTGAGGAATCCCTTCTACTGGAAAAATGTCTTTCTGATTTATGTGGCTTTTCTGTTTTGCTACTACCTGTCTGAGTTTTATAGCTATTATAAAAATCTCTTGGATCTTCAGACCTACCTCCAAAATCATCCGGAATTTCAACTGAAGATGAAGAAAGAGGGCATCTATCTTTTTCTTTTACCTGTTTCTTTTGATATGGTAACCTATCCTGCTTTTCCAGTAGTTTTTCCACTTCTTGTTTTTGGTTAAGAAAAGATGCTGAAGTATTGGCTGGAACTGGGAAGCACTCATCTTTCTTATTCTGATCTACCTGATTTGAGGATGCCTTAGCTGAATGCCTTTTGGAACTTCGAGAAGACTCTGAGCGATTCCTCTTATGTTTCTTATGCCTTTTGTGACCAGAAGAGGAAGAGGATGAAGAAGAAGAAACTGATTCATCAGCAGAAGAAACACTTGAAGAGGAAGAAGTTGATTTTCTTCTTTTTTTCTTTAGCCTAAAAAAATGTAGTTAACTCATCAGATATGTTGAGTATAAAAATGTTTAATTATCCATAAAGATTTTAGTTCTATTTTATTCTAAATATTTTCATAAAAGTTGTGGCTTAGATAAGGAATTATAATAATAATCCTAGTTACTACAAGATCCAATTTTACCATGTCATGACTTTTGGAAAAAAATACTTGTGTAGACAGTTGTCACTGTAAGCAAATCCATCATTTCTGAAAGACACAGTGACATTTCCCATATTACCTTAAAAATTTAAGACCATTATGAATACATAAAGGAGAGAATTGAGGTTTTATATTTGGCTACCTCTAGTTCTTAGTTTTTCCACCTCAGTACTATTAACATTTTTGGCCCAATAATTCTTTGCTGGGAGGGTAGGGTGGTGGTGGGGGAATCCTACATCATTGTAGAAAGTTTAGCAGCATCTCTGACCTCTACCCTCTAGATGCCAATAGCACTCTACCAGTTATGACAACCAAAGATGTCCTCTGGGGGACAAAACCGCTCCCAGTTGAAAATTACTGCTCTAGTTCTAAACCATTTCTCCCTAAAATACAGATAATTAAAATGACTTACATATTTTAATTCTAAGATTAATTTTTTTTTTTGCAGAATTCTAGCCTTCCGTTCTACTTTGCTTTATGTCTTTTATAGAAAAATTTATGGTATACATACTTGCTAAGAATCATTGATTACGACTTGAAACACTTTTATGTTTTACTTACTTTACCTCCCATATGGCACTTTGGTTCAACTCAGTACTTGCTTTTAAGTTTAAGAATACTGAATATCATAGTTTACCTTTTCTCCTCTTTTAAAAGCTTACGTAACTTTTCTGCACTTGTTTCTATTTTCCTTGTTTTCTGCTTTTCTTCCTTTTCAGCTTGTTTTTCTCTTAATTCCAAAGATTTCTTTTAGAACCCAGATATCGGAAAAAACCACACGTTAAAAATAGCAGAACATATAAAACCCAGTTTTCAAAAGACCAACCCCCCAACCAGAAACCAAATGTGGTATACCCAAATCACCATATATCCAGCATTAAACAAATATTTTTAACATATAAAAATTAATCACACAGGTGTTTGGCATTAATCATTGGAACAGCCAGAACAGTATTGAGGACCAATTGCAGTTGGTATTCCATGAAAAAAGGGGAAGCCATTGCATCGAAACCCATGACCCAGAGTGCAAGAAAGGGAAAAAATAAAATACATGAAAAATTATTAAAAACCATTAAAAATTTAAACAGGACACAAATTTTATAAATAAAATTCAAATAAAGAAATTCCATTAAGGTGAATTGAGGGGGAAATCACCATGTTCAAATACAAACCATTTAAAAAATAGCACAGCCCAGTTGGATGCATGATTATATAAGAAATCATTTTCCAGTTTGAGGATGGGGATGAGCAGCACCAGATGTCACAGACACAGCAGCAATGGTCCAATTCAGAAGAAAATGCATGAGAAAACATCATCATCAGTATTACAGGAAAAGACAGTTTAAAATATTTCTCAAAAAGGTTTTTTAAAATTAGCTCAATTACAGTAACAATACTGAATTCTGTAACCACCAGGAAAGCTCACTACAACGACAGTTCTCAAATCCACATACCAAATTTAGGCAATGGGAATTTTTTCACAGGGCTATTTTTACTTTTGAGTATTAACAAAACTATGAAGCAATGTCAAACCCAATTAAGAAAAGCTCTATCTAAAAAACTTTTCATAATGCCTTAATTAAATGATCTAGAATAGTTTTCCCTAGAAGAAAGTTAAGTTTTGGCATTAATTTCAAATCTCATTAAATTTCTAAGAGGAAATAAAGAATCACCTGCATATATTTATGAAGCTTCTGCAAAGCATCCTCTGCATCTTTAAAAGTTTCATCCAAAGCCAAAGCTTTCTTATAGTAACTTTCAGCATTTAAAAACTTTTCTTCTTCTTCTAACCTAAATTAGAAAGGAAAATTTAGCTTTTTTTTGGGTAAAAATTAGAAGTCCTCAAATATGCATATACGGCAGAGGTGTATATGAGAGAATTTATTAGGGGAAAAACCATGTTCAGCAAATTACTTTTTTTTTAAATAAATTAATTTATTTATTTTACTTTTGACTGTGTTGGGTCTTCATTGCTGTGTCGGGCTTTCTCTAGTTGCGGTGAGCAGGGGCTACTCTTTGTTGCGGTGTGTGGACTTCTCATCGCGGTGGCTTCTGTTGTTGCAGAGCACGGACTCTAGGCTCGCAGGCTCTAGAGTGCAGGCTCAGTGTTGTGGCACACGGGCTTAGTTGCTCCGCGGCATGTGGGATCTTCCCGGACCAGGGCTTGAACCCATGTCCCCTGCATTGGCAGGCAGATTCTTAACCACTGAGCCACCAGGGAAGCCCGGCAAATTATTTTCAAATTGAACAATACTTAAATATTGTACTTTTACAGCTATTTTTTTTTTTTTTGGTAAAAAGACAATATAAAACCACATAAAACAAATCAGAAAAACTGAACTCAAAGATATAGAGAACAGACTGGTGGTTGCCAGACGTCGGGGTGTGGGCAAAGTAGATGAAAGTGGTTTATCTTATAAACTTCCAGTTATAAGATAAAGTCCTGGGGATGTAATGTACATCATGGTGATTATAGTTAATACTATATTGTATATCTGAAAGTTTCAAAGAGAGTACATCTTAAAGTTCTCATCACAAGAAAAAAAAATTTAACTATGTATGATGATGGAAGTTAACCAGACTTACTGTGGTCAATACTTCATGATATTTACATATATCTAATCACATACTGCACATAACCTGAAACTAATATAAAGTTATGCATTAATTATATCTTAAACAAACAAAAAAACGAATAGGAATCTATTACTGATAACTAAAGCCATATTGTAGGTCAAGCATTGGCATTTTAGTACAATATGTGAAAACACATGATCAACTGATATCCTCTGTAAATTTACTATGATCTTGAGCTTTAGTACAGAATTATATAGGCTGGCTTTTCCTAGTAATTTATGAAGAATTTTCCTTTCTACAGAAAAATTTTCCCAGAAAATTCACTGCTAAAGTTGGAAATACCAAGGCATACGTGTATATCACAACCAGCCTGTGGATAGGATAATTATTAGATGATGTTCACAAGTCTATGTTGTGAAAAATGAGAATTAGAAAGTTTAGATACACAACAGTGAAAGGATTTTGCAAAATATTTTCAGGTTTTAGAAAGTACGAAAAAGTAATTACTATAAAACAAATTTAAAAACCAGTGGGTTCAATGGAATCACTTGTGTCAGACTGGATGAGGGGAGTAAGGGACCAAAGACGATCAACATTTTCAGCTTGGATGATGGAATAAGATGGTGTTGTCATTCACTGAGCTAAAAATCACCAATATGTAAATAATAAGACAACCACATTTAAGTAGGTACTAGCTTATGTACCTAGTGAGAAAGTAAAAAGCTGCTCCAAACACTTGGGTCCAACTAGAAGTTCGTATCAGTTAAAAACAAATATTACAAAATTTTATTTATATGGAGTTCTGGAATGATCATACAAACTGGAATTATCAGGCAAATTCATGAAACAGAAAAGAGATGATTCTATTTAAAAAATTAACAGCAAAAAGATGCTATTAATCATAAACTGGTCTTTAATTATTAAAGCAGACTGTTAGCAAATTATTTATATTTAAAGTATTATGTTTCTTCAAAATATTTTATAAATTAGACTAGTCTATTAGTCATTAAATATTTATGATAAAACTACTATGCCAAGTATTATGCCAGTATCTCAGGACAGTAAGATAGGTTATAGGGTTTGTTCTTAATGTTTTGCTCTTCGTTTAATCTAAGTTTTGTGGATTTCACTGGACAAAGTAGAGCAATAAGCTGAATACAACAGTGAAATCTTATTCACAATTAACTATAGAGTTCTCAACTTATACTTCTGGCATTATAATTACTAAAATGATGAAATGAATTAGAAATTTCTGTCTATTAAACAAAAACTTCTAGTGTATGTCCAGGAAAAGAATATTTACCTAATTTCTTTTTTTATTTTATTTTATTTTATTTTACTAGTTTCTGCTTTATAACAAGTTGAATCAGTTATACATATACATCTGTTCCCATATCCCTTCCCTCTTGCATCTCCCTCCCTCCCACCCTCCCTATCCCACCCCTCCAGTCGGTCACAAAGCACCGATCTGATCTACCTAATTTCTTGTATCTTTACATTTATATTTCTGTGTAATGAAAATATTCAGAACAGTGAAGTCAAGACACTAAAACATCTCCAATCTTAAAGAACCTAAGTAATAAAGAAGGAAAAAAAGAACTAGAAAATGTATAGAGGACTATATTTAAAAAACATTTTCAACCAAAATTGAAACTAAGAGTGTCTGAACTGAGTTACAGATGCTATTTCCTTATGTTAAGTCCAAGATTTTATAGTAGCTGGTTGAATATTAGATCTCTGCTGTTAAACAAAATCTGACACTTACTGCCCTCCTCTTTCTACAAGGGTCTGGCAGAGATATTTTCTTGCATTCCTGTGAGTTGGACAGTTTTCCAATGCAAGCTCAAAATCTTCTATTGCTTTGTTCAGACTTCCTTTTGTTGCATATCTATAGATATGAGACAAAATTAGAGGAATTAATCTTGTGAGCTATTCATAAATCTTATACACATTTACCTTGTAAATATTCCTTAAAACCCATTATCCACTTACAATGCTCCACGAGCTACCAAAGCTTCCACATTTTGTTTATCTATTTCCAGAGCCTTATTGTATTCATTCATAGCATCCACATGGCGTCCAACCTTAAAATAATCAACTCCAATCTTCACACTAAAAAGGTGTTTGTAAAGCATACATAATAAATATTTCACAGAATATCCAAACAAAATGCCAGCACGAATAAAATTTTAAAGCAAATCAAATTTGTTTAATATGTAGTCTTTGATATTCCCAACATAACTAAGAAGTATTCTGTCTTTGGATAATTTCATAACAAATACTTATGAAATCCAGATATCGATATACTAATTCCTTTTTTAAAAACTTAAAAATATCGACTAAAATTTAAATCTTTAAAGTTTACAACATAACACCATTTACACCTTTAAAAAAGCTAATGTCAAAAAGGTATCATTTAAATTCATTTATAAACAAATTTGGTCTTAAAGATGACATAAGCATGCTTGCCTTAACCTAACCTTTTAGACTAATGCAAGTGTTGAAAGACAGTCTTCATACCATTTTAAAGCCCAAGATGCAGACTGCTTCTTTCTTAATGCAGAAGCAAAATCGTCTTCAGAGAAATTTTTGCTATTAAAGAAAATAAAAGTCAAACTGTAAATACTTTTTAGGGTAACTATATCTCTCCACCTGACAGATAAAAACTGAATCCCAAGCAAGAAATTTGTATTCTATTTACAAAGCAAAATTCTTGAACTCTCAGGAATGACTATTATTGTTAAATATTATTTTTTTCCGCATCTTTTTCTGCACCTTATAAATTTTTTCTGCATCTACCTGGTCAAATGGCACACATCAATCACTGACAAAAGACTCCATTCCAGAAAGAGGGGATCACCTAGTTCATTCAAACTTTGGCAGCAAGCTTAGGATAATCGAGTATTTTCTTCAGTTATGCAGCTTTTGACTTCAGCACCACTGACCTCACCACTTAATAGAATAATACTGATTTACTATACCTTTGCAGGCCTCGCATTAAAGATGGTGGATTAGATTCATCTATTCCTAGTTTTCCTAAAAGGAATTCAACTACTCCTGGATTAACAAATCCCAAAGAACTCTGCATGATATTCTCATAGGATTCTGAAGAATTGCTATTTAGTTCAACGCTTCTCCTTAAAAAAAAAAAAAAAGTCACAACAAAAATATAAAAATGATTAACACGATTAGCATGTCCCATTTTCATTAAGGAAATAACATTATCACATGGGATTTAAATACTCAGACCATTTTTGTACATGAAGGTGTGGCAATAATGACTTGGTTCCTTTTGCCAAGTTTGAAGAAATTTAAGGGTTATAAAAATAAAACTGGCATATTTGGAAATAAGAGAAACTAGAATTCTACTTTGTTAGAAGTTGGGCAAAATTTGCTATTTTTTAGCAAAGAAATTGTTTTCCAATTAACTCGTTGAGACAACGTGGATAAATTACCTGTAGTACAAAGGAAGTTCTTCGGAACTAATTACACCTAATTTAATACCAGATAGGTGTGGTGGAAGAGATGAGCTATATAGAGATACAGCAAGCTTTTCATGATATCTGTCAATATCCTTGATTCCAGCTTAAAAAATAAGAAAATTGAGTTTATTAACAAGGCAATGCAAACTAACATAAATATGACAACTGTTACTTTTTTATTAATATGATGAAACTGATTACCTCGAATGATGTCACCAGTTTGGTAATATGATAAAGGATCCCCGTGGTTACTGAGAGAAGGCACGTCTCTTAGTGGACATAGAGCCTGCAATGAGAAGTATTGTAAAACACCAGACATTCTATTTTTTGGTGAGAAGTATCTTCTTTTATTCTAGCTGTTCAGTATAAACAGCTAATAGTTGACAGGAACATTAAGAAAACAACTAGCACCCAAGAGTCTAAATTTAAATAAGGATATTCATAATTTCTGTGCCTAAACATAATAAAACAAGTTTTCTGATTCAGGTCAAAAACTAAAATCTCATGAAATTTGCAATTAGTTTTAGGAACCACATATAAGTATGGATGATGAAACAAAAAGTTATTTTGTGCTTGTTAAATATAAAACTAAAAGCTTGTAGACCGGCTTTCATCGCCCAATCGGGTCTGTCCTAAGCTCGTGGCCGTACATCCTCCGAGAAAAAAACCAAGGATTCCCTCACTCGCCGGTCTGTAGGTGGAGGGCGAGGAAACTTAAAAAGGGACAGCCGCGGCAGATACACAAGCCCAAGGGATTTTAGCTAAAGAATCCGTGCCTCTGAGTTCCAAAGAAAATGAAATGTGAATTCTTCAAAGTTTAGGTCTGTTATCCAGTTTGTGATACCTTCTGCTTTTCTTCCCTTTCTATCTGCCTTAACACACAGTAAATATCTAACCTTTTAAATTAAAGTGACATACTATTTCAAATTTAGGTCTATTCACCTTGGGCAAAGCATCTTATTATAATGTACAAACCACTTAATTTAATTATTGTAAACACATATTGAATAAATAAGACAAGAATTTGTTTCTAAATTATCCACATACAAGTATCTAATGCTAAATACTAATTAAAGACACGTTCAACTACAAGACATAACCCCAGGCTACTAATCAATCTCACCATCTCCACTGATATCTCTTTGAGTGTTTAAAAAAGGACCCCACCCCTGCCACCCAAAGGGAGCAAAACCCCCCAAAACTAGAAATGGTGCCGGAAACTGTAAGTAACTCTATTACTGCTGATTATTTTTTAAAAAGAAAAGGTGCTTTATATTTATATTTTTTACTTAATACTTATTTAATTAATTGTTATAAATTAATACTTTTTTAATTCTCAAAATTATGTCTGTAGGGTACACTTGATTACAACTGGATGCAAAGACGTAAGTTTTGCATTGAGATGACATTTTATCCAAAACAGAAACAATCAAATAACTGAAAAGTGAATAACTTACTGTGATTTCTAAGTGGGATATATCTCTCATAATGCCACTGCCTAAACAAATCAACACCATGAAAAACCCAAATTCCCGAATGGAACTAATTCTTCCAATCACTATATCACCACGCTCAATATCTCGAAAAAAGAGCTCTCTCCGGTCCATACTAGGTATCTCCATGAATTGCTCTAAAGGTGGCATGACTGCATAATGCTCTGAAAAAATAATTAACAAAATTACTAACAATAGTGTTGTGTTCATCTGAAGTGCTGTTAAACCAAACCGCAATCAAACGATTTTAAGATTAAACTCACCTTCATCGTCTTCATTAACTTCAGAAGTTGTAGGTGCATCTGATTTCCAGGAAAGTGCAAAAAGCAGATCCGCTTTTTTGGAAATGAATTTTTGTATTTCAACGTTTTCAACTCTCTTCTCTTTTCTTAAAAAGAAACAAAATTTGTGAAAACTGGTTTACCTGCAAAACCTTTTAGTAAGTCCAAGCTTCTGCTCACGGCTTTCATCGCCCAGTCGGGTCCGTCCTAAACTCTTGGCCGTACATCCTCCGAAAAAAAGTTTTAACCAAGGATTCCCTCATTCGCCGGTCTGTAGGTGGAGGGCGCGGAAACTTAAAAAGGGACAGCCGCGGCAGATACACAAGCCCAAGGGATTTTAGCTAAAGAATCCGCGCCTCTGGTAGTGCAGTACCAGATTTAAAAAGTTCAGCCCGCATCCTGCATTGCCCTCACACCAGGAGTGGGCACCCTCCTCCATCCTGCCCTCGGAACTAGCGCCGCAGTTCTCACGGGCTCACGGCCTCGGCTCTGCTCCTTCAGGACTCAGCCGCCCGACTGCGGTAGTGGAGCCCGGAGCTGCCTCCCCTCCCCCGTCTCGCAGCGGCGCCGCCGTCCCATTACCTGCCCTGTAACTGCTGCTGGGGCGGCGGGCCCCGGGCAGGCTCGACCACCGACCCCAGGAGGCTCCGGAAGTGCGGATTGTCCTGCTGTTCGCTCCTGAGCAGGGAGAGCAATGATGGCCCGTGGAAATTCAGTGACTGCCGCATAAGGTCCCGGTCCATGGCTAGAGACTGACGGGCCCAACGACCGGGGGCTGCCAGACCCCGTTCCGTGCCCACTACTTCAGCCCGAACGTCCGGGAGGCTGAGGAAGCAGCCAGGAAGCCGCCGGACGCAGACACCCAGACACTTCCCCACAGGAGCCTCCCGGAAGTGTTCTGGAGCCGCCCCCAGCGGCAGTGCCGCGGAACTCAGCCTTAGTCTCGCGGAGCTCAGCCTTAGTCTCGCGAAATTGAGCGAGGTTACGGAAGCCGAAAGGATTGGGCCAAGCTTCTCTGGAGCTAAGTGACGACTGCGGCTTTGAGGTAGTGATGTGTGAAGCAAGTTTGCTTTGTAAAATTTCCGAGGTATTAGTACATTGAAATGGCCCGAACTCTAATCTGTGGTAGATAATAATTCATCCTCTTATTTAGTGAGGCACTTCTAAGTGCGAGTGTTAGGAGGAGAACTCCAAACGGGTTACAAAGTTTCTTCCCTCCAAGTGTTCGCTGCATAAGTCACTACCTGCGCCTCAGGCATAATCACGTTAAAACGACTGCTCTGGGAGATTTCCTGGTGGGCTAAAGGGCAGAAGAAAGGCAGGACACTAACATTTACTAAACTCTGGAGCTGTGTTCTCTAGCCATACCCTGTTCACTATTAGTGATTTTAGGGTTAAAACCAGAATGGCCTTAATGCCTACATGTACGCATATATACATTCTTTTTTATTTCTTCAGTTTAAGTGGTTTCTCAAATTTTAGTGCCCATAAGGTTTACTGTATAGTGTGTACACTAAAGTCAATATGCTATACTTAGGGGTAATTCAAGTGATTTTTCAAAGGTAATTGTGACAGGCTCCCCCCCCCACCTTACTTACTGACTTGGGAACCTAACCACTGTACCTCATCGTACATTCATTTTGGAGATTGAGGAAACAGGCCCAGAGACTCTCAATATATTTGCTCAATATCACCAGCTGGCAAAAGACTAGTCTGAATTTCAACCTACGACGGAATAGGTCTTCACTGGCAGAGTTGCTGGAGGAAGTACATATAGAAGGTCTAACTTACTCTAATATTGAAATAATGTGGCTTTGTTTTATTACAATATATTAAAGTCGGTATTACTTAAGTTGTGTAGTTTAGCCTAGTCCTCTTGAACAAAAATAAATAGGAGCAGTTATTCTGCCACCTTCTGTAGCTTTGCATATTTGGGCAGATTAGTTTGCCTTTCATTGTCTCACCACCCAGCCAGAGTATAGTGAATGCCTTCACACTATTTTGGTTTACAATTACAGGTGTATTTGAATTCATTTTCTGCTGGGATGGGTACCTTTGACTTTGAAGGGGACAGGGTATGGGATCTTTGAGGTAGGACTGGAGGGAGAGAGGAGAGAAAGTGAGGAACTAGTTTTGCTTCTTATCTTGGAGAAACCAGTCCCACAGATGGAGGACATCAAGGTGGACATAGAAAGAAGACACTTTTATTTTCACTTCTTGATTTAAGTTTTTTGGTTATTGGTTTGACTGTTAAAATTATTTTAAAAATATTTTACAAGTCATTTTTCCACATTAAGCAGTACGAGTGATTAAGTGAATATATGGGAGGTAAGAGAGGGCAGGGCATTCAAGACAATCATATCCTTGGTGTCTTCACCCTGGGCCTATTTTTACTGTGATGTCAAATTCCATTTCTAAATAAACATATATGTACATCTTTTAACAAATGCTCTCTAGGCCCTGGAGATATAAAGATAAACAGAACAAAACGAAACAAAAAAAAACCTGGTTCTTGCCTGGCACACAGTTCAGTGGAGGAGTAGACATAAGAAGAAACAAATACGGCACAGTGGTAAGTACTATTGTTGTGGATACCTGCTATGTGTCTGCTTAGTTCCCTTTTTTTTTTTTTTTTCTGGGAAATGAGGTAGTGGGAACTGATGAAGGTAAGAGAGGAGGGGAGGAGGCAAGTATGTGCACTTCAGGATGAGGGAGCAATAGGATTAAAGGAGTAGAGATGTGAAAAAGCAAAATGCTTTCTGGAGACTGCAAGATTGAAATTAAGTTAGGGATATTTTAGTTATGGACATTTTGGTTGTTTAAGTGTGTCATTTCAGGTATTTTTCCTATAACGAGGCCACTTGGTTTCATTCATAAGTACGAGGTGCAAGAGGTTTAGATTACAGCTTTGTTACCGTATAAGGTAGCTTTGTTCTATTCAAAGTTCTATTTGAGGGACTTCCCTGGCGGTCCAGGGGTAAGACTCTGAGCTTCCACTGCAGAGGACGCGGGTTTGATCCCCAGTCAGGGAACTAAGATCCTACATGCCTTGCGGTGCAGCCAAAAAAAAAAAAACTAAACACCCTCTCCCAAAAAAATCCCAAAGTTCTATTCAAAGTCCCCCTAAATTGACTCAAGAAAGAGTGAAGAATAGTAAATGGAAAGTATGGCTAGACCAGCCAAAAATCCATCCTCGTTATTAAAGAAATAATTTAAACTACAAGCCCTGTGATTAGGGTTGGTACATCTGCATTCATTCAGTAATCTTTGTTTCCACCACCTTCTCTTTTCATTTTTTTCTATCACAGACCAAGACATCTCTTTAAGAAAAACATTGCTAGTCTAGTATTTATCCACTTGAGTGTGCTCTAAGATCATTATGAGTATCAGATTTTCAACCCTTTACCAGAAAACCAACTGCCAATTAAACAAAGATTCAGGGATGGGAAACTGTGACCTATCATATAAAGTCATTTTAAGATAGTTGTGTCTCTAACACCTTCTCCATTTTTTAGTTACTGGTAAATGTTTTGAGGATATTATTTTAATGTAAATCAGTTCATATATCATTGTCTAAGATTGATTAGCTCAGTCATTTTGAATTACTTTTTCCAAGAGGAAAGATCATTGGTTTTAGTTCCAGTCTCGGCTGGTTAGATTGAACAGACCCATGGGTGAATACTGCACAACTCCAGGGAAGGGTGGTGGTGGTGGTACTGGTGCATTTACATCATAATCCATGTACAATACACATGGCACTTACAGAGATGTGCAATGCTTGATCATACACAGTGGCCACCTGCATTGCTATTCCCAGCCAGCTATTTATCCATGTTGTTTACAAAAAGGACTTGGAAATAGAATGAGGATATTTAAGAAAAAATCCATCATGATTGTTGAAAAAACAAACCAGTTGAAAGATGTGTAGAATACTTGCATGGAATAGATAGGTCAGTATGCTTACTCTCAGGTACTTTGTCATGACTGCTTATAAAGATACGTGCGCACACACACACACTTCTTAGATTCTCATTTTGTGGCAATTTCTCAGAATACTGTGCAAGAGAACATGTCAAGGTTATAACCAAGAAAAATTGACAGCTTAATTGATGCTAAATAAATAATATTCCTTGTCAATACATTCTGGGTTGGTTTGATACTCATTTTTAATGCATTTGGGTGTTTCTTTGAAAAAGAGTAGTTGATCATCTTTTTATTAATTTTTTTCTTTTTGGCCCCACTGTGCAGCTTGTGGGATTTTAGGTCCCCGACCAGGGACTGAACCTGCACCCTTGGCAGGGAGAGTGCAGAGTCCTAACCACTGGACCTCCAGGGAATTCCTTGATCTTTTTCTTTTTTTTTTTAATTGCGGTACGCCGGCCTCTCACTGTTGTGGCCTCTCCCGTTGCGGAGCACAGGCTCTGGACGTGCAGGCTCAGTGGCCATGGCTCACGGGCCTAGCCGCTCCGCGGCATGTGGGATCTTCCTGGACCGGGGCACGAACCCGTGTCCCCTGCATCATCAGGCGGACTCTCAACCACTGCGCCACCAGGGAAGCCCCCTGATGATCTTTTTAAAAAAATTTATTTTATTTATTAAACTATAGTTGATTTACAATATTGTATTAGTTTCAGGTGTACAGCTTCAGATTCTTTTCCATTATAGGTTTTTACAAGATATTGAATATAGTTCCATGTGCTATACAGTAAATCCTTGTTGTGATCATCTTTTAATTATTAAACAGTAACTCCTTTTCATTTTATTGATGGCAACACCAAAGAAGAATTTCAGAGACTAGAAATGTATTATTGCATTAGTATATTTCCCTCCTTAATGGAATCCATTGGAAGAGCCAACCTATCTGGGTAAAGATTCAACTTTGATCCTACTCACTTTAGATATGACATTTTATTATTGGTAGACATAAAGTCGTCAATTTTCCAAATGCAATTAATTGAATGAATTAATTAATTCATCCAGCAAATATTTTTTGAGGGTTAGGCAGTCTTTCAAATGTTAGGGATATAATAGTGGAAAAATACACCAAGATTCCTGCCTTCATGGAGCTTACATTCACAGACAATGAATAATAAACATAATAAGTGAATGTTAGACGGTGTTGAATCCTATAGAAAAAGAAGAAAGTCAGGGTTAGGGGCATTGGAAGTGAAGACGGTTGGGTGTAGTACTTTTAAATAGAATGGTCAGGGCAGGTCTCATTGAGAAGATGACATCTGAGCAAAGACTTGAAGGAGATGAAGGAATTAGTCATTCAGCTTATTTGGGAGAAGAAAGTTCCAGGCAGAGGGAACAGCCAGAACAGAGGTCCTAAGGCAGGTGAGTACTTGGTATATTGGGGACAGCAGGGAAGACAGTGTGGTAGGAACAGGGTGAGAATGGAGGTGCAGGATTTGTAGGCTATTGGAAGAACTGGCTTTTACTCTTTGTGGAATAGGAGTTGTTTCAGGGTTTTAAGCAGAAAGGTATTATGACTTTCATTATAAAAGGATCATTTTGGCTGCCATATAGGCTGGAGTTAACTAAATACCTATTGCTTTTAATGGAAAGGAAAAAGTTTTATAGAAGGCTATCTTTGATTTCTTGGAAAACATAATTTCTTTTTAAAGTTTATCCATGATTGCATAGAATGAGAATATGAAGTTTTAATGGCTGCAAGAAGATTAAGAGTGTGAGCAACTATTACCACAATATAGGGAGTTATCATAGTGGGAACAGTTTAGCCCAAGAGTCCTGGTTGTATTTTGGGAGCAGACCATATTATCTCCCAAGCCTCTCTTGTCACCTTTAAAACTCAGGGATTGGACACAATGAACTTTCAGATCTAACCTTTAACATTCTCTGCCTGTGATAAAAACAGTCCAAGTGCTAAAACTGCATGTGTATCTTTAAGCCACTATGCTTCTTTTTATATGAAGAAGGTAGGGAGTTCTTTTCCTTTCATATTGCATTGCTGGTAAGTGTGGGTTCTTACTGTGGATAGTCCCTTTAAATGGATGAGATTCTCTAGTTTCAATTGGTTGTGGATAGAAAAGAGACCAGCCACAGAAGTCACAGACATTGGTTAGTCACTCTCAGGAAGCCTGAGTGTGACAGTTCCATGAGGTAGTCATTGCACTGGGGGATCCTGTTTTTCAAGTGCAGAAATTAATTAGACACTGATTTAGAAACCTCATTGATGATGTTTAATGGTGAAATATAAATGTCATGTGCACCAGAAACTCATGGAGTATCAATATATTCTCCCATGAGAAGCCAGCTCTTGTCAGTAGAAGTTTGTTTGTGAGCCTGAAATCAGAGCAAAAGCAGGCTGTTGGGTGATTTTAATGACTAATTCCATCAAACTATGTAGTCTTATGCATTTATTTCCTCTATATGAGTATTCTGCTAAGGCTGTCCGATACTCTGCTCACCTAGGAACCCCCTCTGTCTCTCCCTCTTTCTCTCTCCCCCACCCTCCTTCTCTTTCCTTCTCTCCCTGTCTTTCTCTCCCTCTCTCTCTCTCTCTTCCTGCCTCATATATATATATATATATATATACATATTTATATAGTGTCCATATATATAATATATATTAGTTATATTCTCCATATATGTCATTATACATATGTAATTATAGTTTCTGTTTTTGAAACAGTTTTCAAAGATATTTTTTAACCTTTTGTGAAATGGAAGCCCAATGTACAAAACAGGTAACAACATAACTATCTTTGTTGGAACATTGACAGGAAGATATTCAGCAATCTATTAACACCTCCCCCATTTCTCCCTGCCTTGCCATGGCTGGAGAGGTACCTTTAAGGAATATCTCAGACGTGTTAGCAGATTACTCCTTCAGGCAGGGTTCAATATCATTGATTATGTTTCAGCTTAAGTTATACTCATATTCTACTCATTGTTCTCTATGTCTATACTGTAGTCTCTCTGGAATTGTATATTTTTCAAAGTTTCCAGCCATACACACACTTTCTTTTCTGCTTGTAACCACTTCCACAGGTGGTGATTCTTGTTCATTGTGCTTTGATTCTTCCTGGTTTCACTTTTTTAGAAAGTAATCTGGTTTCCAAGTTCAGGAGGGTTACATTCTGTGCCCTAATAAATTTCACTATGAAACCCTTTATGATCTGGTCTCTGCCTACGTATCCTACCTCATTTTCAATCCTTTCCATCATCATCGGGATTCAACCACATGGATTTTCTGATATTTTCTAAACACTCCAAGTTTTTCCCAGTTCAGAGCTTTTGTACTTGCTGTTTTGAAATGCTCTTCCCTTACTTTTCTTTATTTTATTTTTTTAAATATTCAGGTCTTAGTTTGAAGGAGACCTCTTCTGTCTTACAGCACTCCATTTATTTCCATCATAACAGTTATCATAATTTATTTTCTTACCAATTATTTGTCTTCCCCACTAAAATATAAGTCCATGAGGACAGGACCATATCTATCTTGTTCATGACTGTGTACTCAATAGCTAGCTCAGTGCCTGGCACATATATTTGAGTGAATGAATGACAATATACAAATATTTACATGCAGATATCACACTCAGAGTAAGGGATTAGACATAGTATGTCATATGTGTCACATATACGGCTGAGCAAGGCTTAATTAATCAGGTTGCTGAAGGGGACCTGGAAATAATTTCCAATTCTGGGCCATGGGACCACCTTTTGCTTTGGGAGGTAGTTATGGCAAGCAAAACATGTCATCTGGAAATTATAGCAACAGACAAAAGGTGGTATTCCAAAAAAGTGGTTCATATTATTGGTTCAGCATGGAATAAAAGTGTTTTCTGGACAGGTGAAGGGAGCATGGTAACTGGATACTCCAGAAGCAGATGGGTTGATTTTTTAAAAAAACTTCAAGGGAGTTCTTTTCTCTTTTTGCTCAATTATGAGTTAAGCAGTGTGATAGCTAAAAAAGCAAATGTAATTTTCTTTCTTCCTCCCTTTATATTTTTCTTCTCCCTGGTTTACATTTGGTTATTGTCTTTTATCATGTAATAATCTTTGTTGATTTCATTGTATCTGTGATTAAGGACTGCCCTCTCTGAGGTGTGACTAGGAATAATCTCTCTGCAGTATTCTGTGTATATAGGACAAATATCTGCATGCGTGTTGTATTAGTCAGGGTTCTCCAGAGAAACAGAAACAGTAGGATGTATGTATATATATAGAAAGTGATTTATTTTAAGGAATTGGCTCATGTGATTATGGCGTCTGACAAGTCCAAAATATGCAGGGTGGGCTGGCAGGAGAGCTGATGCTGCAGTTCAAGTCTAAAGGCAGAATTCTCTGCTGGCAGAATTCTCTCTTGATTGAGGGAGGTCAGACTACAGTGCTAGTCTGGCCTTCAACTGATTGGATGAAGCCCACCCACATTATGGAGGGCATTCTGTTTTACTCAAAAATCCACCAACTTAAATGTTAATTTCATCCCAAAGCACCCTCACAGAAATATCCAGAATGTTTGGCTACATATCCAGGCACCATGGCCCAGCCAAATTGACACATAAAATAACTATCACAAATGTGTTGTACTTCAATGCCACATTTTAAGACAATGATGCTTAATTGGAATAGTACAACTCCATGATGGCAAAGCATCTAGAGACCATGTTATGTGAAGAACAGTTGAAGGGATAGGGAATGGTTAGAAACTCGGCATTGAATAAAGAAAAAAGAGTGAAGAGAATTGAGGACAGTCTCAGAGACCTCTGGGACAACATTAAACACACCAACATTCAAATTATAGAGGTACTAGAAGAAAAAGAGAAAAGAGAGGGTCTGAGAAAATATTTGAAGAGATTACAGTTGAAAACTTTCCTAACATGGGAAAGGAAATAGTCAATCAAGTCCAGTAAGTACAGAGCGTCCCATACAGGATAAATCCAAAAGAAACACGCCAAGACACATATTAATCAAACTATCAGAAATTAAATACAAAGAAAAAATGTTAAAAGCAGAAAGGAAAAAGAAACATATAACATACAATGGAATCCCCATAAGGTTAACAGCTGATCTTTCAGGAGAAACTCTGCAAGCCAGAAAGGAGTGGCAGGACATATTTAAAGTGATGAAAGGGAAAAACCTACAACCAAGATTACTCTACCCAGCAAGGGTCTCATTCAGATTCGAGGGAGACATTAAAACCTTTACAGATAAACAAAGGTTAAGAGAATTCAGTACCACCAAACCAGCTTTACAACAAATGCTAAAGGAACTTCTCTAGGCAGGAAACACAAGAGAAGGAAAAGACCTAAAATAACAAACATAAAACAATTAAGAAAATGTTAATAGGAACATACATACTGATAATTACTTTAAATGTAAATGGATTAAATGCTCCAACAAAAACACAGACTGGCTTAATGGATACAAAAACAAGACTCGTATATATGCTGTCTACAAGAGACCACTTCAGACCTAGGGACACATACAGACTGAAAGTGAGGGGATGGGAAAAGATATTCCATGCAAATGGAAATCAAAAGAAAGCTGGAGTAGCAATTCTCATATCAGACAAAATAGACTTTAAAATAAAGACTATTATAAGAGAAAAAGAAGGACACTACATAATGATCAACGGATCATTCCAAGAAGAAGATATAATAACTATAAATATTTATGCACCCAACATAGGAGCACCTCAATACATAAGGCAAATGCTAACAGCCATAAAAGGGGAAATCAGCAGTAACACAATCATAGTAGGGAACTGTAACACCCCACATTCATGGATGGACAGATCATCCAAGATGAAAATAAGGAAACACAAGCTTTGAATGACACATTAAACAAGATGGACTTAACTGATATTTATGGGACTTTCCATCCAAAAACAATAGAATACAATTTCTTCTCAAGTGCTCATGGCACATTCTCCAGGATAGATCATATCTTGAGTCACAAATCAAGCCTTGGTAAATGTAAGAAAATTGTAATCGTATCAAGTATCTTTTCCAACCACAACGCTATGAGACTAGATATCAATTACAGGGAAAAAACTGTAAAAAATACAAACACATGGAGGCTAAAGAATACGCTACTAAATAACCAGGAAATCACTGAAGAAATCAAAGAGAAAATAAAAAAATAAATAGAAACAAATGCAATGAAAACACAATGACCCAAAACCTATGGGATGCAGCAAATGCAGTTCTAAGAGGGAAGTTTAGAGCAATGCAATCCTACCTCAAAAAACAAGAAAAATCTCAAATAAACCTAACCTTGTCCCTAAAGCAATTAGAGAAAGAAGAACAAAAAATCCCAAAGTTAGCAGAAGGAAAGAAATCATAAAGAGCAGATCAGAAATAAATGAAAAAGAAATGAAGGAAACGATAGCAAAGATCAATAAAACTAAAATCTGGTTCTTTGAGAAAAAGAAAAAGTCTCACAACCTTCTGAGACTGAACCAGGAAGAACTAGAAAATATAAACAGACCAATCACAAGCACTGAAATTGAAACTGTGATTAAAACTTCCAACAAACAAAAGCCCAGGACCAGATGGCTTCACAGGCAAATTCTATCAAACGTTTAGAGAAGAGCTAACACCTATCCTTCTCAAACTCTCCCAAAATATAACAGAGGGAGGAATACTCCCAAACTCATTCTAAGGCCAGCATCACCCTGATACCAAAACCAGACAAAGATGTCACAAAGAAAGAAAACTACAGGCCAGTATCTCTGATGAACATAGCTGCAAAAATCCACAACAAAATACTAGCAAGCAGAATCCAACAGCACATTAAAAGGATCATACACCATGAACAAGTGGGGTTTATCCCAGGAATGCAAGGATTCTTCAATATACGCAAATCAATGTGCTACAGCATATTAACAAACTTAAGGGGAAAACCATATGATCATTTCAATAGATGCAGAAAAATCTTTTGACAAAATTCAACACCTATTGATAAAAGCCCTCCAGAAAGCAGGCATAGAGGTAACTTACCTGAACATACTAAAGGCCATATATGACAAACCCACAGCCTACATCATTCTCAATGGTGAAAAACAAACCCTTTCCTCTACGATCAGGAACAAGACAAGGTTGCCCACTCTCACCACTGTTATTCAACATAGTTTTGGAAGTTTTAGCCACAGCAATCAGAGAAGAAAAATAAATAAAAGGAATCCAAATTTGAAAAGAAGAAGTAAAGCTGTCACTCTTTGCAGACGACATGATACTATACATAGAGAATCCTAAAGATGCTACCAGAAAACTACTAGAGCTAATCAATGAATTTGGTAAAGTAGCAGGATACAAAATTAACACACAGAAATCTCTTGCATTCCTATACACTAATGATGAAAAACCTGAAAGTGAAATCAAGGAAACACTCCCATTTACCATTGGAACATGAGAATAAAATAAGTAGGAATAAACCTACCTAAGGGGACAAAAGACCTGCATGCAGAAAACCCTAAGACACTGATGAAAGAAATTAAAGATGATACAAATAGATGGAGAGATATACCATGTTCTTGGATTGGAAAAATCAAGATTGTGAAAATGCCTATACTACCCAAAGCAATCGCTGATTCAGTGCAGTCCCTATCAAACTACCAATGGCATTTTTCACAGAACTAGAACAAAAAATTGCATAATTTCTATGGAAGCACCAAAGACCCCAAATAGCCAAAGAAATCTTGAGAAAGAAAAACGGAGCTGGAGGAATCAGGCTCCTTGACTTTAGACTATACTACAAAGCTTCACTAATCAAGACAGTATGGTACTTGCACAAAAACAGAAATATAGATCAATGGAACAGGATAGAAAGCCCAGAGATAAACCCACGCAGATATGGTCACCTTATTTTTGATAAAGGAAGCAAGAGTATACAGTGGAGAAAAGCCTCTTCAATAAGTGGTGCTGGGAAAACTGGACAGCTACATTTTAAAGAATGAAATTAGAAAACTCCCTAACACCATAACCAAAAATAAACTCAAAATGGATTAAAGACCTGAATGTAAGGCCAGGTATTTTAAAAACTCTTAGAGGAAAACATAGAACACTCTATGATATTAATCACGGCAAGATCCGTTTTGACCCACCTCCAGAGAAATGGAAATAAAAACAAAGATAAATAAATGGGACCTAATGAAACTTAAATGCTTTTGCACAGCAAAGGAAACCATAAACAAGATGAAAAGACAACCCTCAGAATGGGAGAAAATATTTGCAAACTAAGCAACTGACAAAGGGTTAATCTCCAAAATATCCAAGCAGCTCATGCAGCTCAATAACAAAAAAACAAAAAACCGAATGCTAAAATGGGCAGAAGATCTAAATAGACATTTGTCCAAAGAAGATATACAGACTGCCAACAAACACATGAAAGAATGCTCAACATCACTAATCATTAGAGAAATGCAAATCAAAACTACAATGAGGTATCACTTCACAACGGTTAGAATGGCCATCATCAAAAAATCTACAAAGGGGCTTCCCTGGTGGCGTAGTGGTTGGGAGTCTGCCTGCCGATGCGGGGGATGCGGGTTCATGCCCCAGTCTGGGAAGATCCCACATGCTGTGGAGCGGCTAGGCCTGTGGGCCATGGCCACTGAGCCTGCGCGTCCAGAGCCTGTGCCCCGCAACGGGAGAGGCCACAACAGTGAGAGGCCCACGTACCACAAAAAAAAAAAAAAAAAAAAAAAAAGAAGCTTTATTGCCGAAAAAATGCTTACCATCATCTGACAATGCAGAATTGTAACAAACCATATATCTGTGAAGCACAATAAAGTGAAATGTAGTAAAACAAGGTATGCCTGTAAATTAATTGCCTACCAGAACAAAGCTCAGTTCCCTTTAATGAAACACAAAAATCACTCAACAATAAAATTCTTCATATTCAACATTCATCAAAAATTGCTAGACACGTGGAAAATCATGAAAATGTGACCCATAGCCAGGTGAAAAAATCCATCAATAGAACCAGACCAAGAAATGACAGAGCTGATGGAATTAACAGACAAGGACGCTTAAAGCAGTTATTATAAATATATATAAAAATTTGTAATGGTAATGGAGATAGAGGCAAGAAAAGGGAGCTTTGTTATTTTCTATGTAAATGAAATGAATTCCCTTGGAATGAATTCTGGGGCAAGTATAGGGAGAGGAGAGAATGGTGGTAAATCCTTCTTCCTGTCTTCCTCCGATGGGTTTACTATCTATGAATCACCCTTTCTTTCTGGGACTTTGGTAGGTTTGCTGAGGTTCACCACACTATGACAACTGGAGAGCAATGGAACAGAGAATTCTGAAGAGATGGTATGGCACAGCAAGTGCCTGCTGACAACCATAGAACCTTTGTGGTCCAAGAGGTATAGGAAAAAACAGTGAATTTCTTTGTGTCCACAAGAAAGGGCCCAGAATATAGGTGAGAAAGACAGACTTAGCAGACTTGCAGGAGGTTTACCAGTCTTTCAGCCTGGGTGAGAAGAATCCCACGGAGATGGGAGAAGGTAAGAAGAGGATGCTGCCACATCCCAATGGATAATCAACAACACAGTGGTGAAACATGATCTCCAAGGATACCAGTTTCCAAAAATGAGACCAATTAAAATACAAAGTGGATAACCCTTCTACCCAGATGTCATAGTGGCATATTAAGTTCCCCAGCTCAGCAACAATCAGGGTAGAGGAGGAGGACAAAGGGAAAGTAATCTTAAATAGGAATGAGTTTTCATTTTGGTACATCTTAGTTTTTTGTTAAGCAGGCTAAAAAAATGATCTCCTGCTCCCCAGTTGCTTTTCTAATCATCTAGCTTTAGATTTGTCACTGGATAATTTTAGAGATGTACTCATTTCTGTAGAGGAATAAATGTGAAGCCAGCCTATAAACCTATGAGAAGTTAATGTGCTTTGTGTAGATAAGCGATTTAAAAACTAATATGTAGGTACATTATTGAGAGGAAAGGTAAAAGGGCGCAGTAGAAAGCTAAAAATAGATGATTTTCTGTATCATTTTCGAGATGTGATATTAAGTACTTGCATTCTTTGCTTTGTCTTATCAGCAAATACACAGCTGCAAAAAAACCCACAAAACTCCATTTACCCTATAAATGTGATCTGAAAGAACTAAATCCTGTGTCTACCTGGTTAAAGCTTTTCTTCCTTAAAACAGGATGATTTAAGGGGAATATACATCTAGGCTCAGCCTTAGTAGTCCCTTGCCACTCACATGGTTAAATTTACTGTGGATTGCAAGTTCATGTAGTGTCCCTGGCTAAAATATAGAAGCTCTACTAATATTACCTCATCATACTATAATTTCTCTGGGACATAGACTTTCATTTCTTCAAGATTTGATTTTAAAATGTTATCTAGTTTTTAGGTCACTTGAACTTTGTTGGTTCTCAGTTTCTAAAATAATCCAGGCCTTTCCAGCTTTAAATTTCTGTGATAGTGTGATTTATGTTTGAAAAGAAAAATACTTCCTTTTCAAAGAAAAATACCCCAAAGTATAATTTTATCATTATTAGCACCAAATTGGGACTTCCCTGGTGGCACAATGGTTAAGAATCCGCCTGCCAGTGCAGGGGACACAGGTTCGAGCCCTGGTTCTGGTAGATCCCACATGCCGCGGAGCAACTAAGCCTGTGCACCACAACTACTGAAGCCCACGTGCCTAGAGCCTGTGCTCCACAACAAGAGAAGCCACCGCGGGGAGAAGCCCTTGCACCGCAATGAAGAGTAGCTCCTGCTTGGCACAACTGGAGAAAGCCTGCACACAGCAATGAAGACCCAACGCAACCAAAAATAAATAAACAAATAATTTTAAAAAAACCACCATATTGACTCATTAATTCATCTTTCTATGCCAATAGTTTGGAAAGAAGTGACACTAACAACTAAAAAAGAAATGGCTCCCTTTTGTTCAAGAATTGGTGACCTAAAGAGAATGCTTATGTTGTGCACTACTTATAGATCTAGAAAGCTAATATAAATGTTTAATAGCACAACAAATCAAATTATTGCAAGATGAGAAGTTTTATATACATACTTACATGGATAGCAGTATCTACATATATGTTCATATAAATATATATATATATATGAATAAGTGTGTCATGGCTTCATTGGCATAAAATGTGGAAATTGGAAGAAAGGTGGAAGTTTTTACCATATTTTTCTAATGCTATGTGGTCAACCTAAACTGGTGGATTCATATATTCCTGAACATCATGATAATTAGAGCTGAGAAGTGAATTAGATTACCAAATAGGCCTCAGTAGTCATTTGTTTTCTTTTGGCTGCCTAACATCCATTTTTCCTAATTTGGGTAACAGTACCCACTTTTTCCCCACCCTCTGTCCTTGGGCTTTGTGTGGCCTAAACAACTGAGTCTAAGAATGGCATGTGATTCAGTACAGGCCAATCATCATGTTTCATTCCTCTGATTAAATTGATTGGTTTAGGAATGGGCAGGTGACTTGATTTAGTCCACTGAGAGTTAAGCCCAGGAACTCTGATTAAACTGTTGAAAGGACCTTGTGTTTTTTACCTTATTATTTTTATTTTATTTTATTATTCTTTTAGTATTTTTTCTGGACTTCAACCTGAAACTGCTATCAGATATCTTGCCACTTTGAATAAAGTCTACACATAAGAGAACAGAGCTGAGAGATGGAAAGATGCTGAATCCCAATGACATCCTTTGAAATGCTGGGTGAAACTGGGCCTGAAGATAGAGCTACCTCTATAGTTTTCAGATACTTAAGTCAATAAATACTCTTGTTTGCTTAGATAACCTTGAGTTAGATTTTATATTACCTCCAAAAGAGTACTATATTGGATATTTTCCATTTGCCCTCCAAATTCACTCTCTACTCTTCTCTATCCTCTCTGTGCCCCAGTGGACTAACCTATCTGAATTGCATCAAAGAGTTCTGTTGCCCTCTGGTTTCTGGTTGTGTTCAGCCAATGGAAGTCTCTCTGGAGACTGAAGTCAGGGCAATTATTCCCCATTTATTCCTAGGGGCTCTCACTGGTAGATACAAATAGGTTGGCTGGTCCTTCTTGCAGAGGCTGTAGATCCTGTCAAGCGTCCTTCTCTCTCCAGATTTGAGTAGCTTTTTTCTCCCTTCACACCATCTGATGTAGGGGAGTAATACCTCCCCACAATTGCTAGTCCTGGATTAAAACATTATGCTTAATTGATTTCCTGTAACCCTTCCCATACTTTTGTAGTCTCTCTATTAAATTCTCCTCAGTTATCCAGTTTGAGGCAAATCCAGAGCCATCTCTTTCTGCCAGAACCTGAGTGATACATACTCCATTTGGTCTTCAAAATAGAGGAAAATGAGGTAGTTTTAAAAGACATAATCAGATTTGCCCTTGGAATAATTTATTGCTTGGTGGTGAATGCTCAGTTGAGTATCACAACAAGGCTTTAGACTTTTTGCAATGCATTAAAGGAAGTCTTTGGTAAAGGGAACTGAGGCCTGTTGGCATCTATATGAGCTAGGACTTACCTTAAGATTTTGGATTCTTTTCCAGTCTGTCACTCCCAGAAACTACCTTGTAGTGCAACCATGGTGGGATTCTTCTTTTTTATCCATAGTAGCTCTAAGTAAGCATCACAATGCTCTCACAAACTTACATTTTCACTTCTGCAGGTCTAAGAAGAGGGCTACTTGAATTTCTGTGAATAAATGAATAAAGAAATAATCTAGAAATACACACCAAATTAAATGGCAGCAATCTATATTCAAGTAAAGCATTCATTTACATTCATTGAATTTATGTCCTGTGATTATTTGCTTTAATTTTTTTAGTACCGTCTATGTAAAAAGGGTTTCCTGAGAAAATTAACAATATTAATAAAACTAGCAGGTTTATGTTAAAAACTACTCAGGAGAACAAACCTTCCATGGGTCTTTATATACTTCAGAAGGACATAGCTGTAAATATGCCAATTTCAAATTATTCATTGAAGTAATTTCTCAACTAGGTATCATATAATTACTGCATGTATTTTAAGTAGTAAGTTTACTTTAATGTAATTTATCTTTTAAACTTTTTACCACGTTAGCCTTTTCTTCAGTTAGTCTGAATGATGAGCACTGATGAGCTTTTTTAGTGATAAAGTGTTAAAAGAATTAACCATACTGAATATACATAATAGAGTTGTAGCAGGTAGATATTCAGTATTAGTCTGAGGGTATGGAGTATATTCAGTAGTCAAGATGAAGCAAAATATTATTTATACTTTAAGTTGAGAACACTTTACTAAGTCAGTCAAGATACTTTCCACCTCATCTAGGTTTTCCTGACTCTTCACTTACAGCACAATTTTTACACTGGACAGCAGTTCAAACTAATAATAAGTATATGGTTGCTATATTTTTTTCGAACTATAACATCTGTTTATGGTGATAATGGAACAAAATATTTGAAATTGCCCCAACCTAAGGAAAAAAAATCTAAGCCATAAGGTTGCTATGTGTACAATGTTTTATGTGTAACACATTTCCTCTCAATCTCTTTTGTGAAAGGAAAATCAAAATGGAGTCAGTATTGCTAAGAGAGCTTTCTAAAATGGAGCTGGGAGACCACTGAGGAAGTGTGACTTATGTGCATCTCAGCCCAGATGGAATCTCACCTTTTGAACACTTATTGTCCTACTCAAGATACTTATCTGTCATGTACCCTAAAATAACTTGTGACAACCTATCTGCTTATTGAATCCTTACCCTAAAACAACTCATGATTCCTTAAGGACAAATATCCCCTGACTTGCATCAGAGTCAATCACAATTCTCTCGCAAGTTAACAATCTTGTGGCTTTTGTCTTTTTAAACTCCTGACTGCTTCTCTTCTTCGGAGCAGTCTTTCGGTTTCATCCGAATCGAATCTGTGTCTCCCAAATTGCAATTCTTAAGACTCCAAAGCTCTTTGTTCTTTGCAGCCTCAATACTGATTATTGTTTGACATTTTCAACAGCACAACTGCTTTAAAAGTATGTACCAGTCTCCACAGAAATCTAATAGATTTAAGAAAATATGTGTTATAATAATAGTTAATAATACCCAAGAGTTCTGTAGCATGAATTAGTGCTTCACTGTGCTAGGCACCCTTGTTGATTAAAGGGTACAATAAAATATGGTTCCTGCTTTTAAGGAGAATAAAATTTAAGAGAAGTGAGCTATTGACACTAGGCAGTATAAGAAGCCTTGACACTTCAAAGGACAGACTTGCTGAGGACTATTAGATGAAGAAAGACAGTGTGTGCAGACTGCTGGCTATGGTGGTAATCTGGGCTTTAGTCCTGGCTACATGATATGCTAGTTATATGACCTTGACTAAATATCCTGAGACAAGGTTCTCAAAATGAAGATGGTTACTTACCTGACTACCCCACAAAATCACTGGGAAGATCTGTCTTACACCCTCAACTTTTCCCACTAAATCCTTTTTTTCTTTAGTTTCCTTTGATATATTATCTAGAATTCCATCCTCAGCTGTCTTATCTTTTCAATTCTGTAATGTTTTCCAAAGAAACAGCCTGGATATACCAAAGGTCCCTTAAGCCCCACATACCCAAAAACTATATCAATAATCAGATTTATTAGAGCATGTTTAAGATGATAGCAGAATTTTCCCCGTTGTAATTTTCACACCTACGACTTCAATTACCAGTACATTTAAGTTGGGAAAATAAATAAAATTGTGGTCATATTTTCATTTTCAAAAAAGTAACACTCCAGCATCAGAGTGCAGGAAAAAAATAGAGGGAAAAGGAATGGAGCATCCAGGCAAAAGATTATGAGCTCAGGCAATGGTAGTGGGCATGCATCATAGTTAAAAAGGTATTTAGGAGGAGGATAGGCAGATTTTCTCCCTCTGTGTTTTGGAACATAGAAGCATTGGGATAATCTGATCTTTGGAGGTTTGCTAGAATTCCCTCGTGAAACCATTTTGGCCTTGTGCTTTTTGTGGGCTAGTGTTTTGAAAAACTGTCTCTATTTTATGAAAATTAGTTTGTTTCACATTTTATATACACCAGGGTTAATATTCTGAATGTATATATTTCATCTAGGTGTTACAATTTATTAGCAGAGCTGTACCATGCAAACTCTCATAATTTTTTTAAAAAATCCTGTTTTTATGGTTGTTTACTTGTCATTTCTTATTTTGTATATGTGTTTCTTTTTTGCTTGATTAATTAGCTAGTGGATTCTGTATTTTGCTAATATTTCCAAAAAACCAACATTTTAACTTTTTAATTAAATCTTTTTTTCTGTTTATAACATTATTTTTGCCTTGTTTTTAAAAGATTTTTTTTTGAGTTGGACCATTTTTAAAGTTTTTATTGAATTTGTTACAATATTGCTTCTGTTTTATGTTTTGGTTTTTTGGCTGCGAGGCATGTGGGATCTTAGCTCCCCAACCAGGGATTGAACCCACACCCCCTGCCTTGGAAGGTGAAGTCTTAACCACTGGACCTCCAGGGAAGTCCCTTTTTGCTATTATTTTTAATATTCCAATTTTTTCTGTTTTCTGGTTATTTTTGACTGCTCCCCAGTAAAATTTTATATATTTGTGAAGAATTGACATCTTTATGATATTAAATAAGTCCTATTTAAGAACAAGGAATGTCTCTCTATTAATTCAAGTGGATATTTATTTATTGTCATCCTTTCATTTTTTTCTGTATAACCATTTAAGGCTATGTTTTTTTTTTTAAAATGTAAACGGACATTTTATTTATTTATTTTTTTGAATTTTTGAATTTTATTAAATTTATTTTTTATACAGCAGGTTCTTATTAGTTATCTATTTTATACATATTAGTGTGTATACATTAATCCCAATCTCCCAAGTTGTCCCACCCCCCCGCCCCCCCCACTTTCCCCCCTTGGTGTCCATATGTTTGTTCTAGGCTATGATTTTTTTCTCTGATCTTCATTCATTAATACTGACAAATAGTGTCATCTTTTCCATTATTTTTACAAATAATTCTGAAATTTCAGTTCCCCTTTGCCTTGAGAGTTGTCTAATAGAGAGTTAATTAACTTTAGAAAGGCCTATTTATGTTTTAATTTTGCTATTAATTTCTATATTTTTTATATGAGAGAATTATTTTTGTATCATTTCTACTTTGTTAAGCTCATTGAGATTTTCTTTGGACCATAATATATTGTCTATCTTCATGAATGTTTATATGCTCTTGAAAAGAAAATGTATCAATATTTGGGATGCAAAGTCTGATGTATATTCACATACTTTATTGCTTATGTTGTTTAGGGCTTCTATATCTTTATTTTTTGTCGACTCCTCTTGGACTAAGAGTGATATATTAAAATTGTGCATTACTGTGTGCTTCTGGCTATTTCTCCTTACAGCTCTTGTAGTTTCTGCTTTATAAAGTGATTGCTATGAAATTTGGTGCATAAATATTCAAAACTATTATTTTTTTTTACATAATGACATGTCCTTTATTGTCACTTTTTTTAATGCTTAAGGTACTGAATTCTAGCTTGTCAGATATTAAGATTGCAACTCCTTCCTTCTTTTTGTTTGCTGTTTTTTTTTGTGTGTGTACCTTTGCCCATCTCTTTATATTTAAACTTTCTGAATAACTTTTAGGGATTTCTCTTATATATGGTATAGCATTGGTTTTTACCCTGTAAACTAATGTAACTTTTTCTTTTAATATATGAGTTTGAATTTGTTAATGTCATTGATAATTTTGGTGTCTGTCATTCACATTATATTATGTTTTCTTTGTTCTTTCTTTATATTGCTTTTGGTATGTAGGAAGGTTTGTATTTTTATTCCAGTGGTTACCTTTATACTAATTCTAATAATTTTCTTTATATAATGCCCTTAGTACCACTTTTTCTTACTTAAGCTTCTGTTTTGCTTATGAGTTTCAGATGCCATTTTTTGATTCTCACCTATTGCCTGTGTTGGTTCATAGACATCTTGTAATTTAGTTTTAATTGTTGACATACTTTTTTTTTCCCAATTTTTCCCATTGTTTGGCTAACTATGACTTCACATTTCTCTGTTCCTTGTTCATTTCTAGACTTAGTTTTAATATTTTTTATGTCTACAATTTCTTGTTTAATTATATTTAATTTATATTGAAGCATTGTTAGTTTGCTCTGTGGTTGGCGTCTTCCTTCCTTTTTTCTTTCTGCCTTCCTTTTGTATTTTCTGCAGCTGAAAACTTTTGATATCTCTTCAGTTTTGGATGAGAAAATTGGAGGTACAGAAAAGTTAATGACGAGTTTGCGGTCACACTACTAATTGTGAAAGAATAGAGATTATGACTCAGGTCTTTTGACTTCTAACATTCCTGAGCTACACTAAATTCAAAAGTACAGTCTTACAATGAATAACAGAAGCAAGGCTACTGAGAGACTGAATATACAAATGGATGATGGCCAGATGATATATATGAATAGATCTCTGACCCACAGTTTGCAGCAACCTGCCCAGAAAACTGACTCATTATCTATAGTAAGCAGCCCAGGAAGCCAGTTTGCTATAAATCAGACTGGTAGGAAGTCAGGGGCTGTAACTAGTAAAAAACAAAAAAAGCAAAAAAACAAAAAAACACACAACCAAACAATAACCCCTGTTACAATCTGCCCAGAATGCCCAGAACTTGATTAATAATTGAGAGCTTCCCTAATTTTTGCCCCTGATTCCAATTTAGGACCAACCAGAAAAAGCCAAATATGTACCTCTAACGAATCACATAGGATGCCCCACTTCTAGTTAGCCAGCCTACAACCTCCCCATGCCAACAGCCTCCATTCAAGGCATACCTGAAGCCCTCCCCTTTTTCTACTACAAAGCTTTCCCCACTCCTTTGCCTGCTTTGAGTCTCAGCCAAAATGCAAGTAGCAGTGGCTAACTCCTTTTCTATAGCAAGCTCTGAATAATAGCCTTTGCTTGTCTTAATTTGGCTGATTTTTATTTCCACACTGCTGTTCCTCATAATCAAATGTTCCCTTCAACATAACTCAAATATGACTCTCTGCTGATAGGACTACCTTCCCCTTAACCCTCTTACAGTGGACTCATCCTCATTTCTCATTCTCCTCCTAGTGTATTGAACATGACGGAGGTGGGCTTCTAGCTCCCAAATGTCATTTCTAGGACCTTTATCGGCTGCTGTCATCCCACTTCTCATCTGAGGTTCAGATAATCCATTTAGGATACCTTATCCCCACTTGCAATTTTGGTTACTGGCTTCCATAACCCATTCCTGTCTTCACTGTGTTACATGGGGCATATTTACATTCTCTGACTCTGTGTTGTCCAATAAGGAAGCCACTATTTATATGTGGCTATTAAGCACTTAAAATATAGCAACTAAATTGATATGTGATGCAAATGTGAAATACACACTAAATTTTGAAGATGGCAAAAGATAAAAAGAATGTAAAATTCTCAATAATTTTTATATTAACTACAGATTGAAATTTTCCAGTTTAATTTTTGAAATTGGGTTAAAGAAGATATATTATTAAAACTAATTTCATTTATTTTTTACCTTTTTTAAAATGTGGCTACTACAAAATTTTAAATTATATATGTGATGCATATTATCTTTCTATTGGTCCGTGCTATCACCCATCTTGCCCACTTCCTCATTACCCTAAAATCTGGCTCATATTAATAGCCTCTGAATTTCTAAACCTAATTTTTTTTCTTGGTTCCCATTCTCATTGGTCTTTTTTCTTGTGTTTCACGCAATGGGGATCCCTGCTTTCTTGATTTTCTTTCTCCCTTGACCTCTATAACTCTGAGTCTGTATAGTTCTTATCCAGTTTCTTTGATCACTGTTCTCTTGTCCCTTTCACTGGCTTCTCTTCTTCATACCTTAAATGTCCATCCATATGCTCTGCTTGTCTTTCTTCGCTCCTTCTCTTGAGATGTTTCATTCACTATAATGCTATAACCATTGCATAAATGAAAATGATCAAATCACCCTCTCTGGGCCCGCCCCATCTCTTTAACTGCAATATTGTATCTGCAGTTATCTGCTAGACATTTCTATTTGAACATCCAGTCATCAGTTTTAAAATTCTACCTCAAGGAAAATGCATCATTTTGCTCTCAAAACCAGTTCTTCTCTTTTCTATTTCTGCTTGTGGTGTCATGATTCTCTTTAGCCCAGCTTGAAACCTCTGATTAAGTTGGACTCCTTCCCCTCTCTCTAGCCTCTCCTATTAATTCAGCCAGGAAGAACTGAAAGCTCTTTCTTCCTAATGGATTCCCATGTATCCATTCCTTCTGTCTGGTGCCCCAGATGGATGTCCTCACATGCTGCTCAGGCAGCTGCTTCTTTCTGAACCTAGAGTACCTGGGAATGTGGCATGGGTATGAAACATCAAGGGATTGGGTGGGGAGTGATGATGACCATTTCCTAGATAATTGCTCCGAAGTGATTTATTCACAGTACTTTTAAAAAAATGCTAACAGATATCATTTTATCTCATCAATGAAACTACAATTTAAAGAAAGGAACTGTTCTTATATGGGTACAATCAGGGGCAGCATTCTTTATTTGGAGGTAAAGAGTTAAATGTAGACATACAGGCAGAAAAGACAGAATGAAGGCATAGTATAGACATTAGAAAAGTTGAAGAGGAGAGAAATGAGCCTTATCACTCAAACCACATTGACTATGAAACATATTGCAGTCTCAATGTTCTGAAATCCTCTTTATAGGATACATATTGGGACTGTGAAAAAGACTGTGAATACTAAGGCTTTTGCATTACTGACAGTATGTTAAGCTATTTAATATTTTGTTGCTTTGGATTTTAGGCCCTCCTTCCCCCTCTCTTTTTTTTTTTAACAGAAATATTGTTCCTAGAAAGATAAAAAACATTTCATGCATTCTTTCAATTCCTTTGACACTTTCTACATATATGGTATACAGGAAGACACTTAACAATTCTCAAAGATGTGAGACAGAAAACTTCAAGGAAGCAAAGCATAAAGATCTTTGGGTGGCCCTGGATAGAAGTTACATAAGAATTCAAATAAAATGTAAACACTATATAATAATGCAAAGTTCTATCTGAGTTTGGACTGGCTGGTCAAAGACGAAAATGCCAAGGTACTGTGCCCTGTTCCTGTTCCTGCCATTGAAACATGTTGACCTAAAACAAATAGACTGCCAGATATTTCTTCAGCAAAAATGGGTTTATTTGGGATCAACAAAGAATTGCAATTTAGGGTCTACAATCGTGGGGAACCACAGTGCAAATCTCCACACAGCAAGGAGAGAATGCTTTCAAACAGTGGGAAACGGAAGTTGGGAGGGCTGTAGTAAACAATGAGTCCATAGGAGGAATTGAGGGCTCAAAGTATAGTGACTGTTCATTGGCTGAATTGTGACAGTCATTCATTGGCTGACTTCTTGCCTGGCAAGAAGAGGAAGTCTTTCTTCTTCCTGTTGGGCTCTGCTGTTGTCTGTCCTTCTGACTATTTTAGTTGAGGTTTCTGTTTTATTAATTTTTACACATATGACACACTATGCTTTTCCTTCAAGTTCTATAAAACACTTCACAAAGACAAATTGTTCCCTTCAGTGTACCTCCCCATGAAAGTATTTGCTTCTTTGTTGTTCTGGTATTTAAATCTGTGACATCATCCCCATGTTGTCTATCCTAGTTAAAGAATCAGTGAGTACGGGCAAAGACATTGTAATTTTGATTTCGGTGTATACAGTCTCATGTTTCTGCCCTCTGATCAGATTCCCACCTGTCTGTCATCTTTTCCTGTTTGTCTAAGGATATATAACTGGTATTATTTACTTTTGTTTTAGTTTAGTGGTTCTCAAACTTCAGTGTACATTAATTTAACTTAGAGGAGCTAATTTAAAATGCAGGTTACAAGTCATCAGCCCAAAGATGCTGATTCAGTATGCCTAGGATAAGAATTTTAATAGGTTCTCTAGTTGTTGTAATGCAAGACACTGTAAGATCATACTGTCAGCAATGCTGGCTTAGTTAATTGAAGAAAATGTGTTCCCTTTCCTAAGTTGTCTGTGCATATTAATTCCTATTTTCTATTGTAGAATACAATTTTTATGTCCCTATACATGGAATTTCAGATATCAAAAGGTATGGGAAACATCTAGGGGCAGAATAAGTAAAAATCTACCTGGTATGTGAAGGTTAAGTGATTTAAAGAAAAGTTTTTAAATGATATTAAAATATGTATTTCCTCTAGATATCTTTTTTTTAACACCTTAAAAAGAAAACAATTAGGTAAGTCTTATTTGTATAACTCATTATTGGAACAGCTAGGCTGGGGTTAGCCAAGTGAAGAGATGGGCAGAATCCATCTTTAGTTTCTCTTTCATCTTTTTGTTACTTTTGAGGAAGAGAGAAGTATTATTGAGAAAGTCCCCCCTTTTTATTGTGGTAAAATATGCATAACATAAAATTTACCATTTTAACCATTTTTACATGTAAAGTTCTATGGCATTAGGTACATTCACATTGTTTTACAGTCACTACTATCTTACATATCCAGAACTTTTTCATCTTCCCCAAATGAAACTATATACCCATTAAACACTAACTCCCCATTCCTGCTTCCCTTCCAGCCCCTGGCAACCACCATTCTACTTTCTGTCTCTATGAATTTGACTACTCTAGGTCCCTCATGTAGTGGAATTGTACAATATTTGTCCTTTAGTGAATGGCTTATTTCACTTAGCATAATATATTGAAGATTAGTCTATGTTGTAGCATGTGCCAGAATTTCTTTTCTTTTTAAGGCTGAATAATATTTCATTGAGTGTATATGCCACATTTTGTTTATTCATCTGTTGATGGACACTTGGGTTGCATCCACCTTTTGACTCTTGTAAATAATGCTGCTATGAACATTGGTATACAAATATCTGTTTGAAGGAGAAAGCCCCTTTTCTAATTTAGAAAAAGAACCCTGTAAGTTTATTTCTATGCTTTTTAGATATATAAAGTTTCTTTATCCTCAGCCACCTACTCATAGAGTGCATATAATACTACCACTACCTTGCAGAACACAATAATCCCTGTGTGAATGTCTGCTGCAATATTATTTATTTATCTTCTGTCCTGACACAGATAACATACTTGCTCAACAGACAGCGAAGTCTGAAAGTGAAATACCACTCTGGAACTAGAGTACAGGTTTGCCAACCAGTGACCTGGAACCAATCCATATGCAGTAGCACCACAGCATACATAATACAGAGGTATAAGAAAAAAATAAAAATACATCAGAGTACCCGTTAAACTGGAAGCAGATGTGTTTCTAGCTCAGCCCTTTCTGCCCTTATGAGAAAGAAATGAAGAAAGACTTACAGTTGAAGGTGGATGTGCTTTCAAAAAGAGAGGTAAATATAGTCAGAAGGAAGATAAAGAGAGCCAGAGCTTTGGCTGGATCATTGGGTTAAGCAGAGCCTTAGGAATGAGAGAATGTTGCTTTGTGGTATCTCCTTTGGGCAGTCTTTCCAAACCCCCCAGTCTGTGTTAGTGCTGTCACAACGCGCTACCAGTAGCTCCTCATAACATCCCTCTCCTAGTTTGAAAGGAGATAAAGCACTCTTCTAGCTTTCCTGGAGTTAATTCTTTGATTATGGAGAAGAGGAACAGTTCAATAAAAGTAAAGCAACCAAGAAACAAGAGATATAATAAGTGGTGGAGACAATGATGCTTTAGAGAAAAAGGGAATCGATATGGGCTGATGCATTTGGAAACTGACTCAGGCAGAATTTGCAAGGGGAAGGACTTCAGCTGGAATTGGAAGAACAGGTAGGATCTGGATAGGTGGAAAGGGGCTCTCTGAGAGATGTTAACTTGTGTAAGTTAGGCCAAAGATGGAAGGCAAAACAGATTTTTTTTGCCAGTACTAGACTGTTTATTCTCAAAAAAAAAATTAAAAAGAAAGAAAGAGACACTTTAAGCAGTTCTCTGGAAGCTAAAGCTCTCTCCTTTACAAACACTTCCACACATACAAAAAAAGCTTCCTTTCCTTAAGTTTTTGTTTTTTTGTTTTTTGCGGTACGCGGGCCTCTCACTGTTGTGGCCTCTCCCATTGTGGAGCACAGGCTCCGGACGCGCAGGCTCAGTGGCCATGGCTCACGGGCTTAGCCGCTGCGCGGCATGGGGGATATTCCCAGACCAGGGACGAACCCGTGTCCCCTGCATCGGCAGGCGGACTCTCAACCACTGCGCCACCAGGGAAGCCCTTTGTTTTCTTTTTGACATAACTAGACATCACAGCTTGACAAGATTATCTCTTTTCAAGGACTTGTTATAGTGTCAGAAACAATTTAGCCACCTTTTTCAACTTTGCAAATTGGGTCAATTTGTGTAGAACTTGCAGGTTAAATTCTGAGTACATATCAGAGTATCAGGTTGGGGGTTGGCAGAACTGGGTCTTTAGATTCCTTGACAACTGTGCAGAGGTTGCCAAAGGAGTTAAGGGCATAAAGGATTTCAGGATCTGGTGAACTTTTTGGTAGTTTTGCAGTTTTCCTCTTATCTTTGAATCAGCAGTTCTATTGAGCAGCTTGCCAGTGTGCACAATAAATACTCACTAAAGAGCAATTAGAACAAATAACCATTGAGCATTCAATGAAGAGGAAGTTTACACATTTCCCTAAAGTAACTAACATTCTTTTTCCTTATTTTGTTTACATTTTGTTTTTACCTAAATTGCCTTAATGCTGCCTTTAGTGAAATAGTTTAAAATAAGAGTCGTTGGAATTGGATCTTTCTTGCTTAAATGCTAGAAATATTGAGGTTAAATAGACCAAAACTGTATCTAAAGCTGTTGAGTACAGATCAATGGTCCTGTTTTCCAAGAAGGTCTTTCTTATGTTTCACATTAGGCCTGGATTTTAAGACCTGGAGGTTGGCACCATCATCCCTGGGGTTCCATTTTGCACCTGCATGTTTGTAAAAACAAAGCACACAGAGGGCTAATGACCTTGAAGCATTATCATGAGCTGGGAGAGCTCCTTCCTTCTCACATCTTGTCTTGGAAACAAGCTAGTAAAAGTTGCATGACCCCAAGTGGAGCTGAGGTGAGGCTTAACAGAAACGTTCTGAAAGTCTAGCCTTGAGGTAGAGAAGAAGCATGAATATCTAGAAGTTAAACGTCCCTGAACCAAAGGGTGTAGACTAAAAGAGATCATCCACAAAGTACATTTCTTGCAAATACAAAGGCTTTCAAACCTTTTGACCATTTTCCATTGGAATAAGAACTTGTAGCTAATAATAAAGTGTCCTTGTTAAACTTCCCCTCTTCTATCCTTCACCCCGTCCCCTCAGGAGTGAATTTCATATAACTGTTTAACAGTAGAAGTGTGAATGACTTATATTAGAACCACATTTCATTCTTGTCTTAAGACCTGTCAGTTCAAAATTATAGACCCAAAATACTGGTAGTATAAGTATAACATCATTAGGAACAGTAGGGTAAACCATTAACAAACTGGATTGATAATGTTAAAGCTAAATGAAAAGTTCTTTATAATTAAAAAATAAGAATTGAAACAGTTAATGACCAGAAGCAATTCATTTCGTTCATTCAGCCCACAAATATATACCGAACACCTACAATTTTCCAGTTATGCTATGGACTGGGCACATAGTGGTGAAAAAAATAGACATGACCACTGATCTTACAGAGCTTATAGTCTAGTGGGAGTGACATACTTTAATTAAAGAAATTAATTACAATTATGGTAAGTGGTATGGAGTAAAAGTACAGTGTGCTATGGTTATGATGTACAATGTCTCTGAGGTAATTTGGGTGATATAACATATAATCTTTGTAAAAGCTAAAAAGACTAAGAGGTGGGCAAAATTCTAGTATTGGATCAGTTTTAGTTTTTTATAACTAAATATAAATAATGTTTAATAAGTTATTAGTAGGCTACTAGTAAGTAGGCTCACACGTACATAACAGTAAGTCTGCAGCATTTCATGTCATTTATTCATCTATAGCAACCAAAGAAGGAACTCACAATTTTGAATCACATACCATCAGAAGGAACCTTGCAACTTCCAAGGAACCAAAGACAACTGTTTAAGAATTATCAGACCAAGGGTTAGCAAATTGCAACCTGTTTCTGTATGGCCCAGGAGCTAAGGGTAGTTTTTACATTTTATTTATTTTTTAAAAATTAATTAATTAATTTATGTATTTGGCTGCATCGGGTCTTAGTTGCAGCTTGCAGGCTCTTCATTGTGGTGCACAGGCTTCTCTCTAGTTGTGGTACGCGCGGGCTCTAGAGCATGTGGGCTTAGTTGCCCCACGGCATGTGGGATCTTAGTTGCCTCACCAGGGATTGAACCTGTGTCCCCTGCATTGGAAGGCAGATTCTTAACCATTGGACCACCAGGGAAGTCCCAAATTTTACATTTTAAATGGTTGAAAAATAAAAGAAAATGAAAAATCTTTTGTGATATGTGAGAAGTATATGAAGTTCAAATTTCAGTGTCCATAAATAAAGATTAATTGGGACTCAACCATGCTTTTTCACTATGTATTATCTGAATAGTTGTGACAGAGACCTTATGACCTGGAAAGCCTAAAATATTACTATCTGGCCCTTTACAGAAAACGTTTCCTGGCCTAGACTGTAACAATTTACATGACCCTCTATTAGCAGCATCACCAGTCTTCGAATTTACAAGTTTTCTTAAAAGGTCTTAGAAATATGATCCCCAGAATAATGACCCAAAGTGTTTGTGATGGTTAATTTTGTGTCAGTTTGCCTGGAGATATATATCTATATCTATATCTATATATCTATATCTATCTATATCTATCTATATCTATCTATCTATCTATCTATCTATCTATCTATCTATCTATCTATATATATATATATAGAGAGAGAAGGAATTGGCTCATGTGATTATTTAGGCTAGTGAGTCCAAAATCTGAAGGGCTGGCAGGCTGGAGACCCAGGAGAGCCAGTGGTACAGATGAAGTCAGAAGGCAGTCTGCTAGATAATTCCCTTTTGCTTGGGGAGGCCAATCTTTTTGTTCTATTCAGGCCTTCAACTGATTGGATGATGCTCACCCACATAAGTAATCTGTTTACTCAAAATTGACTGATTTAAAAGTTAATCTCATTCAAAAACACCCTCCATTGGATGATGCTCACCCACATAAGTAATCTGTTTACTCAAAATTGACTGATTTAAAAGTTAATCTCATTCAAAAACACCCTCCAAGTTGCTACATTAAATTAACCTTTATATTAACTACGCCAGACCTTGGTTTGATTTGGATATATAGCTAGCATTTGTTAAGTGCCTACTGTTTGTCAGACACTTTATTCCTGTTTGAATCATGCAGCAACTAGCAGGTTATGCAATACTGTATTATTTTACTGATAATGAAACTTAAGTTATGTGAAGTTAAAAACATTGGTCAAGATTATACAGCATGTAAATGACAGGCGCAGAATTATGAGCTCAGGCTTGTTTGATTTCACAGTCTATGTTCTTTCTACTGTGCCATAGTACCTGAGAGATCAATTTCAGCTTCTGAATTCTTGGTTAAATGATGCCATATAGGACCAGTAAGTACAATTTACTGATATACAAAGCCACAGTCTATTCAACTTTGTCAGCTATATTTTTTTGTACTCAGAGTGGAACAGGGCAGATGTCAGGAAGCAATAGACATCTGCTGTAGCCAGAAAATGGCACCCACATAAACATCAGTTGCCTAAATGTTTTCTTTCGTATATCCTGATATTTCTCAGAAGTACACCATCTGCTCATCAAATAGATACCAGAATAAGTCCGTGGCAGTTTTTCTTGTCAAGTTATCTCTCTTACAGTGCATTACTTTGGTTCTTATGCATAATTAATCCAATCCAGTACAGAAGCACAGAAGTACAATACTTGCTGGTTCATTCACCCCAAAGGAAGGGGGCATATGTCACATGGATTAAACATGTGGAAACCAAATGTATGGAGATTAATTTGGTCTCTGGTATTTGATAGGCCTGGTTTAAAAGTCTGGTCTACCACTTACTAGCTCTCAAATTTAGCAATTTACTCTAAGCCTTTGTTCCCTCATCTACAAAATGAGGACAGTGAAAATAGTGCTTACTGCGTAGGGTTTTAGGAAAATTAAATATTTGTAACACAGTGATTATCTCATAGTAAGAACTCAGTAAATATTATCTATTTTTATAGTTTTCTTTTTCTACTTGCACAACTTTCTCCTTTATTGTGAGTAGACAGTAATTGGCCTTGTATCGTATGTAACATTTTAAAATCAAACTAACTTCTCCATTCATTTGTTTATTAAAAAATATTTAATATGTATCTAGTATTTTTCTTTCTTTTAGGTTTCAGCTACTATATATATATATTTTCCATAGTTTTAACACCTTTGTTAAATCTAATAACTTTCATAAAGAGCCTGGCACACCTTAGGGAAGCATGAGCTTATTAAATATTAGCTAACCTCATTTTATGACCAAATCTCTCTTTTCCTGTTGCTCTAATATTTATTTTATCAATTATTATTATCTTTTTTTTAAACATCTTTATTGGAGTATAATTGCTTTATAATGGTGTGTTATTTTCTTCTTTATAACGAAGTGAATCAGCTGTGCATATACATATATTCCCATATCTCCTCCTTCTTGCATCTCCCTCCCACCCTCCCTATGCCACCCCTCTAGGTGGACACAAAGCACCAAGCTGATTTCCCTGTGATATGCAGCTGTGTCCTGCTAGCTATCTGTTTTACATTTGGTAGTGTATATATGTCCATGCCACTCTTTCACTTCATCCCAGCTTACCCTTCTCCATCCGCGTGTCCTCAAGTCCATTCTCTATATCTGCGTCTTGATTCCTGTTATGCTGCTAGGTTCTTCAGAACCTTTTTTTTTTTTTTTTTTTTTTAGATTCCATATATATGTGTTAGCACATAGTATTTGTTTTTCTCTTTCTGACTTACTTCACACTGTATGAGTCTCTAGGTCCATCCACCTCACTACAAATAACTCAATTTCGTTTCTTTTTATGGTTGAGTAATATTCCATTGTATATATGTGCCACATCTTCTATATACATTCACCTGTTGATGGACACGTAGGTTGCTTCCATGTCCTGGCTATTGTAAATATAGCTGCAATGAACATTGTGGTACATGACTGTTCTTGAATTATGGTTTTCTCCGGGTGTATGCCCAGTAGTGGGATTGCTGGGTCATATGGTAGTTCTATTTGTAGTTTTTTAAGGAACCTCCATACAGTTCTCTATAGTGGCTGTATCAATTTATATTCCCACCAACAGTGAAAGAGGGTTCCCTTTTCTCCACATCCTCTCCAGCATTTACTGTTTGTAGATTTTTTGATGATGGCCATTCTGACAGGTGTGAGGAGATACCTCATTGTAGTTTTTATTTGCATTTCTCTAATGATTAGTGATGTTGAGCATCCTTTAATGTGTTTGTTGGCAAGCTGTATATCTTCTTTAGAGAAATGTCTATTTAGGGCTTCTGCCCATTTTTGGATTGGGTTGTTTGTTTTTTTGATATGGAGCTGCATGAGCTGCTTGTAAATTTTGGAGATTAATCCTTTGTCAGTTGCTTCATTTGCAAATATTTTCTCCCATCCTGAGGGTTGTCTTTTCATCTTGTTTATGGTTTCCTTTCCTGTGCAAAAGCTTTTAAGTTTCATTAGGTCCCACTTGTTTATTTTTGTTTTTATTTCCATTTCTCTAGGAGGTGGATCAAAAAGGATCTTCCTAAGATTTATGTCATAGAGTGTCTGCCTATATTTTTCTCTAAGAGTTTTATAGTGTCTGGCCTTACACTTAAGTCTTTAATCCATTTTGAGTTTATTTTTGTGTACGGTGTTAGGAAGTGTTCTAATTTCATTCTTTTACATGTAGCTCTCCAGGTATCCCAGCACCACTTACGGAAGAGGCTGTCTTTTCTCCATTGTATATTTTTGCCTCTTTTATCAAAAATAAGATGACCATAGGTGCATGAGTTTACCTCTGAGCTTTCTATCCTGTTCCATTGATCTATATTTCTGGTTTTGTGCCAGTATCATAGTGTCTCTGAAGTCTGGAGCCTGATTCCTCCATCTCCATTTTTCTTTCTCAACATTGCTTTGGCTATTCAGGGTCTTTTGTGTTTCTATCCAAATTGTGAACTTTTTGTTCTAGTTCTGTGAAAAATGCCATTGGTAGTTTGATAGGGATTGCATTGAATCTGTAGATTGCTTTGAGTAGCAGAGTCATTTTCACAATATTGATTCTTCCAATCCGAGAACATGGTATATCTCTGCATCTGTTTGTATCATCTTTAATTTCCTTCATCAGTGTCTTATACTTTTCTGCATATAGGACTTTTGTCTCCTTAGGTAGGTTTATTCCTAGGTATTTTATTCTTCTTGTTGCAGTGGTACATGGGAGTGTTTCCTTAATTTCTCTTTCAGATATTTCATCATTAGTGTATAGGAATGCAAGAGATTTCTGTGCATTAATTTTGTATCCTGCTACTTTACCAAATTCATTGATTAGTCCTAGTAGTTTCCTGGTAGCATCTTTAGGATTCTCTATGTATAGTATCATGTCATCTGCAAACAGTGACGGTTTTACTTCCTCTTTTCTGATTTGGAGTCCTTTTATTTCTTTTTCTTCTCTGGTCACTGTGGCTAAAATTTCCAAAACTATGTTGAATAATAGTGGTGAGAGTGGGCAACCTTGTCTTCTTCCTGATCTTAGAGGAAATGGTTTCAGGTTTTCACCACTGAGGACGATGTTGGCTGTGGGTTTGTCATATATGGCATTTATTATGTTGAGGTAAGTTCCCTCTATGCCTACACTCTGCAGGGTTTTTATCATCAGTGGGTGTTGAATTTTGTCGAAAGCTTTTTCTGCATCTATTGAGATGATCATATGGTTTTTCTCCTTCAATTTGTTAATGTGGTGTATCACATTGATTGACTTGCATATATTGAAGAATCCTTGCATTCCTGGAATAAACCCCACTTGATCATGGTGTATGATCCTTTTAATGTGCTGTTGGATTCTGTTTGCTAGTATTTTATTGAGGATTTTTGCATCTATGTTCATCAGTGATATTGGCCTGTAGTCTTCTTTCTTTGTGACATCTTTGGTTTGGGTATCAGGGTGATGGTGGCCTTGTAGAATGAGTTTGGGAGTGTTCCTCCCTCTGCTATATTTTGGAAGAGTTTGAGAAGGATAGGTGTTATCTCTTCTTTAAATGTTTAATAAAATTCGCCTATAAAGCCATCTGGTTCTGGGCTTTTGTTTGTTGGAAAAGTTTTAATCACAGTCTCAATTTCCGTTCTTGTGCTTGGTCTGTTTATATATTTTATTTCTTCCTGGTTCAATCTCAGAAGGTTGTGCTTTTCTAAGAATTTGTCCATTTCTTCCAGGTTGTCCACTTTATTGGCATATAGTTGCTTGTAGGAATCTCTCATGATCCTTTGTATTTCTGCAGTGTCAGTTGTTACTTCCCCTGTTTCATGTCTAATTCTATTAATTTGAGTCGTCTCACTTTTTTCCTTGATGAGTCTGGCTAATGGTTTATCAATTTTGTTTATGTTCTCCAAGAACTAGCTCTTAGTTTTATTGATCTTTGCTATAATTTCCTTTGTTTCTTTTTCATTTATTTCTGATCTGATCTTTATGATTTCTTTCTTTCTGCTAACTTTGGGGTTTTTTGTTATTCTTTGCCTAATTGCTTTAGGTGTAAGGTTAGGTTGTTTATTTGAGATGTTTCTTGTTTCTTGAGGTAGGATTGTATTGCTATAAACTTCCCTCTTAGAACCGCTTGCTGCATCCCATAGGTTTTGGCTCGTCATGTTTTCATTGTCATTTGTTTGATACTCGATACTATTGATACTTGATAAAATTGATATATACTTGGTACAATTTCAATTTTCTTAAATTTACCAAGCAAGGTTTGATTTGTGACCCAAGATATGGTCTATCCTGGAGAATGTTCCATGAGCACTTGAGAAGAAAGTGTATTCTGTTCTTTTTGGATGGAATGTCATATAAATATCAATTAAGTCCATCCTGTTGAATGTATCATTTAAAGCTTGTGTTTCCTTATTTATTTTCATTTTGAATGATCTATCCATTGGTGAAAGTGGGGTGTTAAAGTCCCCTACTATGATTGTGTTACTGTTTTTTTTTCTTAAACATCTTTATTGGAGTAAAATTGCTTTACAATGGTGTGTTAGTTTCTGCTTTATAACAAAGTGAATCAGTTATACATATACATATGTTCCCATATCTGTTCCCTCTTGTGTCTCCCTCCCTCGCATCCTCCCTAACCCACCGCTCTAGGTGGTCACAAGCACGGAGCTGATGTCCCTGTGCTATGCAGCTGCTTCCCACTAGCTATCTATTTTACGTTTGGTAGTGTATATAAGTCCATGCCACCCTCTCACTTTGTCGGAGCTTACCCTTTCCCCTCGCTATATCCTCAAATCCATTTTCTAGTATGTCTGTGTCTTTATTCCTGTCTTACCCCTAGGTACTTCTTGACATTTTTTTTTCTTAAATTCCATATATATATGTGTTAGCATATGGTATTTGTCTTTCTCTTTCTGACTTACTTCACTCTCTATGACAGGCTATAGGTCCGTCCAGCTCATTACAAATAGCTCAATTTCGTTTCTTTTTATGGCTGAGTAATATTCCATTGTATATATGTGCCACATCTTCTTTATCCATTCATCTGACGATGGACACTTAGGTTGTTTCCTTCTCCTGGCTATTGTAAATAGACCTGCAATGAACATTTTGGTACACGACTTTTTTGAATTATGGTTTTCTCAGGATATCTGCCCAGTAGTGTGATTGCTGGGTCATATGGCAGTTCTATTTGTAGTTTTTTAAGGAACCTCCATACTGTTCTCCATAGAAGCTGTACCAATTCACATTCCAACCAGCAGTGCAAGAGTGTTCCCTTTTCTCCACACCCTCTCCAGCATTAATTGTTTGTAGATTTTTTGATGATGGCCATTCTGACTGGTGTGAGATGATATCTCATTGTAGTTTTTATTTGCATTTCTCTAATGATTAATGATGTTGAGCATTCTTTCATGTGTTTGTTGGCAGTCTGTATATCTTCTTTGGATAAATGTCTATGTAGATCTTCTGCCCATTTTAGCATTCGGTTTTTTGTTTTTTTGTTATTGAGCTGCATGAGCTGCTTGTAAATTTTGGAGATTAATCCTTTGTCAGTTGCTTCATTTGCAAATAATTTCTCCCATTCTGAGGGTTGTCTTTTGGTCTTGTTTATGGTTTCCTTTGCTGTGCAAAAGCTTTGAAGTTTCATTAGGTCCCATGTGTTTATTTTTGTTTTTATTTTCATTACTCTAGGAGGTGGGTCAAAAAGGATCTTGCTGTGGTTTATGGTTCAGAGTGTTCTGCCTATGTTTTCCTCTAAGAGTTTAATAGTTTCTGGCCTTACATTTAGGTCTTTAATCCATTTTGAGCTTATTTTTGTGTATGGTGTTAGGGAGTGATCTAATCTCTTACTTTTACATGTCCCTGTCCAGTTTTCCCAGCACCACTTATTGAAGAGGCTGTCCTTTCTCCACTGTACATCCCTGCCTCCTTTAGCAAAGATAAGGGGACCATATGTGCGTGGGTTTATCTCTGGGCTTTCTATCCTGTTCCATTGGTCTATATTTCTGCTTTTGTGCAAGTACCGTACTGTCTTGAATGCTGTAGCTTTGTAGTATAGTCTGAAGTCAGGGAACCTGCAGCTTCGTTTTTCGTTCTCAAGATTGCTCTGGCTATTCGGGGTCTTTTGTGTTTCCATACAAATTGTGAAATTTTTTGTTCTAGTTCTCTGAAAAATGCCAGTGGTAGTTTGGTAGGGATTGCATTGAATCTGTAGATTTCTTTGGTAGTAGAGTCATTTTCACAATGTTGATTCTTCCAATCCAAGAACATGGTATATCTCTCCATCTATTTGTATCATCTTTAATTTATTTGATCAGTGTCTTGTAATTTTCTGCATACAGGTCTTTTGCCTCCTTAGGTAGGTTTATTCCTAGATATTTTATTCTTTTTGTTACAGTGGTAAATGGGAGTGTTTTCTTGATTTCACTTTCAGATTTTTCATCATTAGTGTACAGGAATGCCAGAGATTTCTGTGCATTAATTTTGTATCCTGTTACTTTACTAAATTCATTGATTAGCTCTAGTAGTTTTCTGGTAGCACCTTCAGGATTCTCTATGTATAGTATTATTTCATCTACAAACAGTGACAGCTTTATTTCTTCTTTTCCGATTTGGATTGCTTTTATTTCCTTTTCTTTTCTGATGGCTGTGGCTAAAACTTCCAAAACTATGTTGAATAACAGTGGTGAGAGTGGGCAACCTTGTCTTCTTCTTGATCTTAGAGGAAATGGTTTCAGTTTTTCTCCATTGAGGACGATGTTGGCTGTGGGTTTGTCATATATGGCCTTTATTATGTTGAGGAAAGTTCCCTCTCTGCCTACTTTCTGCAGGGTTTTTATCATAAATGGGTGTTGGATTTTTTCGAAAGCTTTCTCTCTGTCTACTGAGATGACCATATGGTTTTTCACCTTCAATTTGTTAATATGGTGTATCAGATTGAGTGATTTGCGTATATTGAAGAATCCTTGCATTCCTGGAATAAACCCCACTTGATCGTGGTGTATGATCCTTTTAATGTGCTGTTGGATTCTGTTTGCTAGTATTTTGTTGAGGATTTTTGCATCTATGTTCATCAGTGATATTGGCCTGTAGTTTTCTTTCTTTGTGACATCTTTGTCTGGTTTTGGTATCAGGGTGATGGTGGCCTCGTAGAATGAGTTTGGGAGTGTTCCTCCCTCTGCTATATTTTGGAAGAGTTTGAGAAGGATAGGTGTTAGGTCTTCTCTAAATGTTTGATAGAATTCACCTGTGAAGCCGTCTGGTCCTGGGCTTTTGTTTGTTGGAGGAGTTTTCGTCACAGTTTCAATTTCAGTGCTGGTGATTGGTCTGTTCATATTTTCTGTTTCTTCCTGATTCAGTCTTGGCAGGTTGTGCATTTCTAAGAATTTGTCCATTTCTGCCAGGGTGTCCATTTTATTGGCATAGAGTTGTTTGTAGTAATCTCTCATGATCTTTTTTTTTTTTTTTTTTTTTTTTTTTTTTTTTTTTGCGGTACGCGGGCCTCTCACTGCTGTGGCCTCTCCCGTTGCGGAGCACAAGCTCCGGACGCGCAGGCTCAGCGACCATGGCTCACGGTCCCAGCCGCTCCGCGGCACGTGGGATCTTCCCGGACCGGGGCACGAACCCGTGTCCCCTGCATCGGCAGGCGGACTCTCAACCACTGCGCCACCAGGGAAGCCCTCTCATGATCTTTTGTATTTCTGCAGTGTCAGTTGTTACTTCCTCTTTTTCATTTCTCATTCTATTGATGTGAGTCTTCTCCCTTTTTTTCTTGATGAGTATGGCTAATGGTTTATCAATTTTGTTTATCTTCTCAAAGAACCAGCTTTTAGTTTTAGTGATCTTTGCTATCGTTTCCTTCATTTGTTTTTCATTTATTTGTGATGCAATCTTTTTGATTTCTTTCCCTCTGCTAACTTTGGGTTTTTTTTCTCTAATTGCTTTAGGTGCAAGGTTGGGTTGTTTATTCGAGATGTTTCCTGTTTCTTAAGGTGGGATTGTATTGCTATAAACTTCCCTCTTGGAACTGCTTCTGCTGCATCCCATAGGTTTTGGGTCGTTGTGTCTCCGTTGTCATTTTTTTCTAGGTGTTTTTTTATTTCCTCTTTGATTTCTTCAGTGATCACTTCTTATTGAGTAGTGTATTGTTTAGCCTCCATGTGTTTGTATTTTTTACAGATCTTTTCCTGTAATTGATATCTAGTCTCATAGCGTTGTAGTCAGAAAAGATACTTGATATGATTTCAGTTTTCTTAAATTTACCAAGGCTTGATTTGTGACCCAAGGTATGATCTATCCTGGAGAATGTTCCATGAGCACTTGTGAAAAATGTGTATTCTGTTGTTTTCGGATGGAATGTCCTATAAATATCAATTAAGTCCATCTTGCTTAATGTATCATTAAAAGCTTGTGTTTCCTTATTTATTTTCATTTTGGATGATCTGTCCATTGGTGAAAGTGGGGTGTTAAAGTCCCCTACTATGAATATGTTACTGTCAATTTCCCCTTTTATGGCTGTTAGTATTTGCCTTATGTATTGAGGTGCTACTATGTTGGGTGCATAAATATTTACAATTGTTATATCTTCTTCTTGGATCGATCCCTTGATCATTATGTAGTGTCCTTCTTTGTCTCTTCTAGTAGTCTTTATTTTAAAGTCTATTTTGTCTGATATGAGAATTGCTACTCCAGCTTTCTTTTGGTTTCCATTTGCATGGAATATCTTTTTCCATCCCCTTACTTTCAGTCTGTATGTATTTCTAGGTCTGAAGTGGGTCTCTTGTAGACAGCATATATATGGGTCTTGTTTTTGTATCCATTCAGCCAATCTGTGTCTTTTGGTGGGAGCATTTAGTCCATTTACATTTAAGGTAATTATCGATATGTATGTTCCTATTCCCATTTTCTTAATTGTTTTGGGTTCGTTATTGTAGGTCTTTTCCTTCTGTTGTGTTTCTTGCCTAGAGAAGTTCCTTTAGCATTTGTTGTAAAGCTGGTTTGGTGGTGCTGAACTCTCTCAGCTTTTGCTTGTCTGTAAAGGTTTTAATTTCTCCATCAAATCTGAATGAGATTCTTGCTGGGTAGAGTAATCTCGTTTGCAGGTTTTCCTCCTTCATCACTTTAAATATGTCCTACCAGTCCCTTCTGGCTTGCAGAGTTTCTGCTGAGAGATCAGCTGTTTACCTGATGGGGATTCCCTTGTGTGTTATTTGTTGTTTTTCCCTTGCTGCTTTTAATATGTTTTCTTTGTATTTAATTTTTGACAGTTTGATGAATATGTGTCTTGGCGTGTTTCTCCTTGGATTTATGCTGTATGGGAGTCTCTGTGCTTCCTGGACTTGATTAACTATTTCCTTTGCCATATTAGGGAAGTTTTCAACTATAATCTCTTCAAATATTTTCTCAGTCCCTTTCTTTTTCTCTTTTTCTTCTGGAACCCCTATAATTCGAATGTTGGTGCATTTAATGTTGTACCAGAGGTCTCTGAGACTGTCCTCAGTTCTTTTCATTCTTTTTTCTTTATTCTGCTCTGCAGTAGTTATTTCCACTAATTTATCTTCCAGGTCACTTATCCGTTCTTCTGCCTCTGTTATTCAGCTATTGATCCCTTCTAGAGTATTTTTAATTTCATTAATTGTGTTGTTCATCATTGCTTGTTTCATCTTTAGTTCTTCTAGGTCCTTGTTAAATGTTTCTTGCATTTTCTCTATTCTATTTCCAAGATTTTGGATTATCTTTACTATCATTATTCTGAATTCTTTCTCAGGTAGACTGCCTATTTCCTCTTCATTTGTTAGGTCTGGTGGGTTTTTATCTTGCTCCTTCATCTGCTGTGTGTTTTTCTGTCTTCTCATTTTGCTTATCTTACTGTGTTTTGGGTCTCCTTTTTGCAGACTGTGGGTTCATAGTTCCCGTAGTTTTTGGTGTCTGTCCCCAGTGGCTAAAGTTGGTTCAGTGGGTTGTGTAGGCTTCCTGGTGGAGGGGACTAGTGCCTGTGTTCTGGTGTATGAGGCTGGCTCTTGTCTTTCTGCTGGGTGGGTCCACATCTGGTGGTGTGTTTTGGGGTGTTTGTGGACTTATTATGATTTTAGGCAGCCTCTCTGCTAATGGGTGGGGTTGTGTTTCTGTCTTGCTAGTTGTTTGGCATAGGGTGTGCAGCACTGTAGCTTGCTGGTCGTTGAGTGAAGCTGGATGTTGGTGTTGAGGTGGAGATCTCTGGGAGATTTTTGCCACTTGATATTACATGGAGCTGGGAGGTCTCTTGTGAACCAGTTTCCTGATGTTGGCTCTCCCACCTCAGAGGAGGCACAGCACTGACTCCTGCTTGGAGCACCAAGAGCGTTTCATTCACACGGGTCAGAATAAAAGGGAGAAAAATTAGAAAGAATGAAAGAAAGAAAGAGGATAAAAGAAAATAAAACAAAGTAAGATAAAATAAAATAAAGTTATTAAAGTAAAAAATAATTATTAAGAAAAAAGAATTTTTAAGTAAAAACAACAACAACAACAAAAAGGGACAGATAGAACCCTAGGAAAAATTGTGAAAGCAAAGCTATACAGACAAAATCTCACACAGAAGCATACACATACACACTCACAGAAATAGGACAAGGGGAAAAATAATAAATCTTGCTCTCAAAATCCACCTCCTCAATTTGGGATGATTTGTTGTCTATTCAGGTATTCTACATGTGCAGGGTACATCAAGTTGATTGTGGAGATTTAATCCGCTGCTCCTGAGGCTGCTGGGAGAGATTTCCCTTTCCCTTCTTTGTTCACACAGCTCCTGGGGTTCAGCTTTGGATTTGGCCCCGCCTCTGCGTGTAGGTCGCCGGAGGGTGCCTGTTCTTCGCTCAGACAGAACGGGGTTAAAGGAGCCGCTGATTCGGGGGCTCTGGCTCACTCAGGCCGGGGGGATGGAGTGGTGTGGAGTGCGGGGCGAGCCTGCGGCATCAGAGGCCAGCATGACGTTGCACCAGCCTGAGGCGTGCCATGCGTTCTCCCGGGGAAGTTGTCCTTGGATCCCGGGACCCTGGCAGTGGCGGGCTGCATGCACAGTGTCCCCAGAAGGGAGGTGTGTAGAGTGACCTGTGCTCGCACACAGGCTTCAGCAGCCTTAGAGTCTCATGCCCGTCTCTGGGGTCCGTGCTGTTAACCGTGGCTTGCGCCCGTTTCTGGAGCTCCTTTAAGCAGCGCTCTTAATCCCTCTCCTTGTGCACCAGGAAACAAAGAGGGAAGAAAAAGTCTCTTGCCTCTTAGGCTGGTCCAGACTTTTTCCCGGACTCCCTCCTGGCTAGCCGTGGTGCGCTAACCCCTTCAGGCTGTGTTCACGCCACCAGTCCTCTCCCTGCACTCCAACCGACCGAAGCCTGATCCTCAGCTCCCAGCCCCACCACCCCTCGGCGGGTGAGCAGACAAGCCTCTTGGGCTGGTGAATGCTGGTCGGCACCGATCCTCTGTGCGGAAATCTCTCCGCTTTGTCCTCTGCACCCCTGTTGCTGCGCTCTCTTCCGCGGCTCCGAAGCTCCCCCACTCTACCACCTGCAGTCTCCGCCCGCGAAGGGGCTTCTAGTGTGTGGAAACCTTTCCTCCTTCATGGCTCCCTCCCACTGGTGCAGGTCCCGTCCCTATTATTTTATCTCTGTTTATTCTTTTTTCTTTTGCCCTACCCAGGCACGTGGGGGCGTTTCTTGCCTTTTGGGAGGTCTGAGGTCTTCTGCCAGAGTTCAATAGGTGTTCTGTAAGAGTTGTTCCATGTGTAGATGTATTTCTGATGTATGTGTGTGGAGGAAGGTGGTCTCTGCGCCTTACTCTTCCGCCATCTTCCCCCTCTCCCTGTGTTATTGTTGATTTCCTCTTTTATGGCTGTTAACATTTGCCTTATATATTGAGGTGTTCCTATGTTGGGTGCATAAATATTTACAATTGTTTTATATTCTTGGATTAATCCCTTGATCATTATGTAAGGTCCTTCTTTGTCTCTTGTTATAGTTTTTATTTTAAAGTCTATTTTGTCTGATATGAGAATTGCTACTCCATGTTTCTTTTGATTTCCATTAGCATGGAATATCTTTTTCCATCTCCTCACTTTCAATCTGTATGTGTCCCTAGGTCTGAAGTGGGTCTCTTGTAGACAGCATATATACGGGTCTTGCTTTTGTATCCATTCAGCCAGTCTATGTCTTTTGGTTGGAGCATTTAATCCATTTACACTTAAGGTAGTTATCAATATGTATGTTCCTATTAACATTTTCTTAATTATTTTGTGTTTGTTTTTATAGGTCTTTTCCTTCTCTTGTGTTTCCTGCCTAGAAAAGGTCCATTAGCGTTTGTTGTAAAGCTGGTTTTGTGGTGCTGAATTCTCTTAGCTTTTGCTTGTCTGTAAAGGTTTTAATGTCTCCGTCAAATCTGAATGAAATCCTTGCTGGGTAGAGTAATCTTGGTTATAGGTTTTTCCCTTTCATCACTTTAAATATGTCCTGCCACTCCCTTCTGGCTTGCAGAGTTTCTGCTGAAAGATCAGCTGTGAACCTTATGGGGATTCCCTTGTATGTGATTTGTTGTTTTTCCCGTGCTGCTTTTAATATTTTTTCTTTGTATTTAATTTTTGATAGTTTGATTAATATGTGTCTTGGTGTGTTTCTCCTTGGATTTATCCTGTATGGGACTCTCTGTTCTTCCTGGACTTGATTGACTATTTCCTTTGCCATATTAGGGAAGTTTTCAAATACAATCTCTTCAAATATTTTCTCAGTCCCTTTCTTTTTCTCTTCTTCTTCTGGGACTCCTATAATTTGAATGTTGGTGCGTTTAAAGTTGTCCCAGAGGTCTCTGAGACTGTCCTCAATTCTTTTCATTCTTTATTCTGCTCTGTGGTAGTTATTTACACTATTTAATCTTCCAGGTCACTTAGCAGTTCTTCTGCCTCAGTTATTCTGGTATTGATTCCTTCTAGAGATTTTAATTTCATTTATTGTGTTGTTCATTATTGTTTGTTTGCTCTTTAGTTCTTCTAGGACCTTGTTAAACATTTCTTTTATTTTCTCCATTCTATTTCCAAGATTGTGGATCATCTTTACTACCATTACTCTTAATTATTTTTCAGATAGACTGCCTATTTCCTCTTCATTTATTTGGTCTGGTGGGTTTTTACCTTGCTCCTTCATCTGCTGTGTATTTCTCTGTCTTCTCATTTTGCGTAACTTACTGTGTTTGGGGTCTCCTTTTCACAGGCTGCAGGTTCTCAGTTCCCGTTGTTTATGGTGTCTTCCCCCAGTGGTAAGGTTTGTTCAGTAGGTTGCGTAGGCTTCCTTGTGGAGGGTGCTGGTGCCTGTGTTCTAGTGGATGAGGCTGGAACTTGTCTTTCTTGTGGGTAGTAACCCTTATGGTGGTGTGTTTTGGGGTGTCTGTGACCTTATTATGGTTTTAGGCAGCCTCTCTGCTAAAGGGTGGGGTTGTGTTCCTGTCTTGCTAGTTGTTTGGCATAGGGTGTCTGGCACTGTAGCTTGCTGGTCATTGAGTGGAATTGGGTCTTAGCATTGAGATGGAGATCTCTGGGACAGCTTTTGCCATTTGATATTACGTGGAGTCAGGATGTCTCTGGTGAACCAATGTCCTGAACTCGGCTTTCCCACCTCAGAGGCTTAGGCCTGACACCTGGCCAGAGCACCAAGACCCTGTCCACCATGTGGCTCAGAAGAAAATGGAGAAAAAGAAAGAAAGAAAGGAAGGAAAGTAGGCAGAGGGAGGGAGGAAGGGAGGGTAGAAGAAAGGAAGAAAGAAGTAAAATAAAATAAAGTTATTAAAATTTAAAAAGTTATTTAAATTAAGTAATAAAAAAAAGAAAGAGAGAAAGAAGAGAGCAACCAAACCTAAACACCAATCCACCAATGATAACAAGCGCTAAAAACTATACAAAAAAAAAAAAAAAAAAAAACCATGGACTGACCCTAGGACAATTGGTAAAAGCAAACTATACAGACAAAATCACACAAAGAGGGCTTCCCTGGTGGCGCAGTGGTTGAGAGTCCGCCTGCCGATGCAGGGGACACGGGTTCGTGCCCCGGTCTGGGAAGATCCCACATGCCGCAGAGCGGCTGGGCCCATGAGCCATGGCCGCTGAGCCTGTGCGTCCGGAGCCTGCGCTCCGCAAGGGGAGAGGCCACAACAGTGAGAGGCCCGCATAACGCAAAAAAAAAAAAAAAAAAAAAAAAAACAAAAAAAATCACACAAAGAGGGATACACATACACAGTCACAAAAGGAGAAAAAGGAAAAAATAAATACATATATAAAAGAAAAACAAAAAAATAGAGGGGGAGAGCAACCACATCAATAAACAAGTCTACTAATGATAATAAGCTCTAAATGCTAAACTAAGATAAACATACAACCAGAAACAAATTCAATGCAGAAAGCAAACCCCAAGTCTACTGTTGCTCCCAAAGTCCACCGCCTCAATTTTGGGATGATTCGTTGTCTCTTCAGGTATTCCACAGATGCAGGGTACATCAAGTTGAATGTGGAGATTGAATCCACTGTTCCTGAGCCTGCACGGAGAAATTTCCCTTTCTCTTCTTTATTCACAGAGCTCCTGGGTTTCAGCTTTGGATTTGGCCCCTCTTCTGCGTGTAGGTCGCCTGAGGGCATCTGTTCCCCACCCGACAGGATGGGGTTAAAGTAGCAACTGATTAGGGGGGCTCTGGCTCACTCACGCCTGGCGGAGGGAGGGGTACAGAATGCGGGGTGAGCCTGTGGCTGCAGAGGCCAGTGTGACGTTGCACCAGCCTGAGGCGCACCCTGTGTTCTCCCGGGGAAGTTGTCCCTGGATCACGGGACCCTGGCAGTGGCGGGCTGCACAGGCTTCCAGGAGGGGAGGTGTGGATAGTGACCTGTGCTTGCACACAGGCTTCTTGGTGGCTGCAGCAGCAGACTTAGTGTTTCATGCCTGTCTCTGGGGTCCGTGCTGATAGCTGAGGCTCGTGCCCATCTCTGGAGCTCGTTTAGGCAGTGCTCTTAATCCCCTCTCCTCGTGCACCCTGAAACAATGGTCTCTTGACTCTTAGGCAGGTCCAGGCTTTTTCCCCAACTCCCTGCCAGCTAGCTGTGGTGCACTAGCCCCCTTCAGACTGTGTTCACGCAGCCAACCCCAGTCCGCTCCCTGGGATCTGACCTCCAAAGCTGGAGCCTCAGCTCCTAGCCCCCACCTGCCCTGGCTGGTGAGCAGACAAGCCTCTTGGGCTGGTGAGTGCTGGTCGGCACTGATCCTCTGTGCGGTAATCTCTCCACTTTGCCCTCTGCACCCCTGTTGCCATGCTTTCCTCCGTGGCTCCAAAGCCTCCCCCCAGACACCCCCCATCCGCCAGTGCAGGGGCTTCCTAGTTTGTGGGAATTTTTCCACCTTCACAGGTCCCTCCCAGAGGTGCAGGTCCTGTCCCTATTCTTTTGTCTCTGTTTTTTCTTTTTTCTTTTGCCCTACACAGTTACATTGGGAGTTTCTTGCCTTTGGGGAAGTCCGAGGTCTTCTGCCAATCCTTCTGTAGGAGGTGTTCCACATGTAGATGTATTGTGGGGAGGAAGGTGATCTTCATGTCTTACTCTTCTGACATCTTGAAGGTCCCCCCTCTAGTATTTTTCTAATTGCTAGAAAGAAAATGGTGAGCCAAAGGACAAGGTGGAAGTCAAGGCCTTAGACCCCTCAGGGCTTTGGTCTAATGTGAGAAGGAGACATGAAGCAAATACCCGTTTACATACATATATAATTATAGTGAGGGGAGAATGAGAACAGGAGGGAGGGGCATTGGGAGGGAGCTTTTGACTTCATAAGTGACATTTGAATTGAGTTCTGATGGATAAGTAGGATCTCACTAAGGGAAGAGAAATAGCAAGATAAAAAAATATTTTAGAAGAACTGATACTGATTTCAGGAGACAGCAGTGAGCACAGCTGGAAACAAGACCAGGGATTGAGCCCTGGTCGAGGTGATGAGAGCCTTGAATCCTAACCACTAGACCATGGGCTAGAGTCTGGGCACCAGTTCTTGTCTGACTTCAAAAAAAATGTTGATAAGGAGACAGAGACAGAGAGTAAAGTAAGGTGTTTATTAGAAAAGCAGAGTACATCCTGACAGATGCATGGGTGAGCTCAGAGAAAGTCACACCTTTGGGAAAGTTTAAATCCTTTATAAGGGGGCAGTCTTCTGGGTCTTTGTTTTCCTCTGGCCAATTGTCTTGCTATGTTCTTTGACTCAGGGCCCTTCCCAATATGTGCATGCATCCTTTCGCCAAGGTGGATTTCAGCACAAGGGCCTTTGGAAAGTTAGCAAAACTTATTATGGTCTGGCATCCCCTCCCTTTCTGACCCCCGAGGAGCGTTTCTGTGCATGAGCAGTCCAGCTCTCCATGGCCCCAAGGATGAGAAATAATGTGATATCTTGATCTTTTACCTAAGCAGAGCTTAACCCCTCTCTCCCCTGCCATTACTGTTATCTTAAAGTGTCCACAGGAGACAGAGTCCAGCCATTTACCCTGTTCCTCTTGTTATTTCTGTCTGGAAATATAAACATGAGGCTGGTTGTAAATGTCTATCCTGGAGTCCATCTATCCCCTGCCTCAATATGTTCATTGCTCCCCCCTTCCCTTCTTCAATTACCCAAAGCTCATGGCAGTATTAAGGGTAATGTTCAATTGGTATGCATTGTATGGCTCTTCCAGGGGTTAAACATATAAAATACTTTTTTACTGATTAATAAAGAGCCTATACTCCAAGCTCCTTTAGCGGCCCTACCCTCATCCCTGCTGGCTTGACCCTAGGCTCTCCCCCAGAACCTACCGGACTTCCCTCAAATCAGCAACTAAATGGTTGATGCCTGCCACAAAAGGGGCCCTCAAAGACACTACTTCCTCATTCTGGCAGGATGGAGTCTATTCTACTAGGTCAGTGCTAATACAATATTGGTTGTAAAATATTTTTAATATCATGCCTGGTTAGGATATCAACAGTTCAGTCTCTTTTATCTTCTGGGAGAGATATGAAGTAGTAGTAAAGTGACCTAAATCAGTCTCAAGAGTTATGTTTACTCCCTTTATTTCAATTTGCTTATAGTTTTAGTTTATTATCTACAATCTTTGAAGCTAACAGCAGGGAAGCTAACTTATCCTTTGAATGAATTACTTAGTATTTCACATTAATTCCTCGGTTCATTGTGATTATATTTTGCTTTGGAGCTGTTTATTTTAATGACAGAGCCACAGAAACTGTAATCTATGCTCCAAATAGAGTTTAAAATGTGTAGATCTAATCTTAGTAGAAGGTTAGCGGAGGATACAACTTCAAATCTGTTTCTAGAGAACTAAATGCTCAGTCCTAGTTAGCACATAAAAAAGGCTGTTGCTCTTAATGCTCTTTTGGATATTGAGAGCTAACTTGTTTCAACTCCTATGACTGAGCTAAGAAATCAGCCAATTTAGAAATTTTTAGTTTTATTATTGTCTGTACATGTGGAGGTCAAATCATGGATGTTGCAGTAGGCTATTTAATGAAAAGAAAATGGATCATATCCATTTTATGGTCTTTAAAATCACTAGATAGTCATTACTTCCATAGATGTTTAAGGGAGAAATTAATGCTTTCAGAACATGTGAATGGAATCTTCAAGAGCACTTCCCTGAACTATCACTAGAAACAAGGGCTTCTTTTTTAACTTTTGTGTGTTAGCTGTGTTTGACCTATTTGATTTCCCATGATGAGGAAATCAGGTTCTGGGGAGCAGCAACTTTTCCTTTCCATACACTATGTACGTTTGCCACTAACTTACCACAGGTTTTAAAAATAAATGTTATCATTAATTATTCCAAAGTTTCTATCTGAATTGACAAACATCAGTCTTAGCCAACAACTTATTATTTGTAATGGTGAATAGACAATACCTAGACAATAAAAACCTGCTGAGCAGGTATTCTTTGTCACTTAAAAAAAAAAAAAGAATTCTCAGGGCAGTCTAGGAAGTTTCCATAGATTGTGAAGAGCAAAGGAAGCAGCAGGAAGCTTTCATTTCTGCATCTCCACATGGCATAGGATTTTAATGTAGTAATTATTTTAGTGTTTAATGCTAATGAGTTAACTCTCTTCCAATAAATACATAGCCATTATATTTTGGTGGGAAAAAAGTTCAGAACATCACAGGAGAAGTTCAAAGACTTCAGGAAGTTTATTCAGATGGCAAAATATAGTCCATAAAAAAGAAGTGGATAATCTATGAACCAGGAAGCCCTCGCTAAGCACCGAATCTGCCAGTACTATGATCCTGGACTTCCAGCCTCCAGAACTGTGAGAAATAAATTTCTGTTGTTTCTTAAAAAAAAAAAAATGTGGATAACAAGTGCATGAGGACCAGATCATGTAGAGTCAGGCCTTAATAAGGAGTTTAGATTTTATTCTAAATACGATGGGAAGCCATAGGAGGGTTTCGAATCCAGGAATGATGTGATCTATGTTTTAAAAATGATTACTCAGCATGCTATGTGGAGATTAAACTGCAGAAGGGTAAGTGTAAAAGCAGGGAGGTGATTTAGGAGGTAATTGCAACACTATAGGTGAAGGTGAAGATGAAGATGCACCAAGTGGTAGCAGTATAGTAGTGAGAAATGGTTGGATTCGAGATTTGTTTGATGGTAGACCTAAGAGGACTTGCTAATGAGTTTTGGAGTAAGAGAAAGGCAAAAATCAAGAATTATTCTTTGATTTTTAATCTGAGAAACTGGATGAATATTGGTGTCTTACTACTATAAACTGTCTAAGAAAACTGCCCCAGGAGGGATGCTATAATTAAAAGTTATCCATTTTGCCTTAGAAGACCATCCAAAATCTCTTAATCTGCCATCATCAGCCACCCAAACCTATCACTTCACCCATCGTAAGGGGGCAGTATAACAGTGTTTTAAGTGCATGACACTAGAGCCAGGCTGGGTTCAAACCCTGATTCTACCACTCACTATATGTATGACATTGGCAAATTACTTAATCTCTATGCCTCAGTTTCCTAATCTGGAAAATAAGGATGAAAATAATGGTGCTTATCTCATTGAGTTTCTGTGACAATTATTCCATGAATTCACATATATTTATAGCCCTTAGACAAATGCCTGACATATGGTTATTATTCTCTAATTTAGCTATTATTATTACACAGACTTTTATGTATATAAGCCATGCTTAAATCCTAGGCCCTGTTTTTATCAAAATTGGAGTACATCTACATGGAGCTCTGGAGGCTTTATTTAAATCCAGGAATCTTTTAGGTTATTTAGTTCCAACTGCTCCCTTTCCCCCTCCCCTCACCCCCCTCACTGTCCCTTTCCCTCCCTTTTCCTTCTTCTTCTTCTTCTCCTTCTTCTTATGAGGAATCTGGACCACAGAGGTTAAATGAGTTCACTGAGGTTACAGAATTAATTAGTGGCTGAACTGGGATGCCTACTTGTGTAATTTTCACTGTTTTTATATCTCTGCCTTTATTTTAATCTGAATTTCTTAGTTTTGCCTATCCTATCAAATTTAATATCCCTATCAATAAAACCACTTAAAGATTTTTGTAATGTCATCATTGATTATTAACAGTGACTACCATACATAAATTGTATCTGACAATTTTTGAGCCATATACTGTCAGAGATGTATAACCTATTGGGCATTGCATTTTTTGTTTTGTTTTATTCTTAGCAGTGAAAGTCAAGACATAGAAGTCCAACAAACAAGATACTCACTTCAGTAAGAGAGATTTACTAAGCAAGCTATTTGGGAAATATAGTCTGATAAGAATATAATTTCATGAAGTCTTGTGCAAGATAGAACAGTAAGTAAGGAAAGCTGCATGTGTTCACATTATAATAGAACCAACACTGCTCAGGGAACAAAGCACTGAACTAGGCATGTTCATGACATGGATTCTAGTCCTAATCTGACCTCTAACAGGTTGTACTATGTTAAGGAAGTCATTCAACTTCCCTTCACCTTAGTGCTTTGCATGGGCAATGAAAAGAGGAGACCAGATTATCTTTGGATCTGTGCTGATCACTGGACCACTAATGTAAGATCTAAGTGATCTTGTAACCATTTTTGATTGTGTTCATTGAGTCTTATTCAAAGGAGTCATCCACAGAACTGTTTGAAAAATATTGGCCATAGATAGTTTAGGAGTTGAGGAAAAAGGTAAAAATAAAATCAAATAAATGGATTTTCTCTGAGCAAAAAGCAGTCATCAGTTTCACAGAATTCAAGGACTGATATAAGGAGTGAGCAGCAGGGTGATTTTAAGAGCTCTTCTTGGGAAATTTTGTGATTATCAGACTCAATATTAGTCCAACCTTGCTGTGTCCTGCCTTGAACTGTGTGCCATTTGTAGTTACCGACTCTAGAGTCTGACTTTCTTCTCCCAAACCCAGCCTACAGACTTTACTCGCCTGCAGACTTCCATGAAGTATAATGCTGTCACAGACTCCCTCCTCTAAGCAAGCTCTCATAAGGAGGCCCCGAAGTGGTTACTTCTGGAAGCTTCCATCTAACCCACCTATCTCACTTCCCAGGATACTTGGTGCATCTTGATGATTGTATTTCCTTTCTCTGCCCAGTCTTTTTTATCTCCTAGTGTAGGCCCACTAAGTGGGACCAATTAGTCCATTCCTACTGGAACTCCTGAGCCCATTCTGACAGCAGGGTCTCAGAGTTTTTGATCTTCTCCACAGTTCCTAGGTCATCTTCTCCACAGTTCCTAGTACCACTCACAAGTACTTCCCAGCATCACTTCCAAAATTCTGCTTGTTCATCATGAGCTCTCTGGTGGAAGGCTCATTCTAAAGCAATTATTTTCAGAAAATGAGCTGAAATCCGCTAGTGTTATACTAAGGAGCATCTGGTACCATTCCTTAACATCCTAGCCATCCGTTCAGTTCTACTCACTCTCATGGAAGCAGTCAGTTGCTATGGCTTGTTTAAAAAGTCAGATGGTGGGTTTGGCATATTGTCAGGAGTAGAACCAGAGCTTCTGACCCGCAGGCTACTGCTGTTTTTTTATGGGTGCTGCCAAAGGTTTGAAAGAATATAGAGTTCATTTATTCTAATAACAAACATTATTATTATTTTAGCACCAACAATGTGCAAGGCATATATGCATGGGGTTAGGGATAAAAAATGGGGAAAAAGGCACGTGTCCCTCCTGTTAAAGATCTGATGTATTTAGAGGACTGGGAAGTAGGTATACATTCTCTCCACATGTCTTCCTTAGTGCATGTATACAAATTGAATCATAGAAGGGTCCTAAACATGCCATATTTGCTCAAGATAGATAAGTAAACTATTATTGGTTACATTTTCTTTGAACAAATGTCCCTGTAACATAGATTGCATTAATAGGTACTCAGTAAGAGATTATTGTATAACTAAATTAATAATCAAATGTTTTTATGAAATGATCATGCTCTAGTCCACCACCATGGAAGTCAAAATGAGGGAGAACTGAGTAGTTCTCTCAGCTGCAACTCCTGGCTATTGTTTGGCAAACACATGGGAGAGAACCCAGTCTTGGCTATTATGCAGACTCTAGGCATTTTCATTTGAGGGGTAATTCCTCTAACAGAGGAACCAGTGGGAAATTTCCACACTGGCCAATGCAATAATAGTTTTTCAGTTACCCCTGTAAAATTCACTGTGATGTTGGCTGTTGGCAAGTGCTACAGATGAGATTGGGAAATACCGCTATCAACAGAATAATTACTTTAATATTTATGCTTTTGGCCCCAAATGAAATTTTCGTGACTAACTTAAGAATGATTCATATTTATTTTAACAGAATATTCATTTGTGCATTGTTAGGCACTCTACATATTTGTATCCCTTCAATTTTCAAATGTTTTTAAGAAGTTTGTATGGTGTAGTAGAAAGAAAACAGGGTCAGTTATAAGTTCAAATCCCAGTACAGCCACTTATGAACTTATTATTTAACCTCTTTAGCTTCCTAGTTTTCTTCTGTAAAATTGGGATAATAAGAATATCTATTCATAATAATTTTGAAATAATGTATATAAAATAGCTAATATAGTACCTGGCACATAATAAGTACTCAATGAATGTTGATTATTTGTATTAATACAATACCTTACATAAAATAGATTCTTGTAAACATTAGTTGAATGAATGAAAAAGGAATAACTTTTCTATCACAGAACTCCAGGAATATTTTATCATTTATTATAATTTTACTCAGCTCTTTTTCATAGATCCGATATATCACATTTTTTCTTCTGTGAATATGTATTCTCTTTCTTAGCCTCAGCCCTTTGGTGCCATGACAGGGAAGTTGTGGAATATCATGTCTCTGAGGCCAGGCTTCACTGGCCATTTGTCAAGGGGTAATCCTTCCTTTATCTGGGAACAAAATGGACGTAAAGTTTCTGTGTACAAGATTTGGGATGTTTCCTTCCCAAAAGATAAATTAAAAACATTAAACATGGGAGTAACAAGAACTTGAGGGGTTCCTCATATTTCTTCATATCTTGCCCTGTATCAGGAGGATTTTGTCATGCTTGTTATTTTGAAATATTTCTGTTGGAGGAGATTGGAATGTCCATTTCAGTGTCTCAAATGAGACCAGAAAAGTGGCACTTGGATATTGTCACTAACAATCATGTTTGGTATGAAACAGGGAGACAGATCACCTCAGCTCTAAGGAAGCAGTAACTATGGACAAACCCTTCTTTGTCCTCTCATCTTACAGTTAGATGTGGGTGGGGGTTCTTACTGCTGGGAAATTTGAAACAATAAAAGGAAAGGACCCTCACAAGAAAGGGTTGAGGAAACAGTGTAGGTAATATTTGATTATTTCTTAGTATTGTAGTAAATAGAAAATAAAGAGGACTTTATTGAAAAACTGTTCTGACTGATATCTGTTCCTGGGAGTTCTGAATCTTTTTTGTATTGTTTTATACAAAAACCTTATTGATTAATTTCTGGTCTTTTAAGAAGAGGGTCTCCCTGATCAATGTCCAGGTAGTTCCCCAAGACAGTGTCTCACGTACTATGGTCTAATTTTATATTCCTTCTAGCTTTCTTTCTTTATGTTCAGTAGTTGCTTTTTTAAATATATTATTTTTATATAAAGAAAAAGCCGTTACTTTTAATTTCTGATTTGACTGAATGGCATTGGCCAAAACCAGGATAGTATCAAGGAGAGTCAGTTGCCTGTTAAGAGGTTTCTATTATGATGCATCCATACTGGTTTAGCTCAGCCTCTTCTTCTTGAAGGACAAGAAACTTGAGCATGTATATATTAAGTTGTATGACAAGAAAATGCTTACAAATGGCTGTTTTTGGCTTATAAGACTGGCAGTTTCACATAGTTCAACCTAATTCACTTGAGGTGGATTTCTGCCTCAGGGCAGAACCATTTCAACAGGTTCATAGAAATTGAAATATAAGACAACTTTCACAAGTTGTAATGGCCACCATAATTCCCATGGCACACTCTGGCCAGAGTGACAGGTCCACACTGTAGGTGGACTAACACAAGAAATCAAATGGTAAGCCAGTTCTTATCAAACCTACATTCTATATTCTATCAAAGAATGTATATATCTCTTTTGAAGGAAAATAAGATTAAGAAAGAAAACCTCTTAAAATATGTACAACCATAAAACTAAGTATAAACCCTTTAGATGTCCAAGACTTATGTAAAAATAAAACAAAAAACTGCAAATCAAATACAAACAAAAATACAAAACCAACACAATTTAAATGAACCACATTGATTTCATAAGACAGTTTTTTTTTTCTTCCAACTAAATCACAGATTGCATTTTTTTTTTTTTTTTTTTTTGCGGTACGCGGGCCTCTCACTGTTGCGGCCTCTCCCGTTGCGGAGCACAGGCTCCGGACGCGCGGGCTCAGCGGCCATGGCTCACGGGCCCAGCCGCTCCGCAGCATGTGGGATCTTCCCGGACCGGGGCACGAACCCGTGTCCCCTGCATCGGCAGGCGGACTCTCAACCACTGCGCCACCAGGGAAGCCCACAGATTGCATTTTTAATACTGATTTCAATAGTGAAGAGTCTTTTGAGTCTTCATGGGTAACTATCCATAGGCATGTGACCACTCAGTTTTCTCAACAGTCATCTCTACGGTGAAACCTCCATTCCTGCAGTGTACTATTTGGTCTTCCCTTGGCATGGATGTGTCTTTAAAGCATTAAGACCGCCTCTGCTCTTTTGGACAGAGGTTGGGCATTTCACAATTAAAAATAACTTTCACTATTAAAAGGTACTTTTTGGTGACAGAACTACCCCAAACACTAACAGAAATGCCTCTTTATTTCTATTCACCATTACAGGGGCTCAAAGGGTGTAATTCTGTGGGGATCCAGATTTATGTAGGGATCTTCTGTTAGATTTACCTTGTCAGGAGCCCTATGCCTTATCTGCAACATTTTGCTTGTCTTAATATAGAGGACTGTTTAGAGTATCTAGTAAGTAAGATGGCTAGAAAAAGAAGTTTTTAGTTGCTATTATTTTAATAATAAATAAATATCTCTTTGAAATTAAGTTCCCGTCTACAATTTCAATCTTGCCTTAGCTGATATTGTATCCCTTGCTTTTCCTTTCAGTAGTCATTTTTCTTCTCAAATATCATTGTATTAGAAAAAATTATTGTTTCCATCTAATCATTCTATCTCATAATTGCTGACAAAGGATGATGGACTTCAGTCTTTATGAATGTTAAAAAGATAAATAATGACTCAGGAATTAAGTAACTGTGCAGATTTTTTAATACAAATTTTGCAATCTGCCTTGCCAACATATCACTTTATTAAGAACAAACAGCAGGGCTTCCCTGGTGGCGCAGTGGTTGAGAGTCCGCCTGCCGATGCAGGGGACACGGGTTCGTGCCCCGGTCTGGGAAGATCCCACATGCCGCGGAGCAGCTGGGCCCGTGAGCCATGGCTGTTGAGCCTGTGCGTCCGGAGCCTGTGCTCCGCAACGGGAGAGGCCACAACAGTGAGAGGCCCATGTAACGCAAAAAAAAAAAAAAAAAAAAAAAAAGAACAAACAGCAGCAAATGAATCTTTTTTAAAAAAGCCTATTGTATCAAAGATCACCTTGTGGTAGGTTTTTTTTTTTTTTTTGAAGAAAAGGTGTCCAAAATCAATTATAGTCATTCTTTTGATTTATAGTTGGTGAGTAGATAAAGGGCTCTTGGTCAAAATTTCAGCTGTTTCTTAGGATATAAAGCAAGGAAAAGATTTAATACTCTTAAGAGGTGGTGATTGTCTCTCTGGAAGGTCTCCAGAATTAGCTCATAATTATTAGCTCATTAGCTAATAAGTTAATAAATTATTGATCAATTACTAATGAAATTAAGGAATTCCAAGATGATTTTAGGAAGCAACATCCTAAGATGTAACTGATAGAAAATTAGTCACTTTTTTTTTTTTTTTTTTTCTTTTTGCGGTACGTGGGCCTCTCACCGCTGTGGCCTCTCCCGCCGCGGAGCACAGGCTCCGGACGCGCAGGCCCAGCGGCCATGGCTCACGGGCCCAGCCGCTCCGCGGCACGTGGGATCCTCCCAGACCGGGGCACGAACCCGTATCCCCTGCATCGGCAGGCGGACTCCCAACCACTGCGCCACCAGGGAGGCCCGAAAATTAGTCACTTTTGAAATTTGTAATATATCATTATGTTGTAATAGTAGACTTTTAGTGACTAAAATACGGGAGACAAAGTGAGAGAGAATGAATTTTTTTTTATAACTCATTCATTAGTGTATTCAGCAGACAAAAACTGAATATTTAGCCCTTGAAATGTATTCCAGGGATACAAACAACTCAGTGGCTTTGCATACATAATTTCTTCCAGGAATGCCTTTCTACTAGTTCTCCATCTGGAAAATGACTTATTCTTCCAGATTTAGTTCAAAAGAAATTCCCTGTACAGAGATGATTAGTTGGTCATGCCTCTGTGCTTCAACATATTACTCGCATGTTGCTGTAATATGCAAGTAATTTAGTAATGTATTGCATATCATATATTACTTACATATTGCTAAAAAGATTTAAATAACGTACTTACCAACTCAATGTATCTACCAGTTCAAGTGTGAACACTTCAAAGACAGGTACCACTGTTAAACTTTTGGTATCTCTCCTTCTTGCATTTTTTTTCCATTACAGTTTATTACAAGATATTGAATATAGTTGCCTGTGCTATACAGTAGGACCTTGTTGTTTACCTATTTTATATATAGTAATTTGTATATGCTAATCCCAAACTCCTAATTTATCTCTGCACCATCTCCTTTCCCCTTTGGTAACCATAAGTTTGTTTTCTATGTCTGCCCGTCTGTTTCTGTTTTGTTAAGTAGGTTCATTTGTATCATATTTTAGATTCCACATATAAGTGATATCATATGATATATGTCTTTCTCTGATTTGCCTCACTTAGCATGATAATCTCTGGGTCCATCCATGTAGCTGCAAATGGCATTATTTCATTTTATGGGTGAGTAACATTCCATTTTATATATCTCTATATCTCTATATATCTCTATATATCTATCACATCTTCTTTATCCAACCATCAATGGACATTTAGGTTGCTTCCTTGTCTTGGCTACTGTAAATAGTGCAGCTATGAACATTGGGGTGCATGTATCTTTTTGAATTAGTTTTCTCTGGATATATGCCCACGAGTGGGATTGCTGGATCATACAGTAGCTCTATTTTTAGTTTTTTAAGGAACCTCCATACCATTTTCCATAGTAGCTGCACCAGTTTACACTCCTACCAACAGTGTTGGAGGGTTCCCTTTTTTCCACACCCTCTCTAGCATTTATTATTTGTAGACTTTTTAATGATGGCCATTCTGACTGGAGTCAGGTGATACCTCCTTGTGGCTTTTTTTTTGTTTTTTCCAGCTTTGAATATTTACTTATTTATTTACTTTAACATCTTTATTGGAGTATAATTGCCTTACAATAATGTGTTATTTTCTGCTGTATAACAAAGTGAATCAGCTATATGTATATGCATATCCCCATTATCTCCTCCCACTTTCATCTTCCTCCCACCCTCCCTATCCCACCCCTCTAGGTGCTCACAAAGCAATGAGCTAATCTCTGTGTGCTATGTGTCTGCTTCCCATTAGCTATCTATTTTACATTTGCTAGTGTATATATGTCCATGTCACTTTCTCACTTCGTCCCAGCTTACCCTTCCCCCTCCCCGTGTCCTCAGTCCATTCTCGACGTTTGCATCTTTATTCCTGTCCTGTCCCTAGGTTCATCAGAACCATTTAAAAAAATTATATTTAGAATCCATATATATGTGTTAGCATATGATATTTGTTTATCTCTCTCTGACTTACTTCTCTCTGTATGACAGTCTCTAGGTCCATCCACCTCACTACAAATAACACAATTTCGTTTCTTTTTATGGTTGACTAATATTCCATTGTATATATGTGCCACATCTTCTTTATCCATTCATCTGTCGATGGACACTTAGGTTGCTTCCATGTCCTGGCTATTGTAAATAAAGCTGCAATGAACATTATGGTACATGACTGTTTTTGACTATGGTTTTCTCAGGGTATATGCCCATTAGTGGGATTGCTGGGTCATATGGTAATTTTATTTTTAGTTTTTTAAGGAACCTTCATACTGTTCTCCATAGTGGCTGTATCAATTTACATTCCCACCGACAGTGCAAGAGGGTTCCCTTTTCTCCACACCCTCTCCAGCATTTATTCTCTGTAGATATATAAATATTTTTTTTGTGTGGTACATGGGCCTCTCACTGCTGCGGCCTCTCCCATTGTGGAGCACAGGCTCTGGACGTGCAGGCTCAGCGGCCATGGCCCACGGGCCCAGCTGCTCCGCGGCATGCAGGATCCTCCCGGACCAGGGCATGGACCCGCGTCCCCTGCATCGGCAGGCAGACTCCCAACCACTGCACCACCAGGGAAGCCCCTTTGTAGATTTTTTGATGATGGCCATTCTGACAGTTGTGAAGTGATAACCTCATTGTAGTTTTGATTTGCATGTTTCTCTAATGATTAGTGTTGTTGAGCATCCTTTCATGTGTTTCTTGGCAATCTGTATATCTTCTTTGGAGAAATGTCTATTTAGGTCTTCTGCCCATTTTTGGATTGGGTTGTTTTGTTTGTTTGATATTGAACTGCATGAGCTGCTTGGATATTTTGGAGATTAATCCTTTGTCAGTTGCTTCGTTGGCAAATATTTTCTCCCATTCTGAGGGTTGTCTTATCATCCTGTTTATATTTTCCTTTGCTGTGCAAAAGCTTTTAAGTTTCATTAGGTCCCATTTGTTTATTTTTGTTTTTATTTCCATTTCTCTAGGAGGTGGGTCAAAAAGTATCTTGCTGTGAATTATGGCCTAGAGTATCTGCCTATGTTTTCCTCTAAGAGTTTTATATTGTCTGGCCTTACATTTAGTTCTTTAATCCATTTTGAGTTTATTTTTGTGTATTGTGTTAGGGAGTGTTCTAATTTCATTCTTTTATGTGTAGCTGTCCAATTTTCCCAGCATCACTTATTGAAGAGACTGTCTTTTCTCCATTGTATATTCTTGCCTCCTTTATCAAAGATAAGGTGACCATATATGTGTGGGTTTATCTCTGGGCTTTCTATCCTCTTCCATTGATCTATATTTCTGTTTTTGTGCCAGTACCATACTGTCTTGATTACTGTAGCTTTGTAATATAGTCCGTATTCAGGGAGCCTGATTCTTCCAGCTCCATTTTTCTTTCTCAAGATTGTTTTGGCTATTCAGGGTCTTTTGTAATATAGTCTGAATTCAGGGGGCCTGATTCTTCCAGCTCCATTTTTCTTTCTCAAGATGGCTTTGGCTATTCAGGGTGTTTTCATACAAATTTTGCAATTTTTTGTTCTAGTTCTGTGAAAAATGCCATTGGTGGTTTGATAGGGTTTGCACTGAATCTGTAGATTGCTTTGGGTAGTATAGGTATTTTCACATTGTTGATTCTTCCAATCCGAGAACATGGTATATCTCTCCATCTGTTTGTATCATCTTTAATTTCTTGAATCAGTGCCTTATAGTTTTCTGCATACAGGTCTTTTCTTTCCTTAGTAGCTTTATTTTATTGTTTTTGTTGCAGTAGTAAATGGGAGCGTTTCCTTAATTTCTCTTTCAGATTTTCATCATTAGTATATAGGAATGCAAGAGATTTCTGTGCATTAATTTTGTATCCTGCTACTTTACCAAATTTGTTGATTACCTCTAGTAGTTTTCTAGTAACATCTTTAGGATTCTCTATGTATAGTATGATGTCATCTGCAAATAGTGACTGCTTTACTTCTTTTCTGATTTGGATTCCTTTTATTTCTTTTTCTTCTCTGATTCCTATGGCTAAAACTTCCAAAACTATTTTGAATAGTAGTGGTGAGAGTGGACAACCTTGACTTGTTCCTGATCTTAGAGGAAATGGTTTCAGTTTTTCACCATTGAGAATGATGTTGGCTTTGGGTTTGTCATATATGGCCTTTATTATGTTGAGATAAGTTCCCTCTATGCCTACTCTCTGCAGGGTTTTTATCATAAATGGGTGTTGAGTTTTGTCGAAAGCTTTTTCTGCATCGATTAAGATAATCATATGGTTTTTCTCCTTTAATTTTTTAATACGGTTTATCACATTGATTGATTTGCATGTACTGAAGAATCCTTGCATTCCTGGAATAAACCCCACTTGATCATGGTGTATGATCCTTTAATGTGCTGTTGGATTCTGTTTGCTAGTATTTTGTTGAGGATTTTTGCATCTATGTTCATCAGTGATATTGGCCTGTAGTTTTCTTTCTTTGTGACATCTTTGTCTGCTTTTGGTATCAGGGTGATGGTGGCCTCGTAGAGTGAGTTTGGGAGTGTTCCTCCCTCTGCTATATTTTGGGAGAGTTTGAGAAGGATAGGTGTTAGCTCTTCTCTAAACGTTTGATAGAATTCGCCTGTGAAGCCATATGGTCCTGGGCTTTTGTTTGTTGGAGGAGTTTTCGTCACAGTTTCAATTTCAGTGCTGGTGATTGGTCTGTTCATATTTTCTGTTTCTTCCTGATTCAGTCTTGGCAGGTTGTGCATTTCTAAGAATTTGTCCATTTCTGCCAGGGTGTCCATTTTATTGGCATATAGTTGCTTGTAGTAATCCCTCATGATTCTTTGTATTTCTGTAGTGTCAGTTGTTACTGCTCCTTCTTCAGTTCTAATTCTATTGACTTGAGCCTTCCCCCTTTTTTTTCATTATGAGTCTGGCTAATGGTTTATCAATTTTGTTTATCATCTCAGAGAACCATCTTTTTGTTTTATTCATCTTTGCTATCATTTCCTTCATTTATTTTTCATTTATTTCTGATCTGATCTTTTTGATTTCTTGCCTTCTGCTAACTTTGGGGTTTTTTGTTCTTCTTTCTCTACTTGCTTTAGGTGTAAGGTTAGGTTGTTTCTTTGAGATGTTTCTTGAGGTAGGGTTGTATTGCTGTAAATTTCCCTCTTAGAACTGCTTTTGCTGCATTCCATAGATTTTGGGTCATTGTGTTTTCATTGTCATTTGTTTCCAGGTATTTTTTTATTTCTTCAGTGATTTCTTGGTTATTTAGTAGTGTATTGTTTAGTCTCCATGTGTTTGTATTATTTACAGATTTTTTCCTGTAATTGATATCTAGTCTCATAGTGTTGCCATGGGAAAAGATACTTGATACGATTTCAATTTTCTTAAATTTACCAAGGCTTGATATGTGACCCATGATATGGTCTCTCCTGGGGAATGTTCCATTAGCATGTGAGGAGAAAGTGTATTCTGTTGTTTTTGGATGGAATGTCTGATAAATATCAATTAAGTCTATCTTGTTTAATGTATCATTTAAAGCTTGTGTTTCCTTATTTATTTTCTTTGGTACGATGTGTCCATTGGTGAAAGTGAGGTGTTAAATTTCCCTAGTGTTATTATGTTACTGCCGATTTCCCCTTTTATGGCTGTAAGCATTTGCCTTATGTATTGAGGTGTTCCTATGTTGGGTGCATAAATATTTACAATTATTATATCTTCTTCTTGGATTGATCCCTTGATCATTATGTAGTGTCCTTGTTTTTCTCTTGTAATAGTCTTTATTTTAAAGTCTATTTTGTCTGATATGAGAATTGCTACTCCAGGTTTCTTTTGATTTCCATTTGCTTGGAATATCTTTTTCCATCCCCTCACTTTCAGTCTGTATGTGTCCCTAGGTCTGAAGTGGATCTCCTGTAGCCAGCATATATATGGGTCTTAATTTTGTATCCATTCAGCCAGTCTGTGTCTTTTGGTTGGAGCGTTTAATACATTTAAATTTAAGGTAGTTATTGATATGTATGTTCCTTTTAACATTTTCTAAATTGTTTTGTGTTTGTTATTGTAGGTATTTTCCTTTCCTTATGTTTGCTGCCTAGAGAAGTTCCTTTAGCATTTGTTGTAAAGCTGGCTTGGTGGTGCTGAATTCTGTTAGCTTTTGCTTGTCTCTAAAGGTTTTAATTTCTCTGTCCAATCTGAATGAGATCCTTGCTGGGTGGAGTAATCTTGGTTGTTGCTTTTTCCCTTTCATCACTTTAAATATGTCCTGCCAGTCCCTTCTGGCTTTCAGAGTTTCTGCTGAAAGATCAGCTGTTAACCTTATGGGGATTCCCTTGTGTGTTATTTGTTTCTTTTCCTGTGCTGCTTTTAATATTTTTTCTTTGTATTTAATATTTGATAGTTTGATGAATATGTGTCTTGGCGTATTTCTCCTTGGATTTATCCTGTATGGGACTCTCTGTGCTTCCTGGATTTGATTGACTATTTCCTTTGCCATATTATGGAAGTTTTCAACTATAATCTCTTCAAATATTTTCTCAGTCCCTTTCTTTTTTTGTGTGTTTAATATTGTTCCAGAAGTCTCTGAGACTGTCCTCAATTCTTTTCATGTTTTTTTTTCTTTATTCTGCTCTGCAGTAGTTATTTCCACCATTTTATCTTCCAGGTCCCTCATCTGTCTTTCTGCCTCAGTTACCCTGCTGTTGATTCCTTCTAGAGAATTTTTAATTTCATTTATTGTGTTGTTCATCATTGTTTATTTGCTCTTTAGTTTTTCTAGGTCCTTGTTAAACGTTTCTTTTATTTTCTCCATTCTATTTCCAAGATTTTGGATCATCTTTACTATCATTACTCTGAATTCTTTTTCAGGTAGACTGCCTATTTCTTCTTCATTTCTTTAGTCAGGTGGGTTTTTACCTTGCTCCTTCAACTGCTGTATATTTCTCTGTCTTCTCATTTTGCTTAACTTAGTGTGTTTGTGGTCTCCTTTTCGCAGGCTGCAGGTTCATAGTTCCCGTTGCTTTTGGTGTCTGCCCCCAGTTGGTAAGTTTGTTTCAGTGGTTTGTGTACGCTTCCTGGTGGTGGTGACTGTGCCTGTATTCTGGTGGATGAGTTAGATATTGTCTTTCTGGTGGGCAGGACCACGTCCACTTGTTTGTTTTGTGGTGTCTGTGAACTTATTATGATTTTAGGTAGCCTCTCTGCCAATGGGTGGGGTTGTGTTCCTGTCTTCCTAATTGTTTGGCATGGGGTGTCCAGCAGTGTATCTTGTTGGTCGTTGAGTGGGGCTGGGTCTTAGCGTTTAGATGGAGATCTCTGGGAGAGCTTTCACCATTTTATACTACATAGGGCCAGGGGATCTCTGATGGTTCAGTGTCCTCAAGTCGGCTCTCCCACCTAAGAGGCACAGGCCTGACACCCGCCTGGAGCACCAACACCCTGTCAGCCACACGGCTCAGAAGAAATGGGAGAAGAGAAAAGAAAGAAATTAAAAATAAAATAAAGTTATTAAAATAAAAAAATATAAATATTATTAAAAATAAAAAAGTAATAAAGAAAGAAAGAAGAGTGAAACCAAACCAATAAACAAATCCACCAATGATAACAAGCTTTAAAAACTAAACTAAAAAAAAAAAAGAAAAATGGACAGACAGAGCTGTAGGACAAATGGTAAAAACAAAGCTGTACTGAGAAAATAACACAAAGAAGCATATACATACACACTCACAAAAAGAGACAAAGGAAAAAATATATATATATATAAAAAGGAAGAGAGCAACCAAATCAATAAACAAATCTACCAATGATAATAAGCTCTAAATACTAAACTAAGATAAACATAAAACCAGAAACAAATTAGATGCAGAAAGTAAACCCCAAGTCTACAGTTTCTCCCAAAGTCCACCGCCTCAATTTTGGGATGATTTGTTGTCTGTTCAGGTATTCCACAGATGCAGGGTACATCAAGTTGATTGTGGAGATTTAATCCACTGCTCCTGAGGCTGCACAGAGAAATTTCCCTTTCTCTTCTTTGTTCGCACAGCTCCTGGAGTTCAGCTTTGGATATGGCCCTGCCTCTGCGTGTAGGTCGCCTGAGGGCATCTGTTCCCCACCGGAGAGGATGGGGTTAAAGTAGCAACTGATTAGGGGGCTCTGGCTCACTCAGGCTGGGGGGGGGAGGGGTATGGAATGCAGGGCAAGCCTGCGTCTGGCGTGATGTTGCAATAGCCTGAGGCATGCTGTGTGTTCTCCCGGGGAAGTTGTCCCTGCATCACTGGACCCTGGCAGTGGCGGGCTTCACAGGCTCCAGGGAGGGGAGGTGTGGATATTGAGCTGTACTTGCACACAGGCTTCTTGGTGGCTGTAGCAGTAGCCTTAGCGTTTCATGCCTGTCTCTGGTGTCGCCGCTGATAGCCATGGCTTGTGCCCATCTCTGGAGCTTGTTTAGGTGGTGCTCTGAATCCCCTCTCCTCGTGCACTCCGAAACAATGGTCTCTTACCTGTTAGGCAGGTGTAGGGTTTTTCCCGGACTCCCTCCCATCTAGCTGTGGTGCACTAGTCCCCTTCAGGCTGTGTTCACGCAGCCAACCCCAGTCCTCTCCCTGGGATCCAACCGAAGCCCGAGCCTCAGCTCCCAGCCCCCGCCCGCCCCGGCAGGTGAGCAGACAAGCCTCTCGGGCTGGTGAGTGCTGGTCGGCACTGATCCTCTGTGCGGGAATCTCTCTGCTTTGCCCTCTGCACCCCGGTTGCTGCGCTCTCCTCCATAGCGCCGAAGCTTCCCCCCCGCCCATCCCCCTGTCTCCACCAGTGAACGGGCTTCCTAGTGTGTGGAATCTTTTCCTCCTTCACAGCTCCCTTCCAGAGGTGCAGGTCCCATCCCTATTCTTTTGTCTTTTTTTAATCTTTTTTCTTTTGCCACACCCAGGTACATACGGAGTTTCTTGCCTTTTGCGAAGTCTGAGGTCTTCTGCCAGCATTTAGTAGGTGTTCTGTAGGAATTGTTCCACGTGTAGATGTATTTTTGATGTATTTGTGGGGAGGAAGGTGATCACTTCTTACTCCTCTGCCATCTTGAAGGTCTCCCTCCTCCTTGTAGTTTCTATTTGCCTTTCTCTAATAATTTGTGATGTTGAGCATCTTTTCATGTGCCTATTGGCCATCTATATGTCTTCTTTGGAGAAATGTGTATTTAAGTCTGCCCATTTTTTGTTTGAGTTGTCTGTTTTTTTGTTGTGGAGTTGTATGTGCCTTCTTACATTTTAATGTATTTTTTTCCTTTATAAAATTGTGATAATCTTTTTGTTTAATTCTGTAAACATTTTATGAGTAGCACTTATTCATGTGGTTAAATATTCTTTAAATCTGTGATTTTTATTGGCAGCATAATATCACATGTATGAACCATAATGATTTAATCACTCCTCTATTTTTTTTTGGTTTGTTTTTGGCTGTTTCTCACGGTTTGTGGGTTCTCAGTTCCTCCATCAGTAATTGAATGTGGGCCACAGCAGTGAAAGCCCAGAATCCTAACCACTAGGCTACCAAGGAACTCCTTCATTCCTCTATTTTTGGACAGTTAGGTTATTTCCAGTTTATAAGCATGATAAATAATACTGAAATCCTTGAAGATAAATACTTATCCATATCTGATTGTTTAGAGTTTTAAAATTTCTAGAAGTGATATTACTGTGTCAAATGATAGGAGCACTATTAGGGCTCTCCCTATAAAAGGGCAAATTGATTTCTAAGTAGTCTGTTCTGTGAGTAATAAATGAGAATGTCTATTTTACTACACTGTCCTTGCCAACCCTAGACATTATCATTTCTAAAAACCTTTGCCAATTTGGTATGCAATAAACAGCTCCTTATTTTATTTCTTGAATGACTTTATGTCTTTATATTACCCACCCTTGTCCTTTGGGCAGTTGTGTTTTCAACCCCTTGATTATTTTCTGTACTCCTTTTAGAAAAAAGATGTTAATAAGGTTAAAGAAAAATAAACTTAAAAATGCCCTTTCAAAAGAGGCTAAAATGTTTAAGTAGTATACATCAAGTCAATTTTTAATTGTTGATCAGTATAGATATTAAGGTAATTGCCATTGTGATAAAAATAACTTATGAAAAATATACTCTTATCCTTGTCCTTCAGTCATATATCACATTATTATATGTGTCATTCTTTCCCCCAGATTTGCAGAATAGCACAAGTTGTGTCAAGGAAGTCCAAGGAATTAAAATAATGTGATAACAACTGGGATGGCATACCCTTAGAATGGTTAAAATTAAACAAAAACAATAACAAAAATACAAATAAACTGACCATACCAGATGTTGTCAAGTTTATGGAGCAAAGAAACTTTCTTTGGAAAACTGACAGATATTTTTCAAGTTAAACATATACCTACCATATGACCCATCCATTCCGTTCCTAGATATTTACCTACAAGAAATGAGAACATATGCTCACACAAAAACTTGTATATGAATACTTATAGCAGCTTTATTTGTAATAGCCCCAATCTAGGAATAACCTAAACGTTCATCAATGAGTAAATGAATAAATATGTGGTATATCCATTCAATGCAATATACTCAGCAATGAGAAGGGAATGAACTTTGATATGTGCAATAATATGGATTAAGCTCAAAATTATGCAGAGTGAGAGAATCCAGGCAAAAAAAGTACCATATACTGTGTGATATAATTTATGCAGAATTCTAGAAGATGTAAATTAATCAATAGTGACTGAAAACAAATCAGTGGTCACATGGGGATGGAGGTAGAGGAAGGAATGGAATATAGAGGGGCTTGAGGAAACTTCTTGGAATGTTGGACAATATAATTTTGACTGTGATGATGGTTTTATGGGTGTATACATATGTCAAAACTGATCACATTGTATAAGTGGTTTATTGTACTTCAACTATACTTCAATTAAGTTAAAAAGAAAAAAATAATTAGGAGTTGGCAGTATGGTATAATAGAATTCAATACTACAGTCTTAGCTCTGGCTCTACTGGTTAACTTCTGAAAAATATTTACCTCCTTAGGACATGCTTTTTTCATTTGTAACGAGAAAGGGGGTTGTTAACAGTGATCTACAACTGTAGCTTTATAAGAGAAAACCAGAATTAAACATAGTCTCTTGTTTTATGATAGTAAAATGACCAGTCATTCTGTTTATATATAAGAATTTATTTTAAGCATATTTAGGATTATTTTAAAAACCTAAACCTCTGCCATTGCTTGAAATATTAAAGAATTCATCAAAATATATCTCCCTCCCCAACCCTCACTTGTATGAGATCTAATATCTAGGTTGGCCTTTGAGATTATCTATTAGATCAATTTAATTCAAATGGGTGCCAAATTTCATTTATGATGTCCATTAGAAATTCTATATAAAATGCATTTGAGGACTTAATTCTGAATGTTTAGAGCTATCAAACAGCTTTTTTAGGGAGGCATGGCTAAAATCATTTTATTTTCTCAGATTCTAAAAGATAGACTATCAAGGACATAAGAGATGCACTAAACCTGTTTTTTTTTTTTTTAAGTTACTAGTAGTTTGATTTGTTTTGGCATAGTGACAGGTGGTAACTTATCACAGTCTCTTCTTTTCTCCTTTGATAACAAAAGCATCAGATGTTGTCCAGTGACCTAAATCTGCCAAGTGAACATCTTACATTTGGTTTTGGGTGAAGTATCTATCTATGAAGTTTTAAATCTTCATTCATGAGGGGTTTTTTTTTGTTGTTGTTTAACATGTATAGCTGTTTAATTGAATTACAGAAACTGAGAACTGAAAGAAACCTTACAGATGATTTAACTATAACCTTCATTTTAGGATGAGGATGCTGAGATTTAGGTATATATACCACTTGCATAAGAACACACATCAGCTTTGGAAGACCTGAGATTTGGACTAAGATTTCCACTCCTGGTAGATCACCCTTTCTGTACATCACCTGGAACACAGTAGATGCTCAATAAATATCTGCTGACTGAATGAATGGATCATTGTGACAAAATACTTTAACTCCACAGGCTGTTCTTTTAAGATAATGGATGTAAGGGAAAGAGAACCAAACTAAGAATCAGGAGGTTTCAGTTTGAGCAAGCCTGGTGACTTCTGATGTCATTTTACCTCTCTAAGTTCCTGCTTCTAAAATGAAGTAGTTCACCTGTATAATCCAAGATTATTTCATTTTCAAAATGTATACTATTGAAACTTAAAGATTAATGATTGCATTTTTACTTAGTGTGTTAATTGCAAGTAGTTTTAATGGTCTGTTTAAACTTTGAAATCTGCGTTTATTGGGCTCATCAATCTTCATATTTTTGCCAGAAACATTGAGATTTGCCTCAGACTTTGAGAAAAGCACTCGCAATATTTGAAGAAATATTTGTATATAATATGTGACCAGTACCATTTTAATGTAAAGTTATAGTTCTAATATTTCAAAAACGTGCTACTAATTAGTTTTAAAATGTGGGCCTGGCAAGATCAGAGCTGAGTATGTGGAGGTATAAAATGCTTTCCTCTCAGTCCTCTCCTTATTTCTAAATCCATCCCCTGATTTTCCTGAGATCCATGGTCAGAATCTTATTGACATCTGTGACACTTATGAAGGATGGAAAGTGGCTCCATAGGAGTCCTTAAAGGAAACCAAAGTGAGATAAAGAGATAAAGGGCTCCTGAGAGAAAAGAATCATCACAGCAAATGAAGGTGTCTGTCACAATGGGAAGGGAGAATTACTGTAGGATACAGATACGAGAATAAAATTTATTCCTGCTCAGATTCTTGTGGCTGCTTATGATCCTGAAAAAGAGATGGTAAAGGTGAAAGCACTTTATCACCATGAGCCCAAGCTTTTCTGCTGTGGGATTTCTTCTGCCTTCATATGCGAAGAGATGAAAAAGTGGAAGTCATTTCTCTCCAGGTGAGGACTGGAGGTCAAGGTTGGGTTTATCCCAGGAACTTGGAGGCAGGATTGTGTCCCAGGCACCAGATGTTGAGAAAATAGACACCTCAAAGGATGTCAAAGGTCATTACCACCTGTGTGTTCCTTGCCAAGTAGAATTAGCTAAGAGGAACGTTAAGAGCCAGAGCATAAGGGCAGCAGAGATAGGAGGCTGTGTAAATTCTATGTGAAATATTCCCCATTCACTTTGGAATATCCAAGGACACCAGAAAGGATGGAAGTTCTGCCATTTGGCGAGTGGAAACTATTAATCTAGTGGAATTGGGAAAAAGCATTAAATTGGTTATACATAAGATCCACAAGCAAATGGTAACTAGGGAATCATTTGGGTTAAAATATATTTTATAAAATAAATTTTAAAAATCCTACTAATTTAGTTAAGCTTATGGTTTGTATAGAAAAACCTATTGTAACCAAAACGGGAAGAGCAATTTCTTTCATATTACAAATGTGATAGACTATTTTACAGTTCTTAGGTTTGGTCCATACTTCAAAAGTTGGAGTGCCAGGTTAATCAAAGTGTCTCACATCAGTTGCTGCCTGGGACTGTTGATCGCCCACATCCTATGTTTTAGACATGTAGCTCAAAGGTACCCTTTATGGTGTCTTTGTTACATTTATTCCTGTTGTCTGTTTTGATTTTCTTCATTCGGTTTAGCAAACTTCTGTTCCCTGGTTGTCTTGCTGCTTTCTCTCTCTGAACAGATCAACGCTTTTTTACCCAAACATTGCATCTGTGCTGTGAATAAGTTTGATTTGTATTGTTATCTTGTCATTTAACCATTTAACGGCATGGTCCCTTTGTGCTGGATTGGGGCTTTGAGGGAGTTTAATTCAGTTACATTAATTTGGAGGTCCTGAAAAATCACTGCAGTGCTCATTCAGTTTTCTCTTTAGGGCTCTCTCCTTCATTTGTTTTTGAAGGAAGGATGAGTTTGAGGAAGAAGAGAGAGGGAAGAGGAAGGAAACCAGTTTGCTTTTAATCTCCATTTGAGTTTTTAAGAAGAAACACCAAAGAAAATAATTCCACATCTTAATCAAAGTGAACAGATTTAGTTCATGGTAAAAAAAATAATTGATTTGTAAACATACATTTGAGTTTTAACTTCAAAGTGGAGTCAGAATTTTTAGATTTAATTTTTTTTTTTTTGGTAGCTAGATTTGACAAATGTTTATTGAGGACTTACTCTGGTGCCAGTCTTCAGATGTAAAAAGTAAATAAACTCAGGGAACAGTCCTTGAGGTAATTAATATTTAGTCTCACTTTATAGATGAAGAAGCTGAGGTGAAATTAAGTATAGGTAATAAATGGCAGAATCAGGGTTAGAATTCAGGCCTGCCCATTACTTCTCCAATGTGCCTACCAGTATATCTCAAACTGTAATCTATGCATAAATCACCTGAGGGTCCTGATAAACTATAGGTTCTGATACAGCAGGCCTGGGGGTGGAGCCTGAGATTCTGCTTTTCTAACAGGCTCCCAAGGAATGCTGATGCTGTTGGTTCACAAACTGTACTTTGAGTGGCAAGGCCTTAAACCCTTCTCACTTGGAGAACTTCTGAAATGATGAGTAAAGATAGAACAACTAACACACTTACCAGTTTGCATATTTAGTATTTTGTTTCCTGGAAAATCTTACATTGTTTTATTGATGATCCCAGGTAGTGGTTATGTATACACTTGTTCTAGTCTAACCCAGCAAATATATAGTATACTTTGAGAATGTGATCTGAAGTGGCATTTACTAGCAAGAAAATTACTCAGTGCTTTTTTAGTGACTTAACTTTTTGAAATAATAGATTGAAAACACATCCAAATTAGATAATGTAGAGTAATTATTGCAAAGAAAGTTTGGGTAAATCTTGGGTAAAATTGTTTCCTAAATCAGTTGTGTGGAAGAGAATTGAACTGAAGAGAATGAATACACTCCCACCTTTCTCTTTTCTTTGTTAGGCTTTAAATAGACAATGGACAATACCAGCTGTAATCTAATGGAAGTCAGGTATTCAGAGAGGCTGCTTAGTCAAAAATTTCCAAAATCGAGTCTGACATAGATAAGCCTTTCCAAGGGCATTAAGATTGAAGTACATATATATTTCTTTTCAGTACTCCTAAATTAGTGAGGTCTTTTCTTGTGATTAAATTCACTAATAAAACTGACTATTTTAAATTTAGTTTAATGATAGGTTAAGATTTCACTGATAGAAGTTATAGCAGGCAGTCCATTTCTAACAAGAGAGTGAGAGTAATCTAAATTTTAGAATAAATATTAGTGTTAGAAGGACTCTTAGAGATGAGGATGTCATGTGTCCTAAGCTCCCTTTCCCAATGTCAGTCAGGTGAAGAACCTGAGTCCCAAAGAGATTTAATGACTTACTTAAGGTCAGTCAGCTTGTTGGCAGCAAAACTTTGATTAAAAGTTCGGTCATTGGTCACAAAGTCAACTGCTACAAGGGCCAGGTAGGAAGCATAATTTAGGGTTATAAATTATAAAAGGGGGTGATAAGGAAATATGGCAAACAGCATAGGTGAAAGAGTCATTACCACATAGATCTAACTGATTATTTACATGTGAAAATGGAGGTTCCATTATAGCCAGATTATCTCATTTTTAAATAAAAGCTGAGAATCCAGAAATTTTATGTAAAATACTTCAATTTTTTTTTTTTTTTTAATTTTTTGCGTTATGCGGGCCTCTCACTGTTGTGGCCTCTCCCCTTGCGGAGCGCAGGCTCCGGACGCACAGGCTCAGCGGCCATGGCTCACGGGCCCAGCCGCTCTGCGGCATGTGGGATCTTCCCAGACCGGGGCACGAACCCGTGTCCCCTGTATCAGCAGGCGGACTCTCAACCACTGCGCCACCAGGGAAGCCCACTTCAATTTTAAAATGCTGACAACAAAGAAAAAGAAAAACAAAAACAGTGTGAGTCACTTACAGGGCAGATTTGGCCCATTGTGTTGCACTTTTATAATCTCTGACCCAGGCTTTTGCTCTCCCAGCTTAGTGTGCCTTCATCAGTGATTTCTATCAGATCTCTGAAGTTCTCCTACTAGCTGCTGTAGCAACTGAGGGGAGGCCAGGTGGATAGGGTTCTGGTCCTTCCAATCCCAGATCAACAAGGTCTCCAAATAAGGACTGTTTGGAAAGAAGGGTTCAACTAATAATACTTATTTCACTATTACCTCCTTAAATGATGAATAAAAACTTAAGATATCTCTCACTGTCCTTGAGGCAAAAGCCTTTACAAGGCCAATAAGGAAATATGAGATCTTGAAGGAGGAATTCCTGCCTCAAGAGGGCAGTATGCTGATGGACTGGTTAAGTTTCCCCAGTAATCTAGCAAATTAATCAGCTAATTTTGGCATTGCTTATTGTTGAATATTACTTGTGGAATGTAGATGTACACACATGTATATACATAATATGTACATACATATGAGAGAGAAGGACCTTCTACTTGGAGCTAGAATTATCACTTTTTTCTTTCCCTTTCTCGTGGCATTGAAAGAGAACTAAGGCCGGGCATGAAGAAATGATGGTTACCAAGGGGGAAAGTGGAGGGGAGGGATAAATTGGGAGATTGGGATTGTCATATACACACTACTATATACAAAGTAGATAACTAATAAGAAGCTACTCTATAGCACAAGGAACTCTACTCAATACTCTGTAATGACCTATATGGGAAAAGAATCTAAAAAAGAGTGGATATATGTATATGTATAACTGATTCATTCTGCTGTACAGCAGAAACTAACACATCATTGTAAATCAGCTACACTCCAATAAAAATTAATTTTAAAAAATAATGAAAGTTATAAATACTGGAGCCAGCATACATGGATTTATATTCCAGTTCTGCCTTTTTTAGCTATGTGAGTTAGGCATGTTTCTTAACTTCTCTGTGTCTTATTTTCTTTAGGTAAAAGGGAGGTAAACAATAGTATAAACCTTACAAGGTTACCTGAGGATAAAAGAATTTATATAGATAAAGTATTTGGAAAAAGTCACTCAGTATGTACAAATTAGTTTTAGCCGTTACTCTTAACGTTTTTAGGCGTTAGCGCAAGTCCTTCTAAAATTCTAACAGAATTTATTTTACTTTTCCCTCCATACCTTCATCCATATAGATCAATATATATGATAGATACACACATACAAATATACAATAAATGCTAATGTGTGTTCAGGAGGTGTAGCCTAATTTTCCAATTTGTAATATAACTTTATAATTGAAAAAAGTTGCATCTTCCTTCAGTTACAATAAAATGCTTGTTTTTATTAATTTGCCTTGTATTTTGCTCAATGAAATGAAGAAATTAAATTGTTTTCTAATTATTAAGTATGTCTAAACTGCTTAAAATAAAGGTAAGTTTAAAAAAGCAAAAAAAAATGATGAGCTATTGGAATACTAGTGTGTGAGGTGGAAGTGGGGGTATGATACGAGGGAGGTTATCGCTATTATCAACGTAGGCATTCATTGATGGTTTCAACTATTTGTGAGCCTTCTGAAAGGTCGATGTCATGTAATATCTAGTCATATTTTCCAAGGCATGGATTTTAATTGCACAGTCAATGGTTGCTATGGAGGAGAGGGATACTTATCTGGTGTGCAAATTTAGACTACCATTAAACATTTGTAAGTATTAAATAAGTTTAATATGATAAAGCATATCTAGCATAGAGAAAATGTTTAGTCAATGGTAGCTGGTATTGTTATTAATTAATTCTTTATGTTGTGGCTTTGCTGTTTAGAATACGCTATCCATCATCTTTTCTTTTAAATAAATAAATTTATTTATTTATTTTTGGTTGTGTTGGGTCTTCATTGCTGCACACGGGCTTTCTCTAGTTGTGGCTAGCATGGGCCACTCTTCGTTGTGGTGCACGGGCTTGTCATTGCAGTTGCTTGTCTCTGTTGCAGAGCACAGGCTCTAGGCACACGGGCTTCAGTAGCTGTGGCATGCAGGCTCAGTAGTTGTGGCTCACGGGCTCTAGAGCACAGGCTCAGTAGTTGTGGCACACGGGCTTAGTTGCTCCGTGGCATGTGGGATCCTCCCAGACCAGGGCTTGAACCTGTGTCCCCTGCATTGGCAGGTGGGTTCTTAACCACTGCACCACCAGGGAAGTCCCATCATCTTTTTCTAAAAAAATATTTATTTATTTATTTATGTATGTATGTATGTATGTATGTATGTATGTATTTGACTGCGTAGGGTCTTAGTCGTGACATGTGGAATCTTTGTTGCAACATGCAGGATCTTTTGTTGCAGTGCGGGCTCTAGAGCACCTGGGCTCAGTAGTCGCGGCATGTGGACTTAGTTGTCCCGCAGCATGTGGGATCTTAGTTCCCCGACCAGGGATCAAACCCAAGTCCCCTGCATTGGAAGGTGGATTCTTAACCACTGGACTGCCAGAGAAGTCCCTCCGTCATCTTTTCTTGATGATCTGTTATGATACAGTTCAAATGCTATGACCCATAACATCTTGACTGAGGAAGATTATATAGACACATTATTTCTGCTAGATACTCTTCTCCAAATTCCTTCTGCACCTGCCCTAATGAGGTTGGATAGTACATGGTATAAAATTTGAAGATGACCTCATTATTTACTATAATTTTTTATTAATATGCAGGATTGTGTAGGGTATATAATAAAGACTTACTGTTTCCCAAGTTTTACAGAATAGTGATTTGAAATCATGATATGTGACCTGAGATAATCAAATTTATGTAGTCATTGATATAAGTTTGGTTTGATTTGGTTTGATTCAATCACTACCTTTATAGTAGTAAAGGGGAAAACAAGTAATTGCCATTGGATAAAACTTTTCATAAAAGTTATGAGAAATTTAAAATATAATCACTGTGAAAAATAATCAAGCTTGTCTTTTGTTTTACTGTATTTACTAACAACTCTGTACATGTGGACATTATGAGACATTTTGGTTTTGATATCAAAATGGTAACATAACTCCATACATAATTTATTTTGTTTTTGAGCTGTGCCTTCATAAGCACATTTAATGCATAATTGAGCTAAATTTCATTTAGTTTATTTTATTCCACTTTTGGAGATCATCTACCCTGTCTCTGACTTGCATTTATGAATGCTTTACTCAATAATGCTTTAACTCAATAATGAGCCATTGGAGTACTTTTCTTAAATATAAAAAAAAAGGAATCTCCCATGTGGGAGGGAGCTGCAGTGTTCTTGACTTTCAGACATGTTTGCATTTCTAATTGGAAGGTATTTTGAGGGTCACACTTATGATCTCCTAGCCACTCTGCATGATTACACACTGAGATTTTTCAGCCATCTTGATTTACAGATTGATAAACTGTCAGTCAGCTTCAAGAATTTCTCATAGAAATGTTTTGTAGAAACTAAACTTCAGTAATCACTATATGAATTAAGATTAAAAAGAATTAAATCACTCCCATTTCCTCTAATTAGGCAAATGAAATAGATGAAAATCTTCTCTACTTCTTCTATTTTATAATTTTGAAAAAGACCATAATTTGAGAAGAATGTGTTCATCTCAGTTGACTGTTTATGGACTTTAATGGACTTGAAGATCAGACTTGATTACTTTATTAACTGGAGTACTATGTTAGTATTGTCAGTTTGGTGTTTAAGTTAATTTTTTATAAGACCAGAAACAACTCATTGTGTATAGAGCTTCAGGTTCACGAGTGGCTTGAGATGGGGTGTATCCCCTAGACGTTATGTAATGATGCATACATAGTATTAGTTAAAACTCAAAGTTGCAAGTTCTAGAAAATGAAACTCAGGCTGGCATAAACAAAAATATGTAACTGAATACTTCATATAACTGGAAAGTCTAGAAGTATGGCTGGCTTTCAGGTATAGTTTGACCCAAGGGCTCAACTGATTTCATCAGGACATTGCTCCTCTCCATTCACTGGCTCCGTCTTCCTTTGTATTCTTTTGTTACTAAGGGGCTGAGATTTTAAGAACATGGCAGGTATTATGTTACATTGCTGGAGTAAGAGAACAAGCTATTCCCTGAAGAAGAGGAAGAGTTTGGGCAATGTGGAGTTCTGTTCAGAAGAAGAGATGGGTATGGGACGGACTGAAAATAGATATCTACTTCGAAGCCAGATTTTTATCATGTGACCCAGTAAAGTGTCTGTAATCAAAGGAAAGGGAGTTTTAATTTGAATGTTTAATTGCATCAGATTTTAATAGCTTTCTTCTTGCATTTCAGTAGTAGGAATATACATGCCAGGAAGACCAGATGTTCATCTTCACTGGGTGTCTTTCTCCTTGAGAAATGCTTAGATGGCCCCTACCTATGTTTAGTTCCACAACACGTATTTCTGCTCCAATTCTAAATAGATGCATTGTTTAGATTTGTTAATACACTTAGCAATCTGTTTATTTAAGATTCTACATATTTCTGATATATTTCACTATGTGTTTTTTTATTGTTTAATTATCAGAGGGAAATTTTGTTTTCAAGTTCTGGGCAGGAAGCTAACTCTTGCCCTATTTATCACCTAATCCATTCAGAATTTTGGAGTGGTTTGTACACGTTTCTGAAGAGGCAAAAGTAATTTAGCAGAGTAATTTCTTTTACAAGTAAATTCTTAACTACCAAATGTACCATAAGTTTTACTATTGTTATTAAGCAACCTATTTTGTCCTGCACAAAGCATGGTTTGGCCATGTATAAGGAAATTTAGAGGATTAGGGAGAAATCTATGAAATTGTTTTCACCATCTGCTCTAGCTGCTGGAGTATTCTTCACTTTATTTTCTCCTTTTACCGTATTCTGCCTTTCTCGTCATGCTTTACCTCTTTAACCAGGATTTTTTATGTGGCTCAGTCATGCTCATATTTATCCAAACCCAAAACCTGAAGTCATCACATATGCCCCCAGCTTCCTCAGCCCACATCAGTTAGTCACTAAATCCTACTTATTTTACTTCCTAAAATCTCTTCTCTCCTTTTCATTCCACTGCTGCAGGTCTTCACAATTTCTCAGCTATCTGTTGCCACTCTTCAAACTGGTCTCTCTGCTCTGAGTTCCTTCTCACCCCCACTCTCCCAACTCTTAGCCTTGCAGTACAAGTTATTTTTCTGATATGCTTATTTGATTGTATAACTCCGTTTAGATGAATTATCATAGCCTTCAGGATATGGTTCAGATGCCATGGCTTGGCACATAAAGCCCTTTTTGTTCTGGCACCTGACCACTTATTCAGCTCAATTTTCTGCCTTGCTGGCTTATGCATTCTTTGCTCTAGACAAGTCGAATGCACCTGCATTTTTTTCACAAAGATCATTTTGCATATGACTTTGTCCCCCCCTTTTCTCCTGCCTAGCTTAGTAACTGTTACTCATCCTTCTAAATGTGGTTCAGTCATTACCTATCTTCTAATGGTTCTCAAAATCACTGGAGTTGAATTTAATGCCCTTAATCTAGCCTTTTTAGCACCTTAGCATAGCACTTTGCACACTGTCATGTAATTGTTGATTTACTTGTTTGTCTTCCATATGGTAATGTGATAGCTTGAGGGTAAGGTCTGTGTCTGGAGTAGTACTAGGCCCTTAGGAGATACTCAGTAAATATTTACTGACAATGCATGATGGTTAATTTTATGTGTCAACTTGGCTAGGCTGTTGTCCCCAGTGGTTTGGTCAAATAATAGTCTAGATGTTGCTATGAAGGTACTTATAATGTGATTAACTGATTTACAATCAGTTGACGTTGAATAAAGCAGGTTACTCTCCATAAAGTGGGTGGACCTCATCCAATAAACTAAAGGTCTTAAGAGAAAAATCAGAGGTTTTCTGGAGAAGGAATTTTACCTAAAAACTGAAACAGAAATAGTACTTGAGTTTCCAGCCTGTTGGCCTGCCCTACAAATTTCAGACTCACTGAAATTTCCAGCTCCTGTCTGAGCCTCCAGCAGGCCAGCCTGCCCTACAGATTTCAGACTCACTGGTCTTGACAGTCATGTGAGCCAATTCCTTAAAATAAATCTCTCTCTCTTTATGTATTTGTGTGTGTGTGTGTGTGTGTGTGTGTGTAGCTGTGTGTGTGTAGGTATGTGTGTGTATTCATTCTTGATTCTGTTTCTTTGGAGTACCCTGACTGATACAGAATGTATTAAGTGAGTTGAGGACATTCTGAACATATTTTATCCCAGTCATTTGGAGAAATACTATAAATATTATATAGTTTCTTATTTAAGGAAATAAAAGAATGCAGTTTAGCTACATCTAAATTGAATTAAGCTCTTACAGGAAACATTAAAATTTTATTTATTAAAAACTGTATGTGCCAAATTTTTAGTGGACTAAGTTTATGAAATTTAAATATTTCATCTTGTGGCAATTCATAATGTGAAAATAGGGCTTTTCCACTGGAGGCTTAGGAAGGCCAATTAAAAAAAGTTGGATTATGGGATTATTATTGGCATTCTTGGTTCTAAGCTTGTTTTATTTATCAGTATTTTTGGTGATAGAGTTCTGGTCAGTTTTTCAAAAATAACCTGAAATTCAAAGCATGGTTTTTTCTCCTATTTACATGTTTTTATAAAATGCCAAAAGTGTGATAAAGTGTTGGAGTGTTTTGAGCTAATTTCCATTCATTTCCCTGAAACGTTCTATGAGGAAATGGAGTGCAACAGTGGAATTTTATAGCTATCTAGACATTGACTTGTCCTTTATCTAAGGCATTATTCACCTCAGTGGACAGACTAATTTTCTTTCATCAAGATATCAGAAAAATAGATTTCCCGTAGGAAGCAAAAATGAGCCAAAGAAGATAAATGTGTCTGTGTGAATTGGCATCTCTCCAAACAAAGTAATAAGTAGGATCTTGAAGTTTAAACAATTTCAAATGTCTATAAGGTAAATAAATTTAAAATTAAAAAAAAATTTATGAAAGATAAGAGTTACAATGGTTGCAAAGTAAGCAGTCTTCTAATAAGTCTTACTTTTGGTATTATCAGATATTTTTGGCTTGATCCAACTTTGTGCCATTTGAGCTAAAATTTAATTCAGCACCTTTTGTGCCTCTACTATGAATAAGGTTCTATACTAGATGTTTTGGGTGACTCAGAGATGACATATTACTTGAATCAGATTGATATAAGAACAATAATAGAGGTACAAAAATGTTTTAGAGGGAAAATAGCTAAGGAATGAGACTAATTCCAAGTAGTAAAATTTGGGTATGGTTCACAGAGTTGGAATTTAAGCTAGATGGTGAGAAATGATCCAGTACTTTGAGTAACAGATATGGGAGTGGGGAAGAGGTTTCCAAGCATCAGAATAATTTGAAAATCGTAAGGAAGACACAGAAGGCAAGAAAGTACAAAGCCATTTGGAACAGGGTTCCAAATCCAGATAATGATTTGGAGAGGGAAATCTTGGCACACAGGAGACTATTTTTAATGTTATTTCAGTAATCCAGTGGAACACTGAGGAGAGTCTGAGCTCAGACAGTGATGATGGGAGGAGATACAAGGAAGTGCATATGAAAGAAAGTATAGAAATGTATTTGATATTTTAAGGCCTTAGGTAAGATGAACTTTTTTAAAATGAAATTTCTCCTTTACATAAACAGACTTTTGATAATAATCTAAACTTAGTTTGAAAAGATAATTCAAATCTCACAGAAATTTAAATAATCATGGTGAAAATACATGAATATTCACCTATTTTTCCAATAAAAAGGTGAATCTTTAGATTGGAAAAATATAGCATAAATACCAGACTACTGTGAAAAGATGAATAAGAGAGTGCCGAATTGTTTTAAGTTCAATTGTTTAGTCTTAATTAAACTGTATTCTAGGGCATGAAAAACTTATGGTTGTGGCCACAGGCGAAATATTGTGATTCTGAAGGGCCCTGTAGAATGGGGATGAATAGGATGCAGAGATGGATAACAACTGTTTCAATTTGTGAAAGGGTTGTGTGTGTGTGTGTGTGTGTGTGTGTGTGTTAGATGTGGGTGGAGGGATGCATCTTCTAGGAAAAGAATACTGAATTTAATGACAATTCCTAGAATCTGGAAGAGAATTGAAGAGTAGATTATTGCGTACATAGAAATAATGTGTTAAATATTAGGAAACATCAGAAGTTCAAAGAACAAATCGTGTTCAACTTGGTTCCTTTTTATTAAAAATTTTTATTATATCAGTACTATATGTTCATGAAAAAAATTTGAATCACCCAGAAAAATATACAAAAGGAATAATCTAAACATAAACTTCATTGACATTTGTGTATATTTCTTGCCCTTAGTTTTGAGACTTCTATGTAATGTATTTAGAGATCATTTTTAGATTTAATTATTTTAAATAAAAATATGCAAATATCATTTATTTAAAAAAGATTTTATCAAATTATTCTTCAAAACTTATAATGAAAATTATCAGTCCCTGTCCTATTATTTCCAACCCCAGGTGCAACTACTTTTTTTTTTAATTGACGTATAGTTGATTTACAATGTTGTGTTAGTTTCAGGTGTACAGAAAAGTGATTCAGTTATACACACACATATATATATATATATATTCTTTTTCAGATTTTTTTCAGAAGCAACTACTTTTGACTGTTTTAGCTGTTTCTTCTGGAATTTATTTTTGTGTTTACAATAACAGATTTTTCTGTGACATGACTTTCTAGATCTATTGACTTCCTATTATGGAAGATGAGAATTTGGTCTCTCGCTCCAGCATTACCCTTCACCCCACTCCCCACTTACACATCTACCCACGTCCACTTTGTTTTCTCCCATGTTGTTATGTCACAAATTTTTGGTTAAATAAATATTTAGTGTCTATAGTACTATGATGATTATATAAATATTATTTACATTCTAGCTCTTCAGTATACTATTGTCATATTTCCCTTCTGGTGAAATTTTTTTGTTTTCAGTAGAGATCTTTTTTATTGCTTAGTTTTGTTTTGTTTTGTTTTTTAAGATGTTGGGGGTAGGAGTTTATTAATTAATTTCTTTATCTTTGCTGTGGTAGGTCTTCGTTTCTGTGCGAGGGCTTTCTCTAGTTGTGGCAAGCGGGGGTCACTCTTCATCGCGGTGCGCGGGCCTCTCACTATCGCGGCCTCTCTTGTTGCAGAGCACAAGCTCCAGACGCACAGGCTCAGTAGTTGTGGCTCACGGGCCTAGTTGCTCCGCGGCATGTGGGAATCTCCCAGACCAGGGCTCGAACCCGTGTCCCCTGCATTAGCAGGCAGATTCTCAACCACTGCGCCACCAGGGAAGCCCCTATTGCTTAGTTTTTAATGTGCTTATCATTAAGTAAATTGCTTATCAATTCATTCAAACACAGTCCCTCAGTTTCATTGTTTTCTTGGTGAAATATTTAGGTGACATATTTTCGTGACTGATCTGGAGCCATCTGAACTCTGAGCCTGATGCTCAGCTGGTCCTGGGACTTTCTTCCTTTCACAGTCATCCAAGGATTAACTTCACCTTTTTCCTGAATGGGATCCTCTTTTTTTCTGGATTTCACATTTTCCTATTTGTAGGTTTATAACCTTGTTTTGGTGGAACATCATTCTGTGGCTTCTTGAGAAATAATTCATGGAAGTATACTTTTTGAGACTTTATATGTCTGAAAATGTCCTTATTTTGCCCTCACTTTTTGTTTTGTTTTGTTTGTTTGTTTTTTTTTTTGCCCTCACTCTTGATTAATAGTTTCCAGGCATAGAGGTCTAGGTAGGGAATATTTTTTTCTTCAGAATTTTGAAGTTATTTCTCTCCTTTTCTCTTTTTTGGTTTCTCTTTCCCTCTTTTTAAATAAAAGCAAATAAAAGTAAGCATGTATATACACATATATATATATATATAGATTCCAACTAATCCTTCTTTAGTCCCACCTATACCCCAACCTTTAGTACTATTTCCAGTTTCTGAGTCTTTCTGGGATTATGCAGTGTAAGTCAGCTAATGATTTGGCTCCCTCAATCATATCTTTTTGTTCTGTTAAATTGGTTACTTTTCAAATCCAAAATTTTATTTTTATTGTTTCCCTTCTACTGTCTTCTTCTTTCCCATATCCTTTGTGCTTTTGACATTACTTTAAAAATTACTAAAATTTACTTTAAAATTACTAAAAATACTTTAAAAATTTCTTTACTGGCAGTGTAGTAGGATTTTTTGAGGGAATGGAGATACTCATGTGTTCAATATGCAACAATTTGGTCTCTCTGGAATTTTTTTCTCACTTAATGCTCTACTTTATGAAAGTTCCTATATTATTACATACTCTTGTGTAAACAGTTAAATAAAAGTAAAATGTTTTCATAATATTGCATGAAATGAATATACCATCTTTCTTACCCTTTCTTTTATTATTATATATTTCAGTGATCACTGTTGACTGAAAAAAAATCTCACTACATGAGAGTTGTGAGTTAAGTTTTATTTGGGGCAAAATGATGACTATAGCCCAGGAGACAGCATCTCAGATAGTTTGAGGAACTGCTCCAAAGAGGAAGGGGCATGGCAGTATTATATATGATTTTAGTGAAGGGCGGGGGGCACGTGCAGTCAGCACACATTTGGGCAGAAGACTGCTACTAGTCATGAGGAGCAGAGGTCACTGTTAATCATTTTGGTGCTTTTCTAGGTATGAGAAGATGCAGGAATTTGTGCTCATAAAATCTTCTCCTGAAAATATCTAACTTTCTGGAGGTATGTTCTGCCAGTTTTTCCCAGAACACAGTATGCCTCATTCCTGATCTCCACCCTGAACTCCTTTCAGGTTGTGTTGAAGGTCAGTGACTTCAGTGGCTAGTGACCTCATCCTTGTAGAGGCAGATGGCAAGTGCTGATTTGTAGTTGGCATCACCAATGAGCATGCTTCTGTAAAAAATTTTTTTGGTATGTGGAAAATGATGTTAACGAAGACAGAATTTACTAATGGTAGGCTGAAGGATTCTATTGATGTATTTGGCCCTGTCCTATTAACATTTTTTTTAGTGACTTTGATGAAGTAATCTTTCAAAGGTCTCTTCTGCCTGTAGGATGAGGTTTAGGACAGATTCAATTTATTTTTCATGATTCCAGAAGGCCTAACTTGGATAGAAGTTTTAAGAAGACAGATTTGCGTTCAATAAAAGAAAAAATTTTCTGATATTTAGAGTCAATTAGAAAAGAAACAGGGCTGCTTAGAATGCAACTAGGCCCTTCTTTACTAAACAGTGAGCTCTAGGAGGATGGGGGCCATCTGATTCCCTAAAGTCCAACCAACCCCTCACACAGTGCTGTCATAGGTGGACACTTAATAAACATTTATTTAATGTTGAAAGCATTTATGCTATTTTTTTTTAAATGAGTGTTGTTGTTTTTTTTTTTAAACGGCTACAAATGCTTGGCTTTTTATTTATTTATTTATTTATTTATTTATTTATTTTTGCTGTGTTGGGTCTTCGTTTCTGTGCGAGGGCTTTCTCTAGTTGTGGCAAGCGGGGGCCACTCTTCATTGCGGTGCGCGGGCCTCTCACTATCGCGGCCTCTCCTGTTGCGGAGCACAGGCTCCAGACGCGCAGGCTCAGTAGTTGTGGCTCACGGGCCTAGCCGCCCCGAAGCATGTGGGATCCTCCCAGACCAGGGCTCGAACCCGTGTCCCCTGCATTAGCAGGCAGATTCCCAACCACTGCGCCACCAGGGAAGCCCAGCATTTATGCTATTTTACCACCAGATAAAGTTGTAGAAGCAGAGATGCCTGTTCTTAGTGAAAAGTTTACCTCCTAAAATCCGTTCTACCTCTGAAATCTTCAGCATCCAACAGGAGACCCTAAAAGCCAACAACTGATAGCATGGGGAAAAAAGTGAATCCAATATCTAAAAGTCTCCTTTTTGACATCTGTTTAGAACTGTTATCATTAGTGATACCAAGTTAGATAGATAACTACTTGGATTTGTTGTTTATTTCAATAGTCAGAAGATTAATGCCCTAATTTGCTTTAGTAGTGAGTGTTTCCTATGCCTCCATCTTTTCTGCCTTGTAATCATAGGGCATTGTTCTCTACATAAACTTGATTACAGAGAGAGTTGTTTTTCCCCTGTTGATATCCTCTTAATTTAGCAGAATCATTTCATTTCGATCATCCTTCTGCCAAAATAATGAAAAAAAAATCAAATTACCTAATCATATACAAAACAATCACATATTCTTGTATTTAATAATTTTTATCATTCTATAAGTTAACAACTTCCTTGCATGTGTATTTGCCTTTTTTCTTAATATACATAGTTTGCCTACATAGTCATCATTATTTTGCTTTAGTTACATGCTTAGAGTGGCCTAGGAATTAAATGGAATTTGCAGATGGCAAAACTTCAGTTCTTTATAAGCCAACTGAGTGTAAAGCTCAAAGTTATTACAATTTGTAAAATTCCTGAAAGAGACATGTCTTTTAGTACTTTTCCTTATGTTGCTAAATAGTCTGTCTGGTTTCACTGACTTACAACCAGCCATTTCAAAATTGAATATGGAATTAGTAAGTCTTGAAAACATTTCCCTGGACCTATTCAAATAGGGTTAATCTACATCTGAATGCTCATAGCACTTCGTCTTGATGTCTCATATCATTTATCCCTTCTGACACAGTACTTGTAGTGGGCTAAAAAGGGCTAAATATCTCCAGGGCACTATCCATGATTGACTCCTCTGGATTTCTTGAAAACCACTACCCAGAGCTCAATAAATATTTGTGAAATAGATTGAATTAAGTATATATTTGAATCCCTATTTTGTGGTGATAAAAGCACATTGTGTAAATGTAGCAGAGAGAAAATAATATTTTATTAACTGACATCAGGATTCCTGTTGTAAAGGGAACGACCTGGTCTAGAAAAATACCTTCATAAACTGCTTTGTCAGGTGGAAGGTGATGCCCTCAAGGAAAGCATGAATGAGAAATGAATAGGGATATCTGGGTGTTGGTGAGCAAAAAAAGAGGAAGGGAAGGAGGCAGATAAAGGTGTCTGTGTTGAGGGGAGAGCCTGCCAAACCACGTGGCAGGAGGCTGCAGGCTCTAAAGTAAGTGGGACATTCCAGCTTTGGGGTGTTTAATAATGCCCAGAACTACATGTGACAGTTGAAAGTGTTTGTATTGTTCTATGTAAACCCCCTTAGTACACAACTCCAGGGGACATGGTTCACTGAGCACAGTAATATATTGAACATACCAGTGTGAGCCCAAACCTTCATTCAAGGCTATGACAGAAATCGACCTTGAGTGAGTAGTTTGGAGAAGGAGTAATCAAGGAAATCAGGCTGAGTCAGACATTTGGTTTGGTATAGAGCAGAAAAAACAGAATAGCTACTGGAACTGAGACATAAAAATCAGAGATTTGGAGCTGTCAGTGAGACTTAGCAGAAGTCACTGGACTCTACATAGCATTTAGGGTAAAGGATAGTCTTCTTGATTTTATTTTAAAAGTCAGAGGGCAGACAGCAGAAGCAAGAAGAACTACAATCCTGCAGCCTGTGGAACAAAAACCACATTCACAGAAAGATAGACAAGATGAAAAGGCAGAGGGCTATGTACCAGATGAAGGAACAAGATAAAACCCCAGAAAAACAACTAAATGAAATGGAGATACACAGCCTTCCAGAAAAAGAATTCAGAACAATGATAGTGAAGATGATCCAGGACCTCGGAGAAAGAATGGAGGCAAAGATCGAGAAGATGCAAGAAATGTTTAACAAAGACCTAGAAGAATTAAAGAACAAACAAACAGAGATGAACAATACAATAACTGAAATGAAAACTACACTAGAAGGAATCAATAGCAGAATGACTGAGGCAGAAGAACGGATAAGTGAGCTGGAAGACAGAATGGTGGAATTCACTGCTGCAGAACAGAATAAAGAAAAAAAGAATGAAAAGAAATGAAGACAGCCTAAGAGACCTCTGGGACAACATTACACGCAACAACATTCACATTATAGGGGTCCCAGAAGGAGAAGAGAGAGAGAAAGGACCCGAGAAAATATTTGAAGAGATTATAGTCAAAAACTTCCCTAACATGGGAAAGGAAATAGCCACCCACGTCCAGGAAGCGCATCAAGTCCCATACAGGATAAACCCAAGGAAAATCACGCTGAGACACATAGTCATCAAATTGGCAAAAATTAAAGACAAAGAAAAATTATTGAAAGCAGCAAGGGAAAAACGACAAATAACATACAAGGGAACTTCCATAAGGTTAACAGCTGATTTCTCAGCAGAAACTCTACAAGCCAGAAGGGAGTGGCACGATTGATATACTTAAAGTGATGAAAGGGAAGAACCTACAACCAAGATTACTCTACCCGGCAAGGATCTCATTCAGTTTCAATGGAGAAATCAAAAGCTTTACAGACAAGCAAAAGCTAAGGGAATTCAGCACCACAAAACCAGCTTTACAACAAATGCTAAAGGAACTTCTCTAAGTGGGAAACACAAAAGAAGAAAAGGACCTACAAAAACAAACCCCCCCAAATTAATAAAATGGTAATAGGAACATACATATCGATAATTACTTTAAATGTGAATGGATTAAAAGCTCCAACCAAAAGACACAGGCTTGCTGAATGTATACAAAAACAAGACCCATATATATATGCTGTCTACAAGAGACCAACTTCAGACCTAGGGACACATACAGACTGAAAGTGAGGGGGTGGAAAAAGATATTCCATGCAAATGGAAACCAAAAGAAAGCTGGAGTAGCAATACTCATATCAGATAAAATTGACTTCAAAATAAAGAATGTTACAAGAGACAAGGAAGGACACTACATAATGATCAAGGGATCAATCCAAGAAGAAGATATAACAATTATAAATATATATGCACCCAACATAGGAGCACCTCAATACATAAGGCAACTGCTAACAGCTCTAAAAGAGGAAATTGACAGTAACACAATAATAATGGGGGTCTTTAAAACCTCACTTACACCAATGGACAGATCATCCAAACAGAAAATTAATAAGGAAACACAAGCTTTAAATGACACAATAGACCAGATAGATTTAATTGATATTTATAGGACATTCCATCCAGAAACAGCAGATTACACTTTCTTCTCAAGTGTGCACAGAACATTCTCCAGGATAGATCACATCTTGGGATACAAATCAAGCCACAGTAAATTTAAGAAAATTGAAATCATATCAAGCATCTTTTCTGACCACAGTGCTATGAGATTAGAAATTAATTACAGGGGAAAAAACGTAAAAAACACAAACACATGGAGGCTAAACAATATGTTGCTAAATAACCAAGAGATCACTGAAGAAATCAAAGAGGAAATCAAAAAATACCTAGAGACAAATGACAATGAAAACACGATGATCCAAAACCTATGGGATGCAGCAAAAGCAGTTCTAAGAGGGAAGTTTATAGCTATACAAGCCTACCTCAAGAAACAAGAAAAATCTCAAACAATCTAACCTTACACCTAAAGGAAGTAGAGAAAGAAGAACAAACAAAACCCAAAGTTAGCAGAAGGAAAGAAATCATAAAGATCAGAGCAGAAATAAATGAAATAGAAACAAAGAAAACAATAGCAAAGATCAGTAAAACTAAAAAGTGGTTGTTTGAGAAGATAAACAAAATTGATAAACCATTAGCCACACTCATCAAGAAAAAGAGGAAGAGGACTCAAATCAATAAAATTAGAAATGAAAAAGAATTTACAACAGACACCACAGAAATACAACGCATCCTAAGAGACTACTACAAGCAACTCTATGCCAATAAAATGGACAACCTGGAAGAAATAGACACATTCTTAGAAAGGTAGAACCCTCCATGACTGAATGAGGAAGAAATAGAAAATATGAACAGACCTGTCACAAGTAATGAAATTGAAACTGTGATTAAAAATCTTCCAACAAACAAAAGTCCAGGAGCAGATGGCTTCACAGGTGTATTCTATCAAACATTTAGAGAAGAGCTAACACCCATCCTTCTCACACTCTTCCAAAAAATTGCAGAGTAAGGAACACTCCCAAAGTCATTCTATGAGGCCACCATCACGCTGATACCAAAACCAGACAAAGATACTACAAAAAAGGGAAATTATAGACCAATATCACTGATGAATATAGATTCAAAAATCCTCAATAAAATACTAGCAAACTGAATCCAACAACACATTAAAAGGATCATACACCATGATCAAGTGGGATTTATCCCAGGGATGCAAGGATTCTTCAATGGACATAAATCAATCAGTGTGATAAACCATATTAACAAACTGAACAATAAAAACCATATGATCATCTCATTGGATGCAGAAAAAGCTTTTGACAAAATTCAACACCAATTTATGACAAAAACTCTCCAGAAAGTGGGCACAGAGGGAACCTACCTCAACATAATAAAGGCCATATATGACCACCCCACAGCAAACATCATTCTTAATGGTGAAAAACTGAAAGCATTTCCTCCAAGATCAGGAACAAGACAAGGATGTCCACTCTCACCACTATTATTCAACATAGTTTTGGAAGTCCTAGCCCTGGCAATCAGAGAAGAAAAAGAAATAAAAGGAATACAAATTGGAAAAGAAGAAGTAAAACTGTTACTGTTTGCAGATGACATGATACTATACATAGAGAATCCTAAAGATGCCACCAGAAAACTACTAGAGCTAATCAATGAATGTGGTAAAGTTGCAGGATACAAAATTAATACACAGAAATCTCTTGCATTCCTATATACTAATGATGAAAAATCTGAAAGAGAAATTAATGAAACATTCCCATTTACCATTGCAACAAAAAGAATAAAATACCTAGGAATAAACCTACCTAGGGAGACAAAAGACCTGTATGCCAGAAACTATAAGACACTGATGAAAGAAATTAAAGGTGATACCAACAGATGGAGAGATATACCATGTTCTTGGATTGGAAGAATCAATATTGTGAAAATGACTATACTACCCAAAGCAATCTACAGATTCAATGTAATCCCTATTAATTTACCAATGGCATTTTTTATGAAACTAGAACAAAAAAATCTTAAAATTTGTATGGATACACAAAAGACTCTGAATAGCCAAAGCAGTTTGAGGGAAAAAAGCAGAGCTGGAGGAATCAGACTCCCTGACTTCAGACTATATTACAAAGCTACAGTAATCAAGACAATATGGTACTGGCATAATAACAGAAACATAGATCAATGGAACAAGATAGAAAGCCCAGAGATAAACCCATGCACCTATGGTCAACTAATCTATGACAAAGGAGGCAAGGATATACAATGGAGAAAAGACAGTCTCTTCAATAAGTGGTGTTGGGAAAACTGGACAGCTACATGTAAAAGAATGAAATTAATACACTCCCTAATACAATACACAAAATTAAACTCAAAATGGATTAGAGACATAAATGTAATACTGGACACTATAAAACTCTTAGAGGAAAACATAGGAAGAATACTCTTTGACATAAATCGCAGCAAGATCTTTTTTGATCCACCTCTTAGAGTAACTGAAATAAAAACCAAAATAAACGAATGGGACCTAGTGAAACTTCAAAGCTTTTGCACAGCCAAGGTAACCATAAACAAGACAAAAAGACAACCCTCAGAATGGGAGAAAATATTTGCAAACGTATCAACAGACAAAGGATTAATCTCCAAAATATATAAACAGCTCATGCAGCTCAATATTAAAAAAAATAAAGAACCCAATCCAAAAATGGGCAGAAGACCTAAATAGACATTTCTTCAAAGAAGATATACAGATGGGCAAGAAGCACATGAAAAGCTGCTCAACATCACTAAATATTAGAGAAATGCAAATCAAAACTACAATGAGGTATCACCTTACACTGGTTAGAATGGGCATCATCAGAAAATCTACAAATGCTGGAGAGGGTGTGGAGAAAAGGGAACCCTCTTGCACTGTTGGTGGGAATGTAAATTGATACAGCCACTATGGAGAACAGTATGGAGGTTCCTTAAAAAACTTAAAATAGAATTACTGTATGATCCAGCAATCCCACTACTGGGCATATACCCAGAGAAAACCATAATTCAAAGAGACACATGCATCCCAATGTTCATTTCAGCACTACTTACAATAGCCAGGTCATGGAAGCAACCTAAATGCCCATCGACAGACGAATTGATAAAGAAGAAGTGGTACATATATACAATGGAATATTACTCAGCCATAAAAAGGAACGAAATTGGATCATTTGTAGAGATGTGGATGGATCTAGGGACTGTCATACAGAGTGAAGTAAGTGAGAAAGAGAAAAACAAATATCCCATATTAACGCATATATGTGGAACCTAGGAAAATGGTACAGATGAACTGGTTTGCAGGGCAGAAATTGAGACACAAATGTATGGACACCAAGGGGGGAAAGTGGTGGGGGGGTGGTGGTGGTGGTGTGATGAATTGGGCTTTGGGATTGTCATGTATACACTGATGTGTATAAAGTTGATGACTAATAAGGACCTGCTGTATTAAAAAAAAAAAAAAGAAAGTCAAAGGCATTGTGAACTCAGATGATACCTGGGTTACATAGGCATGGCTTAGATTATCAAAAGCCTAAGTTTTCTTCACCTCCCTGATAATAGGTAATCCAATTTTCTGACAACTAGCCAGAAATTCAGTAAGGGCCAGGAGTTACCAAATTATATAACCTATGATATCACTTATATTTAAGTGAGTTGCCTCATGATAAAGCTAGCTGTATTAGAAAAAATAAGTGAACAGTACAATGTGTCAGGGACTGTTTAAGAACTTTACATACATCACATGTGGATCTTATATGTATTAACTCTTCACAACAAGCTTACAAATAAATAGGTTGTTACTCTAATTTGACAGAGGGGAGACTGAGGCATGGAAACGTAAGTCAGTTGCCTAAGCTCCCAGGGCCAGTAAATAGCAGGGCTGGGATTTGAACCTAGGTAGGCTAGTTTCAGACCCACGTTCTTAATAACTATAGCTATTCTGCACTGCTATACATTTTAGCATAGTCAAAAGTCTGAGCCATAGAAGAAGGTGAAACCATCTTAAGGTTTTAAGTAAAAAGAAAGGTAGGTCAGCCCATGAAAACAGCCCTGCCTAGCTGTTCAGCACTATTGTTACTTACTTATGTTAGGAACTGTTGTGAGTTATTTAATGCTTTGTTTTGTCATTTGTTCAACTTTAAAATGAGAACTATGCCTACTCTCATGCCTTTCATGGGAAAGTTTTGAGGCAAAATGAATACATAGTTGAAATATTTCATCAGTGTAGATAGAGGTCCCATAGAAATTACAAGGTTGTATATGAATACTACAGAGAATTTGAACCTTCAACTAATGGTCCTGTGGAAATGGATAAGGCCTCAACAACTCTTTGAGTTGAAAGATGGGAACTATCAGTAATTCAAGCTTTGAAGGACATTTCCTAAACCTTAAATATTTTCTCAGTTATGTAATCAGCTGTGAGGGAAAACAGGTGCTGGATTGGGTAACTCCTCTGCCTAGCCGGACTTAAATTTTTTTTTTTGTATTTCTAATTTTCATTTTATTGTTTTAATGTCATGTCACCTGTGCACACTAAATTCATCATGTAAAGAGGGCTTGGTATGCTCCTCTTTGTTATTAGTCCTCAATGTGGTCAAAGGCATAAGTGAGAGAGGAACTGTCAAGCAAATTAAAGGCCTTGGATCAGAGTCTGTAGGAAACTAAATGGTGGCAGCCCATCTATCACCCCCAGTGTCTGGCAATTTCAATGCAATTACACTAGGCTCAAGACACTAAATATAAAGTGTTACACAAACAGATTTAAAATGGGTGAGTTGGAAGCCTATAGCCCTTTACCAGGATTAATACAACAACCGCTATGAAGAGACAGAAAGAGTCCCAGCATAGGTTCAATTCCCCAAAAACAGCAATTTCAGCAGAAGCTTCATAATGCAATATAATAATATTAGCTTTCCATTTATAGTTCAAAATATTATGATCGCTTCCCATGAGGGCAGAGATCTTTGTAAAAGGGAAAGGTTATGATAAAGGCAGAGAAAGACAAGCTAAAAAAGGAAAAACAAGATCATCTAAAATGAAAACTTCAGTTTGTGAAAAAGAAAATACTTGGCTGATATTGTATTATTTATTCTAAAAACTATAATGGGGGCCTAGGGGAGGGGAAAAGATGATGAGGCAGGAAGGAAGAATAATATGAAAAACCACAGTCCTGATCCTACTTGAGAAATGTTGATCCAGCCTGAGATAGATCTGGGTGATGGTAATTGACCCTGAGGCCCAGATTTTATCCAATTTTACATAACAAGGTGGATAAGTTTTAAAGAATCTTCCAGTTATTTATTTTCTTAATTTTTAAGGGACCAATGGAGTGCTTTGTGAAGTGGAGGCTTAGACATTTCTTTATCAGTAACTCTTGTGTGATTTTTGTGCTAAGAACACAGTGCTAGATACCATGAGGCTGCGAAAAGGAGACTTTGACTCTGCCCTTGGGAAACTTACAGTTTTATAGAGGAGATGACGTATACTTAAAATAATATTAAAAAGTTAGAAAATGGCATTCCATGAATTCCATTACATATCATTCTATGCATATTTTTATTTATGTGTTTGCTTTCACTTAGGGATTTGTTTCTAAAAGATAGAGTTTTTTGTTTGTTTGTTTGCGGTACGCCGGCCTCTCACTGTTGTGGCCTCTCCCGTCGTGGAGCACAGGCTCCGGACGCGCAGGCTCAGCAGCCATGGCTCACGGGCCTAGCCGCTCCGCGGCATGTGGGATCTTCCCGGACCGGGGCACGAACCCGTGTCCCCTGCATCAGCAGGCGGACTCTCAACCACTGCACCACCAGGGAGGCCCTAAAAGATAGAGATTTGCTTTCTAAAAATCCCTTGCATGACATATACTATAAGAAATTCAGTTTATTTTTAATGTATTTATTAATTCTGTTGGATAGAAATTGGTTAGAGGAAAATCTATTAATATTTAATAACACCTACTTTCTGTGACACTGTATGTTCATACATAATCACAGTGAAGAATCAGAGGGCACCTTACGTTACATAATATGAAATCTTTTAAAGTTAATTTTGAATTCTGCTTTAGGTTTCTACTTTTTAGCTTGACTTAAATAATACATCAATGCTTAAGAGACCCTAAAATCATTTGGAGATATATATATTATATATAACATATATATAAAATATAAAAACTCTCTAGAAATTTATGAAATTAGGGGAAAGAGAATCAACTCTAGGGCTCCTGTTTTAGTTAGTGATTTTGTTAATGTCACTAGCAACCCTGATCAAGCCTTAGTTTGCAATTATTACAAAAGCTACAGACTTTTCCCCTTTTAATGGGGAAATTATAGTGAATACCTCCTCAACAACTCTCCTATTCATTGCCTTCTTCCTCTAACAAGTACCAGATCTACTTCAGACCCTCATTATCTCTTCTCTGGACTATAATAAGGACCAGCTGGACTATAATAAGAACCAGCTAATTGGTCTCACTGCCTTCTGTTTCTCTCTTCTGTAATCCAGCCCAGCTCCTGAGAAACTAATCTTGCTGAAACAAAGCATAGATCATGTCACCTTCTTGCAGAAAATCCTTCAATAATTCCCTATTACAACTTCTTCTAAGCTCGGAGCGCTTGCCTTGATTTGCAAGGCCATCACTATCCAGTTCATTCATATACCTTATATGCTCTAGTCAAAGTTATCTTTTCTGTAAACATTCCCACCTCCACCCTTAACACCATGCTATCTGGAAAGCCCTCCCTATTACATCTAGTTGTAGAAATCCTCATCATCCTGCAAAGTCTTACCTTAGCAAGTTCTTTCACCCTAACTCTGCCTTGCTCCAGCACATCACAAACCAGCCAAGGAGAAGTGAGTTTTCCTTCCTCTGAATTTCCAAACTCACTCTTTGAGCCACCCTTACAGCAATTACCTGACTCTGCCTTGCATTGTAATGATTTGTATGCTTTTTTAAGTCCCTCCTATACTGTAAAATCCTTGAAGACCAAGATCACATCTCATCATCCTTATATCTCCCACAGTACCTATCCCAGTGGTCTGCACATTGTTGTTGCCTAATAAATTCTTCTGCTTCAAAGGTATGTTTAATGCAATATTGACTTACCTAAAAGTTATGATTGCCATTCATCTATTGGGAGCAGTCAGGGGCTTCCAATAATTTCTTTGGGTTACTTGTTCTGAAACTCCTGACTTATTTTAGGCCACATTTCAATGTAAAATATTTTAATTAGAGTTGATAAAACTGGACACAGTGTAACAAGAGTGGCAGAAAAGGAAATGCTGCAGATTGTACTTGTGAATTTATTGAGCTCAGGATAAGGAAACAGCATCTGTTCCAGAAATATCTACTAGTTAAGACCCAAGAAGTCAAACATACCTAACCATCCTGCATATCACATTATTTCAGCAGGAGGTGCCAAGAAGAAAAGGAGCAATCTACCAGCTGCTAAGCCATCTGTTTCATAAGACCTATTCCTTATTTAGTGCCATTAGGGTTTTCATTTCTTTAAAAAAATGATCAGCATCATCAAAGACCCCGAATAAGAGCATATGATAACATTATCTAATAGCCATAGCTATCTGAGTTAGCAGTAGCTTCTCTTTTTCTCAAAATTGTTTCCCTGTTGAATTATGTCCTTTGCAATGTGTTTAGTATGGAAAGAGCACAATTTGTGAATCAGAAGCCCTGAGTCTGAATCCTAACTCTGCTTACTACTAACCTATCTAGGGCAATTGCCTACATCTGATGTTAAACCTTTTCCTATGTAAAATGTAAATAATATTTATCTCACAGGATGTAAGCTAAAACATAAGTCCCATGAAGGCAAGAATCTTCATTTGGTTTGTTCATTGATGCACCTCAATCACTCAGAACATTGTTTGGCACATAGAAGATGCTTATTACAAACTTGTTGAATGTAATACTGAAACAAAATTGATACCTATAGAAATGCTTTGAAGACTATTACCCAACTAATAGAGTTTAGGATTAGAAGCATAAAGATCACCTAACTCAGTCTCCTTGGTTTGTAAATGAGTAAATTGAGGATCGGAAAGAGTTACTTGAGCAAGTAAGTTACAACCACACAGTTGCCAAGCTGGCACAGTCATTCAAGCTTCCTAAACTCTAGTTCAGATCTATTTTACAGAGCCATGCCTTCTTCTTCCCTTTTTTATTGAAGTATAGGTGATTTAAAATATTGTTTTAGTTTCAGGTGCACAGCATAGTGATTCAGTATTTTTTCAGATTATATTCCATTATAGGTTATTGTAAGATAATGGATGTAATTCCCTGTTGTATACAGTATATCCTTGTTGCTTATATATTTTATATATAGTAGTTTGTATCTGTTAATCCCATAATCCTAATTTTATCCCTCCCCATTTCCCTTTCCCTTTGGTAACCACAATTTTGTTTTCTATATCTATGAGTCTGTTTCTCTTTTGCATTTACATTCATTTGTATTATTTTTTAGATGCCACATATAAGTTATATCATATAATATTTGTTTTTCTCTGTGTGACTTACTTTACTAAGTATAATATCCTCTAGGTTCATCCATGTTGCTGCAAATGGCAAAATTACATTCCTTTCTATGGCTGAGTAATATTCCACTCTGTGTGTGTGTGTGTGTGTGTGTGTGTGTGTGTACACATAGTACGTCTTCTTAAGCCAATTGTCTGTCAGTGGTACTCGGGTTGTTTCCATGTCTTGGCCATTGTAAATAGTACTGCTATGAACAATGGGAGTTATTTTTAATGTGCCCTTTACTAATTTTTAAAAATGCTTTATCAGATCTATCAAGTCTATTAATAAGTTTTTCAAATGTTCAAACACAATTCTAAATACTCTGTCAGTTCCTTTTTGTTTTCAGCTCTGCAGAACTCTCCCCTGATTGTCTCTGTCCCCTGCAGCAACCTGAGTGGCTATTCTTTGGCCTTGATGTAAGCTGTCATTCTGAGATTTCCTTTGTTGCTCTCTTGTTTGAGGTCCCTTTTTCCCTGGGTTTCCATTTCTTCCTCTTTCTTTATGTGAATCCTCTATACTGAAACGTGGTCGAATAGCTTCCTGTTGCCTCTATGCTTGAATTCTGTGGGAGGAATTGACTTGTTTCTTCTTATCCAACCCTGCAAGCACTGAGATGTCAACTTCTTCTAGTCATTTTGTCAGTTACTATTCCTCTGTTGGCTTTCCCTCTTCCAAAGTTTGCTGACATCCCTTGTCTACTATGGTCTCCTCTAATGTCATTTTAATGGGATTTGTAACTGGAAGTTTCTACATTTCATTTAAAATTTCTTCCCTTTCACCACTCCCTCCTCACCACCAACCCCCAAAAAGTGCTCAACAGAGTAACTGCCGCATATTGATCCTCAATACTTGTTAAGTGAAAGGAGCATAGATGAGTTTATTGATATTCCTACATACTATGGCAGAAACTTCTCTAGTTTCTCAAAAAATGTATCACATTACTTAGGTAAAGTTTAAAAAGAAAGTTTTTTCTTTCTTTTTAATTCTTATCAAGAGAATATTGTTTGCAAGTTTTTTTTAAAGTAAAGGCATTGAAGGAACATGAAAAATCTGAGATCTTTATCAATAGGAATGAAATTTAAATAGTATTAATAGATGATTCCTGTTAAGTAGCTAAAAACTGATATAAGTTCGTTAGAAAGCCTTAAGTTTCTTAGTTTGGTCAAAAAGTGTGACAATGGCAAACATTACAAAGACTATACTTGAAGTTCTTTTGCTCTTTATACATTGCATGACCATATAAATTATTTTCCAAACTGAGACTATTTTGAAGTGAAAGGGAAGGAGGGGCTATCAATTATACAATGTTAGGTGTAAATGAGAATTGTCCTAGGCAAACTGGACACAAGGTCTCCTTACTGATACTGTAGATTAGATTGAAAAAAACACAGACCTATAACTTACAGAGGAGAAAGTTGGGGTAAGGTTATAGGGATGATACAGAATATTGATGGATCTGTAATATAAGTAATAAGATTCAGGACTGCTATTTAAATAAATAAAATAGACTATATAGTGAGTTCATCTGAAGGGAAATATATTCAGTGAGTAAACTAGAGTAAGAGTTTTTTGAATTTTGAGATTCATCATCAACCAGAACAGGGTTTAAACTTACTTGGAACAAAGGATTTCCTCTTACTTAAAGTAGTTAATCAGTTGTGTCATTACGAGAAGCTTTACCATATTCTAGCTAGGAAGCTTTCTGTACAGTGCCTTCATTAAGAAGTAAAACAAAAAAAATCCCCAAAGCCAAAACAAAAACCTCAGTGCAAAATGTAATATGCCTTTTCTTCCCTGTATTATCAAAATAGTTCATTGTGCCATTCATAGGTACTACCTTTATTTATAACCAAATAGCATCCTTTTTGATAAAACAAAATATTTCTCTATAAACTTTGAAACTTAATTATGACAATATAATTAGACAATTTCCTGTCAATATAAATAACTTAAAAATATCAAATTTAGAATCATTTTCATCATGATTAGACATTAGCAAAATTACTGATTTTTTTTTGCAGTTTCTATTCTAACCACTTGAGTGGTGCTGAGTTGTGCTTCCTCATTTAAGTTTAGTTTCATCTTGTTCCTGAAATAAATTTTTATTAGTTTTATTTATTTATCTTTATTTTATTATTATTTTTTCAAGATCACTTTTTATATTGAAGTATAGTCGATTTATAATATTGTGTTAGTTTCAGGTGTATGGCATAGTGATTCTTCTTTTCTTTTCAGATTATATTCCATTATCTGTTATTACCAGATAAGGGCTATAATTCCCTGTGCTATACAGTAAATTTCTGTTGCTTATCTACCTTATGTATAGTAGGTTGAATCTGTTAATCCCTTGTTCCTAATTTGTTCCCCGCACCTTGGTAACAATGAATTTGTTTCTATGTCTGTGAGTCTGTTTCCATTTTGTATATAGAGTTATTTATATTATTTTTTAGATTCACATATAAATATTTGTCTTTCTTTGTCCTATTTCACTAAGTATAATATTCTCTAGGTCCATACATATTGCTGCAAATGGCAATATTTCCATCTTTTTTATGACTGAGTAATATTTCATTGTGTATATATATGTATACCACATTTTCTTAAGCCGGTCATCTGTTGATGGGCATTTGGGTTGCTTCCATGTCTTGGCTGTTGTAAGTAGTGCTGTTATGAACACTGGGGTGTATGTACCTTTTCAAGTTAGAGTTTTTGTTGTTTCTAGATATATACCCAGGAGTTGAATTGCTGGATCATATGGTACTTGTATTTTTTTTTTTTTTTTTTTTTTTTTTTTGCGGTACGTGGGCCTCTCACTGTTGTGGCCTCTCCCGCTGCGGAGCACAGGCTCCGGACGCGCAGGCTCAGTGGCCATGGCTCACGGGCCTAGCTGCTATGTGGCATGTGGGATCCTCCTGGACAGGGGCACAAACCCGTGTCCCCTGCATCGGCAGGCGGACTCTCAACCACTGCACCACCAGGGAAGCCCTGGTAGTTCTACTTTTAATTTTTTAAGGCACTTCCATACTGTTTTCCCTAGTGGTTACATTCCCACCAACAGTGTAGGAGGGTTCCCTTTTCTCCACATCCTCTCCAGCATTTATTATTTGTAGACTTTTTGATGATAGCCATTCTGACTGGTGTTCAGTGATACCTCATTGTAGTTTTGATTTTCATTTCTCTGATAATCAACAGTTTGAGCATTTATTAGTTTTAATTTAGAGAGAACATTCTGTTATATTTCTCTGTGTGTGCATGTGTGTGTATACATGCACAATACAAATATACAGTAACAGTAAATGTCAAAAAATTAGTAAAGAATGTATTTCAGAAAAACTTACATTTTAAAAATTGCCCCAAATTTGAAGATATTTTCAAATTTATTTCAATTTTGCTTTCTGTCTATATTAGTCAAAGTAATGATATACCAGTAATGATTCTAATAGGTCTCTTGAAAATTTCCTTTGTGCTTTCTGTACATTTTTCACAGTAGCATTTTCACTTGAAATAATTGGGTTGGATTAAGAAATGTCAATAAATTCTTCTTAGTCCATGAAATCTCATGTTTAGCTGTATAGCTATTATATAAATTAATCATAATGAAAGTATTGAATTATAATTTATTTACATTAAAAACTGCTGAAGAGTGAGAGCTGTTACACTGATTCTTAGAATATTGACAGGCCTAAACAGACAAAGAAAAATATTTGAAATATTATTGCATCTTGGTGAAATTTTTGGTCAGTGGTTTTCATGATGCAGAAAATGTAATTAAAAAATCAATTATCACTTAACTGTAAAGACAATAACATTGTCCATTATATATCAAATCAAGATTCTAATTGATTTAAAACAAGAGACTCTTACAAAGATATGAACAGACATTTTACAAAATACATACAAATTACCAATAAACCTACAGAAAAACATATGCCAGTATCTTAACACTGTCTCCAGATTTTTTAAGTCTTACCAAAGATGAATTTTGTTTCAAGAACAATTTTGTTTGATAATGATGTTATACTGACTTCAAATTATAGCCTAGTCATATTCACAGTCACAAACAATATTATTAAAACATTTTACTCTTATGAGCACCAATACAAAACACATTTGCTAGGTCATCTAGATTTCACTACTAATTCTGGGGCTAAAAATCATAGAATGATCTGGCCTTTGCTCATTGACATTTCTGACCTTCCAAAGGGTTCATTAATCATGTAAATATCAAAGGACTACAGAATGAAGACCTTGAAAGGGAGAATACATATGTTAAGAAATGCTGGGTGTGTCCAATCATGCAGCTGCCTTAAGATCAGAAATAATAAATTCTTGAAGGTTATAAGAGATTCAGAAATAATTCTGGCATTAACTGAAATGCCTTTGGCCTACCCACCCTTATTTCTAAATTGTTAAGCTTTCTGATAAAAAAAGGTTTTTAAGCTTTGACGTTAAGGAAATCATTATCCAAAATTCATGTTGTCATAAGCAATCATGATAAAGCTGGGAGGAAGTTTATCATATCAGGAGCTCTGCATTTAGTTTTCCCACTTGCCACATTTCAATTGAGATTTTTTAGTAATTGCACCACATAGTCTACAATGTTTTGAGGGGTAAAGAAAATTCAAACATTCGTCTTTTAAAATTTAGTATTCTACTGCTATTGATTTACTAATGTTGACAGGGATTGACTGATCTGATACTTTCAGGATAAAGTACAGTTAGGCTGACCTAGTGTTTGGAATGGGAGGAATAATAAGCTTGCTATCTGAGGAAAGACTTTGGAGGAATCAGTAAGTATCCTGGTTATACATTTGCAATTAATGACTGAATTCTTTGTTTCTGGTTTTGTTAACAAAATGAAAAAGAGAAATGGACAGATTATTCTAAGATAGCTTAAACATTCAATTTTCTGGAGACACAGTGCAGGAAGCTGGGATAGGTAGTGGCTAAGTCCATAGGCTTTGTAGTTAAAGGACCAGGGATTGAAGCCTGGCTTCTTCACATACAAACTGACCTGGGCTTGGGCTTGCCCATTTCTCTCAAACATCATCAGTTGATTCTAAGGGAGGCAGTAAGAGGAGGGACTAAGCATGTGGGATCTGGCCTTAGACTGTCTGTTTCAATTCTGCCCCTGTACTTGCAAGCTGTGTGATCTCAGGCAAGGCACCTAACCTCTTTTTTTAAAAAGTTTAATTTTATTAATTTAGTTTTTTATATAGCAGGTTCTTATTAGTTATCTGTTTTATACATATTAGTGTATACATGTCCGTCCCAATCTCCCAATTCATCACACCACCCCCACCCCCACAGGGCACCTAACCTCTTGAAGCTTTAGCTTTGTCATCTATAAATGGAGTTAATTATAGCAAGTTTTGATTTATTTTAGTGAAAATTAAATGAGATGGGGAATTCCCTGGTGGTCCAGTGGTTAAGACTCCGTGCTTTCACTGTTGAGGGCATGGGTTCGATCCCTAGTAGGGAAACTAAGATCCCGCAAGTTGACCAGGGTGGTCCAAAAAAAAAAAAAAAAGACAATGCCAGGAACGTGGTAAGTGTTCAATAAACGTTCTTCTTTGTCCTCTTCCTTCTCCTCTCCCTCTGCCTCCTTCTCTTCCTTTTTAGTATTAGTGACAGTAATAAAATTAATGACATAATATCTCTGGTGAGAGTAGAATTAGATGTAGGAGAAAATCATCCTGGCAGACTCACATATTACCAGAAAGAAAATTTGGATTCGGGGAACATACTTGAAGAGGGGAAAAGAGAGAAGCAAAGAAGATGGGGCTATTGGATGTTGGGAGTTTTATTTGGCTGGATCAATCACTGATATAATGTTTGAAGAGACGAGGAGATCAGCTCTGAACTTCAACTGATAAAAATATTAGAATTTGAGACTAGTCTCATATTTTGGTTATTTTTCTCTGCAAGGTCTCTAGCCTGTTGGGAATGGAATCTCAAACTTTGTGAAAGAACTGCTTCCTTGTTATAAAGGGTTCCTTTATGAAAAATTGGACTGAATACTAAGTATTATTTATCCTTATATCTATGTCACCAACATAGAACAATAAAAGGGGCTCTTTTTCCTATGAATTTATTTTCTATCCACCCCCATCCATTACATCAGCATTGGCTAAGTTTCCGTGAATTCCATGAGGGATCTGGCACCTGAAAGATCCCCCATAAATGTATTTTGAATTGAATCACTTCCAACATTTGTATGTTTCATCTTGCAAGAAGTTTACTTCCAGTTTCTCCTGTGATTTCCAACTAGTCTAAAACAAAGTCAGACACAAATGTTTTTCTTGAATTCGCACAACCACACAAGGTATCAATCTCTAATTCTATTTTGTATTCAAAACGAATTTTAGGGCAGGGTTTGTCTAGCACATTAACAAAATTGTGACCCATAGTTGCCTATGTACTCTGGTAGACTCCACAATGATAGATTTTTTTTTGCCTTAAGTACAGTTACAAATGATGGTATATAAAAATTATTTGTATCTAGTTGACATTGTCTATCTAAGAATTAATTTAATAAAGGAAACAAAAAATGACTCATTGGTAGGGATTGAGATTGGGATTTCTTAAACATAACTGGAAGTTTCTGAATATGGCTAGTTCTTTTCAAAGCCAATTGATTTTCACAAAAAAATATGACACAGTCCTAAAACTGTAATTCTGATATATTTATTTCCTTAGTAATTTCACTCCCTTTTAGCAAAATCATTGGCCTGTAATTGGCATTTCTTATCTGTGTTTTGCATCACAAACTTGACAACCTATTTGTTTATTCCATCAAACCTACCTTTTTGAGATTCACTGAATACATTTCCTTTTTGGGAATTTCTGAAATTAATCACTTCCTCCCTATCATCTTTGTTTTAAGCAGAACAGTAATTAGTTGATGTCTATATTTGCACCATAACTGGGAATTCCCTGGCCATCCAGTGGTTAGGACATGGTGCTTTCACTTCCAGGCCTGGGTTTGATCCCCTGGTTGGGGAACAACGATCCTGCAAACAATGCAGTTTGGCCAAAAAAACAAATTGCACCATAACTTCTTAATCTTTTCAATAGTTTATAGTATCTCAGTATACACTTTTTGCTTCTCTTTAAAGGTTTTAACCATTTAAAAACTTCTAACCATGTACCTGCCCCTTGTTTTTCCCTTTCTATTATCTGTCTGTTCCTGGAGGCAACGTGGAAGTACCAACACATAGCAGACTGTTTAGAAAAGTCAGTGATTAATGTACAGTGTGGTAACTGTAGTTAATAATACTGTATTGTATAATATATTTGAAAGTTGCTAAGAGAGTAGACCTTAAAAGTTCTTATGGCAAGAAAAAAATTTGTAACTAAGTGTGGCTATGGATATTAACTAAATTTATTGTTGGTAATCATTTTGCATGTAAATATATCAATTATATTGTACAATTAAAACTAATACACTGTTGTATGTCAGTTATATTTCAATTAAAAAAATTAAAAACCTCAAAGAAAGCTTTGAGTTTAGCTCTAATTTAGAATAATTCCAATAGTGTGAAGATATAGTAAGCATCTAATAGCTTTTGTTTTTAAATGATTCTTTTGGGAGTTACACAGTATGAAGAAAAGACCTAGCATATAAAAGAAGAAAAAAAAGGAAAAGAAGGGCCTCCCTGGTGGCGCAGTGGTTGAGAGTCCGCCTGCCGATGCAGGGGATACGGGTTCGTGCCCCGGTCTGGGAGGATCCCATATGCCGCGGAGCGGCTGGGCCCGTGAGCCATGGCCGCTGGGCCTGCGCGTCCCGAGCCTGTGCTCCGCAACGGGAGAGGCCACAGCAGTGAGAGGCCCACATACCGCAAGAAAAAGAAAAAAAAAAAAAAAAAAAGGAAAAGAAAAAAAATTAGTGATTTTATGCTTAAGAAGAACAGCAGAGGAAAGGAGTCCTCTCATATTATAGGCTTCAGGAAGTAATGTTACCACATATTGAGTATTTACTTTTTGCTGCGTATTTGTATTTTGCAAGTTATTTACAATCATTATCTCATGTAGTCATAACAATACTTTGAGGTAATAATTATTTTCTCACTTTATAAATGAGGAACCTAAGCCTCCAAAGGTAAATTGCCAAAGGTTACACAACTAATAAGTGAAGCAAGTGTAATTTAAATCCTATCTGTCTGATTACAAAGACTGTATTTTAATGGCTACATTACATTGCCTTTCTTTAAGGACACTAAATCTCCATGATTTCCACCCTTGAATCCTTTATTACCTTGCAGATCAAAGTACTGTCCACACCAGCATTACTGTCATGATCTGAGAGCTTGTTTTAAAGTGCAGAATCTCAGACCCTACCCTTTACCTACTGAATCAGAATCTTCTTTTTAAGACCTCCAAGAGCTTTGCACTTTAAAGCTTGAGGATCTAAGGCCATCCACAACTTATTTTAATCTTTAATCTTACTATCACGGACTCAACTTCTAAGAAGTTTAGTTGTACTTCTATGTTTCACCCATTCCACATTCATGCCTCTGTGTCTTTGTGCCTTCTTGCAGCATGGAATGTCTGCTTCCCTTCACTTTCGCTATCTAACCAAAACCAGCACATTCCCCAAGAAGTGATTTATTCAAGTGCAATTTTTTTTCTTTTGTATTCTGATCAGTTGGAATTAATGATTCTTTCTTCTGGATTCCCACAGTCCTTAGCATATATTTCCACTAGAGTCTGTGCTGGCCTGACGTTGGAAGACTGTCACATTTTTCTTCACATCCTTTCATGCTTGGCAAAGTGCTTTCTTTGCCATTGCAGGTGTTCAGTAAATGTTCATTGGCTTAATAAATAGTGTGAAGGGTTCATCTTTCCATGCTTTCTAGAAACTTTCAGTTTTAATTTCTTCTTTGATCTAACAGTTATGTAGAAGCATGAATCTTCTTTTTTAATGGAGTATAACCTTTATTATTTTGTGTGTGTGTGTGGTATGTAAACTTTTGGTGTTTTCCGCATCTTTATTGGAGTATAAATGCTTTACAATGTTGTGTTAGTTTCTTCTGTATGACAAAGTGAATCAGGTATATGTATACATATATCCCCATATCCCCTCCCTCTTGAGGTTCCCTCCCACCCTCCTTATCCCATCCCTCTGGGTAGTCACAAAGCATCGAGCTGATCTCCCTGTGCTATGCAGCAGCTTCCCACTAGCCATCCATTTTACATTTGGTAGTGTATATACATCAGTGCTACTCTCTCACTTCATACCAGCTTCCCCTTTCCCGTCTGTGCCCTCAAGTCTGTTCTCTACATCTGCATCTTTATTCCTGCCCTGCCACTAGGTTCATCAGTACTGCTTTTTTAGATTCCATATATATGTGTTAGCATACGGTATTTGTTTTTCTCTTTCTGACTTACTTCACTCTGTATGACAGATTCTATGTCCATCCACCTCACTACAAATATCTCAATTTTGTTCCTTTTTATGACTGAGTAATATTCCATTGTGTATATGTGCCACACCTTCTTTATCCATCATCTGTTTTTTTTTTTTTTTTTTTTTTTTTTGTGGTACGTGGGTCTCTCACTGTTGTGGCCTCTCCCATTGCGGAGCACAGGCTCCGGACGCGCAGGCTCAGCGGCCATGGCTCACAGGCCCAGACTCTCTGCAGCATGTGGGATCTTCCCGGACCGGGGCATGAACCCGTGTCCCCTGCATCGGCAGGAGGACTCTCAACCACTGCACCACCAGGGAAGCCCTATCCATCATCTGTTGATGGACATTTAGGTTGCTTCCATGTACTGGCAATTGTAAATAGTGCTGTAATGAACATTGTGAAACATGACTCTTTTGAATTATGGTTTTCTCAGGGTATATGCCCAGTAGTGGGATTGCTGAGTCATATGGTAGTTATATTTTTAGTTTTTTAAGGAACCTCCATACTTTGCTCCATAGTGGCTGTATCAATTTACATTCCCACCACCAGTGAAAGAGGGTTCCCTTTTCTCCACACCCTCTCCAGCATTTATTGTTTGTAGATTGTTTTTTTTTGTTTTTTTTGTTTTTTTTTGCGGTACGTGGTCCTCTCACTTTTGTGGCCTCTCCCATTGCAGAGAACAAGCTCCGGACGCACAGGCTCAGCAGCCATGGCGCATGGGCCCAGCCGCTCCGCGGCATGTGGGATCTTCCCAGACCAGGGTACAAACCCGTGTCCCCTGCATCAGCAGGCAGACTCTCAACCACTGCGCCACCAGGGAAGCCCCTGTTTGTAGGTTTCTTGACGATGGCCATTCTGACCGGTGTGAGGGGATACCTCATTGTGGTTTTGATTTGCATTTCTCTAATGATTAGTGATATTGAGCATATTTTCATATATTTGTTGGCCATCTGTATGTCTTCTTGGAGAAATGTCATTTAGGTCTTCTGCCCATTTTTGGATTGGGTTGTTTGTTCTTGTGATATTGAGCTGCATGAGATGCTTGTATATTTTGGAGATTAATCCTTTGTCAGTTGCAGAAGCATGAATCTTAATTCCCAAGTAGTTAACATTTTCTTCTGGTCACCTTTTAATTATTTCCATTTTTATTGAGTGATAAATATAGATTTTACTTTTAGGAAATTATACATGGTAGGGTTTTAAGAATGGACATAAGGAGACGTCCGGGGAAGATGGCAGAAAAGTAAGACGTGGAGATCACCTTCCTCCCCACAGATATACGAGAAATACAGCTACACGTGGAACAGCTCTACAAAACACCTACTGAACGCTGGCAGAAGACCTCAGACTTCCCAAAAGCCTCAGAAGCAGCGGATTAAAGCTCCACAATCAACTTGATGTACCCTGCATCTGTGGAATACATGAATAGACAACAAATCATCCCAAATTGAGGAGGTTCCTGGTGCTGCAGCCAGGACTTAGTGCTGTGCCTCTGAGGTGGGAGAGCCAATATCAGGACACGGGTCCACAAGAGACCTCCCAGCTCCATATAATATCAAACAACGAAAATCTTCCAGAGATCTCCATCTCAACACCAGCACCCAGCTTCACTCAACGACCAGCAAGCTACAGTGTTGGACACCTTTTAGATGTTTAGATGCTAAACAACTAGCAAGACAGAAACACAATGCCACCCATTAGCAGAGAGGCTGCCTAAAATCATAAAAAGTCCACAGAAACCCCAAAACAAACCACCAGACATGGACCTGCCCGCCAGAAAGACAAGATACAGCCTCATCCACCAGAACACAGACACTAGCCCCTCGACCAGGAAGCCTACACAACCCACTGAACCTACCTTAGCTACTGGGGACAGACACCAAAAACAGCGGGAACTACGAACCTGCAGCCTGCAAAAAGGAGACCCCAAACACAGTAAGATAAGCAAAATGAGAAGACAGAAAAACACACAACAGATGAAGGAGCAAGATAAAAACCCACCACACCTAATAAATGAAGAGGAAATAGGCAGTCCACTTGAAAAAGAATTCAGAATAATGATAGTAAAGATGATCCAAAAACTTGGAAATAGAATAAATAAAATGCAAGAAAGAGTTAACAAGGACCTAGTAGAACTAAAGATGAATCAAGTAACGATTAGAAGCACAATAAATGAAATAAAAAATACTCTAGATGGGATCAATAGCAGAATAACTGAGGCAGAAGAACGGATAAGTGACATGGAAGATAAAATAGTGGAAATAACTACTGCAGAGCAGAAGAAAGAAAAAAGAATGAAAAGAACTGAGGACAGTCTCAGAGACCTCTGGGACAACATTAAACACACCAACACTCGAATTATAGGGGTTTCAGAAGAAGAAGAGAAAAAGAAAGGGACTGAGAAAATATTTGAAGAGATTATAGTTGAAAACTTCCTTAATATGGGAAAAAATAGTTAATCAAGTCCAGGAGGTACAGAGAGTCCCATACAGAATAAATCCAAGGAAAAACACGCCAAGACACATATTGATCAAACTGTCAAAAATTAAATACAAAGAAAACATATTAAAAGCAGCAAGGGAAAAACAACAAATAACACACAAGGGAATCCCCATCAGGTAAACAGCTGATCTTTCAGCAGAAACTCTGCAAGCCAGATGGGACTGGTAGGACATATTTAAAGTGATGAAGGAGGAAAACCTGCAAACGAGATTACTCTACCCAGCAAGGATCTCATTCAGATTTGATGGAGAAATTAAAATCTTTACAGACAAGCAAAAGCTGAGAGAGTTCAGCACCACCAAACCAGCTTTACAACAAATGCTAAAGGAACTTCTCTAGGCAAGAAACACAACAGAAGGAAAAGACCTACAATAACGAACCCAGAACAATTAAGAAAATGGGAATAGGAACATACATATCGATAATTACCTTAACTGTAAATGACTAAATGCTCCCACCAAAAGACACAGATTGGCTGAATGGATACAAAAACAAGACCCATATATATGCTGTCTACAAGAGACCCACTTCAAACCTAGAAATACATACAGACTGAAAGTAAGGGGATGGAAAAAGATATTCCATGCAAATGGAAACCAAAAGAAAGCTGGAGTAGCAATTCTCATATCAGACAAAATAGACTTTAAAATAAAGACTACTAGAAGAGACAAAGAAGGACACTACATAATGATCAAGGGATCGATCCAAGAAGAAGATATAACAATTGTAAATATTTATGCACCCAACATAGTAGCACCTCAATACATAAGGCAAATACTAACAGCCATAAAAGGGGAAATTGACAGTAACATATTCATAGTAGGGGACTTTAACACCCCACTTTCACCAATGGACAGATCATCCAAAATGAAAATAAATAAGGAAACACAAGCTTTTAATGATACATTAAGCAAGATGGACTTAATTGATATTTATAGGACATTCCATCCGAAAACAACAGAATACACATTTTTCACAAGTGCTCATGGAACATTCTCCAGGATAGATCATACCTTGGGTCACAAATCAAGCCTTGGTAAATTTAAGAAAACTGAAATCATATCAAGTATCTTTTCTGACTACAACGCTATGAGACTAGATATCAATTACAGGAAAAGATCTGTAAAAAATACAAACACATGGAGGCTAAACAATACACTACTCAATAAGAAGTGATCACTGAAGAAATCAAAGAGGAAATAAAAAAACACCTAGAAACAAATGACAACGGAGACACAATGACCCAAAACCTATGGGATGCAGCAGAAGCAGTTCCAAGAGGGAAGTTTATAGCAATGCAATCCCACCTTAAGAAACAGGAAACATCTCGAATAAACAACTTAACCTTGCACCTAAAGCACTTAGAGAAAGAAGAACAGAAACACCCCAAAGTTAGCAGAAGGAGAGAAATCATAAATATCAGATCACAAATAAATGAAAATGAAATGAAGGAAAGGACAGCAAAGATCAATAAAACTAAAAGCTGGTTCTTTGAGAAAATAAACAAAATTGATAAACCAGTAGCCAGACTCATCAAGAAAAAAAGGGGGAAGACTCACATCAATAGAATTAGAAATGAAAAAGGAGAAGTAACAACTGATACTGCAGAAATACAAAAGATCATGAGAGATTACTACAAGCAACTCTATGCCAATAAAATGGACAACCTGGAAGAAATAGACAAATTCTTAGAAATGCACAATGTGCCAAGACTGAATCAGGAAGAAATAGAAAATATGAACAGACCAATCACAAGCACTGAAATTGAAACTGTGATAAAAATTTTCCAACAAACAAAAGCCCAGGACCAGATGGCTTCACAGGCGAATTCTTTCAAACACTTAGAGAAGAGCTAACACCTATCCTTCTCAAACTCTCCCAAAATATAGCAGAGGGAGGAACACTCCCAAACTCATTCTACGAGGCCACCATCACCTTGATACGAAAACCAGACAAGGATGCCACAAAGAAAGAAAACCAGAGGCCAATATCACTGATGAACATAGATGCAGATATCCTCAACAAAGCACTAGCAAACAGAATCCAACAGCACATTAAAAGGATCATACACCATGATCAAGTGGGGTTTATTCCAGGAATGCAAGGATTCTTCAATATATGCAAATCAGTCAGCATGATACACCATATTAACAAATTGAAGGAGAAAAACCATATGATCATCTCAATAGATGCAGAGAAAGCTTTCGACAAAATTCAACGCCCATTTATGATAAAAACCCTTCAGAAAGTAGGCATAGAGGGAACTTTCCTCAACATAATAAAAGCCATATATGACAAACCCACAGCCAACATCATTCTCAATGGTGAAAAACTGAAACCATTTCCACTAAGGTCAGGAACAAGACAAAGTTGCCCACTCTCACCACTGTTATTCAACATAGTTTTGGAAGTTTTAGCCACAGCCATCAGAGAAGAAAAGGAAATAAAAGGAATCCAAATTGGAAAAGAAGAAGTAAAGCTGTCACTGTTTGCAGATGACATGATACTATACATAGAGAATCCTAAAGATGCTACCAGAAAACTACTAGAGCTAATCATTGAATTTGGTAAAGTAACAGGATACAAAATTAATGCACAGAAATCTCTGGCATTCCTATATACTAATGATGAAAAATCTGAAAGAGAAATTAATGAAACATTCCCATTTACCATTGCAACAAAAGGAATAAAATATCTAGGAATAAACCTACCTAAGGAGACAAAAGACATGTGTGCAGAAAATTATAAAACATTGATGAAAGAAATTAAAGATGATACAAGTAGATGGAGAAATATACCATGTTCTTGGATTGGAAGAATCAACATTGTGAAAATGACTCTGCTACCCAAAGCAATCTACAGATTCAATGCAATCCCTATCAAACTACCACTGGCATTTTTCACAGAATTAGAGCAAAAAATTTCACAATTTGTATGGAAACACAAAAGACCCCGAATAGCCAAAGCAATCTTGAAAACAAAAAATGGAGCTGGAGGAATCAGGCTCCCTGACTTCAGACTATTCTACAAAGCTACAATAATCAAGACAGTATGGTACTGGCACAAAAACAGAAAGATAGATCAATGGAACAGGAGAGAAAGCCCAGAGATAAACCCACCCATGTATGGTCACCTTATATTTGTTAAATGAGGCAGGAATGTACAGTGGAGAAAAGACAGCCTCTTCAATAAGTGGTGCTGGGAAAACTGAACAGGGACATGTAAAAGTAAGAGATTAGATCACTCCCTAATACCATACACAAAAATAAGCTCAAAATGGATTTAAGACCTAAATGTAAGGCCAGAAACTATCAAACTCTTAGAGGAAAACTTAGGCAGAACACTCTATGACATAAATCACAGCAAGATCCTTTTTGACCCACCTCCTAGAGAAATGGAAATAAAGACAAAAATAAGCACATGGGACCTAATGAAACTCAAAAGCTTTTGCATAGCAAAGGAAACCATAAACAAGACCAAAAGACAACCCTCAGAATGGGAGAAAATATTTGCAAATGAAGCAACTGACAAAGGATTAATCTCCAAAATTTATAAGCAGCTCATGCAGCTCAATAACAAAAAAACAAACAACCCATTCCAAAAATGGGCAGAAGACCTAAATAGACATTTCTCCACAGAAGATATACAGACTGCCAACAAACAGATGAAAGAATGCTCAACATCTTTAATCATTAGAGAAATGCAAATCAAAACTACAATGAGATATCATCTCACACCAGTCAGAATGGCCATCATCAAAAAATCTAGAAACAATAAATGCTGGAGAAGGTGTGGAAAAAAGGGAACACTCTTGCACTGCTGGTGGGAATGTGAATTGGTACAGCCACTATGGAGACCAGTATCGAGGTTCCTTAAAAAACTACAAATAGAACTACCATATGACCCAGCAATCCCACTACTGGGCATATACCCTGAGAAAACCATAATTCAAAAAGAATCATGTACCAAAATGTTCATAGCAGCTCCATTTACAATAGCCCAGAGATGGAAACAACCTAAGTGTCCATCATCAGATGAATGGATAAAGAAGATGTGGCACATATATACAATGGAATATTACTCAGCCATAAAAAGAAACGGAATTGAGCTATTTGTAATGAGGTGGATAGACCTAGAGTCTGTCATACAGAGTGAAGTAAGTCAGAAAGAGAAAGACAAATACCGTATGCTAAGATATATATATGGAATTTAAGAAAAAAAAATGTCATGAAGAACCTATGGGTAAGACAGGAATAAAGACACAGACCTACTAGAGAATGGACTTGAGGATATGGGGAGGGGGAAGGGTAAACTTTGACAAAGCAAAAGAGAGGCATGGACATATATACACTGCAAACGTAAGATAGATAGCTAGTGGGAAGTGGCCGCATAGCACAGGGAGATCAGCTCGGTGCTTTGTGACTGCCTGGAGGGGTGGGATAGAGAGGGTGGGAGGGAGACAGAAGAGGGAGGGGATATGGGAACATATGTATATGTATAACTGATTCATTTTGTTATAAAGCAGAAACTAACACACCATTGTTAAGCAATTATACTCCAATAAAAATGTAAAAAATAAATAAAAATAAAAACCAAAAAAAAGAAGAATATACATAAGAAGTCAAATGTATTTGAGAGGTGAAACATTTTATATACATTTATGAAATTTAGTTTATTTTTATATTCAAATCTTCCATGTCATTATATTTATCACAAATCTTTCCACTTCTGAAAGAGGTGTGTTAATATTATTATATATACATTATACTTATTATGAATTATCTAACAAACATTATATAGATTTCCAAGCCTTCAGATGCAGATGCATTCCTTGAATGTACCATAAAATATATATATATATATATATATATATATTTTTTTTTTTTTTTTTTTTTTTTTGGCTGTACTTGGGCCTCTCACTGTTGTGGCCTCTCCCGTTGCAGAGAAGAGGCTCTGTTCACGCAGGCTCAGCGGCCATGGCCCACGGGCCCAGCAGCTCCGCGGCATGTGGGATCTTCCCGGACCGGGGCACAAACTCATGTCCCCTGCATCGGCAGGAGGACTCTCAACCACTGCGCCACCAGGGACGCCCCATAAGTTATATTTTAAAAAACATCAAAAAATTTTTTCCATCCTACTTTTAGACTGACATGCATTATGATATCTGTGTTTGAGTTGTAGTATAGTTTTACCAGACCTTTCCTTTAGCAGCATTTACATAAAAATTATAGCATATTTCATTTGCTACATCTTATCTCCCTTACCCCCACCCTCAAAACCCACAACTTTTCTTAGGATAAACATGACATTATTGGCAGGGACAGTTTCTTTTGTTATGAAGATAGTAGCAATTCTCCATTTTCAGATGTACAATAGTCTAAATAGTCATATCACAAGTTTATAAACTGCCAAGAAGTATCAGCCTGGCTACAGAATTAGCATTAAAAAATGCACGACCCTCTCCCTGTGTGTCTCTGTCTTCAACTGCCACCTTTGCTATCTCTCAGCTCCATGTTTTGAGTTGGCCATGTGGTATAATAGCATCTGTTTGTGCACAGGGCAAGAGAGACTGGCTAAGAAGGTTTGGACTGGCTCAGACCGTCGATGGTCTGGGGTTTCTCTGTTCTTGAGTACTCAGAGAAAGGCAGTGAATGGGAAGACAGATAAAGGAGAAGGTGTCTAGTACACAGCTGTGAGATGTGACCTTGTATAATAATTGAAGAGAAATGTTAGCTCCTACTGCCTAACTGGGTTTGGTTCATTTAAAAATTCTATTTACTTTAATTAGGGTGTACTTCAGAATGGGAGGCTTGCTGAGCTTGAAAATCTCCTGTCTCTCAAAATAGTAAAAGAAGGTTGGCCCCCTTGGTGATTCTTTGCCACTCTTCCACTCCACTCTTCATCCCCCAATTATTTTAGACATTAGTAGAACTCTTTCCTGAGATGACGTAGTCAGGTCCTTGCTTGTTTCCTTGAAGTCAGCTCAAATATGTGTAAACACTGTAAACGCTATTTAATCAGCCCCCGAAAAGGAACCAGGATGGGGATAAGGATGTCTACAGGAGACCTCTTCTTGCCACACCCAACAAAAGAACAACTGGCTTTTTAAGCATGTAATTCAAATTTTCCTTTTTTTCGTAGTTACTCTCATTTCATAAGGTGGCAATTTATAAAGTGTAGGGGCAGGATGTAGGGAGATAGTACAAAAATCTGGGTGTCATAACAATGGCCTGCTGCTATAAGGAGCTGTGGCATTTAGTTGAGGGTGAAAGTCCAGTCCATGGAAACCTTTCAGAGGGATAAATAACCCAGCCTCTCTCTCTTTTGATGTATCTTTGCTGGTGCACATCCCATTAAATGTACCTAACTAAAACCAGGAGGAAAAGAGAGTTCATAGATATTAACCATATAGGTTCATATGTATACCTCTTTCCCCACAGAGCAGGTGGAGAGTGGGTCTGGAAGGATCATTAGCATCCTGTCTGACCTTTGCTGCTCTGAATCCTTCATGGATTCTATTTCCTCCTCCTCTCTACTATGTGCAAGTACTGTGCTTAATCATTGGTTAGTCTCTCTCAGAGTGCTCTTCTTTGGTGATCTCACCGTTTCTCACTTTTAACTACCAAGACTCTGTCAGTCCTTCTGAACCTTCAGTTCTAACTCTAGCTGGGTTGGTTTTTAGATTTTCTTGAAAAACCAAAACTGAAAAATAGGTCATCTTCCTTCAGGGACAGCAAGTTAGCTATTTATATGACTGTTTTGCAGTGTAAGAAGGACTGTGGTAATCTGCATACTATTCATTGAGAAAACTGTAGTCAGCTTAGGAAATAATAGTTTTCCTCTCAACATAACCAAGGAGGATCAGATATCCATTCTCTGACTTAGTGTTGCTATGTTTATTTGATGTAGACAGACTGTACCTGAAACTGCTGTGTGATCAGCTAAGATTCCCACACGCTCCAGGGCATACAGGAGTTGAAATTTTAAAAAATTCCTGCAATATAATGTGCAATCTAGAGCATAGCAATGGCAACTATGTACCAGGTAAATGTCCTGTCTGTTCCAATCCATTGGCTTAAGTATTATGACTCCAGAGCATGTATTCTTAATGCTTCACTATCCTGGGCATGGGAGATGGAGAGAAAGGGAGACAGACATCAAAGGTGATGCCAAAGTTTTGATTCCAAGTGATTGGGAGAATGATGAGAAGTCACGAAGGCAGCAGGTTTGGAGGGGAAGATGAAGAATTCCATTTGAATTTGTGCTATCTGAAAGGAAGTGTCCATTAAGCAATTGGATATGGGGAGGCACTGGCAGTGTTGTGAGTTTAAGGAAAGAAATTGCATCCAGGGAGATAGACTTGAGAGTCATCAGCATAGAAGTGGCAGTTAAAGCTGTCATGAGCTTATCCCTCACAAGCAAGTAGAATCAGAAGGAAAAGGGGCTTAGTTTTCTTCACTTTCACTGCTACCATCTAATTCAAGACATCAGTATCTTTTGCAGTAATCTCACATTTCTCTATTTTGCCTCTTATTCAATCCATTCTCCCACACTGCCCTCAGCCCAGGTGATCTTTTTAAATGTGGGTCTTCAAAGTTTAAACCCATCAAAGTTTTCTCATTACGCTTGGAATAAAATTCAAACAAGTGCTTAAGAAAGTCTAACAAGTCTCAAGTCCATAAGGCACATGCTCGACCTTCCATCTAACTTATCTTATGCTGTTGTTCACTATTCTAAGTTCCTGTCATAGTGGCTCTCTTTAAATTTCTGGCAAACTCCAAATTCTTTCCCACATCAGGGCCTTTACTCCAACTCTTCATCTGCTGGTTCCTTTAGTTATCAGCTTAAATGTCATTTGCTCAGAGAAGTTTCCCCTATGCCCCAAATGTAAAGAGTTCTCCATCACTACATCTTGTTCTTTTGCTTTATAGCATGTATCTGAGTTCAGAATTGTATAACTTGTGTTTACTTTTAAGGAGGTAAAGTAAGGATTCCTTACTTTTGTAAGGAATCCACTGAATACTCAGTGCCTACCACATAGTAAATACTCAGTTAAGTACTTGTTGAATGAACTAATCTACATTCATTCAAGTAATATATTTTAATCTATACTATAATCATCAATATCCTCTATCATTTATGTATTCTCCATATATCATTTGTCCATCTATACTCTATCATTTATGTATTCTCCATATATCATTTATCCATCTATCATTTATTTATATGACTCTGTACATGGATACTGAGTAACTGAAACTCTAAAGCCTCATTTTTTTGTCTCCCCACAGGTACAAACAGATCATTGTTATACTTTATGCAAGCAGCTGCAGATGAATTTCTGTCAAAATCAAATAAAGACAGTAACATTTAGATGGAAGACAGGAATGGCCTTCTTTCTCTATGTTCTGTTTAGAAAAAAGTTCATTTCTGAATTAGCTATCATGTTGTCTATAAGTATTATGCAAACTACCTTGAGTCCTTATAATGTAAGTTAGGTTATAATGAGAAATGAGAAGTAATGGACCTGAGGACAATTCTCTGGGGATGATTTTTTTCCAACATACTTATGGAGCAGTATAGCAGAAGTTAGGGTTCATGAAATAAGGAAACGTGGGGCAGAACCTCTTCTTTCACTAGATCTCTTTATTTTTTTACTCCTTTCCTACCTTTTCTGTTGCCTTGAGGGTAGATGGTGAGAGGAAGGTGAGTATAGGAAAAAGTGAAAAAGGGAGAGTATGGGAAAAAGTGAAAAATCTTACATGTAATCTGGCTATAGGTGCCCCCTAATAAAGAAGGTACTGTACAACGAGTGTATTCAAGCTGAGCTCTTATGACCCAACCTCAGTCCCTGTCCATAGGGGTATACCTTCTCCCTCTTTCTCCTGGGTTTCTCTATCTGGCAGAAAAATAGTTTATGAGGAGTAGCTTGAGCCTGGTTATCTTCTGTGGTCTCCCATTGGCCCACAGGAACTCACATCCTTGTCTCAACAGTAGGGAAGTGTAGGCTGTTTCCCCTTTGCTTCCTTCTCTCTTTGCTGCCATCATGGATAGCCCCAGACACCTTATTATCTTCAGGTGGGAGGCAAGCATACATCTTCCTGTTCTCAAATACTCCCAAATGCTAGGGGTCACATATCAGGTTCACTTTCTCAGAGTTCCAGCCTTGGTGGTCACATCAAGATGGGCCTCTGGATTTTGTGGTTCAGCAAAACCCCACCCCTGGAAGTGAGATGTTTGTCTCTCCTTCTCTAACGTTCTCCCACTCCTTAAGTGTGGTTTTCTAAGGGCTCTTCTACTGAGAGAAGAGAAGAAAGCCAGTGTGCTCTCTACTTATATGAATCCCCTTACCAAATGTTCTCCCCACCTCTGTCCTTTTTCCCTACAGTTCCTTCTCAAAACAGCAGCCAGAGTAATCCTTTGAAAAACTCAAGTTAGATTAGGTTGCTCCTTTGCTAAGAATTCTCCAATGGTTTCTCATCTCATTTAGAATTAAATTCAGTGTTCTTATCGTAGTCTGTTTGTTCCCCTTGATCTGTCCGTGACTATTCCTTTGATACCATTTTTCTGCTATTCCTTTTCTTTAGCTCATTCTGCTCCTTCCTTTTCCTTGAACACAACAGGCTTAATTCTTTCCATATGACTGGAAAGTTCTTCCTCCAAACATCCATTTGGCTAGCTTCTTCATCTACTTCTATGTGGATGTCATATTCTCAGAGAGACCTTTGCTGACCACCTTATCTGAAATATAACCCTACCCCCCACACCCCCATACCACTTTTGGCATCTGAGCAGTGTTGTCAATGGATATCCTGAGTTTTTAAAGTGCATAGCCATTATTTTTTTTACTTGAATCTAAAATGAGTATGTAATTTTTCTACTTTATTGATTTGTTTAATGTATCTATTCATTTAGCTCATAAGTTCCTGGGAAAGCAGAATCATGACCATTTTTATTACTTCTGCAGCAAATAGGTACTCAATAAATACTTTTTGAAGGTTGAAGGAAAATCCAGATAGACTGAATAGTTTTTGAAGCTCTCTAAAAAGCTCACTGCAGTATATGTAATTTACTGATTTATGCAGTTTGGTTATTGAAAGTTATGATGAATTTTAGTAGACCTCCTACACTCTGGTTTCTACTCTAATTCTTCCTTAATAACACTGTCAGATTGCAGTTTTTAAAGGACTGCTTTCATCATCTTCCATCTTTGCTCAAAACCTTCAAAATCATGTGTACGTGGTTGTGTGTGACTATACATGTATGCATATGTGTATCATGTTAAGCCAAAGCCTGCTTTCTTCCCTCTCCCTCCTTTCCTCCCTTCCTTCCTTTGTCACTGTTGTTTAGTGAGCACCGTTATATATTAGGTCTATTATTTTGTATTTTACCTGCAAAACTTCCCTATAACCCTCACAACATCTTGCAAGGATCTGTTATTATCCTCATTTTACAGATGGAGAAAATGGAGTTTGTACTGGTTAAGAAGGCTGTCTCAGGTTACTCAGCTGGTAAGTGGCAGAATTGCAACAGGAGCTAAATCTGTATGTTCTAAAGCTTTGGTACCAGTGTTTCCTCAAACTCAAGAAATATACAGACTACTTTTATTTATTTGTTTATTTGAGTTTCATTTTTTTCACTTTTTCATTGAGGTATAATAGAGTTAGAGTGAAGTACACAAATATTGTGTTCAGTTCAAGGGGTTTGTTAATATCTGTTCATCCAGGTAACTATCATTCAGATCAAGATATATAATATTCCTAGTCCCTTAGGTAGACCAACTTTTTAAAGACAAGAAATTTTTTCATAGATGTCCAATGCTGACTTAAATTATTTTTATTAAATTAAAATAAATAAATAGAAAATTATATATAATCCTCTTATGTTTGTAGTTCTTGTATAGGCATAAAAACAAATTTATATATTTAATATAAATGGAGCTCAAAATTTAGCAAAATTTCAATTAGCAAAATTTAATAAGACATATAATGTTTTGCTGAAACCAAACTCTGTCACCATGTGAATATAGTATTGGTTTTATAGATGGTTTTTTTGCATTTGCTATGCCTATGTCACTTTGTGATGTCATTTTTTTCCACTTGAGTTATCTCAGAACCTTTATTCATACACTACTCTATGACACCATTTTGACCTTGTTTCATGTGAATATATAATTTATGTCTTGAATCAGGTTCTGTTTTGTTCTCAGGAAACTTCAATAGTTAAAGTAGTTAGTACCAATATAATCACATACATACAAGATGTGGGTACTGAACTCTCTTTTCAGTACTTGGTATTGAGGTAGTCACAGGGATAAATCTATCAATTATAAATCTTTACTGAGACAATCAAATAAATGAAAACACAAAATTTAAAAATTCTTTTGGAGGGAATTCTCTGGCGGTCCAGTGGTTAGGACGGACGCTTTCACTGCGGGGGCCCGCGTTTGATCTCTGGTCGGGGAACTAAGATCTGCATGCCACGTGGTGAGGCCACATTAAAAAAAAAAGTTCTTGTGGAAAACCTTGTTGACTACTGGGGCTATGCCTGTAGAGTTTCAGTTAGGGAAACACTGCTGTGCCCTGCTTACTCCGATGTCTGACACTCAAGGTCCACCATACTTGAGTCATTTCTACTTAGAAAACAACAAAACAACATTGGTGATAAAACATGCCTCCTTCTCTGTTAGGCTGGTGTTGTCACTCTCTAAGGAATGTGTCATGGATATTCCTAGTATATGCCTTAACTTTATTGGAAAACCTTCCCCTAAGCTATTGCCTATTTAATGCTGACCATTCTTAAATTCACAGTTAACATTTCAACTTCTTCATGAAATCATTCCTAATCTCTAAGCTGTGCAAATCTCTTTTTCCTAGTATTGTGTCTATATTTTAGTACTGACCTTATTTAGTTCATAATGATTTTTACAAGTTAGCATAATATAATTTATAGTCTTAAAGTTTATTATATTATTATATATGTATTACTTTTAGTCTCTAGATTTTAAGAGTTTGGGGTCAGTAGTTTAAGTTCTGTGATACTGTGGTATAGCAAAAAGAACACTGCTTTTTAATTATGGTTAAATTACTTATTAGCTCTGCAACTGGAAGCCTCGTTGAAATTGTTTTCATATTTAAAAATCGGCATTAAAAATTTATGGGAGTTAATATGTTTAAGAAAGACTATAATAATGACCTAGGAAGCAGAGTCTTAATGGTGAATGTTTATTTACTCTTTATTAAAGATGGGTATAGCTATAGCTACATGAAAATTTACCAAGAAGATAGAAAACCTGAAAGACCTTGAAACTTCTGACAATTACTCACTTTTGGTGATTAGCAAAACCATCAAAAGAAACAAAATGGTTTATAAGTGACTTTGGAATCCCGGAGAACTCAAATGGTGAAAAAAAAAAGAAGCTATTACAAGTGAATAGCTGACTGAATATATAGTATCATGGGACAGAAATGGGTTTTCCAGACTAATTGGGAACCTGGAGAAGCTTGGAATATATCTTACAAAATCTGGAAGAAAACCTGCAGAGTTTTCAACTCAAATTTAAAAGGAGTTTAAATAGAGATAGAGATAATTTTTATCAAAAACTTTAAATCCAAATAATATACAGGATATCAGGTCTAACACTGACAGATCAATAGTAGAAAAGATGCATTTTCACTGGAGAACATAAGGAAGAGGGTCATTAATAACACTTTTGGCCTTAAATGTCTCCATACCAATGCAGAACATAAGTAATGAAGAAAGTGAACTTGGAATCTTAAGACAAGGATGTAGTTATTATCTTGAGATTAAGGTGGGATACGGTTTAGAATTAGAATAATGAAATGGCATAAAGACGAACTTTGTTCAAAGAAGTCAAAAGAATGGTAGTGTGCTTTGAATTTTTTTTTTTCAAAAAGTTGAGGAAGCAGTGAAATAAACCTCTAGTCTGAGCATAATCTGATCAATGAGAGAAAACTGCTTGAAGTGTGAAAGTGTGAAAGACCATGGATAACAGGGACCATGTCATTTTGGAGTTTGTAAAACCAAAGAGAAAGGGAATGAGGGAATGTCTGGACCACTACATCATGCTAAGTAGTGATAGTTCTTATTTATTGAAGAGTTACTAATATACGACACTGTAGTAAGTGTTTTACATTGAATATCTGATTTAATTCTCACAACTCTTATCCCAGTTTTACAGATGAAGAAACTGAGGCTTAGAAAGGTTAAGTAATTTTCCAAACATCACACAAAAATTTAGTAGTAGAGCCAGATTTGAATTCAGGCAGTCTAAATTTAGAAATATCTTTCTAAGAATTTAGATTTCTTAAAGTTTTTAGAAAAGATAAGTGGATTTCCTTGACCAGTGAATTTAAAAGAAAGAATTGCAACCCAAAAGACCCAGAATAGCCAAAACAATATTGAGAAAGATAAAAGCTGGAGATGTCATACTCCCTGATTTCAAACTATACTACAAAGCTACAGTAATCAAAACAGTATGGTACTGGCACAGAAAAAGACACATAGATCAATGGAACAGAATAGAGAGAACAGAAATAAACCCACACACTTATGGTCAATTAACCTATGACAAAGGAGGCAAGAGTATACAGTGGAGAAAAGACAGCCTCCTCAATAAATGAGGTTGGGAAAACTAGACAGCTACCTGCAAAAGAATCAAACTGGACTATTCTCTCACACCATGCACAAAAATATATTCAAAGAGAATTAAAGACTTAAATGTAAGATCTGAAACCTTAAAACTTCTAGAAGAAAACATAGGCAGTATATTCTTTGACATTGGTTGTAGTAATTTTTTTTTGGATATGTCTCCCTAGGCAAGGGAGAGAAAAGCAAAAATAAACAACTGGGACTACATCAAACTAGAAAAAATTTTCACAGCTAAGGAAACTCTCAAAAAAATGAAAAGGCCATCTACTGAATGAGTGAAGATATTTGCAAACAATATATCTAATAAAGGGTTAATATCCAATGCATACAGAGAACTCATACAACTCCACAGCAAAAACAAGAACAAAACACCAAAAACCAAACAACATGATTAAAAAATGAGCAGTTGATCTGAATAGACATTTTTCCAGAGGAGGCATACAGATAACCAACAGGCACATAAAAAGATGCCCAACATCACTAATCTTCAGGGGAATGCAAATCAAAACTACAATGAGATATTACCTCACACCTGTCAGAATGGCTGTTATCAAAAAGGCAACAAATAACAAGTATTGGTAAGGATGTAGAGAAAAGGGAACCCTCGTATACTGTTAGTGGGAATGTAAATTGGTGCAGCTACTATGGAAAACAGTATGGAGATTCCTCAAAAAATTAAAAGTAGAACTACCATACAATCTAGCAATTCCATTTCTGGGTATTTATTCAAAGAAAACAAAACCACTAATTCAGAAAAATATATGCACCCCTACGTTCATTAGGGCATTATTTGCAATAGCCAAGATATGGAAGCAACATAAGTGCCAATCAATAAATTAATGGGTAAAGAAGATGTGAGATATATATACACACACACACACATATATATATAAAATGGGATATTACTCAGCCATAAAAAGAATCAAATCTTGCCATTTGAAACAGCAAGGAGGGATCTAGAGGGTATTACACTAACTGAAATAGGTCAGACAGAAAAAGACAATTACTATATGATTTCAGTTATATGTGGAATCTAAAAAACAAAACAAATGAATAAATGTAACAAAGCAGAAACAGAGTTATAAATACACAGAACAATCAAGTGGTTGCCAGAGGGAAGAGGAGCAGGAGGAGGAATGAAATAGGTGAGGGAGATTAAGAGGTACAAATTTCCAGTTGCAAAATAAATGAGTCATGGGTGTGAAATGTACAGTGGGGGGAATATAGTAAATAATTATGTAATATCTTCATATGGTGACAGATTGGAACTAGACTTATGATGGTGACCATTTTGAAATGTATAGAAATATTGAATCACTATGTTGTGTAATAGGAACTAACAGTATTGTAGGTCAATTATACTTCAAAAATAAACAAATGAACAAACAAACTCATAGAAAAAGAGATCAGATTTGTGGTTACCAGAAGTGGGAGGAGGAATGGGGGCGGGGACATTGGATGAAGGCAGTCAAAAGGTATAAACTTCCTGTTATAAGATAAATAAGTACTAAGGATATAATGTACAACATGATAAATATAATTAGCACTACTGTATGTTATATATGAAAGTTGTTAAGAGAGTGAATCCTAAGCGTTCTCATCACAAGGAAAAATATTTTTTTCTATTTCTTTAATTTTATATCTATATGAGATGATGAATGTTCACTAAACTTATTATGATAATCATTTCATGATGTATGTGAATCAAAGCATTATGTTGTACATCTCAAACTTATACAGTGCTGTATGTCAATTATATCTCAATAAAACTGGAAGAAAAAAATAAAAGAAATGACAGTTTGGTAATAATGACAGGCCTTCAAATGACACGTTGACTTTACAATTTGAGATTACTCCAGTGAAGGAAGAAAAAAATGCACCAAATAAACTTATGTGGTACACAAGAATTGGGTGATATGAAGGAAGGGTGCCATTGATGTTTTTACCTTATCTTCTACTTGCACTTTATTATCTTTAAAAAGAAGATGGAAGAGATTAAAATTTAAAAGAAGAGATACCTATCACTTAGGGATTAGGTTTGGCTGCTAGGAACTTAAAGTTATAGTAGCGTAAACAGGGTAGAAATTCGTTTCCCTTTTCTGTTAAAATCTGTTGGTGGGTAGTCCAGGACTGGCCCAGTGTCTGTGCTCTATAATGTTCTCATGGACCCAGCCTTTTTTGTGGTTCTGCTGCATGTAGACATTATTTTCAAGGTCACCTCATGGTCTAATATAGCTGTTCCAGCTCCAGCCATCACTTCTATATTTCAGCCATCAAGAAGGAGGAAGGGAAGAAGGGCATGTCTCCATACTATAAGGATACTCTTAAGTTGCACATACTAGTTCCTTTTATTTCCCTTGGCCAAAATTAGTCAGATGGTCACACCTAGCTATAGTGAAGCCTGGGAAATCCAAATTCTAGTGTGGATATATGCATTTCTGCCTAGAATCTGGGAGGTCTATTAGTAAATTAGATGGAGGCAGAAACATATGGCAGGTGGGGGGGTAGAATCTAGGAAATTTTACCACATATATATAGTCAAATTCAAAGAGAAGGGTAACAGAAACCTGTAATAATAGTGTCAGGAAAGATAAAAGCCTAGAATAATCTGAAGCATATAGAAAATTCTAACAAAATATTAGCTTTTGATTGTTTAAAACTTTTTGCATATTTTTTGGAATAAATGTAAATATTTGTAATTCTATTTAGAATAAATAGAACAAAAGAAGGTGATAGATAATTCTCACTTGGGGAAAATTCTAACATTAATAGGTGATGGAGAAATAGTAGAATTAGTCCCCCATATAGTTTTCACCTCTTCTATCAAAACTAATTATTAAATTGGAAGAAGAACATGTTGATGAGAAATTGAAAGCTCAAATAGCATAGGACAGCACCTTGATTCTGGGCCTCAATGTTTGCCTGAATTATCTCAGCAGCCTCCTTAAAAATTCTTGCTGCTGCTTGGCATACATTTTCTCCTCTCACCCTCCAATCAAGTAAAGAAGACAGCTTCTTTACTCCCACCAATTATTTCTCTAAAAATAAATCTTATCATTCCATGCTTAAAATTTTTTTTTTGGTTCTCTATAATTTATAGAATTAAGTTCAGACTTCTTACGATGGCACATAATGCCCTTCATGGTATGTTTTGAGCTTTTCTTTCATCTCATCTGTCTTCCATTATGCTTTTTGAGCTCCAGCTTTGCCAAACTTCTTAGTGTTTCCTGAATATTAGACTTACTAATCCTTTTGTTTGAATGCCCCTGTTTGCCTGGGAAATTCATGGACAATCTTTAAGACTGAACTCACATATCTCCCCCTTTTAAAAGCCATGCACAGGTGGATAGTTTTTCCTCTGTATACACGTGGCATTCTGTACATATTTCTGTTGCAGCAGTTATGTTGAAATAAATATGTATTTATTTACATATCTTTCTTCCCTGTGTGAGTTACCCAGGGGAAACAGTTTTCAATGTATTGCTCAGCACTTAGTGAATGTTCAAAATAATTATTGACTGATTGGTGAGAGCATGCAGATGGTCTAAATTAATTCAGGTCCCTAGGGTCAGATGAAATACATGCATGCTAGAGTAGCAAAAAAAAAAAAAAAAGAAAAAGAAAAAATCCATCAACGATTTAGGAACTATTGCCAGGTATCTTGGAGCAAATTTGGGTAGTAGAAGTGTCAAAAGACTGGAGATAGGCAATGTCCTTATTTTTACAGTTGGTATAAAAGCATACCTAGAAATCATAGATTCACAAGCTTTAGGCCATACACAATTGTGGAACAGATTATTAGACAGATGGCTTGAGAGCACTTTAGGAAAAATACTGAAAATTATTTTTATTTAAATATATTTCTATTATATTTTAACCTTGCCTACTTTCATAGAGAACTAGAGGCAGATGTTTATTCCTAGGAACCTGTAAATGTTTACTTAGGACAAGTTAAAATTGTGTGAAACTCTTTTCCTATGTTTCTTGAAACTTATTGACTGAGAATAATGGCTGTATATTCTGTAAGGCATTTGATGATGTCCCTCATGTACTCTCTATTGTGGTTTTATGTGGATCAGATGATGTATTTGTGTATTGAAAACTATAAAACTCTATGCCAGAGTTTCTCTACTTTTTTTTTTTTTTAAAGTTTATTTATTTATTTTTTTAATTAGTTTCTGCTTTATAACAAAGTGAATCAGTCATACATATATATCTGTTCCCACATCCCTTCCCTCATGCATCTCCCTCCCTCCCACCCTCCCCATCCCACCCCTCCAGGCGGTCACAAAGCACCGAGCTGATCTCCCTGTGCTCTGCGGCTGCTTCCCACTATCTATCTACCTTACGTTTGGTAGTGTATACACGTCCATGCCTCTCTTTCGCCTTGTCACAGTCCACCCTTCCCCCTCCCCATACCCTCAAGTCCATTCTCAAGTAGGTCTGCGTCTTCATTCCCGTTTTGCCCCTAGGTTCTTCATGACATTTTTTTTTTAAATTCCGTATATATGTGTTAGCATACGGTATTTGTCTTTCTCTTTCTGACTAACTTCACTCTGTATGACAGACTCTAGGTCTATCCACCTCATTACAAATAGCTCAGTTTCGTTTCTTTTTATGGCTGAGTAATATTCCATTGTATATATGTGCCACATCTTCTTTATCCATTCATCCGATGATGGACACTTAGGTTGTTTCCAGCTCCGGGCTATTGTGAATAGAGCTGCAATGAACATTTTGGTACATGTCTCTTTTGGAATTATGGTTTTCTCAGGGTATATGCCCAGTAGTGGGATTGCTGGGTCATATGGTAGTTCTATTTGTAGTTTTTTAAGGAACCTCCATACCGTTCTCCATAGTGGCTGTACCAATTCACATTCCCACCAGCAGTGCAAGAGTGTTCCCTTTTCTCCACACCCTCTCCAGCATTTATTGTTTCTAGATTTCTCTTTTTTTTTTTAATTAGTTTCTGCTTTATAACAAAGTGAATCAGTCATACATATACATCTGTTCCCACATCCCTTCCCTCATGCATCTCCCTCCCTCCCACCCTCCCCATCCCACCCCTCCAGGCGGTCACAAAGCACCGAGCTGATCTCCCTGTGCTCTGCGGCTGCTTCCCACTATCTATCTACCTTACGTTTGGTAGTGTATATATGTCCATGCCTCTCTTTCGCTTTGTCACAGCTTACCCTTCCCCCTCCCCATATCCTCAAGTCCATTCTCAAGTAGGTCTGTGTCTTTATTCTCGTTTTGCCCCTAGGTTCTTCATGACATTTTTTTTTAAATTCCGTATATATGTGTTAGCATACGGTATTTGTCTTTCTCTTTCTGACTAACTTCACTCTGTATGACAGACTCTAGGTCTATCCACCTCATTACAAATAGCTCAGTTTCGTTTCTTTTTATGGCTGAGTAATATTCCATTGTATATATGTGCCACATCTTCTTTATCCATTCATCCGATGATGGACACTTAGGTTGTTTCCAGCTCCGGGCTATTGTGAATAGAGCTGCAATGAACATTTTGGTACATGTCTCTTTTGGAATTATGGTTTTCTCAGGGTATATGCCCAGTAGTGGGATTGCTGGGTCATATGGTAGTTCTATTTGTAGTTTTTGGTCAACTTATCTTTGATAAAGGAGGCAGGAATGTACAGTGGAGAAAGGACAGCCTCTTCAATAAGTGGTGCTGGGAAAACTGGACAGGGACATGTAAAAGTTTGAGACTAGATCATTCCCTAGCACCATACACAAAAATAAGCTCAAAATGGATTAAAGACTTAAATGTAAGGCCAGAAACTATCAAACTCTTAGAGGAAAACATAGGTAGAACACTCTATGACATAAATCACAGCAAGATCCTTTTGGACCCACCTCCTAGAGAAATGGCAATAAAAACAAAGATAAACAAATGGGACCTAATGAAACTTCAAAGCTTTTGCACAGCAAAGGAAACCATAAAGAAGACCAAAAGACAACCCTCAGAATGGGAGAAAATATTTGCAAATGAAGCAACTGACAAAGGATTAATCTCCAAAATTTATAAACAGATCATGCAGCTCAATAGCAAAAAAACAGACAACCCAATCCAAAAATGGGCAGAAGACTTAAATAGGCATTTCTCCAAAGAAGATATACAGACTGCCAACAAACACATGAAAGAATGCTCAACATCATTAATCATTAGAGAAATGCAAATCAAAACTACAATGAGATATCATCTCACACCAGTCAGAATGGCCATCATCAAGGAATCTAGAAACAATAAATGCTGGAGAGGGTGTGGAGAAAAGGGAACACTCTTGCACTGCTGGTGGGAATGTGAATTGGTACAGCCACTATGGAGAACGGTATGGAGGTTCCTTAAAAAACTACAAATAGAGTTTCTCTACTTTTAGTCATTTACTTAGTACCTTTATGTTTTTCTCCATATTCACATATTATGTCTCCTTTTATATACCTAACATTTTTCTTTCTCACCTGATTTTTTTTTTTATTTAAACTTAACCTCATCCTAAAAGAAAATAGCTGTAAGGACACAGGTTTGTGTAATGTACCAGTGATAATTTTTCTAATATACTCTGTAATAAATACATATCTAGGAACAAAAAAATGATGGCCCATGTGTCATTTTGAATACAACCAGTGTATAATTTTATAACATTTTATGCTACTATCATTGTTTAAAATATGGGGAATTTAAGCTAATTCAAAATACCAATACCACGAGTGATTTTTATCTATTGCACCATTGCATGGTACACAAAGGCAGTTGATTAATGGATTGATATCGATTTGGAAGGGTGTTTTGAGTGACAAAGTTCAGGGCTGTGAATTTTGTCCTGACCTGATTTACATTTTATTAGTGACCTGAAGACATAGGAGGTGAATGGGTTCAATTGGAAGTGACATAACCTGGAAGGGATAACTAATATAATAGATCATAGAACTGATTCAGTTAACATAGAGGATACATACTTAGATTAAGACAAACAATGTTTAAATATAGAAAGAAGAAGATCTGGCAAAATTGCTTAGGGTTTTCAGTTGGCTATAAACTCATTAAAAGTAAAAAAATTTATATAGATGCCCAGAAAGTAAATGTACACTTAGATTTTAGTCTTAAAGGTCATATGCTCAAGAAAGTGCTTTAAAATGGAGTGTCCAAATTAAGAGAGTTAAATATTCTGCAGCTGATCCATCTATATCTGGAATATTATGTTCAATTCCAGGAAGCAGTCCAGGAAAAGTATAGATCTGGAAATGCTTTCATTTGTGAGAGAGAGAGTTGAAGGAACTGGGCATGTTAAACCTAAAGAAAACAAATTCTAAGTTGGGGCATGAGAATTATTTTCAAGTACAATATTGGAAAAGCTTTCAACATAGAAGGAAAATGTTATTTATCTGCATAGTCTTAGTGAGCAGATTTGACTACAGCTCAATAAAAATTAAAAGAATTTAACAGTCAGTGATACTAGAGGGAAGCTGCCATGATTGCTGTATGGTAGTTTTGGGAGTGTGCATGTATGTTTGTATGTATGTGTGTAAATTGACTGAGAGGTGATCCTTTAACTTGGAATGCTTTTAATTTTTACAATGATCATGTCATCAGAAAAAAAGATATTTCTATTTTGAAATGTAAAATTTAAAACTACTGGAGAAGGGGAGTGGTTGGAGGAGACCCTTGCTTCTGTCACCTAATACCCATGTATTTTTGACTGATTCCTTAACTTCTCCAATCTTGAAATTCCTCTTCTAGACAATGGGGATAATAATACTTTCCACTCAGGATGATTGTGAAGATTAAATTAATACTGTAAGTGAAAATTCCTGACACAGTACGACTTCAGTTTAGGTATTTAGTAGTTTTTTTTTTATTGTATATGATCTTGAGTTTACTATTGAAGGGACAACCAAAAATTAATAGGCAGCCTAAATTTCAGCACTAATTTTGAACCTTAAACAGTTCAGTCCTAACTTGTGATTTGAAAATTATGTGGTATGGGAAAAGTAATATAGAAGAAAGAGAAAATCCTGACCTATATATATGCTTTTGGTCACTAATGGAAGCCCTCACAATGTCATATTAGAGTCTTCATAGGTAAGTTCCATATTCATTATTTTCTTGTCTTTTTTTCAGTGATTCAATATTTTTATAGATTATAATCCATATAAAGTTATTACAAAATAATGGTTGTATTTCCCTATGCTATACAGTATATCCTCGTTGCTTACTTATTTTATACAGAATAATTTGTGTCTTGTATTCCCATATCCCTAACTCTCCTGTCCCCCCTTCCCTTTCCTCACTGTTAACCACTAGTTTGTTCTCTATATCTGTGTGTCTGTTTCTGTTTTGTTATACACATTTGTTTGTTTTATTTTTTAGATTCCATATATAAATGATAACAGAGTATTTGTCTTTCTCTGACTTATTTCACTAAGCATAATACTCTCTAGGTCCATCCATGTTGTTGCAAATGGCAGAATTTCATTTTTTTATGACTGAGTAATATTCCATTGCATATACATGCCACATCTTTATCCATTCATCTGTTGATGGGTACTTAGGTTGCTTCCATATCTTGGCTATTGTAAATAATGCTGCTGTGAGCATTTGGGTGCATGTATCTTTTCAAATTAGTGGGTTTTTTCCTTCAGATATACGTTAGCAGTGGAATTGCTGGACCATATGGTAGTTCTGTTTTTTAGATTTTTTGAGGAATTTCCATACTGTTGTCCATAGTGGCTGCAACAATTTACAATTCTACCAACAGTGTGCTTAGGGTTCCCTTTTATCCACATCATTGCCAAGACTTGTTATTTGTAGAGTTTTGATGATAGCCATTTGATGATATCTCCTTGTGGTTTTGATTTGCATTTCTCTGATGATTAGCAATGTTGAGCATTTTTTCATGTGCCTGTTAAGACACACAAAAAATGTCTATTGGAAAAAAGTTGATTCAGGTCTTTGGCCCATTTTTTAATTGGATTGTTTGTTTTCTTGATATCGAGTTGTATAAGCTGTTTATATGTTTTGGATATTAACCCTTTATCAGTCATATCAGTTGCAAATATTTTTTCCCATTCAGTAGGTGTCTTTTCATTTTGCCAGTGGTTTCCTCTGCTGTGCAAACGTTTTAAGTTTAATTAGGCCCCATTTGTTTATTTATGCTTTTGTTTCCTTTGCCTTAGGAGACAGATCCAAAAAAATATCGCTAAAATTTATGTCAAAAAATATTCTGCCTATGTTTTCTTCTAGGACTTCTATGATTTCCAGTTATACATTTAGATCTTTAATCCATTTTGAGTTTATTTTTGTACATGGTATGAGAAAATGTTCTAATTTAATTCTTTTACATGTAATACTGCTTATTGAAGAGATTGTCTTTTCCTTGTTGTGTATTCTTGCCTCCTTTGTCATAGGTTAATTGACCATAGGTGCATTGGTTTATTTCTGGGCTTTCTGTTCTGTTTCACTGATCTATATGTCTGTTTTTGTACCATTACCATGTTGTTGGTTACTATAATTTTGTAGTATAGTCTGAAATCAGGAAGCATGATGCCACCAGCTTTGTTCTTTTTTCTCAGGATTGCTTAAGCAATTTAGGGTCTTTAGCAGTTTCATATAGATTTTAGGATTATTTGTTCTAGTTCTGTGAAAAATGTAATTGGCATTTTGATAGGGATTGTGTTAAATCTGACTATTGCTTTGGGTAATGACTATTGCTTTGGGTAACATTTGGCGATATTAAATATTCCAATCCAAGAACATGGGATATCTTTCCATTTCTTTGTATCACTTTCAAATTCCTTCATCAATGTTTTTTAGTTTTCAGAGTATAGTTATTTACCTCCTTGGTTAAGTTTATTTCTGAGTATTTTAAATTTTTTGGATGCAATTTTAAACAGGATTGTTCTTCTACTTTCTCTTTTTGATATTTTATTATTAGTGTATAGAAAAGCAACCGATTTTTCTATATTAATCTTGTATCCTACAATTTCACTGAATTCATTTATTAGTTCTAATAGTTTTTTGGTGGGGACTTTAGGGTTTTCTATGTATAGTATCATGTCTCTGCAAATAGTGACAGTTTTACTTCTTACCTTCCAGTTTGGATGCTTTTTGTTTCTTTTTCTTGCGTGATTGCTGTGGCTAGGACTTCCTATACTATGTTAAATAGAAGTGGTGAGAGTGGGCATCCTTACCATGTTCCTGATTTTAGAGGAGAAGCTTTTAGCTTTTCATTGTTGAGTATGGTGTTAGATGTGGGTCTGTCATAAATGGCCTTTATTATGTTGAGATATGTTCCCTCTATACTAACTTTGATGAGAGTTTTTATCATCAGTAGTTGTTGAATTTTGTCAAATGCTTTTTCTGTGTCTATTGAGATGATCATTTGGTTTTTATCCTTCTGTTTGTTAATGTGGTGTATCATATCGATTAATTTGTGAATATTGAACCATACTTGCATCTCTAGAATAACCCACATGATCCATTTTATTTATTTATTTATTTTAAAATTTTATTTATTTATTTTTGGCTGCGTTGGGTCTTTGCTGCTGTGCGAGGGCTTCTCATTGTGGTGGCTTCTCTTGTTTAGAGCATGGGCTCTAGGCACGTGGTGTTCAATAGTTGTGGCTAAAGGGCTCAGTAGCTGTGGCTCGTAGACTCTAGAGTGCAGGCTCAGTAGTTTTGGCACACAGGCTTAGTTACTCTGCAGCATGTGGGATCTTCCCGGACCAGGGGTCAAACCCATGTCCCCTGCACTGGCAAGCAGATTCTTAACCAGTGTGCCACCAGGGAAGTCCTGATCCATTTTATATATTGTTGAATTCACTTTGCTAATATTTTGTTGAGCATCTATATTCATTGAAGATATTGGCTTGTAATTCTCTTGTTTTGTAGTGTCTTTATTTGGTTTTGGTATCAGGATAATGGCGGCCTTGTAGAATGAAGATAGGAGTGTTCCCTACTCTTCAATTTTTTGGAATAGTCTGAGAAGGATAAGCATTAGCTCTTCTTTATATATATGTATATATATATTTTTGCTGTGCCGTGTGGCATGCAGGATCCTAGTTCCCAGACCAGGGATTCCACCCGTGCCCCCTGCAGTGGAAGCCCAGAGTCTTAACCACTGGACCACCAGGCAAGTCCCTCTTCTTTATATTTTTGGTAGAATTCCCCTTTGAAGCCATCCAGTCCTAGACTTTTGTTTTTTTAAATTACAGATTCAATTTCACTACTAGTGATCGGTATGTTCAGATTATGTATTTCTTCCTGATTCAGTCTTAGAGGGTTGGATATTTCTAGAAATTTGTCCATTTCTTCTAGGTTGTCCAATTTGTTGACATATAACTGTTCATAGTATTCTCTTACAATTTTTTTTTTTGTATCTCGTTGGTATTGGTTGTTATTTCTCCTCTTTCATTTCTTGTTTTGTTTATTTGGGTCCTCTCTTTTTTTCTTGTTGAGCTTGGCTAAAGATTTATCAATTTTGTTTACTTTTTCAAAAAACCAGCTCTTGGTTTCACTGATCTTTTCTATTGCTTTTGTTTTTTTGTCTTGATTTTATTTATTTATTTTCTGATATTTATTATTTCTTTCCTTCTGCTGACTTTGGGCTTTGTTTACTCCTCTTTTTCTAATTCCTTTAGACAGAAGTTTGGGTTGGTTATTTGATACTTTTCTTGTTTCTTGAGGAAGGCCCGAATCACTATAAACTTCCGCCTTACCACTTCTTTTGCTGCATCCCATAGATTTTGGAAAGTTGAGTTTCCATTTTCATTTGTCTCGAGGTATTTTCTGATTTTATTTTTGATTTCTTCATTGAGCCATTGGTTTTTTAGCAACACATTGTTTAGTCTTCACATGTTTGTGCTTTACCCATTTTTCTTCCTATAATTGATTTCTAGTGTCATACCATTGTGGTCAGAAAAAATGCTTGATATAATTTCTATCTGCTTAAAGTTGTTTAGACTTGTTCTGTGGCCTAGGATGTGATACCTCCTGGAGAATGTTCACATGTACTTGAAAAGAATGTGTATTCTGCTATTTTTGGATGGAATGTCCTGTAAATATGTATTATGTCCAACTGGTATATGTTGTCATTTAAGACCACTATTGCCTTATTGATTTTCTGTCTGAATGAGTTGTCCATTGATGTATGTGGGGTGTTAAAGTCCCCTACAATTATTGCATTATTGTCAATTTCTCCCTTTAATGTCTCTTAATATTTGCTTTATATATTTAGGTGCTCCTGTATTGAGTGCATAAGTGTTAATGAGTGTAATATTCTCTTCTTGTATTGATCCCTTTATCATTATATAATGCCCTTCTTTGTCTTTTGTTATAGACTGTTTTAAAGTCTATTCTGTCTGATATGAGTACTGCTGCTCCCGCTTTCTTATCTTTTCCATTTGCATGAAATATCTGTTTCCCCTCACTTTCAGTCTGTGTGCTTTAGTTCTGAAATGACTCTTTATAAGCAGTGTATAGATGGGTCTTGTTTATTTAATTTAATCAGCCACCCTATGTCTTTTGATTGGAGCATTTAGTCCATTGATATTTAAATTAATTAGTCATAGGTATGTACTTATTGCCATTTTATTACTTGTTTTCCAGTTGGTTCTTGTAGTTCTTCCCTGTTCTTTTCTTCTTTTAGTTTCTTTGCTTGTGGTTTAATGATTTTCTTTAGTGGTATGCTTGTGTTCCTTTTTTTTCTTGTTTTTGAATATCTGTTGTATGTTTTTAACCTGTGGTTACCATGGGGTTCATATATGTTGACTTATAACTATATCTATTAGTTTTAAACAGGCAGTCCTTTGAGTTCAAACACATTCTAAAAGATCTACATTTTTTTCTTCCCTCCCCACATTTTGTTTTTGATGTCATCTTTTACATCTTCTTGTTTATCCCTGTACTGATTGTTGTAGTTATAGTTAATTTTACATTTTTTTGTCTTTTAACCTTTATGCTATCTTATTTAAATAGTTGATCCTCAGACTTTACTATATATTTGCCTTTACTAGTGGAATTTTTCCTTTCCTATAGATACTTACTTCTTATAGCATTTTCTTTCCCACTTAGAGAAGACCCTTTAATGTTGCCTTTCACGTCAGTTTAGTATTGTTGAACTCTTTCAGTTTTTGCTTGCCTGAGAAGTTCTTTATATCTCCTTCAATTCTAAATAATAACCTTCCTGAGTAGAATGTCCTAGGTTGCAGGTTTTTCCCTTTCAGCTTATGCCACTCCTTTCTGACCTGCAATGTTTCTGTGGAAAAATCAGCTGATAGCCTATGGGTGTTCCCTTGTATATGACTCTTTGTTTTTCTTTTGCTGTCTTTAGAATTCTCTCTTTAACTTTTGCCATTTTAATTATGATATGTCTTGTTGTGAGTCTGTTTGGATTCATCTTGCTCTGTGCTTCCTGTACCTGACTGTCTGTTTCTTCAGTTTTGGGAAGTTTTAAGCCATAATTTCATTAAATACATTTTCAACCCCCTTCTCTCTCTTTTCTCCTCTGGGCCCCTATAATGTGAATGTTGTTAAGCTTGATATTATCCCAAAGATCCATTAAACTGTTCTAATTTTTAAATATTTATTTATTTAGTTTTGCTGTTCTCATTGGGTGATTTCCATTATTTTATATTCCAGAACACTTATGCATTCTTCTGTATCACCTAGTCTGCTGTTCATTCCTTCTAGTATATTTTTCATTTCAGTTATTGTATTCTTCATTTCTGACTGATTATTTTGTATTCCATAGTTCCTTGTCAAAATTTCCACTGTGTTCATCTATTCTTTTCCCTAATTCAGTTAGCATCCTTATTACTAATGTTTTGATTTTTTTAATCCAGTAAATTGTTTTATTACTTGTTTTTTACAAGACTTTTCTCTTGCTTTTTCAATTGAGACAAATTACTCCATCTTCTCATTTTAATTAACTTTCTATGTCTCTATGAAATTAGGTGAACAGTTACCTATTGCAGTCTTGAAAGTGTGTCCTTATGTGGGAGTGTCCCTATACAGTCTGTACGTGCCTAGTGACTTTGGTGGGAGAGCTGAATTTTACATGAACACAAGTTGTGTCTTTCCTCAGGGTGTGCTGGAAGGTATTACCTTGGTAGGAGGTGGAACTTGAAATGGAGTGGCTAGAACCAGAGCCTGGTGTGCTCTGGGGCTCCTCCTTTGGTCAGTGGCCATCACCACCCTATCGGGTGGGGTTAGGTCACAAGTTGCTGGAGCAGAAGCCCTGAGGGTCAGGTCCGAGATGGCTCAGTTCCCTTGAAGTGTGAGCTCTCCCCACTCCCAGCAACACTGGAGCAAGAAGAGCTGGCTTGGGCACTTGGTGAGGTCTGGGGCACTGGGCTCTGAAAGTCTTGTGGCCCTTAGATATCTCAACTGTCTCATGCACCACCAGTGTAAATGCCAGCAATGTCTGCCCCCTCCCTGCTCAGACACCACGTTGGGTTTGAGCCACCTCAGCATCTCATGGCAGAGGTTGTTCCCTAGTTACGGCAGCTCTTGCTTCAGTGTGGAGCTGCCACATGCGGCAAGAGGTGCTGGAGCATTCGCTCAGCTCAGGCCAGAGCATGTGCTGGGACAGTAGCAGGAAACTAGTCAGCCACCCCTGCATTCTCAAGCCACACTCTCTGCCCTGCATTGGAGGGCAAGGAAGTGCAAATGTGCTCCTCCCGAGTAGAGTCCAGGCTTCCCATAGCCTTACTGTTAATCCCACTGGCTCTCCAATAAGCCAAGGGGTCTCATCTTCCCTTTGTTGGACCTTATGGTTGGGGTGCCCAATATGTGGCTCAAACTGCTCTTTCCTCAGGGATCTCCATTCATGTAATCTCCCATTTCCTGTAAGACCCCTCTCAGGGGCACAGGTCCTGACCTGATTGCTTTACTTTCCTTCCTACCCAATTCTGTGTGGATCTTTCTTAACAGCCTTGGTTGTACAGGAGTCTTTCTGCCAGCCTTCAGTTAGTTTTCAGTGAGAATTGTTCCACAAGTAGATGTATTTTTGATGTGTTTGTTGGGGGGAGGTGAGTTGTGCGTCGTCCTACTACACCATATTGATCTAACTCCCTTGCTTGTCTTAATGGCCAGTCACTGAGCAATAAATATGGGGGCCACATGGCCATTCAGTTTAGTTGCAATATGGATGAAATCATTAAATCATTAATCATTAAATCATTAAATCATTAATCATTAAATTAATTGAGTTTTATATAATTAAATTAAGTAGTTATTTAATGAACCAATTAACTGCTCTACAAGTTGACCCTCCAGTTACTTTGTAGAGTTCTCACCTAAGTCAAGTAAACATACTAGCCTTCCCCTATAGATTTTTAATTTAAATCTTAATCTACAGTTTCTTTGCAATTTCCAGAAAATGTATTTGCATTACCAAAGATGGATTATAGTAATTACCACTAATTTCAATAATGCAAATGGATATAATTTTCTTTGAAATGCCGACTTTAATTCTTTTTATTCACTTGCCAGCATCAATAATCTTCACGCTGTTGAGGCTAGAGGCAGAGAGAAAGAGGATGAAGTGATGGAGATTGTGGTGGTCCCAGCTTGAATTTTGTTCTGTAGTTACTAAGGCTAGTTGTTTGATGCACACAAAAGGTTTATGAATATGAAATATGTAGATGTATTTTAAAGATATTCATTACAACCAATATGCAAGTCTCCTCATGCTTGCTTTGTTGCTCAGGCACCTAAATGACCTCAGTCCACTCAGAGTTCTCCAGAATGTCATGCTATTTTTGAGCAAGGAGAAATTTCTTGAGGCTTGACTTTACAAGAATGGAAAAGAGATTGTATGTAGAGAGAAAAAGTCCCCTTATGTTTAACGGACCACTTCACCAGTTACAAGAAAGATTTCTTTGCAGTCAATAGCTTTAGCTGTCAAAGAGGAATAAGAAGTGCAGAGTAAGCATTATAAAAGGTTAAAGGCAAGAAAGCTGTCTTATACATAAAATACATTTATGTATAAAATGGACAGTGCTTACACAGTTTGTACATAACTTTAAGAGATATTTAGAGGAGGCAAAATATCAGGTTAGCAAATTCTAGATGTCAACATGAGAAACTTTTAAATAACACCTGCATATACCTTTTATCTTCTGAAAATAAACTCCCTTCTAATGGCCAGTTGGAATAAAATGATTTCCAAATAATTTCTCTAGTACATGGAGAAAATAGCTTTTGATTCCCTATTAAATAAAGAATTCCTACTTTTCTTAATCAAAATTTTTTTTGTAATCAAAAATGTCTAAATTGGCAAAAGAAATATAGAATTATTGTGATATGGTAGAAATAACAATGAACAGGGTATGAGAAAACCTAGATTGTAGTCCAAGTTCTTCACCACTTTAATAGCTATGTGGCCTTGGAACCTTAATTCATCAGCTACTATTTCTTCAGTAGCAATGGAGGGAGTAATAATTGCTGCCCTGTCTTCCTCGCAGGTTTCTGATGAGGATCAGTTGGCAATATTGAGAAATGACTTGCCATAAGCCACTAACAACTCCACTTGTTCCAGGAAATGCTGGGCCACTGATGATCCTCTACCCAAAACACCAAACACTCCTTCGTCTTTTTGAAACTTCCCTAAACTTCTTCTTGCCTTTTTATAGTCAACCAAGGACTATCAGTTTACCTGAAGACCAATTAGAAAGTCTACCTAACTTCCAAAAATCCCACCTTCATAGGACACTTGCCAGTCAGAGATTGTCTCAGTATTTCCTCTATTAAACTTTGTCTTCTTTCCAAAATTTTTGAACCTCTGCTGAAATAAAAGATGAGTTTCCTTCTTTCCATTTTTTGATTGGGTTGTTTGTTTTTTTTTTTTTGATAGTGAGTTGTATGAGCTGTCTGTATCTTTTGGATATTAACCCCTTGTCAGTTGCATCATTTGCAAATATTTTCTCCCATTCTGTAGGTTGTCTTCGTTTGTTGATGGTTTCCTTTGTTGTGCAAAAGCTTTTACATTTGATTAACTCCCATTTACTTATTTCTTCTTTTATTTCCTTTGCCTTGGCAGACTGATCTAAGAAAATATTGCTGTGATTTATGTCTGAGAACATTTTGCCTATATTGTCTTCTAGGAGTTTTATGGTGTCATGTCTTATAATTGGGTATTTAAACAATTTTCAGTTTATTTTTGTAGATGGTATGAAGGAGTGTTCTAATTTTATTGATTTACAAGTAGCACTCCAGCTTTCCAAACACCACTTGCTGAAAAGACTGTCTTTTCTCCACTGTATATTTCTTGACTCCTTTGTCATAGATTAATTGACTGTAGGTGTGTGGGTTTATTTCTGGGCTCTTTATTCTGTTCCATTGATCTATACAGTATGTCTGCTTTTGTGCCAATACCATGCTGTTTTGATTACTGTAGCTTTGTAGTATTGTCTGAAGTCTGGAAGGGTTATGCCTCCAGTTTTGTTCTTTTTCCTAAGGATTTTGTTTGTCAATTCTGGGGCTTTCATAGTTCCATATAAATTTTAGTGTCATCTGTTCCAGTTCTGTGAAAAATGTTAGGGCAGAAGACCTAAATAGACATTTCTCCAGAGAAGACATACACATAGCCAACAGGCACATGAAAAGATGCTCAACATCTCTAATTATTAGAGAAATGCACATCAAAACCACAGTGAGGTACCACCTCACACAGGTCAGAATGGCTATCATCAAAAAGTCTACAAATAATAAATGCTGGAGAGGGTGCAGAGAAAAGGGAACCCTTCTGCACTGTAGATGGGGATGTAAGTTGGTGCAGCCACTATGGAAAACAGTGTGGAGGTTCCTTTAAAAACTAAAAACAGAGTTACCATATGATCCATCAATCTGATTGCTGAGCTAAGCCTGTGCACCGCAACTACTGAGCCTGCACTCTAGGGTCCATGAGCATATATATGGAAAAGATGAAAATTCTAATTCCAAAAGATACATACGCCCCTATGTTCATAGCAGCACTATTTACAGTAGCAAGACATGGAAGCAACCCAAGTGCCTATCAACAGACAATTGGCTTAAGAAGATGTGGTATATATATACAGTGGAATATTACTCAACCATAAAAAGGAATGAAATATTGCCATTTGCAGCAACATGGGTGGATCTAGAGAATATCCTATTAAGTGAACTAAGTCAGACAGAGAAAGACAAATACCATATGATATCACTTATACGTGGAATCTAAAAGATAATACAAATAAGTCTATATACAAAACAAACAGACTTACATAGAAAACAAACTTATGGTTACCAAAGGGGAAAGGGAGGAGGGGAGGGATAAATTAGGAGTATGAGATTAATAGATACAAACTACTATACATAAAATCGATAAACAACAAGGATTTACTAGATAGCACAGGGAACTATATTCAATATTTTGTAATAACCTATAATGGAAAATAATCTGAAAAAATATATATAACTGAATCACTTTACTGTACACCTGAAACTAACACAATATTGTAAATCAACTATACTTCAACCCAAAAAAAAATGTGTCAGCTTCCCTGGTGGTGCAGTGGATAAGAATCTGCCTGCCAATGCAGGGGACACAGGTTTGATCCCTAGTCCGAGAAGGTCCCACATGCTGTGGAGCAACTAAGCCTGTGCACCACAACTACTGAGCCTGCACTCCAGGGCCCATGAGCCACAACTACTGAGCTCGCATGCCACACTACTGAATCCCGCATGCCTAGAGCCCATGCTTCACAACAAGACAAGCCACTGCAATGAGAAGCCCGTGTACTACACTGAAGAGTGGCCCCCGCTCACTGCCAACTAGAGAAAGCCTGCATGCAGCAATGAAGACCCAACACAACCAAAAATAAATAAAATAAAAAAATATGCATTTCCTTGCTACAAGTTTATGCCTTTGTTAATTTTGTCTTGGACTTAAGTTTTTCTTTGACAACATCTCCCTGTCAGCCTTTATAACATATTTAAATACATGTAAGACTGCTACTGAAGTCTTTTAAATTTGTTAGAATTTAAATTTGTTAAAGGATCTAGCAAAAATAAAAATAAAAATTTAGGGATTAAATTTAAAGTTCTTTTGGGAAAAGCAAACTGTAAGAGATGGCTGTTTTCATGTTTCAGAATCTAGGTTAGTCATGTTTGATAATAACCACCTTTGTAAGTGCTTTGTGCTTACCATTTTAGAGACAGTAGAGTATACCTCTGGAGGCTGACTGCCTTGTTTTGATCCCTGGCCCTACCAGTTACTAGCTGTATGACCTAGGACAATTTACTTAATAAATGCTGTAATTTATGAAACACTTACTGTAAGTCAGGCACCATGATAAACATCAAATGTGGCTATTTCATTGAATCCTTAATGAAATTGTTATTATCATTCCCATTTTAGAGAAACCCAGAAAGGTAAGTAATTTTCCCAAGATCACACACCCAGCAGTTTCCACATCAACAAAACAACAGTTATTAATAGCATATAACTCAAAGTGTTGTTGAAATGATTACATGAGACAAAGCATGTAAATTATTTGTTTAGCAAACTGATACATACGAAGTATTCAGTAAATGTTTTGTTATTGTAATTGTTCTTGTCACTATAACTAGGTGAGTATAATTGTCTATATTATTAAGATCAAGAAACTTCAGCTCAGCTCTACCCACCACTAGTCCCACCCATCAGGAAACTTACACAAGCCTCTTAGATAGCCTCATCTGCCCGAGGGCACACAGCAAAAACAAGAAGAATTAGAGTCCTTCAACCTGTAGAACAAAAACCACATTCACAGAAAGATAGACAAGATGAAAAGGCAGAGGGCTATATACCAGATGAAGGAACAAGATAAAACCCCACAAAAACAACTAAATGAAGCAGAGATAGGCAAACGTCCAGAAAAACAATTCAGAATAATGATAGTGAAGATGATGCAGGACCTCGGAAAAAGAATGGATGCAAAGATCGAGAAGATGCAAGATATGTTTAACAAAGACCTAGAAAATTAAACAAAAAACAGACAGAGATGAACAATACAATAACTGAAATGAAAACTACACTAGAAGGAATCAATAGCAGAATAACTGAGGCAGAAGAATGGATAAGTGGCCTGGAAGACAGAATGGTGGAATTCACTGCTGTGGAACAGAATAAAGAAAAAGAATGAAAAGAAATGAAGACAGCCTAAGAGACCTCTGGAACAACATTAAATGCAACAACCTTCACATTATAGGGGTTCCAGAAGGAGAAGAGAGAGAGAAAGGCCAGAGTAAATATTTGAAGAGATTATAGTCGAAAACTTCCCTAACATGGGAAAGGAAATAGGCACCCAAGTCGAGGAAGCACAGTGAGTCCCATAGAGGACAAACCCAAGACGAAACACGCTTAGACACATAGTAATCAAATTGGCAAAAATTAAAGACAAAGAAAAATTATTGAAAGCAGCAAGGGAAAAATGACAAGTAACATACATGGGAACTCCCATAAGGTTAACAGCTGATTTCTCAGCAAAAACTCTACAAGCCAGAAGGGAGTGGCATGATATAGTTACAGTGATGAAAGGGAAGAAACTACACCAAGATTACTCTACCCAGCAAGGATCTCATTCAGATTCGATGGAGAAATCAAAAGCTTTACAAACAAGCAAAAGTTAAGAGAATTCAGCACCACCAAATCAGCTCTACAACAAATGCTAAAGGAACTTCTCTAAGTGGGAAACACAAAAGAAGAAAAAGACCTACAAAAACAAACCCAAAACAATTAAGAAAATGGTCATAGGAACATACATTTCGATAATTACCTTAAACTTGAATGGATTAAGTGCTCCAACCAAAAGACACAGGCTTGCTGAATGGATACAAAAACAAGACCCATCTATATGCTGTCTACAAGAGACCAACTTCAGACCTAGGGACACATACAGACTGAGAGTGAGGGGATGAAAAAAGATAGTCCATGCAAATGGAAATGAAAAGAAAGCTGGAGTAGCACTACTCATATCAGATAAAATAGACTTTAAAATAAAGGATGTTACAAGAGACAATGAAGGGCACTACGTAATGATCAAGGGATCAACCCAAGAAGAAGATATAACAGTTATAAATATATATGCACCCAACATAGGAGCACAACAATACATAAGGCAACTGCTAACAGCTCTAAAAGAGGAAATTGACAGTAACACAATACTAGTGGGGGACTTTAACACCTCACTTACACCAATGGACAGATCATCCAAAATGAAAATAAATAAGGAAATAGAAGCTTTAAATGACACAATAGACCAGATAGATTTAATTGATATTTATAGGACATTCCATGCAAAAACAGCAGATTACAATTTCTTCTCAAGTGTGCACAGAACATTCTCCAGGATAGATCACATCTTGGGTCACAAATCAAGCCTCAGTAAATTTAAGAAACTTGAAATCATATCAAGCATCTTTTCTGACCACAGTGCTATGAGATTAGAAATGCATTACAGGGGAAAAAATGTAAAAAACACAAACACATGGAGGCTAAACAATACGTTACTAAATAACCAAGAGATCACTGAAGAAATCAAAGGGGAAACCAAAAAATGCCTAGAGACAAATGACAATGAAAACACGACGATCCAAAACCTATGGGATGCAGCAAAAGCAGTTCTAAGAGGGAAGTTTATAGGTATACAAGCCTACCTCAAGAAACAAGAAAAATCTCAAATAAACAATCTAACTTTACACCTAAAGGAACTAGAGAAATAAGAACAAACAAAACCCAAAGTTAGCAGAAGGAAAGAAATCATAAAGATCAGAGCAGAAATAAATGAAATAGAAACAAAGAAAACGACAGCAAAGATCAATAAAGCTAAAAGCTGGTTCTTTGAGAAGATAAACAAAATTGATAAACCATTAGCCACACTCATCAAGAAAAAGAGGGAGAGGACTCAAATCAATAAAATTAGAAATGAAAAAGAATTTACAACAGACACCACAGAAATACAACGCATCCTAAGAGACTACTACAAGCAACTCTATGCCAATAAAATGGACAACCTGGAAGAAATGGACACATTCTTAGAAAGGTATAAACTTCCAAGACTGAATGAGGAAGAAATAGAAAATATGAACAGACCTGTCACAAGTAAGGAAATTGAAACTGTGATTAAAAATCTTCCAACAAACAAAAGTCCAGGACCAGATGGCTTCACAGGTGAATTCTATCAAACATTTAGGGAAGAGCTAACACCCATTCTTCTCAAACTCTTCCAAAAAATTGCAGAGTAAGGAACACTCCCAAAGTCATTCTATGAGGCCACCATCACCCTGATACCAAAAGCAGACAAAGATATTATAAAAAAATATTACAGATGGATATCCCTGATGAATATAGATGCAGAAATCCTCAACAAAATACTAGCAAACAGAATCCAACAACACATTAAAAGGATCATACACCATGATCAAGTAGGATTTATCCCAGGGATGCAAGGATTCTTCAGTTTATGCAAATCAAACAATGTGATACACCGTATTAATAAATTGAGGAATAAAAACCATATGATCATCTCAATAGATGCAGAAAAAGCTTTTGACAAAATTCAACACCAATTTATGATAAAAACCCTCCAGAAAGTGGGCATAGAGGGAACCTACCTCAAGATAATAAAGGCCATATATGACAAACCCATAGCAATCATCATTCAATGGTGATAAACTGAAAGCATTTCTTCTAAGATCAGGAACAAGACAAGGATGTCCACTCTCACCACTATTATTCAACATAGTTTTAGAAGTCCTAGCCCTGGCAATCAGAGAAGAAAAAGAAATAAAAGGAATACAAGTTGGAAAAGAAGTAAAACTGTTGCTATTTGCAGATGACATGATACTATACAGAGAGAACCCTAAAAGTGCCACCAGAAAGCTACTAGAGCTAATCCATGAATTTGGTAAAGTAGCAGGATACAAAATTAATGCACAGAAATCTCTTGCATTCCTATACACTAATGATGAAAAATCTGAAAGAGAAATTAAGGAAACACTCCCATTTACCGCTGCAACAAAAAGAATAAAATACCTAGGAATAAACCTACCTAGGGAGACAAAAGACCTGTATGCAGAAAACTATAAGGCACTGATGCAAGAAATTAAAGATGATACCAACAGGATATACCATGTTCTTGGATTGGAAGAATCAATATTGTGAAAATGACTATACTACCGTAAGCAATCTACAGATTCAATGCAATCCCTATCAGATTACCAATGGCATTTTTTACAGAACTAGAACAAAAAATCTTAAAATTTGTATGGAGACACAAAAGACCCTGAATAGCCAAAGCAGTCTTGAGGGATAAAAGCAGAGCAGGAGGAATCAGACTCCCTGACTTCAGACTATACTACAAAGCTACAGTAATCAAGACAATATGGTACTGGCACAAAAACAGAAACATAGGTCAATGGAACAAGATAGAAAGCCCAGAGATAAACCCACGTATGTATGGTCAACTAATCTATGACAAAGGAGGCAAGGATATACAATGGAGAAAAGATAGTCTCTTCAATAAGTGGTGTTGGGAAAACTGGACAGCTACATGTAAAAGAATGAAATTAGAACACTCCCTAACACCATACACAAAAATAAGCTCAAAATGTGTTAGAGACCTAAATGTAAGACAAGACACTATAAAACTCTTAGAGGAAAACACAGGAAGAACATTCTTTGACATAAATCGCAGCAAGATCTTTTTTGATCCATCTCCTAGAGTAATGGAAGTAAAAACCAAAATAAACAAATGGGACCTAATGAAACTTCAAAGCTTTTGCACAGCAAAGGAACCAGAAACAAGATGAAAAGACAGCCCTCAGAATGGGAGAAAATATTTGCAAACAAATCAATGGACAAAGGGTTAATCTCCAAAATATATAAACAACTCATGCAACTCAATATTAAAAAAACAACCCAATCCAAAAATGGACAGAAGACCTAAATAGATGTTTTTCCAAAGAAGACATACAGATGGCCAAGAAGTACACGAAAAGCTGCTCAACATCACTAATTATTAGAGAAATGCAAATCAAAACTACCATGAGGTATCACCTCACATCAGTTAAAATGGGCATCATCAGAAAATCTGCAAACAACAAATGCTGGGAAGGTTTGGAGAAAAGGGAACCCTGTTGCACCGTTGGTGGGAATGTAAATTGTTACAGCCACTATGGAGAACAGTGTGGATGTTCCTTAAAAAACTAAAAATAGAATTACCATATGATCCAGCAATCCCACTCCTGGGTATATACCCAGAGAAAACCACAATTCAAAAAGACACATGCACCACAATGTTCATTGCAGCACTGTTTACAGCAGCCAGGTCATAGAAGCAACCCAAATGCCCATCGACAGATGAATGGATAAAGAAGATGTGGTACATACATACAATTGAATATTACTCGGCCATAAAAGTGAACGAAATTGTGTCATTTGTTGAGACGTGGATGGATCTAGAGAGTGTCCTACAGAGTGAAGTGAGTCAGAAAGAGAACATCAAATATCGTATATTAACGCATGTATTTGGAACCTAGAAAAATGGTACAGATGAACTGGTTTGCAGGGCAGAAATTGAGACAGATGTAGAGAACAAACATATGGATACCAAGGGGGAAAGCCGCGGTGGGGTGGAGATGGTGGTGTGATTAATTAGGCGATTGGCATTGACATGTATAAAATTGATGACTCATAAGAACCTGCTGTATAAAAAAATAAAGTTCAAACATTAAAAACAAAAGAAACTTCAGCTGGCCTTAAAAAACCCAGCCAAACCAAATGAAACATATATCGGGAAGAATGAATGACATTGGTTCTCTAAAATAGAGACAAATTAGATTAGCCAGAGAAAAAGTTCATAAGCTTTTTTAAAAAAATTAATTTATTTTATTTATTTATTTTTTGCTGTGTTGGGTCTTCATTGCTGCATGTGGGCTTTTTCTAGTTGCAACGAGTGGGGGCTACTCTTCGTTGTGGTGTGCAGACTTCTCACTGCAGTGGCTTCTCTTGTTGAGGAGCACAGGCTCTAGAGCTTGGGCTTCAGTAGTTGCAGCACACAGGCTCAGTAGTTGTGGCTCGTGAGCTCTAGAGTGCAGGCTTAGTAGTTTTGGTGCACGGGCTTAGTTCCCACAAGGGAAGCTCCCATAAGCTTTTTTTTTTTTTTTTTTTGCATGAAGAGCTAAAATGTTCCTCACTTGAATCCTTGCAACTAACACAGGAGAATGTCAAGGTGAAAAAGTTACTGTTAGGTTCTTATGGGAGACAGCTAGGGGCAGTTGGTGTATACTGTTGAAGGGTTGAGTTTGGGAAAGGGACATCTTTACCTATGAGTCATTGCTGTTCTAGAATTACTTCATTTTAAGGATCAATATTTAAAGCCTTAAGATATAGGGAGTCTTATACTATGCCTCAATATTTGAAGTGCTAGCAAGTTATAGATTAGTGAGTTATTTGAAAGATTGGGGAAAATGGTAGTGGCCTCTAAATTGTAGTTTACCATAGAAGGGCCTGCTTACATGGATTAATAGAACACAAGTCATATAAGTTTGGCTAGTCAGTGAGGTAATGTAGAAAGATCTGGGTTACCGCTGGGAATTAAAAACCCCAGTAAGAGTGGTGCTGGGAGCCAACTTCAGAAGCTAAAGAGTCCTCTGAGGCTGCAGAATAAAAAAGCAAGGGAGTAAGAAAGAGATTGAAAGGAATATCAAAGACAAATCGTGCTTAGTTCATTCCAGCCCCAATTTTAACAATGTCCATAAAAGAACAGTGATTCCACTTACTCAATCCCTATTGATTAATTGATATAAGTACTTTAAGTGTCAGACATTGTGAAACTTATGGGAATTTTAGACCAGGTGGGAGAGGACTAGGGTCATTGCAGGCCAACGAATGAGCTGTTTTGAGGCTTGCAATGCCATTTAAATTGCTCTCTATAATAGTTGCCTAGTCATTTAACCTCTGGGCCTTGGTTACTTCATTTGTAAAATGAAGACCTTGAACTATAAGATCTCTGGGGAACTTTGCAGCATTAAAATGTTATGATTCTCTTTGCCTTATTTTTTGGGGAAATGTATGATCCTCTTTGGTTAGTAAAGAATTAAAAAAAGAAGCTCACATCTCACGAGGGTGCATACGAATGGATAAGTGCATACCCAAACACATACATGCATATTTAGTATTATGAGGATTATCATGAAAAAATACTAATAAAACTGGAGTGACATAAGATTGAAGAGCTATCTAACTTACAAAAGTATTTCTGTCTTTGCAGTATGAAATAACATAATAACATATATGCTTTTACAAGAATAATCTTCTGGCCAAAGGTGAGGGGATGTAGCAATTCATGTAAGTAAAGTTCAAACTTTATTTACTCAAAAAGTAATAGCATCCTTTGGTCTGTATCTTAAGACTATAAGAAATCATTCCCTAGTTTCTTGCCCATAGTTTAAAAATGTCTTTATCCCAAGGGTTTTTCATTTTGATAAGTAGTTATCTCAGAAAGATTAAAGCCAAGATTCCCTAAGCTGACCCTTAGGAAGTACTTTAATTTTTCAAATTACTCAGTCACTGCCAATGTCATTTTGACAACTTCTTTCTCAAGAAGCTTTATGAATTTAAAGCTTTATGTATAGCTAGCAGACCTGTTCCTCATGAAGTGTGGGACCCAAGGCAGTGTGACTCCATTCTTTCTTATTAGTAGAAGTGACAAGACTTACTGGAAACTGAAACAATGGGTCAAGCAGTGAATAAAGAAAAAGGAAAAAAGCAAGACTGGGAAATTCTCAACCCAAACTAACTAAAACATTCATGATATCCTGTAAAGAGATGGCTGCAGTTGAGGTGTCTGAGTAACAGAATGCTATTTAAGGGAAACTGCTGGTGATCATAAAAAGTTACTAGCAACGACAGGAAAGCCAAGGAAGAGAAGACAAGATTAAGAAATAAGATCTCCCTCTTGGGGCGTCCCTGGTGGCGCAGTGGTTGGGAGTCCGCCTGCCGATGCAGGGGACACGGGTTCGTGCCCCAGTCCGGGAAGATCCCACATGCCATGGAGCGGCTGGGCCCGTGAGCCATGGCCGCTGAGCCTGCGCGTCCGGAGCCTGTGCTCCGCAATGGGAGAGGCCACAACAGTGAGAGGCCCGCGTACCACAAAAAAAAAAAAAAAAAAGATCTCCCTCTTGTGCAAATGGAAGGTCTCAGTGCCTTTCTATATGATTTGTATAAGCTGCTGGTGGTTATCAGTGGGATATACAAGAGAGGTAGATCAATTTCCAAGGAACAATTTGGAATTTTTGGTTATTTCTGCAGACCCAGTAATAAAGACACTGAAGACTAACCAAAAGTTTAAGACATTTTCTATGCTTATAAAACTAATTTTCATTTATTCATTATTTTTATGTTAATAAGCACATAATTTGAGTATCCTTTATATTCCAATCACTGGATGAAATACAAGAAAGGAAAAAAAATGGTCCGTGCCCTTAAGGAGTTTAAAATCTATTTGGAAATAAAATATAATTTTGTTTTGATTAATTCCCCATATTGGTGTAATAAACTAACTTGTAAGAAACCTGAAAAATCAAGTAAAAAATTTTCCTCTGAAATGCTTAAGCAGGGAGGTTAATAATAGTGTTTGCTTTATGTAAAAACTGACTAAAAGATAATGCCGTCTGTTTTATTAGCCTATTAGAGCTAAATTTATTCATCTTCAATATGCTGTAACTTTATTCAGAACCTATTTTTATCCTGCTAGATATTTCAGTCTTAACATTCACATGGCCTAAGGGAAGAACGTCCTGGAATGTATCATCTGTTCCACTCAGTAGTTAGACTGCCTAAGTTCCAACAGCTGGAACTTATGCCTCTTTACATGATCTCCCTTTATCCCCATGGAGCCCTTTAGACTTGTTCTTATTCTCCCACTGTCCTTGGGGAAAAACTCCTAGCATCTGGAAGCTGGGACTATATACAAGTTAGATATTGATGCCTTTATCTATTTATTGTTTATGGCTGTTATTCCAGTTTTTTAGTTCAGTGTGAGTATGTAAAGCATGATGGTGGAGGCGTATATATTTTTCAGGCAAATGAGAGTGCTGGTAAAAGTGAATAAAGGTGGTATGATACTAGAAACTAGATTCTTTGATAAAGATCCTAAAGTTATTTCTACTGGAGAGGAGAAAATTTTAGGGAAACATAAATAGCTGTCTTCAAATACCTGAAAGGTTGACACGTGGAGACAAAAAGATTATGATGGCTCATGGAGCTTCAATAGCTTCTCAGGAGTGGAAAGTAGTGGGAGCAGCTTTTGACTCAACCTCAAAAGATGATAGCTATTCCCTACCCCTGTTGAAGCAGAATCTAAATGACTGCCTGTGGTTTTGTAGAGGTGAAGTAAATGGGATTAGACAAGGAGGTGGGACTTGTTTGGGACTTGAGATAGGGATAGTGAATGGGTTCAATTCCCATGCCAAGTGTGATCAACTGGTAAGGGCTGCCTGGAGCACTGTGGCCCTCTGACACTATCCCAGCTCATGAGGAAGAAATGCTATGATTGGTTAAGATAGATGTGTATGCCATGCACTTTCTTTCTCTGGGATGCTCCTTTAAAATTCTCTCCACTCCTTAGATTCTGTGATGCTAGGTCATATCAGTTGGTCTACAACTAGCCCAGCATACCTACCCATCTCCCTAGATTCAAAAGGCAACTTTGGATCCACATTACTTTCTACCACTTCTTATATTTTGTTACCCTTGAATGGGTAAGTGTGTAATTGAGTTGACCTGATTTGACTGAGAGATAATAGAAATTTTACTTCCTGCTGTAATAAAATTACAAAGAGGCATAGTGATATACTAGAACATAATTTGGCTCCCACCCTCACTGTTCCAGTGAGACTGCATCTACTAGTGATGCCATGAATGGTGTCTGTTACCAAAGCAAATGGACACTCGACAACTTCTTGAAACATTTTTGTCTCTTGACTCTTACCATGCAATTTCCTCCTGCTTTTCTCCCACCTCACTGACTGCTTCTTCTCAGTATCTTTACCTGGACCTAAGGGCCAGAATGAGATCCTCTTCAAGAGATGATTAAAATTTATCTATTCTCTCTCTTCTGCCCATTCCTGTAGATTTAAATTCTTTTCTTATATTGACAATTCCAAAATTTCTAAACATATCCAAGAACTTTAATTTTGACTCTCCTTTATAACTACTTGCTTGAAATTACCTCTTAGGCGGCTCACAGGCATCTCAAACTTACCATTCAATACAGACTCTTGATCCACTTCTCTAATCAGTTTCCTTGCCTCTTAACCATTCCATAACATAATTAGCCACCCATTTGCTCATCCAGGAAATCTGAGGATTATTCTTGATTCTTTCCCTTGAACCAGATCATACCCCTTCATCCAATCTATCATTGTAAACATTGCCAAACTACATTTTGAGTGTGTCACTTCTTTTCATTACTGCCACTACCACCCTATACCAGTGTTTCCCACCTGGACCATTGCAGTAGTCTCCCAAATACTTGTCCTGCTGAAATCAAGTATTCACACAGTAGTAAGAGTAATTTTCATTCATTCAACATCAATTCAACTTTGATTGACTACATGGAGGGCTTATCATGGGCTAGGCTCTGCAAGGGTCTGAGGGATCATCAGGGAACAAAACAAAAATTCCTGCCTTTGAGGAGCTTATGTTCTAGTGGGAGAAGATACACAATAAACAATAAACATAAAAATAAGTAAATTATACAATACCTGGATGAGGTAAATACTGTGAAAAATGGAAAATAAAGCAAATTAAGGGTGCAAGGGTGCTGGGAAAATGGTGGTCCAGATTATAATATATAAAAGGAGGTCAGAGTAGATCTCATTGAGAAGATAATCTTTTCATGAGAGAGTTAGCCAAGTGAATATCAGGGAGAAGAATGTTCCAGAAAAAAGAAACATCTAGAGTAAATGTCCTCCAAATGAGAATGTATCTGATATGTTTGAAAGACACCAAGAAAGCCTGTGTGGCTATAACAGAGAGAGTGAGTGAGGAGGAGTGTAGGGGGAGAGAAGGTCAGAGTAAATATGTGAGAAGATGTAGAGCCTTGTGGGACATTGAAAGGATTTTGGATTTTACTATGAATGAAAGGAGGAATTACTGGACAGTTTTGAGCAAAGAAGTGACACAATCCATTTTAAAAGGATCATTTGACTGTTGTTTAATAAATACTAGAGGTAAGAGTACAATGGACAGATCAATTAAGAGGGTATTGCAGTAATCTAGATGAGAGATGATGGCAATTTAGACCAGGGTGGTAATGGGAGAGATAGTGCAAAGTGGTTAGATTTTGGATATATATATATGTGATATATATATTTCATTCTTTTTATATATGTGTGTGTGTGTGTGTGTGTGTGTATGCAAACATATATGTATACATATATATATACATATATATTTTTAACATACTTATTGGAGTATAATTACTATAAAATGGTGTGTTAGTTTCTGCTTTATAACAAAGTGAATTGGCTATACATATACATTTATCCCCATTATCTCCACCTTCTTGTGCTTCCCTCCCACACTCCCTATCCCACACCTTCAGGTGGTCACAAAGCACTGAGCTGATCTCCCTGGGCTATGCAGCTGCTTCCCACTAGCTATCTATTTTACATTTGGTAGTGTATATATGTCCATGCCACTCTCTCACTCCGTCCCAGCTTACCCTTCCCCCTCGCCGTGTCCTCAAGTCCATTCTCTATGTCTGCATCTTTATTCCTGTCCTGCCCCTAGGTTCATGAGAACGTTTTTTTCTTTTAGATTCCATATATATGTTTTACATACGGTATTTGTTTTTCTCTTTCTGACTTACTTCACTCTGTATGACAGACTCTAGGTCCATCCACCTCACTACAAATAACTCAATTTCATTTCTTTTTATGGCTGAGTAATATTCCATTGTATATATGTACCACATCTTCTTTATCCATTCATCTGTCGATAGACACTTAGGATGCTTCCATGTCCTGGCTATTGTAAGTAGAGCTGCAGTGAACATTGTGGTACATGACTCTTTTTGAACTATGGTTTTCTCAGGGTATATGCCCAGCAGTGGGATTGCTGGATCGTGTAGTAGTTATATTTTTAGTGTTTTAAGGAACCTCCATACTGTTCTCCATAGTGGCTGTATCAATTTACATTCCCACCAACAGTGCAAGAGGGCTCTCTTTTATCCACACCCTCTCCAGCATTTATTGTTTCTAGATTTTTTGATGATGGCCATTCTGACTGGTGTGAGATGATACCTCACTGTAGTTTTGATTTGCATTCCTCTAATGATTAGTGATGTTGAGCATTCTTTCATGTGTTTGTTGGCAATCTGTATATCTTCTTTGGAGAAATGTCTACATAGGTCTTCTGCCCATTTTTTGATTGGGTTGTTTGTTTGATATTGAACTGCATGAGCTGCTTGTAAATTTTGGAGATTAATCTTTTGTCACTTGCTGCATTTGCAAATATTTTCATCCATTCTGAGGGCTGTCTTTCCATCTTGTGTATGGTTTCCTTTGCTGTTCAAAAGCTTTTAAGTTTAATTAGGTCCCATTTGTTTATTTTTCTTTTTATTTCCATTCCTCTAGGAGGTGGGTCAAAAAGGATCTGGCTGTGATTTATGTCATTGAGTGTCTGCCTGTGTTTTCCTCTAAGAGTTTAATAGTGTCTGGCCTTAAACTTAGGTCTTTAATCCATTTTGAGTTTATTTTTGTGTATGCTGTTAGGGAGTGTTCTAATTTCATTCTTTTACATGTAGCTGTCCAGTTTTCCCAGCACCACTTATTGAAAAGGCTGTGTTTTCTCCATTGTATATTTTTGCCTCCTTTATCAAAAATAAGGGGACCCAGGGAGTCTGATTCCTCCAGCTCTGTTTTACTTTCTCAAGATTGCTTTGGCTATTTGGAGTCTTTTATGTTTCCATACAAATTGTGCATTTTTTTTTCTACTTCTGTGAAAAATGCCATTGGTAGTTTGATAGAGATTGCATTGAATCTGTAGATTGCTTTGGGTAAACAAGAACATAGTATATCTCTCCATCTGTTTGTATCATCTTTAATTTCTTTCATCAGTGTCTTATAATTTTCTGCATACAGGTCTTTTGTCTCCTTAGGTAGGTTATTCTTAGGTATTTCATTCTTTTTATTGCAATGGTAAATGAGTGTTTCCTTCATTTCTCTTTCAGACTTTTCATCATTAGTGTATAGAAATGCAAGAGATTTCTATGCATTAGTTTTGTATCAGGCTACTTTACCAAATTCATTGATTAGCTCTAGTAGTTATCTGGTAGAGTCTTTAGGGTTCTCTGTGTATAGTATGATGTCATCTGCAAGCAGTGACAGCTTTACTTCTTCCTTTCCATTTTGGATTACTTTTATTTATTTTTCTTCTCTGATTGATGTGGCTAAAACTTCCAAACCTGTGTTGAATAATAGTGGTGAGAGTGGGCAACCTTGTCTTGTTCCTGATCCTAGAGGAAATGGTTTCAGTTTTTCACCACTGAGAATGTAATTGGCTGTGGGTTTGTCATATATGGCCTTTATTTTGTTGAGGTAAGTTCCCTCTATGCCTACTTTCTGGAGGGTTTTTAGCATCAATGGGTGTTGAATTTTGTCAAAAGCTTTTTCTGCATCTACTGAGATGATCATATCGTTTTTCTCCTTCAATTTGTTAATATGGTGTATCACGTTGATTTGCGTATATTGAAGAATCCTTGCATTCCGGAGATAAACCCCACTTGATCATGGTGTATGATCCTTTTAATGTGCTGATGAATTCTGTTTGCTAGTATTTTGTTGAGGATTTTTCAATCTATGTTCATCACTGATATTGGCCTGTCGTTTTCTTTCTTTGTGACATCTTTGTCTGGTTTTGGTATCAGGGTCATGGTGGTCTCATAGAATGCGTTTGGGAGTGTTCCTCTCTGCTATATTTTGGAAGAGTTTGAGAAGGATAGGTGTTAGCTCTTCTCTAAATGTTTGATAGAATTCACCTGTGAAGCCATCTGGTCCTGGGCTTTTGTTTGTTGGAAGATTTTTAATCACAGTCACAATTTCAGTGCTTGTGATTGGACTGTTTATATTTTCTATTTCTTCCTTGGAAGGTTGTGATTTTCTAAGAATTTGTCCATTTCTTCCTGTCCATTTTTTTAGCATATTGTTTATTGTAGTAATCTCTCATGATTCTTTGTATTTCTGCCGTGTCAACTGTTACTTCTCCTTTTTCATTTCTAATTCTATTGATTTGAGTCTTCTCCCTTTTTTTCTTGATACGTCTGCTAATGGTTTATTTATTTTCTTTATCTTCTCAAAGAACCAGCTTTTAGTTTTATTGATCTTTGCTATTGTTTCCTTCATTTATTTTTCATTTGTTTCTGATCTGATCTTTATGATTTCGTTTCTTCTGCTAACTTTGGGTTTTTTTGTTATTCTTTCTCTAATTGCTTTAGGTGTAAGTTTAGGTTGTTTATTAGAGTTGTTTCTTGTTTCTTGAGGTAGGATTGCATTGCTATAAACTTCCCTCTTAGAACTGCTTTTGCTGCATCCCATGGGTTTTGGGTGGTCATATTTTCATTGTCATTTTTTATAGATTTTTTTTATTTCCTCTCTGATTTCTTCAGTGATCTCTTGGTTATTTAGTAGTGTATTGTTTAGCCTCCATGTGTTTGTATTTTTTACATATTTTTCCTGTAATTGATATCTAGTCTCATGGCGTTGTGGTTGGAAAAGATACTTGATACAATTTCAATTCTCTAAATTTATCAGAGCTTGATTTGTGACCCAAGATATGATCTGTCCTGGAGAAAGTTCCATGAGCAATTGAGAAGAAAGTGTATTCTGTTGTTTTTGAATGGAATGTCTTATAAATATCAATAAGTCCTTCTTGTTTAATGTATCATTTAAAGCTTGTGTTTCCTTATTTCTTTTCATTTTGGATGATCTGTCCATTGGCGAAAGTTGGGGTGTTATAGTCCCCTACTATGATTGTGTTACTGTTAATTTCCCCTTTCATGGCTGTTAGAATTTGTCTTATGTATTGAGGTGCTCCTATGTTGGGTGCATAAATATTTACAATTGTTATATGTTCATCTTGGATTGATCCCTTGATCATTATGTAGTGTCCTTCTTTTTCTTTTGTAATAGTCTTTATTTTAAAGTCTATTTTGTCTGATATGAGAATTGCTTCTCCAAATTTCTTTGGATTTCCATTTGCATGGAATATCTTTTTCCATCCCCTCCCTTTCAGTCTATATGTGTCCCTAGGTCTGAAGTGGGTCTCTTGTAGACAGCATATATACAGGTCTTGTTTTTATCTCCATTCAGCCATTCTAGGTCTTTTGGTTGGAGCATTTAATCCATTTACATTTAAGGTAATTATTGATATATTTGTTCCTATTACCATTTTGTTAATTGCTTTGGATTTGTGATTGTAGGTCTTTTCTTTTGCTTGTTTTTCCTGCCTAGAGAAGTTCCTTTAGCATTTGTTGTAATGCTGGTTTGGTGCTGCTGAATTCTGTTAGCGTTTGCTTGTCTCTAAAGGTTTTAATTTCTCTGTCGAATCTGAATGAAATCCTTGCTGGGTAGCATAATCCTGCTTGTATGTTTTTCCCTTTCACCACTTTAAAGATGTCCTGCCAGTCCCTTCTGGCTTGCAGAGTTTCTGCTGAAAGATCGGCTGTTAAACTTATGGGGATTCCCTTGTATGTTATATGTTGTTTTTCCTGTGCTGCTTTTAAGATTTTTTCTTTGTATTTAATTTTTGATAGTTCGACTAATATGCGTCTTGGTGTGTTTCTCCTTGTATTTATCCTGTATGGGACTCTCTCTGCTTCCTGGACTTGATTAACTATTTCCTTTCCCATATTAGGGAAGTTTTCAACTATAATCTCTTCAAATATTTTCTCAATCCCTTTCTTCTTCTCCTCTTCTTCTGGTACCTGTATAATTTGAATGTTGTTGCATTTAATGTTGTCCCAGAGGTCTCTGAGACTGCCCTCAATTCTTTTCATTCTTTTTTCTTTATTCTGCTCTGTGCTAGTTATTTCCACTATTTTATCTTCAGGTCACTTCTCTGTTCCTCTGCCTCAGTTATTCTGGTATTGATTCCTTCTTGAGAATTTTTAATTTCATTTATTGTGTTGTTCATCATTGTTTGTTTGCTCTTTAGTTCTTCTAGGTCCTTGTTAAACGTTTCTTTTATTTTCTCCATTCTGTTTCCAAGATTTTGGATCATCTTTACTATCATCACTCTGAATTGTTTTTCAGGTAGACTACCTATTTCTTCTTCATTTGTTTGGTGTGGTGCGTTTTTACCTTGCTCCTTCATCTGCTGTGTGTTTCTCTGTCTTCTCATTTTGCTTAACCTACTATGTTTAGGATCTCCTTTTTGCAGGCTCCAGGTTTGTAGTTCCCATTGTTTTTGGTGTCTTCCCCCAGTGAGTAAAGTTGGTTCCTTGGGTTTTGTAGGCTTCCTGGTTGAGGGGACTAGTGCCTGTTCTCTGGTGGATGAGGCTGGATCTTGTCTTTCTGGTGGGCAGGACCGCATCCGATGGTGTGTTTTGGGGTATCTGTGACCTTATTATCATTTTAAGCAGCCTCTCTGCTAAAGGGTGGGGTTGTGTTCCTGTCTTGCTAGTTGTTTGGCATAGGGTGTCCAGCACTGTAGCTTGCTGGTCGTTGAGTGGATCTGGGTCTTAGCGTTGAGTTGGAGATCTCTGGGAGAGCTTTCGCTGTTTGATAGTACATGGAGCCTGGAGGTCTCTGGTGGACCATTGTCCTGAACTCGGCTCTCCCACCCTAGAGGCACAGGCCTGACACCCGGCCAGAGCACCAAGATTCTGTTAGCCACACAGCTCAGAAGAAAAGTGAGAAAAAAAGAAAGGAAAAATGTAAAAAACAAAATAAAGTTATTGAAATAAAAGATAAAAAATAAATATTAAAAATTAATAAATAATAAAGTAAAAGAAAAAAAAGAAAGAAAAGAGCCACCAAACCAGAAAAGAAATCCACCAATGTAACAAGCGCTAAAAAGTATACTAAGCAAACAAAAACAAACAAACAAACAAAACAGACAGATAAACACCCTAGGACAAATATTAAAAGCAAAGCTATACAGACAAAAACACACAAAGAAGCATACACATACACACTCATGAAAAGAGAAGAAGGAAAAGTATATATATCATTGCTCCCACACTTCCCTGCCTCAATTTTGGGATGATTCATTGTCTATTCAGGTATTCCACAGATGCAGGGTACATCAAATTGATTGTGGAGATTTAATTTGCTGCTCCTCAGTCTGCTGGGAGAAATTTCCCTTTCTCTTCTTTGTTCACACAGCTCCGGGGGTTCAGCTTTGGATTTGGCCCCGCCTCTGCGTGTAGGGCGCCTGAGGGCATCTGTTATTTGCTCAGACAGGATGGGGTTAAAGTAGCAGCTGATTCAGGGGCTCTGACTCACTCAGACCGGGGGGGAGGGTGGGATACGGAATGCAGGGTGAGCCTGCGGCGGCAGAGACCAGCATGACATTGCAACAGCCCGAGGCGTGCCGTGTGTTCTCCTGGGGTGTTGTCCCTGGATCACGGGACCCTGGCAGTGGCAGGCTGCACAGGCTCCCAGGAGGGGAGGTGTGGATAGTGACCTGTGCTTGCACACAGGCTTCTTGGTGGCTGTAGCAGCAGCCTTAGCGTTTCATGCCTGTCTCTGGTGCTGCGCAGATAGCTGAGGCTCACATCCCTCTCTGGAGCTTGTTTAGGTGGTGCTCTGAATCCCCTCTCCTCGCGCACCCCAAAACAATTGTCTCTTGCATCTTAGGCATGTCCAGGCTTTTTCCTGGACTCCCTTCCAGGTAACTGTAGCACACTAGCCCCCTTCAGGCTCTATTCATGCAGCCAACCCCCGTCCTCTCCCTGGGATCTGGCCTCCGAAGCCCGAGCCTCAGCTCCCAGTTCCCAGCTGTCCCGGTGGGTGAGCAGACAAGACTCTCAGGCTGGTGAGTTCTGGTTGGCACTGATCCCCTGTGTGGGAATCTCTCCGCTTTGCCCTCTACACCCCTCTTGCTGTGCTCTCTGTGGCTCCAAAGCTTCCCCCCCCCACCATCCCCCATCTCTGCCAGTGAAGGGGCTTCCTAATGTGTGGAAACTTTTCCTCCTTCATATGTCCCTCCCAGAGGTGTAGGTCGTTTCCTTATTCTTTTGTCTCTGTTTTTTCTTTTTCTTTTGCTCTGCCCAGGTACATGGGGAGTTTCTTGCCTTTTGGGAGGTCTGAGGTCTTCTGCCAGCGTTCAGTAGGTGTTCTGTAGGAGTTGTTCCACATGTAGATGTATTTCTGATCTATTTGTGGGAAGGAAGGTGATCTCCACATCTTACTCTTCCACCATCTTGAAGGTCTCTCTCTTGGATATACTTTTTGAAGGTAGAATTTGGTGTGGTAATCAAGAAAGAGGTGTTAAGGATGACTACATGTTTTAGGACTGAACAACTGGAAAAGATGGAGTTGTCATCAAATGAGATGGAAAAGATTGAAGAGGGATAGGTTTTAATGAGATGGAAAAGATGGAGGAGGGATAAGACTAAATCAGGATTTTTAGTCTTGGTCTAGAAAAGTTTGATATACCTATTAGACATCATAGTGGTAGTGTTGAATAGTTAACTTCAAGTCTGAAGTTCTGGAAGGGCATTGAGCTGGAAGTTGTCAGCATATATATAGCATTTAAAACCAGGTGTCTGGATGAGATAATCAAGGTAGTGAATGTAAAAAAAGGGAAGGATCAATAATTGAACCCTGGGGGTATTCCAACATTAAGAGACCAGAGAAAAGAGGCAAACCCTGAAAAAGAGACTAAGAAGGAACGATCAGTGATGCTGGAGGACAAGCAAAACATGTGGAGTTTTAAAAACCAAGTGAAAAAAGGCCAATCAGCCATGAGCAAGACATCCACTAATAGGTTGAATAAGATGAGAACTGGGTTTAGCAATAGAGTTAAGGTGTTAAAGGAACCTTGACAAGAGCAGTTTTCTTTGAGGGCTGAGAGAAAAAACTGGTGTGCATTTAAGAGAGAAAAGAACATCTCTTAAGAAGTGTTCTTGTAAAAAAAAAATCAGATCTAATTTCTGGACCTACTATATTTTAGGAAATGCATGCAAGAGAGGAACAGCATGGGCAAAACCCAGACTGTGGGAAATTAGAAAGAACAAAGAGACTGGTTTCTTCAATAAATACATTGCCATTGGGATGGGAGGGAAGATGAGGGGAGGAAGAGGAAGTGGAATCACATAGATTAAAACAGATTTGAGAATATTGTGATCACACATTTCTGTTTGCCTGTGATTATCCTGATTTATGCTTATTTTCTGGCACAATTATTATTAGTGCTTTTCACTCACAGATATGTCCCAGTTTAGAAAATAAATTATAAAATCACCCTATTTAGGCTATATAACAGGCAAATGCAAATATAGACTTCATTTTCATCAAACAACAGACTGTAAAAGAAATATTTATGAGATAATTTGGAAAATTGGATCACTGATGATTTATTTGATAATATTAGGGTATTGTGGTTTATATTTTGAGGTAAAATTATGTTGTGATTATGTTTTTTAAAAGAGGCCTGATTTTCAGATATTTACAGATGAAATGATATGACACCAAGGACTGACTTCAAAATAATCCATCTTTGGTGTGGTTGGGGAGTGGTTAACAGAATAGATAAAACTAGAATTATAAATTATGAAGTTTATAATTGTTGAAATTGAGTAATGAATCTATGGGTATTCATTATGTTAGTCTCTCTTTTGATTTTGTTTGGCATTTTTTATAATGTAAAAAGATGTATAGGGAGAATGGGAAGTGGGGAATTAGAAAAAGTGATTAGACACTTTTGATGGAGTCTTCTAAATCATAAACATAGTATATCTCTCCTTTTATTTAGGTTTTCTTTAAATTCTCTCAGAAATGTTTGTGGTTTTCAGTGTAAACATCTTGCATATATTCTGCCAGCTTCATCCTTAAGTATATTTTATACTGTTGTGAACGGTGTTGAGTTTTAATTTCACTTCTAATACATAGAAATACAAATAACTGTTATATATTGAGCATGTCTTCTGGAACTTTGCTAAACTCACTAGTTAACTATAGTAGGTGTTCTGGTAGTTTGCGTACACTTTTCTGCATAGACAATCAGTTTGTTTTCTTTATTTCCAATCAGATGTCTTTTATTCATTTTTTTATGTCTTATTGAACTGCTTAGAACCTTCTGTAAAATGTTCAGTGGCAGTGGCAAGAGTAAACATTTTGCCTTGCTCTTGTTCTTAAGCATAATGCTTTCAGTTTTTCACCATTAAAAATGATGTTCTCTGTAGTTTTAAGTGGATGTCCTTTATCAGATTGAGGAAGTTCCTTTCTATTTCTACTTTACTGAGCATTTTCTTCATCTTGTCTGCATCTATTGATATTATCATATATGTTGTTTTTATCTTTTTCAGTCCACTAATTTGATGAATTACATTGATTTTTGAATGTTAAACCAACCTTGTATTATTGAGTCAAACACAGAGTGTCAAATGATATCTTTGTCCTTTTTTGCATTTTATATGTTTTGGATTTGATAAAGTTTTGTTAAGAATGTTTGCATCTAAGTTTTTTGGTGGGGGGTATTGATCTATAATTTTCTTTTCTTGCAATGTTCTTTGGTTGTGGTATCAGGATAATATTGGCCCTATAAAATCAGTTGGGAAGTATTATCTACTCTTCAAATTCTGGAAGATTTTGTGTAGCACTGGTACTATTTCTTCTTTAAATGTTTGGTTGAATTTATGAAGTCATTTAGACATAGAGAGGTTTTTTTTGTTTTTTAAGAAAATTTTAACTACAAATCCAATTTCTTTAAGAGATATTGGGCTATTCAGGTTATCTGTTTCTTGTTAAGTAAGCCTTGATAATTTGTCTTTCAAGGAATTTGTCCATTTCATCTAAATTGTCAAATTTATTGGAATGAAGTTCAAAATATTGCCCTATTTCCCTTTTTAATATCTGTAGAATCTATTTCAAATGTCACCTTTCTCATTCCTGATTTTGATAATTTGTGTCTCCTTACTTTCTTTCCTGATCAATCTGACTAGAGGTTTATCAATTTTATTGATCTTCTCAAAGAATCAGCTTTTGCTTTCATTGATTTTTGTATTATTTTTTTTATTTTCTATTTCATTGATTTCTCCTCTGATCTTTAGTATTTCCTTTTTTTCTGCTTCCTTTGCATTTAGTTTTCTCTTTTTTATGAGGTTCTTAATGTGAAAGATGAGATCATTAATTTGAGACTTTTCTTCTTTCCCCATAAAAGTATTTAGGGCTATAAATTTTCCTTTAACAACTCCTTTAGCTACATTCTACAATTTTGGTATATTTTCATTTTCATTCAGGGTGAAATATTTTCTAATTTCTCTTTTGCTTATTTCTTTGATCCATGGGTGATTTAGAAATGTGGTATTTTGTTTCTAAATATTAGGGAATTTTCCAATAACATTTAATTGTTTTCCTGAAATCTACTTTATCTGATATGAATATAGCCACTCCAGTTTTCTTTTGATATATATTTCTCCATTCTTTTACTGTTACCTATTTATGTCTTTATTTTTAAAGTGTGTTTCTTGTAGGCATTATACAGTCAGATCTTGCTTTTTCATCTAGTCTGACAATGTCTGATTTTTTGAGCTATTTAGACCATTTACATATAATGTGATTGTTGATATGGTTTGGTTTTAAATCTACTGTCTCACTATTTGTTTTTATTTATTCATCTGCTCTTCTTCCTTTCCTCTTTTTCTTTCTCTTTTGGATGGAGTACTTTTATGATTCCATTTAATCTCCTTTGTTCATGTATTTCTATAACACTTTGCTGTTTTATTTTAGTAGTTGCTTTAGGATTTATAACATATAATTTTATTATATATTATATACCTTAAGATAATATTACGTAACTTCATGTATAGTATTCAATATAAGAACTTTACAACAGTAAACATTTATGTCTCTCCTCCATACTTTTGCTATTGTTTACATTTTACTTGTACACATCTTATGAATCCTGAAATTCATTTTTATTACTTTTGCTTTAAACAATTGGTTAACTTTTAAAGAGATTTAAATAATGAGGAAAATTACTTGTATATTTAGCCACATAATTATCGTTTCCAATGATCTTCATACTTTTGTGCAGATCTTTTGTGCCATATTTCCATTTGGCATTATTTTTCTTCTGTCTAGCGAATTTCCTTTCATATTTCTTATATTACTGGTTTATTATTGATAAAGTCTTTCAGCTTTCTGAATGTCTGAAAAAGCCTTTATTTTGCATTCATTTTCAAAAGGTCCCCCCTCCACTCCCTAGGACTAGTGGTTTTGTATGACAGTTTTTTTTTTTTCTTTTCTTTCATTACATTAAAGGTATTGTTCCACTCTCTTCTGGCTTGTATGTTAATGAAGAGGAATTATATATATATATATATATATATATATATATATATATATATATACACATACATACATATATATAGTATGTAATTGATTAGTGTATTAATGTATTTATTTTTTCTTCTGATTCTTGAACATATGAAATATTGTCATAACCATTTTGATGACCTTGTCTGCTCATTCTATCTTGTGTGTCATTATTTCTGGGCAGGTTTTGATTAATACGGGTTTTTTTTTCTACTTTTTTGCATGCCAGAGTAGCATTTAGTCTAAGGCTAATTTTCCTCATTTCTGAGGCAAAACCCTTTTGAGTACCCTGCTGGATGCTCCATGAACTATAAGGTCTTTTACTCCTGCTTTTGGGAACAGGAACTACACCTCACCCTATGAGCTCCTAGGATTATTCCTTCTAATATTTTTGTGAGGTTCGTTTCCTGGCCTGAAGTAGTTTCCTCCTACGCATACACTGATCAGTACATAGCTGAAGACTCAAAGTGGATCCTCTAAAGATCTCTGGAAATCTCTGTGCAGCTGTCTCCTTAATGGTACTGTCTTGAGAACTCTAGCTGCTCTGGTCTCTCCAGAGTATCACCTGTGTTTCCTCAATTGTGGAGACCTATGGACTCTGCCTTGGTTCTTCCTTGCTGCATAGTAGCCTGAGAACACTCTCAAAGCAGTAACCTAAAGCAGTTTTAGAGTTCATCTAATTTATTTTCCATTTCTCAGAGATCACTGTCTTTTATTGTCTGATGACTGATGTCTTGAAAACTACGGTTTCATATATTTTGTCCTGTTTTGTTTCTAGTGGTGCGCCAAATGTGATTTCTTATTGACTGGAAGTAGAAGTGCTTGTCTGACATTAGGTTACAATTTTTTCTTGTTTGTTTGCTGCTGTTGAAAAACAGATTTCTTCCATGCCATTTTTCTTTTGTTTAGTTTTGTTCATTGCATTAGTTTTGGGGAGAGATATTTTGTGGTTCATGTAGCCATCTTCATGTGCTTATTAGACATTTACATTTTCCTTTCTGTGATTCATGATTTTCATTCTCTTTTCCTACTTTTCAGTTGACATCTAAATGAATTTCTTACAAGTTTCTCTGAGGTATTTAATATCTACTATACATGCCCTTTATATGCCATACTTATGTTAAATATTGTCTCCAGTTTATTGTTTGTTAATCTTGGTGATTTTTTCTTTTGAAGTACAAGAGCCTTTTATTTAACATAGTCAAACCTATATAGTCTTTTTTATAAAGTCCCTTCACAATCAAAGAAGAATATTTACCTGTATTGATCTATGTTTTTTGTTGCTTGGTTGTTTTTAACACTTACTTCTAGATTTTTGAGGCATTTATTCCTTTACCTGGAGTGTAGATATAAATTTATTTTCTTCCAAAGTGTTCTCTTGGTGCTATTTATAAAGTATCCCTTCTCTTATGCATATTTGTAGCACTATTTTTACCATAGTAAAAATTCTGTCTGTCGTTGGGTTATCTATTCTTTTCCACTTATTCATATATCTACTCCTAGGCTATTTAGTTATTATATCATATTTAATATATTGTAGTATAAGAACCCCTTTCAAACTTTTTTATATGAATTTAAAATTTTTTATTATACAAAATTAATATATGCTCATCACACAAGAATTAAATAATGAATGCTAGTGCAAAGAACATGAAGCATCCATGACCCAACCAAAATTAACATCTCAGTTTATAGTCTTCCAGATCTTTTTTTATTTATATACTTTTAAACTTTTTATAAAATAGGGTCATACTACGTTATTTTATAATTTACTTGTATTTTCATACCAATAACATACTGTAATATTTTTAATTGTTGAAGAATATTTCATTGCATGGATATATGTTGATTTAACCAACCTCCTCTCCCCTCTTGGTAAACTTTTTATTGAAGAAGGACATACATACAAAAAAGTATATAAATCATATATGTACAGCTTATGTTTTCACAAAATGATCATACTCATGAAACTAGTTCCCAGATCAAGAGGCAAAATGTTATCAGCACTCCAGAGTCTTCTTATAAGTCCACCCCATGCACAAATAACTACCCTACAACCCAGGGCAATAACTGTTCTAACACAATAGGCTAGTTTTGCCTATTTTAGAAATTGATGTAAATAGAATCATACAATATGTATTTTTTTGTATCTGGCTTCTCTCCCTTAACATTATGTTAGTGAGATTTATCCATTTTGTTGCATGCATTCGAGTTCATTCATTCTCAGTGTGCTCAAAATTTTATGGTCATGGTAAGTGTATGTTTAACTGTATAAGAAACTGTTTTCCAAAATGACTATAATATTTTGCATTCCTACCTTCAGTGAATGAGAGATACCTACTGTTCTGCATCCTTATCAGCAGTTGTTATTTTTGCTTGCTTTGGTTTTGTTTTGTAATTGAAGCCATACCTATAAGTGCATGTTGGTATTTCATTGTGATTTTAATTTGCATTTCCCTAATTAATAATGATATTTGAGCATCCTTTCATATGTTCATTTGCCATCCATATTTCTTCTTTAATGAAGTGACTGTGCAGCTCTTTTGCCCATTATTTTTTCTTGTGTTGTTTGTTTTCTTACTGTTTAGTCGAGTTCTTTATCTGACTCGGAAACATCTTTATCAGACATGTGATCTGTAAATATTTTCTCCTGGCCTGTGTCTTGACTTTTCATTCTCTTAATGGTGTCTTTCACAGAGAAAAAGTTTTTAATTTGGATAAAGTACAACTTACCAATTTTTTTCTTTACGGAGTATGCTTTTAGTGTTGTATCTAAAAACTTATCACCTAACCCAAGGTCACACAGATTTTCTCTTACGTTTTCTTTTGCAAGTTTTATAGCTTTATTTTTACATTTAGAACTATGAGTCAAAGAACGTGCATATTTTAATGTGTAATGAGACGTACTAAGAATTGCTTTATGAATGGTTTTACTAATTTACACTACCACTAGCCATGCATGACAGTTTCCACATCTACCACCACACTGAATATTACCCTCTGTCTTTAAAATTTTGCATCTTGTTCTTTTAATAATGGCAGCTTGTTTAAAATTTTTGTTGTTATTAGTGATTTTCAATACTTTTTCATTTTTGACTTTTGTAGTTTTAATATTATAGTTTGTGTGTTTAGTTCATTTTTCCCTAACGGAGTATTTATCTTTTTCTTAAAAAATTTTTTTTTCTTTTCATTTAAATACACATAACAGAAACCAAATAGTGTATATTAATCAAATAAGTGTATTTTTTCCCACATAACAAGTTCAGAAATAGTATTCCAGGGCTGATGCAGGCACTCATGGATCTAGACTTCTCTCTTGATGCTTCACTCTTACTAGCCTGTGACTTTTATTTTCTCATGGTCAAAACATAGTTGTTCTACCTCTAGGCCTCAGATTCATATTTCAGGAAGGGGTAAGGGAAGAATGGATGGCAAAAGGTATCCATTCTTAGACTTAGACTCTTCTGTATGATAATGAAAAAATAGCTTTCCTAGAAACCCCATACAGGAAATTTTGCTTATATCTCACTGGTCAGACTTGGTTACATGGCTACCTCTAACTGTCAGAGTAAAGAAAATAGTTGGGCACGTTGTTGCCCCAAACGCAATATGGGTTCTTGAAGCAAAGAAACAGCATAAAATAGATACAGGCTAGGCATTAGCAAAGTCATCCATAGGAATATGTTGCTCTTTGTCAGTCATAAGTGTTGAAGATTTTTCAATTTACTTTGTGTGTGTGTGTGTGTATTTTTGATATAGAAGATTTATATTTTTATCTTTTGTGGCTTTTGTTTTTGATAACTGTGTTCAGAGGGTCATCTGTAAGCCAAAATTTGCCTAATTTTAATCTCATATTCTTATCGACTTATTTATTAGAGTTTTATCTTCAGTATTGAGTTTGACAGAATTAAACCAAATTATATTGAGCTATACTAAACCTGAAGAATTGATATCTCTATGTAATATCTATAATAGACAATAATGTCTAAATTTATAATATAGAAACAAGATATATTTAGCCCTCTTGCCCAAGTATGTTTTGCCATTTTCTTCATATAGATCTTATATATCACATGGAGGTTGCTCCTAGATATTGTCTATTATATGGTTTTGTTTTTGTTTTGTTTACTATTATGTGAAGAATCTTGCTTTTGTTATATTTTCTAACTGATTATTGCTGCTTTGTTTTAAAAATGTATATATGTATATGTATGTATGTATATATATACATACAAATACATATTTGTTTATATATACTTATTCACAGCTACTTTTCATAGATCTCTGATTAGTTCTAAGTTTTTTTGATGATTTCCTGCAGAAAATATAATCATATTTTCTGCAATGAATTATACCCTTATTTTGTTCTTCCAGGTTTTTTTATTGAAGTATAATTTATTTATAATATTACATTAGTTTTAGGTATACAACAAAGTGATTCATTTATATACATATAATTTTTTCAGATTCTTTTCTATTATAGTTTATTACAAGGTATCGAATATAGTTCCCTGTGTTATACAGTATGACCTTGTTTTTTTATCTATTTTATATATGGTAGTGTGTATCTGCTAATCCCAAACACTAATTTATCTCCCCCTCCTTCCCCTTTGGTAACCATAAATTTGTTTCTATGTCTGTGAGTCTATTTCTGTTTTGTAAATAAGTTCATTTGTACCACTCTTTAGATTCCACCTATAAGCAATATCATATGGTATTTGTCTTTCTCAGTCTAACTTACTTCACTCAGTATGACAATTTCTCGGTCCATCCATGTTGCTGCAAATGGCATTTTGTTCTTTTATATGGCTGAGTAATATTCCATTGTATATATGTATCACATCTTCTTTATCCATTCTTCTGTTGATGGACACTTAGGTTGCTTCCATGTTTTGGCTATTGTAAATACAGCTGCTATGAACATTGGGGAACATGTAAATTTTAGAATTAGAGTTTTCTCCAGATATATGCCCAGGAGTGGGATTGCTGGATCATATGGTAGCTCTATTTTTAGTTTTTTAAGGAACCTCCGCACTGTTTTCCATAGGGGATGCACCAATTTACATTCCCACCTATAGTGTAGAAGCGTTCCCTTTTCTCCACACCCTCTCCAGAATTTATTATTTGTAGACTTTTTGATGATGGCCATTTTGACCTGTGTGAGGTGTTACCTCACTGTGGTTTTAATTTGCACTTCTCTAATAATTAGCAATGTTGAGCATCTTCTCAAGTGCCTAAGACCATCTGTATGTCTTTTTTTGGAGAAATGTCTGTTTAGGTCTACTGCCCATTTTTTGATTGGGTTGTTTGTTTTTATGTTATTGAGTTTTATGAGCTGTATGTATATTTTTCTTCCAATTTCTTAATGTGCTTTTCAGAACTTCCAGAACATCTTTATTTATTCTGGACTTTAATGAGGCAGACTTTAATATTTCAACATTAAGTGTGATTTTAGCTGCTGGGTGAAGATATCTTTTCACTATTAGGAAAGGATACATCTAGTGCTTATTTTCCCATATAGATTTTGTTTTTATTCATTCTACAGCATGCTGTCAACTGACTGCAGAAGAATTTTTTTTCTTATAGGGCTCAGGCTTTAATTCAGTTTTCCCACTGAGTCTTTCCTGGGGCTTCATGTTGGTTTTGAAGTTTTTGAGCTCAGGGTATATATTTCCAAATGGGCAGAGAAATAACTGAAAGCCAAGTGTTGGCTAGCTATTCACCTTGAAGCACCTCCTGATTTCAAGGCAACTTAGAATCATAGGTGAAAGAAAGCTACTTTTACCACAAACTGAGGTCCTTCCAGTTGAAACCTATATGTTAATATAGTCAGAAATATATTTTTTATGGTGTTTCATTCACTAAAAATAAAATCTCACTTAGTGACAAATGCTAAATGCTATTACATCTGAATAAATAAACGCACTTAAACTATGTTTACCCATGAGAAGTTCAGGATTTCCTAGATCAGAATATCCAGGGATAGGGTAGGTTTCAGTAAAGGATAAATAAAAGTGCAAGTCACAGACATAGGTTTTTACTGTGCGTATCCTCATAACGGATATTGAACAACCTGCACTTTCCTTACTTACTCTTTTGATCAATTCATTTAGATGTTTTCTCCTGTGAAACTGTTTCTTCCTTGTCTAAGTCACAGTGCTTATTATGTTAATTATATCAAGGAAATTTCAAAACAGAGACTTTTTATGGTATCCACAAAAAAATGCCAGAATACTTCTACATTCACAAGAGGAAATATTTTTTCATTCTTTATCATTTAAATTATAAAAGTTGTACCAATACTATATCTAATTTTAATGCTCTCTCTTTCATTCATTCATCAAATATTATTGATTTATTTAACATGTATTAGTACCAGGTACTATCTTTGGGAGAAGGAATATAAAGATGAATAAGTCATATTCCATGCCGTAGCCTACATTTCAGCTAATCGTAGCCATGTGAGTAAGTTCTAGCCAAAAGAATGTGAAGGGAAGTGATGTGTGCCACTTCTGGGTCACACCTCCTTCCTTCCCTTTCTCCATATAGTTTCCTAGAATGTGAATACTTTGAGAAGCCATCAGGAACCATATAGAAGGGAGCAACATCCTAGGAGAAATAAAAAGATTGGGTTCCTAACAACCCTATAAAGCAGGATCACCCTCCTCCAGACTACTAATACAAGAGAAATAAACATCTAGTTTGTATAAACCACATAGCTGCACCTAGATCCAAGTTAATATAGTGAGCTTTCCCCAGTCTTCACCCTATTGGACCTTATAGTATATTTGACCATATTCACCTGTTCTCATCTTTACAAGCTTCTTTATTGATGTTTTTGTTTTGGTTCTCTTAATGCCTCTCAAATGTTTCATCAGCCTCCTATAAGACTCTTCTTCCTATTTCTGCTGCTAATGTGGAACTTCCTCAAGGCTTTTTCCTTGACCCTCTTCTATCTTTACTCTTTTTTTCCCTTAGAATTCCATGGCTTTAATATCCTTCCTTTGAAACTGATTTCCAAAGCTCTATTGCTCTCCTAAAGTCCTGTCCTGTCCTGTGGCTTCAGGTCCAGGTTTTCAATAGACTTCAATAAATTTTCACTTTGGTGTCCTGCTGCCTTTTCACATTCAGCTGGTTTAAATTTAAACTCATGTTCCTCTCCAAACTTCTTTTTGGAGTTTGCTATTTATGCTAATGACATCATTATTCTCCCATTTATTTTTAAACTTTAGCATTGTCTTTAGTTTCTCCTCTCTTACCTGTCAACTTAAATTTAAAATGGTAGACTGCCTGAATCACTTCCTTTTATAGTCCTGGCCTCCCACAGTCCTCCTCATAGAGATGGAGATGATAATTTCAGTATCTGGAACACTTTAATATCCACTTGCCAATGCCTCATCTAAGTAGCTGGTTTTAGGTCATCTTTGTGGGAAACCCCAGTCTAGGTAACTCAGAATTATGCTGGCAACTCAGTTAGATTCCTTTGCACAAATCATGAACCCATAACTCTGACTCTTCTTTTCCCATATTACTACTAATTCCTCATTCTTGCATCTTCTTTCACATAATTCCTGACTATAAAACTCTCATCTGCACATACTCTCTTAAGTATTTGCCCATTCTTCATTTAGGGATTATCATTTACCCCCCTTTTATTTGTCTGTAAACATACTGTCACTTTTCCTCCCAGTTACTATCTTTCTCAAATATAATTATAACAAAATGTTTGGCTATCACAACTCTGAACAATTCAAGGGCTTGATATTGGGTATTTTGTTGTTAGTTCACTGAGCTTGGAGTTTTTGAAGCATTTTATCTCAACCGCATAAATTTGAGTTCCACTTTTGAGTCAGAGGTTGTAGTCCAACCGCATATTAGCTTTCCTACCCCCTTCCTTGTATCCTAACATTGGTGTCTCCTCTCTACTCCAATATTTCATTCTATATACTAACACTAAGCCCCAGTAAATCTTATGTCAAAATGATCCCCACCTGGGGCTTCCCTGGTGGCGCAGTGGTTGAGAGTCTGCCTGCCGATGCAGGGGACACGGGTTCGTGCCCCGGTCCAGGAGGATCCCACATGCCGCGGAGCGGCTGGGCCTGTGAGCCATGGCTGCTGAGCCTGTGCGTCCGGAGCCTGTGCTCCGCAGCGGGAGAGGCCACAACAGTGAGAGGCCCGCGTACCGCGAAAAAAAAAAAAAGATCCCCACCTATAGCTCTTTTGTTATCATCTTGGTTTAGGCTCTCATTACCTCATGCCTTAACTCTTTGCATTGTCCTTTGGCCTCATGCTTCCCCCTACATCTGTCCATCCTCTGCAGTTTAATGTTGCAAAACCACTGCCTTCATGTCACTTCCTTTTCGTAAACCTCAAATGGTTCCCATTTTTTTAATGTTAATGTATAACCAAGGCTTATTATTATTTTTTAGCTTTTTGACCATACCCTTTCACATAACAAATCATCATCTGTAAGATCGCTTCTTCTCTAAAGTACTGTGGAAAGGGAATGTTGCCTGCCATTCCAGTAAACAATGAATGTTGCCTGCCATTAAACCATCATCCATTGCAGCCACCCTTGATGGTGTGCCCTTTTTTTTTCTCCAGCAAAAACTCCTATATATGTTGGCTCCTCCCTTATCTCTATAGAGCAGTTCCTCAGAGTTATCTGAGAGACTGTATCCTGAGCTATAGTCCTCAGTAAAGTCCCCCAATAAAACTTACAACTTTTAGGTTGTGCTTTTTTCTTCAGCTGACAATTCCTAGAAATGCCTATTTTTTTTTGTTGTTGTTGTTCAGAAGCACAGAAAACAAAAACTTTTAAGCTTTTTTTTTGCACATTAAGCAAATAGTATACTTTAAGATAAGCAGTAAGAGTATCTTATAAAGCATTAAAAATCTAGAGTCCAGTTTGATCCCTTTCCCACTTATCCTTAACTCTTCCTTTATTTTATTCATCCCAGCCTAATCTCATACATGATTTTTTTTTATTGGAGTATAGTTGCTTTACAATATTATGTTAGTTTATACTGTACCCTATGTTTTTTTTTCTTCCAGTCAAAGCCAGTTTTTGAGTCCTAACACTCCCATGATGCTTTTTCAGGCCATTATGACTCATAGTGATTACCCCCCCCGAGTGAGATTTTATAGTTATTTAAGTTCCTCTCTAGCCAGGAAAATCTTGGTTAGCTCTTTTATTCTTAAGGTACATTCTTTTTCCCCCTTCAGAAACCTAGTGTTGAGGAGTAGTTTGGATCAGGCTAACTTTTGTTTCTTGAATATAATCTGATATATTTTTCTTCAAAGCTTACTGAATTTTTGTAAATTCCAAAAGAATTGGCCTACATATGTTATTCTTTTCAGTTAGTTTATCACAAGTATGATGTAGCTTTTGAATTTTTAGACCAAAGTTTTTCTTTAGAGCAAGAAAGTTCCTAGTGTGCAGTCTAGATGTGACTCTATTCTTGCCTCACACTAACCTTGAGGCAGGATGTGAGCACAGTGCATTGTCTCCTAATGCCCCCAAAGCACTAGTGAACAATATACATTTTATCAATTTTTTAGTGGGGAAATGGAGGAAAATGGTTATATTATGGAAGGTACATCATTTTACTCCCAAATAGTCATTTGAGATCTTTTTCCTTCTCTCAGTTCTCAGCTACTTTGGTTTCCCTGTTTCACTGACTCCAGCCTTTGCTTCATCCAACATGTTTTCTCATCCCCATGTCTTTTTATTATCCCTTTCTTTGAACAGAAGACTTTCACTTTCTATGGGATTATTCATTATCCAACAATAGAACCCTTCTTAAAAGTCCTCAGGGGATTGTAAGTAACAGTTTTTTCTGAAACATAATTTTTTTCAATTACTTGAAGGATTTTCACTATTATTTGAATCTCATTTCTGCTCTTTCTACTATTTTCTTTTTAAATAATTGTTGATATTTATAAATTGATTCCCTAGTTTTGTCATTTGTCTTTTCTCTTTTTATCTTTAGTTCCTTTTCTCTGAGATGGAAAAACTTGAATTTAATCTTAAATTTCATTTTGTAGTGTCCAAAGTGTTATTCATGATCTTTGCTCTTACCATTAATTTATTCATTGAGTGTCTCTACTGTATTTGGGCTGGTCATCAATATGCACAGGAAATTTCAGGGCTTCCTAGTATCATTCCATTGTCTCAGTGTTGTTAGTCAAGGACTCTTGGACCAAAGCCTTGAGTTGTGGGATGTCTGAGGCAGGGGGATGTCTTCAGAAGTCTCTTGGTTTTTATTGTGAACATGCCGCATCCTCTAAATAGAGAATTTTGTGTGTCATCCCTCAATGCCTTCCACAGACTACTGGTATATATCTAGTAGAAATTCTTCCAACTTTCAGGCATGTGGATAGCTTTCACCTTTGTTTTGCAAAGTGGATGAACAATTTGTATATTCTGTTATTCATTTCAGTGGGAATTTGGCTTAGGAAAAAGCTATTCTTTAATTACACTGCCTTTAATCCTTGAATATTGAAATTTTTTGACTCATTTATGAACTACAAAGTATCCATGTCACCAGTTACGGCAAAGTAAAGGTAAACAACATTTTCTAGATTAATAGTATGGATTTGTTATTCTAACCTCTTAAGAAGGAACTGAATCTGTTTACTAATTATTGTCAGAAGACAGCAGAAAAGCTTTAACTATATTAAAACTAAAATCGTTGATTTTGTCACACATTTTCTCATATGTAAATGGACAATCCAAAAGAACCCCAACCAGAAGGTCTTTCACTGAGCTACTTGAGAATACTTTTCTTCCTAACTTATCTTTGTAGGCCCATCAGACTATAGTCCAATTTAAAAGTAGGCCATAAAGTTTTTAATTTTCTTTTAATGGGTAATATAAGTTATTTGATAACAACTGAAATAAAAAGTTAGCAAATGCTTCTGTTCACAAATAATGGAAAATATAATTTAATGTAGCTTATTAAATAAGGAAATTTACTGGTTCATGAAACTGAAAAATCTAGTTGTTTGATTGGATGGAATGGTTTGATCCAGAGGCCCATGATGTCATCAGATGTCCAGATCCATTTCTCTGTGATTCTTTTGACTCTGTCCTCCTGCTTGTGTCTGTTTCACCTTCAGGCTAGGTTTCTTTATAATAGTAAAAATGGACCTCATGGTTTGCAGTCTTGCAATCACATACCACAGCGTTGAAAAGGATTTGAAAAGAGCACATTAGTTCCAATAATGCAAGCACAGCCCTGAGGTTCACTCTAATTGATCTGGATTGGGTCACATGACCACTCCTGAACAATTACTATGGCCAGAGAAATGGACAGTGCTAATTGGCCAGCCTGAGTTATATGAGTTGAAAGTGGTAAAATAACCATTCTTAGAACTACATGGATCCCTAAATTGGATATCCAGGACTGTTGAGAAAGGAATATTGGATGTACACTACCCATTCCAAAATTGTTTCTTCCAAATATATAACACAAAACTTGAAGGTTTTAATCACATACTTAAGATAACTGCCTAGGAAGTTTCAAAAATTTTTTCTAAAGAAAATTGTTAACGCTTGCTATAATTACTTCTAAAGTTAGTGTATATGCATGAAGTTTGCCTACTATCAGTTTTGCCCATGCATTTCCATAGCTGAGCAAGAACTCTGTCCCTCATACTTATTCTCTAAAATATACGAAGCCCTATTTAGTTCACAAGACAGAATATTGGCACTTAAAGCACTAATAAGAGAATTCAGCCATGAATTCCCGAAACTAATTTATGAATCTTATATTTGAAAAACTGCTTAGTGAACAAATTATCTTTTTCTCTAATTTGTCTACCTTCTCCATCATATTAAAGTTAGATCATCAGAAAACAATATAGCTGAATGGTATTATCCCAACACCCTGGAGAAATAATTTCATAGAGTGAAGATTTAGTATCATGTATGCTGTCAGTTTTATAGATGGCTACTTGGTTGACAAAAGTATACATTGATTTACCCAGTGTTTCTCATTTATAGTTATATGCCATAAATTCTTCCTTAACATTAGTGCCAAGTGAAATTTTATTTCTGAAAAATGACTGGCATGATTTCTTCTATAATACAATAAGAAAATTGGAAAGAAATTAACATTTCTAATACTGCCATTATGCATTTCAGAGCTTTTTCCTTTTTGTTTTAGCTGCCAGGAAATCCAGAGTATATACAGTGCTCCCAAGTTCACTAACTCCTCTCAAATTGGTATAGTAACATCTATCACTCTTCTTTTAGCAAATTGTTTGGTTTCTACTTGCATATTTGTGACTTTTCTCAAGTAGTTTTTGAAAATAAGGAGAATAGAAGTCTTGCATACATGTATAAATGACAAACACTGTATTCCTTTTTCAGTTGTTAAACTACTTCAAGAGCTTATTGATAGATTCTGAAGTTCTCAGTAGGTTTTCCTTCCATGCTGTTCTTTTGAACCCTGTACTCAGCAAACCCTAGATTTGGTAATTTGTAGTTATCAAGTGAATTAGGTTGAAGCCTCACAAAACACAGCAGCTACTCAAGTTATAACTTCAGAGTGGGGATAGATCGTGATGATGCTAAAAACCAACACCACTTGTTCACTAAAGCATTTGGATCTGGATTTGTCTTTGTTCCTTGCTTAACATCCAAGTGTTGAGAAAAGGTGAATGAGCCAAAATGTTTCCATGTTCTTAAACTGCATGTGGTCTTTAAAAATTTTTTTCCTAGTAACTTGTTTTTTGCTGGCAAAGAAACTAAACGATACAACACTACTTAATTTTTCACATGGTTTAGTTTAATAGATATTGAGATGTGAAGCTTAAAAACAGTGAACTGTAGCATCTGGAGACCAGCTGCAGAGTGCACAAGTCTTCAGAATGAACCTCAAAACTCCTTCACTGCTTAGGCTGACATTCCTCTTTTATGATAATCAGTGCCGATTTGTATCATGTTGCATTAGCATTAAATGAACAAACAAAACAAATAAGCATAAAATAATAATAATAACTGCATAATGAGTACCACCCAGTGACATCTAGCTACTACCTTTTCTTTTCTTTTATCTAAAAAAAAGAAATTACACATAAATAAATTTACGCATAATTTGAAATGACACATAAATTGGTTTTCTGTATTTAAAAACTGACATATTACAGGCAAGGCAAAAGTGTGTTTTTTTTTTACCACTTTTATTAGTTTCCTCTCTTTTATAACAAATTACCAGAAATATAGTGGCTTTAACAATACAAATGTATCTTACAGTTCTGGAGGTCAGAAGTCTGAAATGGGTCTCATCAGGGTAAAACCAGGGTGCCGGCAGGGCTGCGGTCCTTTTGGAGGAACACAGTTCTCTCTGTAGGGGAGAATTCATTTCCTTGCCTTTTCCAGCTTTTAGGGGCACCCACATTCCTTGACCTGTGACCCCTTCCTCCGTCTTCAAAACCAGCAACATCAAGCCAAATCCTTCTCATGCTTCAAAACCAGCATCATCAAGCCAAATCCTTCTCATGCTTCTGTCTCTCTGGTTCTCTCTCTTCTGCCTCTTCCACCTTTGTAATTACATTGGGCCCACTGGATAATCCAGAATAATACTGTCTCTATTTTAAGGTCAGTTGATTAGCATCTTCATCCCCCTTTGTTATGTAACCTAACGTATTCACAGGTTCCAGGAATTAGGACATGAACATTTTGGGGACCCATTATTTTGCCTACCTCACCACTACCCCTAAATTACTATTCACTACCCTCTTCCCAGAAATAAACTCTGTTATGCCTTTGGTGTATTCCTTCCAGATTTTTTTCTTTGAATTTACCAAAATAAATATGCATGCATACAGACATATAGTTTTGTTTTTTGGTATTTATCTACAACTTGCTTTGATTTCACAATATGCCTTAGAAAAGATATATTTGAATTCATACTATTAATATATTTTTTATTTTAACTGCTACATATTACATAGTGTGGTTAGGATCCCTGTTTCCCTATTGATAGACCTTTAAGTAGTTTCCAATTTTTCTTTATCACAGTCTGTTACGAGCAGCCTTGAGCACATCTTCTAGAGCATATGTGTAAGTCTCTAGGTGAGATAATGGCACCGTTTGGATGTAAGGTGTGTGCCATTTTATATATGAACAGACACTGAAAATTGTCCTCTTTAGGGGCTCTACCAGTTTATGCTCTCAGTCAGCAGTGTATGATGCATTTTATACATCCTCACCAATACTTTGTCATTTTGGAGAGTTGTTTTAATATGCATTTCTATGATTACCATCGGGTTTGGAATTCTTTCTTTCATGTGCATTGCCATTTATGTTTCCTATTCTGTGAACTGCTCATTTTGCAGTGGGGGGAGCAGATTTCTTTGTATTTTTCTGATTGATTTAAAAGTTCTTTATATACTCAAGTTGCTGATCCTTAGGTTATTATATGTATTGTAAATATTTGCTTCTTGTTTTGTTACTTTGTTTAAACTATCCTTAAAAATACAGATTTTTTTTTTTAACTTTAGGACTTCTTTTCTTGTGTTATGCTGAAGAAGATCATCCCTATCTCAAAGTCATATTTTTCTCTCATATTTTTATTAGGGGAATATTCAGAGTTTGGGAATTAACATGATTTGAGTTACCAAATTTATCATATTTTATATTCCCTTATTTACATACATGCTTCAGTTTTAGGATGCTCTGTTGTGTTCCACTGATCTATTTGTTCCTGCACCAAGACCATATTATATTAATTACTTTAATTTTAGAATTTGTCTTGATTTCTAGCTGGTGTAGGTAGATATCTCTTATTTGTATTAAAAATGATTATGGCTTTTCTTGTTCATTGTGCATTTAAGAAAAGTTTGTCAAAAACTTGATGAAAACTCTTATGGTATTTTGATTGGATTGCATTGAATTGATAAATTAATCCTGGGAATATTAATATCCTTCCAATAAGCAACCTTCCTGCCTATAAATATGTTATATTTTCACTTAGTAAACTCTTTTATATATTTCAGAAGAGTTTTTTAGCGTTTTCCATAAATGTCTTGCATTTCCTGTTAGATTTCTTCCTAATTATTTTGTTGTTTCTGTTTCTATTGTGAGTAAGTTTGTCCTTTGATTCTCTTGTATTTCCTAGATTGACTGTTACATTGTCTGCAAAAATTGACAGTTTTGTCTTTACTTTCCAATCTTTATATCCCTTATACCTCTTCATTTATTATTCATTCATTCCTGCTCCAGATCTTATTGCATTAGCTGGAGCTAATATTACAATGTCGAACAGTAGAATGGCTGTGTCATCCTGGTCTTATTCCCTTTAATGGGAATGCCTTTAAAATTTCACTATTTCTCCTTCTGCCCAATACTACTTGGTCTCCCTTCAGTTCACAGTAGATACAAATAACAGATCAAAATGTTGTCTTTACAAAATAAAAATAAAAAATAAAATAGATAAAATTTAGGTAAACCTGACCACAAAAATTTATAAAGGGCACAAGTGAACAACATAAAGAATTAAAAAGGGGGCAAAACTACAGAGACAGATATAGTCAACTTCATGCTAATACATTTTAAAAACTAGATGAAATGCAGTGTTTTCTCTATGTGCTCCCCTCCCTTGCAAAACAAACAATCAAAAGGACTAAAGCTGGCAGGACAAGAAGGAGTTAGTTTAGGAAGAAAAAATGGACTAATAAACATAAAACTAGCCAATCTACTCCCAAAACAAACTATCAGGCCTAGATGGAGTGAGTTCTACCAAACCTTAAAAAAAAGACAAGCTGTTTTGAAGCATAGAAAAAGATGAGATGCTCCCCAATTCATTTCTGAGACAAGCATAATTTTACTAACAAAGCCTTGGCCAACCTGTCAGGAGCTCACATGTGGGAATTGTCGTGGTCCGAACACAGGTTGGAAAAGAATTTCCAGACATAAGGCAGAATGTAAAGAAGATAGAATTTATTAGAGGGAAGGGTCACTGCCAGAACAGCGGGCAGACTTCCTAGTAGTCTGGGAGAGTAGAGCCGAACATGTGCTACTGATCAGCTTTTATAGCCAGAAAACAAAGGAATGGTCTGAGGTGAAATTTTCATTTACTGATTGGTCGAGGCACATGTACCTTCCTTCTATAGGGTGGGAGTGGGACAGGGCAGATGCCTTTCTTTATTTGGGACATGTCCCGTTGCCCAGGTGGGTGTCACCCAGGTGGGCTCAGGAATTTCATAACCATCGCAACATGGTGGGGAGGGTGATTAAGAGTCTGGTAGGGGGTGTAACGCTGACACTTTTTCAGGCAAGGTTGTCTTTGTCCTTGAAGCACCATTGTCCTTGGAGCAGCACAGGAATTGCCCATCAGAGTTGGTCCTCACTGGATCAAATGGGTCTTTATACCCCACCTCCCTCAGTCATCAGGTGAAGGCTACTGTGGGAAAATGTGGCCTCTGACAAGGGGGCTCTTTGTAGCTGAGGGAGACCCTGAAGAAGCTGGCAGCTAGAGGCTGCCTACTGACCACACTTCCTTTCTGTTCCTGAGCAGAAAGTCTTTCCTTGAAGGGGGATCTGGTGGTGAATCTCTGTGTCTAATATTTCTTTTGTCCTTTCTTTCATGTTTATTAAATCAAAAGCTTATGTCATTTACTTTCAGTTCTTCTTGATTAATAATAAATGCATTTGGGTTATAAATGTCCCTCTGAATGTTACTTTGGCTGCATTCCACAGATTTCAGTATGTGATGATATAATTGTTCGTTCTACATCTTCATAATTTTCATTTATATTTCCTCTTGAATTAAAAAAGTACTTAGTATTATGGGGTTTTTAAAATTTTATTTTATTTATTTATTTTTGACTGCGTTGGGTCTTCGTTGCTGCATGCGGGCTTTCTCTAGTTGCCGCGAGTGGGGGCTACTCTTCATTGCAGTGTGCGGGCTTCTCATTGCGGTGGCTTCTCTCGTTGTGGAGCACGGGCTTCAGTAGTTGCAGCATGCGGGGTCAGTAGTTGTGGCTCACGGGCTTAGCTGCTATGCGGCATGTGGGATCTTCCCGGACCAGGAATTGAACCCGTGTCCCCCACATTGGCAGGCGGATTATCAACCACTGTGCCACCTGGGAAGCCCTAGTATTATGTTTTAAATTTCTAAATTATCTATAAGAATTGATGATTGGGGCTTCTCTGGTGGTGCAGTGGTTGAGAGTCCACCTGCTGATGCAGGGGAAACAGGTTCGTGCCCCGGTCCGGGAAGATCCCACATGCCGTGGAGCGGCTAGGCCCGTGAGCTGTGGCTGCTGAGCCTGCACGTCTGGAGCCTGTGCTCCGCAGTGGGAGAGGCCACAACAGTGAGAGGCCTGCGTACTGCAAAAAAAAAAAAAAAAAAAAAAAAGAATTGATGATTGTAGAAAGTTTCAGATTTTGGTCTGTTTATACAGTATAAGTTTGTAATGTAACCTGGGCACTAATGGATGCATATTGCTTCCAGGTTTGCCATTGTTAATAGAGCTTTTCTGTGGAGAGAGCATATGTGTGTGTGTGTGTGTGTGTGTGTGTGTGTGTATATGTATACACACATATACATACATACATGCATATAGTTACTTGTATAGATATACAAATGTGTGTATACGTTATTTTATATTTCTCCTATTTGTCCTCCTCATTCTCCTCTGCTTGTTCCTCAACCTCCTGTTCTCCTCCTAAAAATAAAATAATTATGTCATATATATATATACAATGAAACATTACTCAGCCATAAAAAATGAAATAATGCTATTTGCAGCAACATGAATGGACCTAGAGATTATCATACTAAGTGAAGTAAGTCAGAGAAAAACAAATACCATATGATATAACTTTTATGTGGAATCTTAAAAAATGATACAAATGAACTTATTTACAAAAGAGAAATAGACCCTCAGACATAGAAAACAAATTTATGGTTACCAAAGGGGAAAGGGCGAGAGAGGGATAAATTAGGAGTTTGGGATTACCAGATACATGCTACTACATATAAAATAGATAAACAACAAGGACCTATTATATAGCACATGGAACTATATTCAATATCTTATGATAAACTATAATGGAAGAGAACCTGAAAATGAATATGTATAACTGAATCACTTTGCTGTACACCTGAAACTAACACAAAATTGTAAATCAACTATATTTCAATTAAAACAATTATCAGTTCATACTAATTCTTTGAATTCAAATTCAGGACTATAGAGTTTTTACTTAATTTCTTCTGTTTTGCATTTGTATTTTTTTCCTCTCTCACACAGAGAATTCCAGATCTGAAGGACACCAGGGCTGCCAGAATCAGTGATTGGACTTTCCCACACAAGACACCTCCATTGAGATTAGCCTTTCAGTAGTGCAGGACCATCTGTACATCCTCAGAAAATTACATTCTGTTAGTGATTGCCTGTATTGCAGGAATAGGCCCAGCTCCCTCTGAGTATCAAAGGGTTGAGAAACACCCATTAGACAAGAGAGAGGGAAAGAGGTCAGAGTTGATGGAATGCTCCTGTTTCATAAAGACAGACTGTACTTAGCAGCTCTCCTATTTCTGTTGATCCTCAAACATTGACCATTTCAGAACTCTCCATTTAAATGAAAACCATTTCCTTACTGCATCGACCCTAATGCAGTCTAATCTCCTTATTTGTAGTAGTAATCTTCTATAAAGTTGCCACAAACACTGAATTATCAAATACTGAACTATTGCTCCTGTGGGAAATACAGAGTTAGATTTCAGTGAGCCTTTGGTCAAGCAGTTTCATCAACCGAAATGCTATTTGCATTATATAGGTTCTTTTGCCAATGTCCTTGTAAAACAAGTCAGTCCCACTGGCATTGAAAACCTGCTTTTCCATATAACCCTTTCCTGTATAACACTTAGCAGTTATTTAAAATTTTTTTCCACAGCTTCCTGATCTGCAGAACCTGCCTTACCTGCAAATTTAACATTTTTCACTCTTTATTGCCTTTTGAAACATGCAAGCAGCCAGCAGTAGCTAAGGAGGGTTTAACATTTTCCTGACCCTAGGTATCATGACCATGTATTTCTTTGACTTTCAGCCTCACAACCCTGCTGTTTGCTATGCTTTTAAAATCAGTTTTCATCTGATAAATCCACAAATTTAGCTGCTTTTCCATCTTTTCCATAACTTCATCACATACTATAAACGTTAGTTTAGCAGTTCCAGGGTGACCTCATGTACAGATCAGCAAATTGCCTATTTTTTTTCTAGATGTGCCATATTGTTGATTCATTAGCATTGAACTCTTGGTCAACAGCACTGTAACTCACAGCTGAAGGAAGCTTATCTAACACATGTATTTTCTTCATAAGGCACATCACAGCCTTTCTGCACTTAAGAACACTAAGTAGCTCTTCAGCACTATGCTTGAGGGACATTTTAAACAGCAAAATCACCATGAAGAAGCACAAAAATGCAAAACACATGACTCTGAATAGACCACAAAAGGGCAGTTATTTACGGTGTAAGAGGAAACAAGGAAACGGAAGGGCAAAGGTTTACTTGTATGACCTCATCTGGGAACATGTCAGTCAGTTCAAACTATTCTCTATTCTGTGTATGTTCATGAATGACCATGAGACAGTCATGAGCATTGATTTGGAGGTTACAAATAAACTTTAGTGAGTAGGGGAATTTGTGAATATAGAATCTGAATAATGAGGATCCATTGTAGTTGTGCAGGTGATGGCAAGGAAATAATCTATATTCTTTCCATGCCAGTGTGATTACTGTATAGACCCTTCACCAAAGACTGCCATTGTCCGTTGTGTACAAAAACAGGTAGTTAAGGTCAAATTTTCAGCATCACTTGGTATAGATTAAGGAAAAAGTTTACTGGAAAATTTAGAACCCACGAGCCAGTATGAAGGGGCACACAGACCCCCATCCAGAGAAGCAAGCTGGGCAGGGGCAAGGTGTAGGAGGGTAACATTCCAGGCTAGGAACCCTTCTTCCTTATAGGAAAGTCATGAAAGCAATCTTGTCAGTTGGGAGTGGGGTTGGGGGAGGTACAGATTGTTTGGGTGCCAGATAGTCTGAATTTAGATGTCAGTTATTTTCAGGAGATTTCTGTGAAATCTAACTGCCGTAGACCTGGAGAGCTCTGAGCATGTGGGAAGTTTCAGACCCTTCTGCTTGGGGGAAGGGAGTCAGAAGTTTGGGGAGCTGAGTTCAGGTGCAGCCCTTCCCACTGGGAGAATGCAGGAATCTGAGGTCTTAACTAAGGGTTCTGGACAATGCAGAATGAGCTTCTATGTCACTCTAAGTCAAATCTCATAGCACCATGAATGTAGTTAAATTATTGTCTGTGTTAGTCTGATTTCCAGATTGGAAAGTGTCTAGTCATTATGCTTGAATGTAATTTTCTAATATGTTGCCCTTTTTTCGTTATATAACTTCTTTTAAAAATTAAATCCCATGCAAACCCTCATACACTGCTGGTGGGAATGTAAATTGATACAGCCACTATGGAGAACAGTATGGAGGTTCCTTAAAAAACTAAAAATACTACCATACGACCCAGCAATCCCTCTATTGGGCATATACCCTGAGAAAACCATAATTCAAAAAGAGTCATGTACCACAATGTTCATTGCAGCTCTATTTACAATAGCCAAGACATGGAAGCAACCTAAGTGTCCATCGACAGATTAATGGATAAAGAAGATGTGGCACATATATACAATGGAATATTGCTCAGCCATAAAAAGGAATGAAACTGAGTTATTTGTAGTGAGGTGGATGGACCTAAAGTCTGTCATACAGAGTGAAGTAAGTCAGAAACAGAAAAACAAATACTGTATGCTAACACATATATATGGAATCTAAAAAAAAAAAAAGGTCATGAAGTACCTAGGGGCAAGATGGGAATAAAGATGCAGACCTACTAGAGAATGGACTTGAGGACATGGGGAGGGGGAAGGGTAAGCTGGGACAAAGTGAAAGAGTGGTAGTGTATATATGGACATATATACACTACCAAATGTAAAATAGATAGCTAGTGGGAAGCAGCCACATAGCACAGGGAGATCAGCTCGGTGCTTTGTGACCAGCTAGAGGGGTGGGATAGGGAGGGTGAGAGGGAGGGAGACGCAAGAGGGAAGAGATATGGGGATATACGTATATGTATAACTGATTCACTTTGTTATAAAGCAGAAACTAACACGCCATTGTAAAGCCATTATACTCCAATAAAAACTTTAGAAAAAAAGAAAAAGAAAAAAAAAAAAGAAAATGATGCTTATAAAGATTGCTCCATATCAGGTCAGTAGTAACTACAGGAGACAGAATTTAAATCTAGACAAATTGACCTCAAAACGTGTTTTTTTTTTAACCACAGCACCATGCTAGTTTTCCTATTTAAATTATGACTACATTTTAATTTTGGCAGTTATATTTTAATCATAAAGTTAGCAGAAAGGATCAGTGTTATTTTCTCAACATACATAAGAAAATAATATATATAAATAGAGACATTCTATAAAAGAATCTCTTTGGAGACCAAAAATTTTGATAAAAATATTAGTGTAATGTAGTTGTATTAAGACCATATTAACTAGTAAAATTAAGCTTATCTTGTTCTCATATATATATATATATATATATATATATATATATATATAAAATGCATTTGAATGCAAATGAGGTGATAGGACCTAGCATAAAGCAAGCTTCAATTAATGAATAAAGGTTACAGTAAAGCTGTATCCTATATTAATTTTTTACAAAACACATTTGTATTCTAACTAAAACATATCATAACTTCCAATCATGCTATGTATTCTAATATTAGAATTTCATTTTTCAAAATGTAGTACTTTTCAGTTACTCATATTATTTTTTATTTATTTATTTATTTTTGCAGTACGCGGGCCTCTCACTATTGTGGCTTCTCCCATTGTGGAGCACAGGCTCCGGACACGCAGGCTCAGCGGCCATGGCTCACAGGCTTAGCCGCTCCACGGCATGTGGGATCTTCCCCGACCGGGGCACGAACCCGTGTCCCCTGCATCGGCAGGCAGACCCTCAACCACTGCCCCACCAGGGAAGCCCCAGTTACTCATATTATTATGTTTACTAAAAATGTCAGTGACCTGTTTTGTCAGTAAATTTTTCTAAATTCTTTTGGGTGATGAAGGTTATCATTTTCAATTTATAGGTTAAAATTATTTTTCGGTGTAAACAAAAAAATATAAGCCACTAGAATAAAATTATTTAAAAATAAAAAAACATTAAATCCCATACAAATTAATCTATTACCCTCTTTTCAAAAAATGACACTTATTCAATTGGAAAATCAGCTAAAGAAATCCTCAAATTAAAATAAAATCTAACTTACCTATTTTATTGTAATATACATTTCTACCATCTTTACATTCTTTAGCTTTAAATTAAATTAAAGGTTTTAATTTTTTAATAGTTTAAATTTCCCAAATAAAGGGCCTTTCCAATTTGTAGTTGTAAATCTCTTAAACATCATATTTTATTACAGATAGTGGGAAGGCTGGCCAGGACTCCTTTTAACTTGGAAGTCACAGATTCCCTAGCTTGAAACATGATTGCAAAATAATCTTCAAAGAATTTTCTCCCAAAAACTTCAGCCTTGAAGAATAATTCTTGGATAACCATCATTAAACATATAATGCCATTGCATTTCTGTGCTATACGAAGGTTTTCTACCTTTACCCATTTTTGTAGTGCTATTTAATGAGTCACCTTTCTAAAAAAAACTGAAGCCAGACACACAAAAAATAGTAATTTTAAAACACAGGTCGATTTATAACACGAGATCAACAGATCAGTTGTTTCAAGATCATTTCATTTCAATATACTTGGCAACAAAGGTCCATCCTGGAAGTAAAAACAAAATACATAGCTTTAAAAATTCTTATAATCATAGCCCAAATTCTAATCTTTCTACCTGGTTTGTTTTACAAAGAAGTTTCAGAAATAATTCACTGTATTTTTACTACTGGAAATGTTTCCATTTTAAAGCAATGAAACCCTGAAGATTAATTTGAACCCATTTGGCTCCCTTTTGTACATTCACGCCATCTCAAAGGCTAGAGTTTGTTATCTGCAAGGAGAGAGATTTAAGCCACACACATTAAAAAAAAAAACAGTTACTTAGAGCATAAGGTTTTGTCTTGTAACTAACATTACACTTTGAGTTTCAAAACTTTTTACTTTAAAACGCTTTACTGAAACCAAGCTTTTTTTAGGTTGTTCCTTCTGAAAGAATCAATAAAAGCACAGCATTGCTCCACTCTCACCTCTTAAAACCTTTGGCATTCATCCAGTTTCCCTCGTTTTTAAGCCTTTTATTGCTACAATTCTCAGAGATTTCTTCTGTATTCTTGTGTAGGCAGGTCCCTTGTCAAAGAGGCAGGCTATCTTACGAGGTGTGTCACCTTCTTTAGCCACCCTCTCATCTTTGATGTTCTTGATTAGGGCAGTCCAGTGATCCAGATGCAAGGCCTAGATCAGCTGCTAGAGATTCTGATCACCATCTTTGACTCATCATCCTGGGGTCACAGCAGTGTCTCCCAGGGAGACAGCCTTGACGTAGAGACAGGGGTTCCAGTGGTCATAGTTGGCATACTGTTGTGTTGGCCAAAAAGTTCATTTGGTTTTTCTGTAAGCTCTTATGGAAAAATCTGAACAAACTTTTTGGCCAACCAATACTATTTACAACCACTTTCTTTCTTGGGTACTAGGAAGAGAGCAGCAAAGACCTTTCCTTATTTTATCCTTGAAAGTCTCCCTGTGACATGGCATGACTACTACTTGCCTTGGGTTAACTGCTACTCTGCACTTCCAGTACTCAGATGGCCCAGACAGAGTTTACCGTAATGATCTACTAGATTTCTGCAAGCTTTCTTCTCGCCCTGGTCCTTTTTGCTTCACTCAGCACCTTCTGGTTGTAGCACTTGGGCAACTTTCCCCTTTCTTCCATTTTCAGAGATAACTCCAGTTCTATTCATTCATGCATCTATCCCCAGATTCTTTCAGGGCCATGAAAGTTTCTATCCATTTCTGACTCTGTTGCTGTAATAAGTCAAACTTTTACTGGTTTAAATGTTGCATTCTTTTCTGTCACCCTATTATGGAGATTGGATTAGTCTATTCCTTCATTTTTCATGCTAAGCCCTATTCTAGTCTCCCTGCAATTCCCTCAGTGTGTGTCAAGTTTTGTTACCAGTATTCTGCAGAGACCAGCACACACCCTGGCCAAGTGCCAGTTTGATTCCTTGAGAAATCTTAGTGAGTTGACATAACCTTTCCAATCCCCAACCTAACTTAGGTCACTGGGAAATGGACTTCTGCAATTTCCCAGTTGCAGTGAGGAAAGAAATAATGCGTGTACAATGTTAAAGTCAAAATTTACTTTAAAAGTTTTTTCCAGGCAGTGAGGCTGATGAGTAGAGTAGATGAGACATCATGGATTGGAAGAAATACTTGATTTATTATCCACATCAACAAAGCACGTGGAGAAACAATAGGTATGCACTGTTCCCAGAAAATATCTTGAGCTTGCAGACTGAAATGAGCTATATTATAATATATGATCCAAAATTCACCCTTCAGGATCTAATTGGGTTTTTTGCACAAACTCTTCCAAACCTCTTTCCAGATCTTCACCAAAAGGTGAGGATAACTAGACTCTATATAGCTCCACCTCTCATTATTAATTTATTTGCATGCATGTGGTTTTCCCCATCCTAATGCTTGTGGCATGGCACAGATGTCTGTTACTAAGAAAACTGAATGTGGACTTTGAGAATTTCAACCCCAGGTGCTCCATGGGGTATAATAGTATTGCTGGGGCACCTTAATTTTCTTGTCATATGTTTGTAAATATTCTTCAGCTTCTCCCTCTTTTTATTTTTTATTTTTAATCTATTCCTCTACAGGGTCTTTCTGACCTGTACATGTTCCTCTGAATTCACTGACTTCACACATTCCATTTCTTCTAACTCTGATACTTTCACCTCCTCCAATCCCATGGATTTTTTCCCTCTGAATCCTCCCTCTGATCAGTATTGCCCATTTGACATAACCAATGAGATAAGTATTTTTGTAGAAATGTGAAGAAATTGCTATGTGGAATCAGAGGAAGGAATTATTAATTTCACAAGCAGAGACGGCTCCTGAAAGATTTCCTAGAGGAGTTAGAATTTGGGGACATTTGAGGAATGCACAAAATAGAAGGTTGGGAAGAGATTTAGGCAATGGGATACAGCTTGCACAAAGAGTTGGAATAGAGTAGTGTAGTGTAGTGTAGTTGAAAAACAGGACAGGTTGGAGGAGGGAGGTCAGGAAAGATAGAGAAGGGCCTTGAACCATGCTAGACTGTGAACTTCATTGTATGGGATCTGGCAAGCAAGTGGTATATTTAAGGGGTGTACTTTAACTGGTAAAATATATGTATTAGAAACAATATTTCCTGGCAGAAAGAGGGAAGAATTGGTGGAAGGAGGGGAGAGACTAGAGGCAGGGAGACTAGTTAGGAGACAAGTCATCAGTTCTCCTTCTTCCTCAGAGCAGTGAGTATGCTCCCTGTTCCCCCTGCCTGCTCACTCCAGGTGTTGTAGAGCAGTTCTGGTTTCCAGAGCAGAACAATGAGAGAAGGGATGAGCATTGTTCTCAGTGTGTACCCTGAGTAAGGGTCTGGCACTAGAGTGCCTTCCATAGTGGGGATTTATAGTTGGAGTACAGTATCTTGCATATCACAGGTGCTCAAAAATATTTGTTGACTGAATGGGTAAATGGAAAAAAAACCCTTCCCTGGCATTACCCTATCCACAAAGTCAGAAGTCCCCTTTTACACACTGCTGTGGAAAAATCCAGCTCTTCTCAAATCTAGTTCTAGTACTATTTCCCCTCAGTTACATTTCCTTGAAAATTGAATCTGCACCCTGTTATTGCGGGCAGCCTGGGGGTTAGAAATAGTGTCAGAGCTGGGGAGACTCAGGTTCAGATCTTCACTTAGTAAGTGTGTGAACTTGAATGACTGTGTAACTTTCTAAACTTCCATTTCCTCACCTCTACCCTATCAATGAGAAAAAGGTTGCAGTGAGGAAAGACATAATGTTGGTAAAATGCTTAAGCCAAAATTTGGCTACAGCCCAGCCACAGGCCACAAAAGTACATGTGTAGGAGCTCTGAGGTTGAGGCAGAGGGAGGGCTGCAGAATTACAGCAGGGTCACTGTTGCTCCTCTCCTCCACTCCCCTGCTCCAGTCTTGTACCAACCCCACTTAGACTCTTGTCTGAGGCCAATGCATGACCTAAGTTAGAATCAGAGAGGGTTCATCCCATTTAGCAGGTATAGATCTCAGTCCAAAAAAACAGAGTTGTACAAAATATTAACTTTATTTTTCTATAAAATTTAACATTTCTAATTTGAGATTCAATGTAATGGAAAGATAGAACCATAATTTCAGTCACTGTGTCATTCCTTCTCAGGAACTGCCTTTATCTGGGACTGAATATAAGTTCCAGCAGACTTTCGTAAGGCAAATCATTGGGAGACCACATGTGGTCCTTTATAATATCAGGTGTCCACATCAACATTAAATGGAATGACTTCATTCCTCTTTGGTCCTGCTGGTTACTTCTGGATCCTTCCTTATCCTTTACCAAGCAGCTGGTTCTCTGGGTCATTTCTACACTTGGAAACTCAGGAATCTCTAGGACAGCATCTGAAGACTGCCTACCTACCTCATAGAGCCATCTCATGTGCAGCACAGGAGATGTGGGAAACCCTGGATTTTTGCTGCATCCTCGGACCTTGCCCAGTAATTGGAGCACAGACTCACCCAAATGCATGTGGACCTAGGTGTTTAGGCACTCTCTGTAACCCCTGAGCTTTTCAGTCCTAAGAACCCTTATTATTCTCTAGCTAATTTTTATATCTTTTAGCTTTACTAGGATTCTTGTGGATTGTTTCATCATAATAATCCTTTCTTTCTGTCCTCTGATTCCAAGTTTTTGAAATTCAAAAACCAGAAATCTTTTTCTTCTTCTTGAGGCAATGACTGCTGTTGCTACTGAATTGGGGATGGGGGTGGGGAGTCAAGGGGTATGAGTAATACAGTGGGGAAATGTTTGTTAATTTAAAGTCTTAGCCACTTCAGTTTTTACATTTTCTCTGGTTAAAAATCCCACTTTATTTTTTCCATATTTCACCTTCTTTTACTCTTGATATTATACATTGTCTAAAGCAATTTTCTCATCATTACCAAGGGCATCCTTCTGAGGTTGTCCATGTTAAAGTAAGAAATAGGAATCTCATCTACCAGGCTATTCAGCATATTATGAAAATAGTTTGAGATTAAATTGATCAGTCATTTAAAACTAATGTACATATATACACCTCTATGGAAAGTATTTTGAAAAGCTGGAAAAAGGCAAAATGAAACTCACTCTGTAATCCTTAGATTTGAGGCATTATTAGGACAAGAACTTAGGTGTCTTGTTTTAGTCCAGTTGCTAAATTATAATATCATATTTCTTTATTTAAAATCTAAGCCAAATTAGGAAAACTAGATAAATTCTGCTACTTTTCTTCCTTTTCCTAAAAGTTTCACTTTTTTTTTTTCTTTTTTTTTTTTTTTTTTGCGGTACGCGGGCCTCTCACTGCTGTGGCTTCTCCCGTTGTGGAGCACGGGCTCCGGACGTGCAGGCTCAGAGGCCATGGCTCACGGGCCCAGCCGCTCCACGGCATGTGGGATCTTCCCAGACCAGGGCACGAACCCGTGTCCCCTGCATTGGCAGGCGGACTCTCAACCACTGCGCCACCAGGGAAGCCCCTAAAAGTTTCACATTTTTGTATCTCATCATTAAACATAGAATTTATTAGCAACTTGTTTTTTTCTGGTCCATTAGTTTTGCTTATAAACGTTTCTATAAATATATCTCACAGAAATATTTGACAATTTAGTTTGTTGGGAAAAGGTCAGAGAGTAGTAATGTATTTTAAAATCTGGTTTCCCAAAGGAATAATTTAAGTAAAATGCGAAATAAGAAAAGAGTTTGGGAAAGGAACCAAGTAAGGCTTTCGGTCTTTTTACTAGACCATTATGATCAGATGGTTCCTTTATCAGAGTAGAATGTCTATGTCTGAAATAAATCTGAGCCTCCATCAGAATATAAATGAAATATATAATCACTTGGAATGTAAATCTTAAACACTGATTTGTGGAGATAGACAGTCAAAAATTCTTTTTATTTGGTGTCCAAATTGATTCATAAAATTACTGATGATTTGTGATCAGTCATGCCAGAAAGAAGTAATGTTGTTGAACTTGAATTTTATATTTTGGCCAGTGATCATAGAGTAAATTAAAATGTTTTTCTAATATATAATTTATATTAAAGATTTACTGCACACAGGAATTCCTACAATAGCCTGCAGCTCTAATCTAATCTAATCTAACCTTAGCAAGGCAGATTATAGCACTCTTTTATCAGATGAATAAGCTTATGAAATAGAACATTTGTTCATAGAGATGTACATAACTTCATCTCTTATGTGCAACTTAAAAAACTATTATGTTGATGTAATGACTGATGTAATAGGATATGTAAACCTTCCTGTAGCTAACCCTCAGCACTAAAACAGACTATTAGGAGCTGAGAATCAGAAAATATTGGAAATAGAAAACACCTTAGACATCACTTAGTCTAACTAACTCGCTTGTTTTACTAGCACAGAAATTAAGGTTTTAAACAGCTTTGCCCCAGGACACTCAATGATTAAACCCAGCCGAGCCAGTCTGGGGTCCTGGGCTTCCTGACTTTTATTGTCCAGTTATTGCAGAATTCTCATTTCCTGCTTTTTGAGAGATTGGGACAGATCTATAGCTTAATCATCTCATTCACGAAAAATACAGAATGGAGGACTATTTTTTTAACACCTTTATTGGAGTATAATTGCTTTACATTGTTGTGTTAGTTTCTGCTGTATAACAAAGTGAATCATCTATACATATACATATATCCCCACATCCCCTCCCTCTTGCATCTCCCTCCCACCCTCCCTATCCCACCCCTCTAGGTGGACACAAAGCACCGAGCTGATCTCCCTGTGCTATGCTCCTGCTTCCCGCTAGCTATCGTTTTACATTTGGTAGTGTGTATATGTCCATGCCACTCTCTCACTTCATCCCAGCTTACCCTTCCCCCTCCCCGTGTCCTTAAGTCCATTCTCTACATCTGTGTCTTTATTCCTGTCCTGCCCCTAGGTTCTTCAGAACCTTCTTTTTTTTAGATTCCATATATATGTGTTAGCACACGGTATTTGTTCTTCTCCTTCTGACTTACTTCACTCTGTATGACAGGTTCTAGGTCCATCCACCTCACTACAAATAACTCAACTTCTTTTCTTTTTATGGCTGAGTAATATTGCATTGTATATATGTACCACATCTTCTTTATCCATTCATCTGTTGATGGACACTTAGGTTGCTTCAATGTCCTGGCTATTGTAAATAGTGCTGCAATGAACATTGTGGTACATGACTCTTTTTGAGTTACGGTTTCCTCAGGGTATATGCCCAGTAGTGGGATTGCTGGGTCATATGGTAGTTCTATTTTTAGTTTTTTAAGGAACCTCCATACTGTTCTCCATAGTGACTGTATCAATTTACATTCCCACCAACAGTGTAGGAGGGTTCCCTTTTCTAGAATGGAGGACCATTAAATAGTTTCACCTTTTAATTTTACTTTAGTTAAGGTTTTCTTTATGGTTATGATTACAAAAAAAATTTCCTCTAACATGCCAAACACTTCTAATTATAGAGAAAAAGTCCAGCTCACCATACATTACCCACTTTCTCCATATTTCATTTGTACATTCATTCCGTATTAATAAAATTGCATTCTAACCATTCAGTTAAATATTTTTCCCATTAGCAATGAAGTATTTCATGAGATCAGCTCCCATGGTATCAGCTATCATGTTTTATTCAGCTATTTCATTCCTAAATCCTTAGCACAGTTCATGGCACAATACATTTTCAGTGAACAAATGCTAGATTATCAGTTTCTTGGAGGTAGTAGCCTTGTTCTATATTTGTATCTTTTGTATACATTAGGCTCTCAGTACATGTTTTTAATACATAATGGATGAATGAATGAACAAATGTTCATAGAGGGGGCTTTTGTAGATTTCTTAACTAGAAACTGTGGTGATTTTTTAAAGTAGTAAGTTGTGCATTTCTTAGTGCTCATGGTATATCTTATGAATGTGTAAAATTGTTGTGGCCCTGGAAATGGTATATCCAAGGTAAGACTGAAGTGTGATCTAGTGTTTGGAATCAGGCCTGAATATCTCAGAGAAAAATGTAACAAATGAATTTCACTACACAGGTCACTGGCTCAAGTTTTTATTTCATTCAGTCAATAGTGTAGTTGGTTAGAATGTTTGATTTTAGCACCACAACATTTTTCCTAGTGAATTAAAATCAACAACTAAGAGAGAAGACTAAATTGGGGTGCCACAATGAAGTTGTGAGATATAGAAATACAATTTTATACAGAAATAGGAAAGCCTTTTCAAGATTTAGTACTCCCATTCCTCACACATCTTGTTCTCCTCTTGTCAAGTTTACACGTATAGAGAGAAAAGCAAAAAAGCACAAAGAAAGCGAATCCTTCATCTTTGAAAAAAAAATTGAGCTTTATCTAGTTTGGCACTTAGAGATCCTCCCTTTGAGAATTTATTGTGAGAAAAAGGCCCAAAAGATTGTAAGTACAGCTTTTGTTAGTTAATAGGAAGCAACGTGTTTGAATAGATGAGGACTTATGTTAACATAAGCTTAAAATTTGAAGCCTAAAATTATATTTGAGAAACTGAAATGTATTATTGTCACTACTCTGCTAGAGGTAGTATGAGAGGATCAAAAGATTGTTGGACTGGTCCTCATCTTCTGGGGTTGAGGAAGGGAAGAGGGGGATGTCTGTGCCATGTCAGCTCCTCTGTTTCCTTCACTACATTAAGTTATTTAGTCTTCACACATTCCTATCAAGTAGATGTTATTGTCTTTATTTCACAGTTCAAAAAACTGAGGCTCAGTGAAATGAAATAATTTGTTGAAGGTCCTAAGTCGCTTAGCTACTTCTCCAGCCTCCCCATCTTCCGTTGTCTCCCTCCTCTACTCTACTCAACCACAGTGGTATCTTTGCTCTTCCTTGAACATCCATGCTATTTCCTCTGTTCAGGGCTCTCTGCCCCTAGTTATTAATATGGTTAGATCTCTCCATTCAGTCTCTGGTGACATGTCAATGTAGAAAGGTCTTTCCTGATGACTCTATATTAAAAAATCTTATTTTGTATTCCATTTTTAGTAAGAGGCATCATTACTTTGGGTACCACTGAGAAAGAAAAATGCTTCCAATTATCAATAATGTGACAATTTTGTAAGATGCATCCTGATTTCAGAGACATTAGAACATGAAGAAAAAAATATTCTTAGGATTAATGAAACACAGTAGTATTTCTGGGCTTTCTCCAGTGTTCCCTTACCCTGCATTATTTCTCTCTGTAGCATTCATGGCATGATGTTGTACATTTTCTTTATTATCTCCTCTCTCCACAGTAGTGTTTAAGCTACCTATCAGAGCTTTGATTTGTTCATTACTGGTTGCAGAGAATGGCTAAATGTGCAGCACACATATCTCTTCTTCCTGGGAACTCTGGACTACATTTCCTAGCCTCCTTCAGTTAGGTGAAGCCATGTGACAGACTTCTGGACAATGTGATATAGGTAGAAGTGAGGCCTTCCATCCCCAGGCCTCTCCTATAAAACCATCCTTGTAATTCTCCTAGTGATCAGTCACTAGAGGGAAGAAGGCCAGGTCATGGTGTAGTGTAAAGCCCACCCCCATCCCACCACATTGACCTTCATTCAATTGTGCTGTGAAGTAGAAATAAATCTTCATTGATTAAAGCTACTGAAAATTGGGCTGTTTTATTAAATCAGATAGCTTACCCTGACTGATACATTGCTTCTGTTAGTTAATAGGAAACAACATGTTTGAATAGATGAGGATTTATGTTAAAAGCTTAAAGTTTGAAGCCTAAAATTATATTAGAGAAACTAAAATGTATTATTGTCACTACTCTGAAGCACATAGCAAGCTTCTAATAATTTGTAACAATAGGGGAAATGAAAAGAATAGCAGGTTTGTGTTAAAATATGATTTGTTTTAGTTTGTACATAAAACATCTGTATGGGAGGGTGGTAGCCACATCTTGTACCTCCTCTTCACTTCAGGTAGAAGAATTTGGAGGAGCTAAGGATATAGAGGTTTCAGTGTTCAATTTGTGTAAAAGTGTGTTCAGTAGCATGAGTCAGTGGAGATTTGTGGAAAGAGAGGTGGTCAGAGAGAGAAATTTTGACGTAGGGATCATTATTTGAAAAAACTCTGAGTGATAATGGATTCAAAGTAGTAAGTAGGGTAGTTGGAATTGAGAAGGCTGAGGTGCTTAAAGGACCATTGAGTTTTAAAATCAGAAAAATGAATTTATTATGGGACAAAGAGTAAGATGATGTATTATTTGTTGAAATAATCCAGGATGATAACAGATATTTACTTAGTTAAGAGAATGATATAGTCCTTTAAACACCATCTTCAGGTGTCACCTTTATTTGTACTTTTACTTTGTCACTGATCTATCAGTAGAGCTCTATCAGTAGAGCTTCCTTCTTTAGGTAAGTTCAAATAGATCTTTCATGGGGGTGTTGACGTAAGTGATATCTGCAAAATTTTCACCTGTATTTAAAGATCTGAACTTCTCATAAAACATTTATTATTACTAACAGTCCTATGGCTAGCTATAAGTATCAGTATATATGGCTATGGTTTTCCTGAATATGAGTTTACATAACTCAGGAAATTACAATGAAGCCGAAGGAACACATCAAAAATTGAGGAACTTTAGAGAAAGAGGCTCAGACTAATTCTGAATCACAAAACCTTTCCTTTTTATAAGGTGTGTAGTCATGAGATCAAACATTTATTCACATAATTCTCTACAGAGCCCAGTATTCAGTTTGAATTTTCAATTCTTCCTCTTTAGATTGGTTTTGGAAGTTTCTGGGTATTTGACTGTTAATAAGGTATGTGTGTTTGTGTGTGTGTGTGTGTGTGTGTATGTGTGTGTTCTCAGAATACAGAACTCCTCTATAATTAGTATAATCTGCTCCAGAAACTTTCAGCTTTCTCCCCCAGTTTGTCATTGCTTCTCTCTTGTTCCCACTGTTGAAAGAAGGAAAAGAAAGTGTTAGTGCTGATCAGGGTGATGATGTTGGACAGAGAAGAACAGTTTTATTTATCTCTCATCTCCATATTAAAATGTCTGGGAAATGGTATCAAGGTTGTGGAATCTCAAATATCTAAAAATAGCATTCATTTATCTCCTTCTCATCTTTCAGGGTTTAGCTTAGATGTTATCTCCTCTGGGAAACAGTAGGTAAATTCCCAAGGCTGGGTGGAGTGCCATCTCCAGGGATGCTTCTGGCATTCTGGGCTTCCTTTTTCACATACTGTCCCAAAGGGTAAGCTCATTCCAGAGGCAGAGCCTGTGTCTGCTTCATCATTGGATCTCTACAGCACAACCCAGGAATTCATAAAATATTCAAGAAATATCTTTTAACAAAATAGTAAATGAAGTTCTCATTTTGGATGACAGAATCACTAGAGGCAGTGATTATTTCATGTCCCTAAGGTTATTTCAAGCTCCGCTGATCTAGGTTTAAACACATTTTTAAAAGGAAAAGAAGGGGGGAAAAACCCCAGACTCCTCTTGGTTGAACACTAATTTCAAGTCCAATGTGGGTTTTTTTCCTTATTTTTCTTCATTATTCTCAGACTACTCAATATGAGTTTATTGGAATAGGCTCCCTTCTAATTTGTAACACACATTGAATAGACATTTGGCACAGCTTCATAGTAATCCATTTTATCTTCTAAATTTGCAGATTTTATCTTCTTTTGCTCTTCTTGGATTTCAATTTAGTGCCATGGGCTTTAGTCCATTGTAAAAGTTTAAGTTTTAGGGTGGAAGTTTGAGTTGATTGCCATCCTAAGATAAAGCTGAATTGATTTGGTATTTTAAAGCTGTTAAGTGTAACCCATATATAGTAGTCATGAGAGAATTACACTCATCCTTAAATAAGAGCTCAGTTAAGCTGCAGCCCTAAGGCTCTTTGATTTTCCCTGTTAGAATGTTGTGAGAGGCAGGGTGACAGGGTCCTGCCTAGAGCCATTGGACCCATTGGCAGAAATCTGTCTGTGGCAGTGGATTTGGAGAGATGAATTGAAGGGTGAAGGGGAAAGGGAAAAAGAGTTGAAACTAAAATAATGGGTACTAGAACCAGGTGGAATAATGAGAAGGAAATATTAATAATAAGAATGACAAAAAAATTAACAGCTGCTACTGTGCTCTTACAGATAAGACAGACATACAAAGAAATGAACAAATATTTATATCTATCACCTAAACCTAGAGTTTTTTCAGAGAGACAGAAAGTTGAATATAACTGTTATTTCAATAATGACCCAGGAAGAATCAATGAATCTGGCATGAACAGTATGATAGATCAAGAAACTCAGGAAATCACAAGTAATTTGATTTTGTGGGGGGCAGCACAGTGCCTAACATGTGTCAGCTGTTCAGAAAGTATTGGTTGATTGCTCTTGAATTTTGAATAAGACTCACTTAAAGTTAAAACTAAGAGGAGAAGAACTAGTTGCAGGATCAGGGCCCGAACCTGAAAAAAGAAATGACTGTAATTGCCTGTTATTTGGGGCTATATCAATACCCTAGGAATGAATGAAGGATAAGTGAGTTAAGAATCAAATTCAATATTATTTAATTAATTACTAACCAATATTTTAAATTTGATTTGTAATTATGTTTAGACTGTTATATTTTATTTTTTCTCAATTAATTCCTTTTGATATTCTTATAAAGTCCCTATTAAACAACTTCTTCACTTATTAAGAAGAGACGATATTCATTGGAGTGAACACACGATATTAATGATCTCTTGGTGCTTCCTCTGGGAATGGCCCTGTCTGGTAAACAGATCTGAGACTCTATTTTCTAACAATGCTTGTTATATTTTGAGCACTCAGTAAATATTTAGTGACTGAACTGTTTTAGCCAAGTGAGTTATCTCTTACATGAGCATCACTTATACCAATATACCCACTGATGATGGAATTGTATGTGCTTCCTTAATGGTTCTGTATTGAACCTTCCTGCTTTACAAGACAAAATATTTTTTCTTCAAAATACAATGTTATAAGCTACATCTTAATTATTGGCTTTGTTTTTATAGCTAAAAGAGCTATGGCTCTTTCATAGCTGTAACTGTAGTGGCACAGATAAGTCAATTATTTCCTCTGTCATAAGGATTGAATCTTTTTAACACTTGCCCAGTTGTCATGCAGTATTTTAAACTAAAAGAAATCATACAAACACAACCACTGCCAATTCAGTAGCATCGCACCAAAAAATTCTTTCTCTCTGACATTTCTGAATCAGTGTTTTTTCTAATATGTAACCTCTTGGGATTTGCCTCTCTATATTGTTTAAATGTATATTACAAGTAACATACAAAATGCTATAAAACCAAGGCAAATCATAGAACAAGTGACCACATTGACAACTTTAGTAAACTGTATATAAATCAAATGACTTGTTCACTTGTTCTTCTCTGATGATTCCACTCCTAGTTTTTCTCTTAAACTGAATTCCACAAAGAATTCTAGTTTAAGCAAAATTCTTGGGACTTCCCTGGTGGTCCAGTGGTTAAGACTCCGAGCTTCCACTGCAAAGGGCTCAGGTTCGATCCCTGGTCAGGTAACTAAGATCCCATATGCTTTGCAGCATGGCCAAAAAAAAAACCCAAAAAGAAATCCTTTGCACTCACTGACAGTTTGTGGGCTTATTCAGGAAATCAAATTAGCTTTAAATTAGTTTATCTGCAAATCACTTTTCCATTTCTGGTTCCTTCTAACAATTAATGGATTACTACTTAGTAATGGCCCTAGGCCATTTGTGAAAAATTTTGCTTTTGTCTGAAAGCTTGAATTGATGAATCTCTAACACTGAACCTCTTTTGTCAGTAGACTTTTTTCTAATAAACTGCAATGAAATTGGAAAAAGTAAATTCCAAAAAAATTTTGACAGGATCTTTTTATTGTAAAGCATAGAGACAATTGAATAAAAGTACCTGAAATGAAGTGGAGACGTGAATAAGACCAAATGGATTTAGTGAAAACAATATATATTTTTTAAACCATTAATATATTCAGATAAAGAGTGTTTCTCTGCTTCCCACTAGCTATCTATTTTATGTTTGGTAGTGTATATATGTCCATGCCACTCTCACTTTGCCCCAGCTTACCCTAGTGGGAAGCAGCCGCATAGCACAGGGAGATCAGCTGGGTGCTTTGTGACCACCTAGAGGGGTGGGATAGGGAGGGTGGGAGGGAGGGAGATGCAAGAGGGAAGAGATATGGGGACATATATATATGTATAACTGATTCACTTTGTTATAAAGCAGAAACTAACATACCATTTTAAAACAATTATACTCCAATAAAGATGTTTAAAAAAAAAGTGTTTCTCTGTAAATTTCTACCTCCTTGCTCCTTTCAGATTCATCACTGTGTGCATCAACAAACTCTGAACAATTAATTTTTGTGCCCTACTCTTGAGGCAGATAGGCAGATATTACTATTCTACTATTAGCCGTACAATGCTTGACATGCTCCATAGTTATATAGTTGGGAAAGCTAATAATTAGGCTGTAAACTCTCAAGGGTAGAGAAATTAAGGAATTGGCCCCAAATCATAATGAATGTCACAGTAATTGTTATCTTTATATTCACAAGTTTTTGGCTTCTATACACAAAGCTTATCTCGCCATTTTTTTCCCTTGGTCTCCAATTCCCCTTCCCTAATCCCATTTTCTGCCATTCTCCATGCTAATTATCCTCAAACAATTTCCCATGCTAATTCGTTGACATGAATACCTCTTATTTTAAAATTCAATATATATCCCCTTGAGAAAAACTGTTCTGATTAAATAACATTAAAGAAACTTGAGGTGTAGATTGTCTTTATTAATAGGAAGATGGTCCCTTAATTATCTTCCCCTTCACTGGCACACCTATCCATCACTTCAGCCACCATTGCATTTATCCTTCATGAGAGCTGTTCACACACAAAGGCTAAATCTTTCCACCTCATAAACATCTTCTTCACTGGTTTCCTCACTCTTGCTTACAAATATACTCAAATTTGTACCATTCTGAATACAGCAACAAAAAACTTACTCTGTCGTATTTTCCCCTTAAGCCACGTTTTGTCTCTCCTTCCCCATCATTTGCTCTTTAACTCATTGAAATCTGGTCTATATTCCTGTCATTTGATTGAAATTACTGTCCTGGAAATCATCAAAGATGTAGTAGTTGTTTAATCCAGTAGCGTCATTAAATTTCTCATCCTCTTTTACTTTTCTGCAACATATAGCGCTGTCGACCACATCCTTCTTTATTACAGCTTTCCTCCTCTGACTTCATATGTGACCATATTTTCTTTCATTCTTTCCTTAAAGAATGAATTTCCTCCCCCCCTTTTGTTGTTTATTTCTCCTCTACTATCACTTTAAGTGACTAACATTAACGTTGCATCAGCATAAAACAGTTTCTCCCAAATATATCATTCCTGACCCAACTTCTTTCCTGAGTTTCATCTGTATTTCCAGCTGTTTATTACTCATTTCCTCTTCAGTATCCTTTAGCAATCTCCATCTTTAACATGTACAAGACAGAGCATCTATCTCCTGAAATCTGCTTTTCTTCCTAGATTACTATCTCAACTGTTTTTATCAAGCTCAAACCCAGGAGAATCACTAGACTTAGAGTCAAAAGTCCTGGGGTCAAATCCTGGATCAGGATTCAGATTAATTTTATGATTTTGTGTTTCTTCACTAGAGCCTTCATTTCCTCACATGCAAAATATAAGGAAAGTACTTCACAGAGTTTAAAAACAAATAAATGAAGGTTAAAAGTGAAAGCATCTTGCAAAATCCTAACATATAACTGTCACTCGATAAACATCAGTGTCCTTTTCTTTGTATACATTGCCTACTTCCTGTAGAAGGAAGAGACTAACAAACAATAACTAAAATAAGTAGGTAAATTTATTAGATAGAGATTTATTAGATAGAGATCTAACTTGTTCTTTTTAAGACCTAGGTAAAATGTCATAGTATGGATTATACTACCACTTCTTAAACCATTCCTCTGTTAGACAGTCATGCTGTCTCTGAGTAGGAAAGAGTGATGCTATTAAGGCAGTATTCTTTAGCAAAGCAAACATTGGGACAAGTCATGGGGATAAAGTTTTTTTTTAACATCTTTATTGGAGTATAATTTCTTTACAATGGTTAGTTTCTGCTGTATAACAAAGTGAATCAGCTATACGTATACATATATCCCCCTATCCCCTCACTCTTGTATCTCCCTCCCACCCTCCCTATCCCACCCCTCTAGCTGGTCACAAAACACCAAGCTGATCTCCCTGTGCTATGCAGCTGCTTCCCACAAGCTATCTATTTTACATTTCGTAGTGTACATATGTCTATGCCACTCTCTCACTTCATCCCAGCTTACCCTTCCTGCTCTCCTTGTCCTCAAGTCCATTCTCTATGTCTGTGTCTTTATTCCTGTCCTGCCCCTAGGTTCCTCAGAAACTTTTTTTTTTGATTCCATATATATGTGTTAGCATATAGTGTTTCTTTTTCTCTTTCTGACTTACTTCACTCTGTATGACAGTCTCTAGGTCCATCCACCTCACTACAAATAACTCAGTTTCGTTTCTTTTTATGGCCGAGTAATATTCCATTATATATATGTGCCACATCTTCTTTATCCATTCATCTGTCGATGAACACGTAGGTTGCTTCCATGTCCTGGCTGTTATAAATAGAGCTACAATGAACATTGTGGTACATGACTCTTTTTGAATTATGGTTTTCTCAGGGTATATGCCCAGTAGTGGGATTGCTGGGTCATATGGTAGTTCTATTTTTAGTGTTTTAAGGAAACTCCATACTGTTCTCCATAGTGGCTGCATCAATTTACATTCCCACCAACTGTGCAAGAGGGTTCCCTTTTCTCCACACCCTCTCCAGCATTTATTGTTTGTAGATATTTTGATGATGACCATTCTGATTGGTGTGAGATGATACCTCATTGTAGTTTTGATTTGCATTTCTCTAATGATTAGTGATGTTGAGCATTCTTTCATGTGTATGTGGGCAATCTGTATATCTTCTTTGGAGAAATGTCTATTTAGGTCTTCTGCCCATTTTTGGATTGGATTGTTTTTTTCTTCATATTGAGCTGCATGAGCTGCTTGTAAGTTTTAGAGATTAATCCTTTGTCAGTTGCTTCATTTGCAAATATTTTCTCCCTTTCTGAGGGTTGTCTTTTCATCTTGTTTATGGTTTCCTTTGCTGTGCAAAAGCTTTTAAGTTTTATTAGGTCCCATTTATTTATTTTTGTTTTTATTTCCATTTCTCTAGGAGGTGGGTCAGAAAGGATATTGCTATAATTTATGTCATAGAGTGTTCTGCCTATATTTTTCTCTAAGAGTTTTATAGTATCTTACCTTACATTTAGGTCTTTAATCCATTTTGAGTTTATTTTTGTGTATGGTGTTAGGGAGTGTTCTAATTTCATTCTTTTACATGTAGCTGTCCAATTTTCCCAGTACCACTTATTGAAGAGGCTGTCTTTTCGCCATTGTATATTCTTGCCCCTTTTATCAAAGATAAAGTGACCATATGTGTGTGGGTTTATCTCTGGGCTTTCTATGCTGTTCCATTGATCTATATTTCTGTTTCTGTGCCAGTACCGTACTGTCTTGATTACTGTAGCTTTGTAGTATAGTCTGAAATCCAGGAGCCTGAATCCTCGAGCTCCATTTTTCTTTCTCAAGATTGCTTTGGCTCTTCGGGTTCTTTCTTGTTTCCACACAAATTGTGCAATTTTTATTCTAGTTCTGTGAAAAATGCCATTGGTAGTTTGATAAGGATTGCATTGAATCTGTAGATTGCTTTGGGTAGTATAGTCATTTTCACAATTTTGATTCTTCCAATCCAAGAACATGGCATATCTCTCCATCTGTTTGTATAATCTTTAATTTGTTTCCTCAGTGTCTTATCGTTTTCTGCATACAGGTCTTTTGTCTCCTTAGATAGGTTTATTCTTAGGTATTTCATTCTTTTTGTTGCAATGGTAAATGGGAGTGTTTCCTTCATTTCTCTTTCATATTTTTCATCATTAGTGTATAGGAATGCAAGAGATTTCTGTGCATTAATTTTGTATCCTGCTACTTTACCAAATTCATTGATTACCTCTACTAGTTTTCTAGTAGCATCTTTAGAATTTTCTATTTATAGTATCATGTCATCTGCAAACAATGACAGCTTTACTTCTTTTCCAGTTTGAATTCCTTTTATTTATTTTTCTTCTCTTATTGCTGTGGCTATAACTTCCAAAACTTTGTTGAATAATAGTGGTGAGAGTGGGCAACCTTGTCTTGTTCCTGATCTTAGAGGAAACGGTTTCAGTTGTTCACCATTGAGAATGATATTGGCTGTGGGTGTGTTATATATGGCCTTTATTATGTTAAGGTAAGTAACTTCTATGCCTACTTTCTGGAGGATTTTTATCATAAATGGGTGTTGAATTTTGTCGAAAGCTTTCTCTGCATCTATTGAGATGATCATATGGTTTTTCTCCTTCAATTTATTAATATGGTTTATCACATTGATTGATTTGCATATATTGCAGAATCCCTGCATTCCTGGGATAAACCCCACTTGATCATGGTGTATGATCCTTTTAATGTGCTGATGGATTTTGTTTGCTAGTATTTTGTTGAGGATTTTTGCATCTATGTTCATCAGTGATGTTGGCCTGTAGTTTTCTTTCTTTGAGACATCTTTGTCTGGTTTTGGTATCATGGTGATGGTGGCCTCGTAGAATGATTTGGGAGTGTTCCTCCCTGTGCTATACTCTGGAAGAGTTTGAGAAGGATAGGTGTTAGCTCGTCTCTAAATGTTTGATAGAATATGCCTGTGAAACCATCTGGTACTGAGCTTTTGTTTGTTGGAAGATTTTTAATCACAGTCTCTATTTCAGTGCTTGTGATTGGTCTGTTTATATTTTCTACTTCTTCCTGGTTTAGTCTCAGAAGGTTGTGCTTTTATAAGAATTTGTCCATGCCTTGCAGGTTGTCCATTTTATTGGCATATAGTTGCTTGTAGTAATCTCTCATGATCCTTTGTATTTCTTCAATGTCAGTTGTTACTTCTCCTTTTTCATTTCTAAGTCTACTGATTTCAGTCTTTTCCCTTTTGTTCCTGATGAGTCTGGCTAATGATTTATCAATTTTGTTTATCTTCTCAAAGAACCATCTTTTAGTTTTATTGATCTTTGCTAATGTTTCCTTCATTTCTTTTTCATTTATTCCTGATCTGATCTTTATGATTACTTTCCTTCTGTTAACATTGAGGTATTTTTGTTCTTCTTTCTGTAATTGCTTTAGGTGTAAGGTTAGGTTTTTTATTTGAGCTGTTTCTTGTTTCTTGAGGTAGGATTATATTGCTATAAACTTCCCTCTTAGAACTGCTTTTGCTGCATCCCATAGGTTTTGGGTGGTCATGTTTTCATTGTCATTTGTTTCTAGGTTTTTTTTTTTTTTTCGGTACATGGGCCTCTCACTGTTGTGGCCTCTCCCATTGTGGAGCCGAGGCTCCGGACACGCAGTCTCAGTGCCATGGCTCACGGGCCTAGCCACTCTGCGGCATGTGGAATCTTCCCGGACCAGGGCACAAACCCATGTCCGCTGCATCGGCAGGCAGACTCTCAACCGCTGCGCCACCAGGGAGGCCCCTCTAGGTATTTTCTGATTACCTGTTTGATTTCTTCAGTGATCTCTTGGTTATTTCATAGTGTATTGTTTAGCCTCCATGTGTTTGTATTTTTTACAGACTTTTTCCTGTTATTGATATCTAATCTCATACGTTGTGTTTGGAAAAGTTACTTGATATGATTTCAATTTTCCTAAATTTACCAAGGCTTGATTTGTGACCCAAGATATGAGCTATCCTGGAGAATGTTCCATGAGCACTTGAGAAGAAAGTGTATTCTTTTGTTTTTGGATGAAATGTCCTATAAATATCAATTAACTCCATCTTGTTTAATGTATCATTTAAAGCTTTTGTTTCCTTATTTTTTTTCATTTTGGATGATCTGTCCCTTGGTGAAAGTGGGGTGTTAAAGTCCCCTACTATGATTGTGTTACTGTTAATTTCCCCTTTTATGGCTGTTAGCATTTGCCTTATATATTGAGGTGCTCCTATGTTGGGTGCATAAATATTTACAATTGTTATATGTTTTTCTTGGATTGATCCCTTGATCATTATGTAGTGTCATTCTTTGTCTCTTCTAATAGTCTTTATTTTAAAGTCTATTTTGTCTGATATGAGAATTGCTACTCCAGCTCTCTTTTGATTTCCATTTCCATGGAATATCTTTTTCCATCCCCTCACTTTCAGTCTGTATGTGTCCCTAGGTCTGAAGTGTGTCTCTTGTAGACAGCATATATGTGGGTCTCATTTTGGTATCCATTCAGCCAGTCTATATCTTTTGGTTGGAGCATTTAATCCATTTACATTTGAGGTAATTATCAATATATATGTTTCTATTACCATTTTATTAATTGTTTTCGGTTTGTTATTTTTGGTCTTTTCCTTCTCTTGTGTTTCCTTGCCAGAGAAATTCCTTTAGCATTTGTTGTAAAGCTGGTTTGGTGGTGCTGAATTCTCTTAGCTTTTGCTTGTCTGTAAAGGTTTTAATTTCTCCATCGAATCTGAATGAGATCCTTGCTGGGCAGAGTAATCTTGGTTGTAGGTTTTTCCCTTTCATCACTTTAAATATGTCCTCCCACTCCCTTCTGGCTTGCAGAGTTTCTGCTGAAAGGACAGCTGTTAACCTTATGGGGATTCCCTTGTGTGTTGTTTGTTGCTTTCCCTTGCTGCTTTTAATATTTTTTCATTGTATTTAATTTTTGATAGTTTGATTAATATGTGTCTTGGCATGTTTTTCCTTGGATTTATCCTGTATGGGACTCTTTGCACTTCCTGGACTTTTGAATATTTCCTTTCCCACATTAGGGAAGTTTTCAACTATAATCTCTTCAAATATTTTCTCATTCCCTTTCTTTTTCTCTTCTTCTTCTGGGACCCCTAGAATTCAACTGTTGGTGCATTTAATGTTGTCCAAGAAGTTTCTGAGACTGTCCTCAATTCTTTTAATTCTTTTCTCTTAATTCAGCCCTGCAGTAGTTATTTCCCCTATTTTATCTTCCAGGTCACTTATCAGTTCTTCTGCCTCATTTATTGTGCTATTGATTCCCTCTAGAGAATTTTTAGTTTTATTTATTGTGTTGTTCATCATTGTTTGTTTGCTCTTTAGTTCTTCTAGGTCCTTGTTAAAAGTTTCTTGTATTTTCCCCATTTTGTTTCCAAGATTTTGGATCATCTTTACTTTCATTACTGTAAATTCTTTTTCAGGTAGACTGCCTATATCCTCTTCATGTGTTTGGTCCAGTGGGTTTTTACCTTGCTCCTTCATCTGTTGTGTGTTTCTCTGTCTTCTCATTTTGCTTAACTCACTGTGTTTGTGGTCTCCTTTTCGCAGGCTGCAAGTTCTTAGTTCCCTTTTTTTTTTTTTTGGTGTCTGCCCCCAGTGTGTAAAGTTCATTCAGTGGGTTGTGTAGGCTTCCTAGTAGAGGGGACTGGTGCCTCTTTCTAGTGCATGAGGCTGGATCTTGTCTTTCTGGTGGGCAGGACCACATCTGATGTTGTGTTTTTTGGTGTCTGTGACCTTATTATTATTTCAAGCACCCTCTCTGCTAATGGGTGGGGTTGTGTTATTGTCTTGCTAGTTGTTTGGCATAGGGTGTCCAGCATTGTAGCTTGCTGGTCATTGAGTCTAGCTGGGTCTTAGTATTGAGATGGAGATCTCTGGGAAAGCTTTCGCCATTTGATATTACTTGGAGGTGGGAGATGTCTGAACTTGGCTCTCCCACCTCAGAGGCACAGGCCTGACATCCAGCCAGAACACCAAGACCCTGTCAGCCAGGTACCATGTGTTATTTTAGGAGCACTCTTAAGTAACATCCTGATTGTGTTGGTACAACTTTACTTTTGAACTGAGAGTGCGGTGGATGTGATTTTTGCCTTCCCCAGATTGTTGAAGGTTATGATTTTTGTTTTTTGAAACCCTGCCACCTCCTTATTTTTATTATTATTTTTGCAAGAAAAGTAAAAAGAGAGTTGGAGTGGAGGTGAGATTTGTGATCGGGAAAGCCTTGGATGCCCTCCTTCTCTGTCTTCCACTTCTCTGTCTCTGATTAGTTCAAATCCAGCAGCAGATTGAAGCAGGAGATGATTCCCATGGGGCTAAATTGACAGACTTTGGGGAGGCATGGATTTCAGGTTTTGGAAGACTTTCAGGAGTAGAAGTGGGTTGAAGTCAGCTGTAGAAACATGGTTTCTTGGTTCAGATTGATTGGCTGACTCTCAGAAATTTTTTCCCATGGGAAGTTGTTATCTTTTGATTAATGGTCTTAATTCCTGTTTGGGTGGTTACTCATTACAATGGCCCCAGAACACCCAATCTTGTCCTTTGAGAATGGGATCTTTGTTTTTGTTTTTCTCACTTTTTTTCTTTCCTTCCTGCCTTTTACCAACTTTCAATTGATCAACCATGTTGCTCAGTCAACTTCCAATATGTTTTAAACTGCTCTCATTGTCTCTCTCCACTGCTTGTTCCCTAACTCGGCCTTTCATTACCTTTCAACTACACTTTGGTAATGGCTTCAGAATATCCTAACCCAATCTCTCACTCCCAGTCTACAATTTTAATCCAATCTCTACAGTGATGCCAGAGATAGTCACCTAAAACACATGTTTGATAATATCATCATACTAATTACAAATCTTTGATGATTTCACTGAGTTTACTACATTGTTTCTAAATATCAGTATCACCTGAGTATTAAAATGCAGATTCCTGGGTCACATGTGGCTAGATTCTAGGAATCTGAGTTGTAATAAGCACTCCTAGAATGTTATACTGAAGTTTGAGAACTACTTGCCTGTAGGCTACAGTTCATATTCCTTAGCACAAGAAACCTTAATGAACTGACTTGGCAACTTCATATTTTGTCACTCCCCATGCACCCTATGTTGTAGTCACACTGGGCTGCTCACCACTCCTCAAACATAAACAGAAAATCCTCTTCTGTATTCTCTGTACATTCTGGTCTTTCAGCTTGAAATATTGGTTCAGCTTATATACTCCCGTTAATCCTTGTGAAACAGGAGGGAAGTGGGCGGAGTACAACCTTTAAAAGAATGACATAGCCATAGGACAAGACAAAAACTGGTTAGAACCAACTAGATCCAAGATGGTGGAAGATTCGATTTCCAGCAGACCTTGTGCCTCATATGCTCATTGTAATACATTAGCTAAATGACACACCCACCAGCACCATTATAGTTCTGAACCCAACCATAAAAGGTCAGAAAGTGGGCAGTGGCCCAATTCCTGGAAATCCCCACCCCTCCCCCATAATAATTGGAACAATCCTCCCACTCATTAGCCTATGAAATTACCCAGCCCATAAAAACTAACCACACTGTATTTCAGGGCCTCTCACCTTCTGAGATGGCCCACACTCTGTCATTAGAGTGTGTTTCTCTATAAATACATCCGACTCTTACCTATTATTTTGTCTCTCACTGAATTCTCTCTGTGACAACACATCAAGAACCTGAGCTTCATTAAGTCCTGAGAGCAAGAGTGTGATCTCAATTAAAAGACGTGGGTTCACGTCCCATCTGAGTTGCATGGTTTCACTTGGAGGCCAACTTTTCCCCAAGATAATTAATTTTAACCTCATAGAGGTTTCTATGCCTTTTTGTGTACTTTGTAATTGTAAAGGGTAGAATTAACTGCCTCCTTTTCCTCTGGTGGAACTCTGATTTTTCATACTCTTAGGTCTCCTAGATCTGTCCTCCAAGTCTTTTACTTTTCCTTCATGGATTTCATCTCATTGTGTTTTTCTCTGTTTGTTAGACATGTGTTCTACCTAATCAATTACCATCCTTTTAAAAACTTTCTATTGATATTTTGAGAACTACCATACGACCCAGCAATCCCACTACTGGGCATATACCCTGAGAAAACCATAATTCAAAAAGAGTCATGTACCACAATGTTCATTGCAGCTCTATTTACAATAGCCAGGACACGGAAGCAACCTACGTGTCCATCGACAGGTGAATGGCTAAAGAAGATGTGGCACATATATACAATAGAATTATTACTCAGCCATAAAAAGAAATGAAACTGAGTTATTTGTAGTGAGGTGGATGGACCTAGAGTCTGTCATACAGAGTGAAGTAAGTCAGAAAGAGGAAAAAAATACCATATGTTAACACATATATATGGAATCTAAAAAAAAAAAAAAGTGGTTCTGAAGAACCTAGGGGCAGGACAGGAATAAAGATGCAGACATAGAGAATGGACTTGAGGACAGGGGGAGGGGGAAGGATAAGCCTGGACGAAGTGAGAGAGTGGCGTGGACATATATATACTACCAAATGTAAAATAGATAGCTAGTGGGAAGCAGCCACATAGCACAGGGAGATTACTCGGTGCTTTGTGACCACCTAGAGGGGTGGAATAGGGAGGTGGGAGGGAGATGCAAGAGGGAGGAGATATGGGGATATATGTATATATATAGCTGATTCACTTTGTTATAAAGCAGAAACTAGCACACCATCATAAAGCAATTATACTCCAATAAAGATGTTAAAAAAACAGAACAAAAAACTTTCTATTGACATTTTAAATTAAAAAATCAAGTGATGAGGGCACAACAATTAATAAATTATAGGATTGTAATTAAAATTAAATATATAAATATAAACATCTAAAAAATTTTGCCTATAGTATCTATTGGTGATATGTGGTAGTTTTTAGTATTAACGTTTGCATAGAGCAACTCCCCTTTGTGTTGTGAAGCCATGTTCTTTATCATTTCCTTTTCCCTTACAAACACAGAACAATATCCACCTCATGGCTATGCTAAGTGAATATTGCCTAAATTAGTGAACAAAGAAAGAAATAATGTTTCTGATTGAGATTGCTTCTGCCATTAGACAAAGCTATATGCACACTTGAAAAAGTTTTAAACTGAAATAAACTTTCTTCCTATTTTCTCTTCCTCTCGAATCTGTAATTGTTTCTATTTTAAACACAGTTAGCTCAACAACATGAATGACTAATTAGAAAAAGGCTGAATTCTAGAGACAGGGCATGGCCAACTAGATACAAGACAGAAAAATGTGCCATAGATGATCCTAATAATCAGAAAATTATGGCATTGGACAATGGTACCCTGCTCCTTTATTTCATCCTATACTAAGTCAGCCACATGTTATTGACAGTTTACTATTGTTGTCAAGTGTAAACATTGCCTCAACTCCAGGAAATTTGTTTCTTTACAAAATATATGAAAAAAACTATTTTAAAATAAGAGAATGGTCCATTCTTCCTAGTTGTAAGCATTTACTCAATGACAAGGGCATCATAAATATTTCTGAATCATATAGAATCAGAAAGAAAACATGGTAAATCTAACACTTCAATTCTTTTCATGGAATAGGAAGCTGGAAACATTGCTTCTATGTTTCTATGGGGGCTGCCTTATGGATCATGGATTGTGGACAGGTCAGAACATTTATCTCTTGATTCAGTCATCTATGTAATTGATGAAATTTTTACATTTTCTATTTCAATGTCTTTTGACTCTGAGAATCTTCTATTTTTGTGGCCTTTAAAATGAGACCTGCAAGTATGCCATTTTTCTAGCAGCAGTGTCTCAACATATGTATTCTTTATTATTTTATCTTTTCAGTGTGAGATGTTATTTGTATCTTTCTACAAGCTGAAAGAATTTCTTATGCCATTAGTATGTCTTATATGTTCATTGTTTTTGGAAACTATGCTTGATCTTTTTATATTATCTGCATACCACCCGTACTACTACTTTTTTTTTTTTAGATTCCATATATATGTGTTAGTATATGGTATTTGCTTTTCTCTCTCTGACTTACTTCACTCTGCGTACTACTTCTTAATACCATTTAAATTTTCCAGCAAAAAAAAAAATTCTCAATTAGAACATTAACTAATGGATTTTAGTTAAAACTGTGCCATTGAAATCCAAAACGTTACTTTAAAAAGTTGCTCAGGGATCTCAATTTTGTATTTAAACTTTTCCATAAAATATTGATAAAATTAGGACATTGATTAATATAAAAGACATTTTACTAAAATTAGATGATTGTTGAATGAATCAAACATAAATCAATTTTGCTATCTACATGAATTAATGTATTTTTTTCATTTGTCAAACATAAAGTATTACTATATTACCAGGTACATTCTAGCCTATTAGTATAGAGTGATCTATTGGATCTGGTCCTCTTCCTTCAGAGAGTTCATATCTCGTTTGAGGAGACAGTCAAACAGGTCATTCAATAGCGTTGAGTATAATAATAGAGCCATGGATAGGTGCAGTGCTAGCAGAGAGGAAGGAATGATCAGTTTTGCCTTGGACAGTACAGGTGTGTCTGGGAGGTTTCATTGAGAAGATAATAGTTAAATTAAGGCTTGAAATATAGATAAGCAAAAGATAGAAAGTCATTACAAATAGAAGGAAGAACATGTCCAAGGCAAGAAGACATAAAAATACACGGTATGTTTTAGGGAATGCAAGTGTTTTAGTGTTTTTAGAGTATAAGATTTGAGGAAGGGAGTTGCTGGAAATGACCCTGGATTGATATAGTGAAGCTAATTATGTATGTAGATGAAACACATTTTAAGGGATTTTCATTCTAAGATTTACTTTTCACGTAATCTAGCTGTAGTATACATAAACCCAAATACTAAAATAATCCACCTTTGTTCACCAAGATAGGAAATGTATAAAAGCTAGGTAAAATTGTTTGTTAGTTGTTTCCCCTGGGTATTTTGGGAAATCGCAAACTATTCATGGACACATAAATAAGTTCAAAGCAACTCATATACAGACAATGAAAGTACATTTGAGTTACAAGTAAAACTAAAATTATTAAGTATGAGAATGAGTAATTACACTACTAATACAATGATGAGATTGAAATAAATTTTGATTTAAAAGTTTTGATTTGGTAATTCCAGTACAAGCTAATTGAAATAAGCAGTCTAATGTTCCATCTATTTATCATTCAAGAAATGATTCAAGTGGATAATTAAAACTTGGCTGAGTCACACTGATTTCATCCAAATAAGACAACAATATAAATACTTGGAAAATTGAAAGTATTTTTTCTTTTCCTAGAGGTAAGGTTCTTTAAGGGTTAAGGGAAATGAAGGATTATTTCTAGTTGGACAGGGCAATATTTTAGAGTTGGGGTTATGAATGGTGGACATGTATTAGTGAGTTTTCAGACTTTAAAATAAATGAAATATATTCAGGAAAAATAGAGTGAAATAATATTTAGCCGCTGACCAGAAATTTGGGCTGATGGGATTTAATACTATTCAATTTATTTCATAAATTATGACAAAGCTATAACTTTGTTAGCTATTACTCTTCAGATTGCCATCGTAGAATCATAAATAGCTCAAGCAAAAAGGAAAGTTCGTTGGCTTCCATTACTGAAAAGTCATGTAAGTCTATATCTAAGGGTTCAAGCAATGTCATTACTACTCTCAGTCTTACTCACTGTTGGCTCCATTTTAGGCAAGCCCTTCCTTCTTTCAGTAATGGCCAGCATTTTCAGATGCATATGCCATCCTCTTAGCAACCTCTGCAAGAAGAGAGCTTTTCTTTCACAATTATTCTAACACACTTCCCATGATTGGCTGTGTTTGCATTAACTAAGGTTCCAAGCTCCTCACTGAACTAATCACCATGGCTATTTGTTGATTCCTGGGCGTGGTTCATATAGTCCCATAAAACCCCTTGAAACACAGAGGTAGGGTCAACCCAAGAAAATCATATGATCTCAGAGTTGGGAAGCAGTTCTCCAAATGGAAATCAAGTAGGCCCTGGGCTGGTAAATATAATAGTTATCTATTGTCATCATCTTACATTTTACTTTCTTAATTTTGAACTTGGTATAAACTGGGCTACTGCCAATTTTTTATTTTATCAAAATTCACTAGAACAGGGAGCACTAAGATATGTTCTTACTTGACGAAACCTTACATACTAGGTGTTGTATGTTTCAAAGTAGACTTAAATGATTGGAATCATCCAGCTCTAATACAAGTTACTGCCAACTCACTCTTGAACTCATGCTCCTAATGCATTCATAGCCTGTAATGTAAGAGAGCTACAGTTCAGGAGGAAATTAGGGTCAGAGAGAAGACATGGTACAATGAGAATGTACTTTTATCACAAAATTCAAAAAATTAAATATTTACATACAACCCACATTGATTCAAACAAATATTTTATAGTGCCTATATTTTCCTGTTCTCACGGGGCTCAAAACCCAGTGGGAAAAAAATCAATTAGTTAAAAGATGATTTACAATGTAGTAAATGTGTTTGTTGGAGGAGGCTATGGGAACCCAGAGAAGGGATATTTTTCTAGGGTGTAAAATGGGATGTGGACGTTGTGGGCAAATATTCTGGGAAGAAAATGTGGTCTCTGGGTATTGTTGAAACATAATTTCAATGTTCTTCAATGACTTAAAAATGAAATTTCGTAACTCTTAAAAAGAGTAATAGGCAAAGAAAGAAGGTAACCTATGTTTCATTTCCTATAAATTGCTTTAGTGGAAATATATTCCACTGACCTCTCATGATTTTTAGCTTATTAATTTTATAACACTCCTGTCCTCTACATTAGCAGTCGAGGATAGAATTTTGAAATGGAGGAAGAACAAGAAAACCAGTAAATAATTTAAAAGGATACTGTGAATAAGGTATTTCTTTTGAAGTCCTCTGAGTATACTCAGCAGAATGCTGGTTTTATTCATGAGTAATTAGAAAAAATTGCTGCACACAGCTATTTTTATCAAAGGGCAGAGAGTCTCAATGGAAAGGGGGAGGGAAATATCAACTTGTGGGTGCCTGCTCCTTTCCAGATGCCAGATTATATGCCCCCTGGACTCTAAGACAGGATAATAGAGTTCTTGTCTCACCCTGACCAGTGAATCAGTCCATGGGTAGTCTTAGACACTTCTTTCTTCTTTTGCTTCCTTATCTGAAAAATTGGAATAATGTTTATATTTCTTACTTTAGCAAGTAGGAATGACTGCTTTCTCTTCCCTTTCCCTTCTTCCTCCTTCCTGCTACTTCTTCCTTCTACTACCTTTTTTTTTCCCTTTTCTTTCATTAGAGTCCACGGAATATGGCACTGTGGTTAGTGCTGGGGATACAAAGATGAAAATGGCATAGTTCTTTTCCTCAAGAGATTACAGGCAGCAGGGAAATGGAATAGTGAAGGAGCAATGCCAGTATAGTGTGATTTATGTTCTGGGAGGAAGAGGGAACTTTATCTCAGGCTGCTGGTAGTCTCTTAATAGTGGAGAAAAGAAAAATATGTTTGCAGCATATGCACAGACTTCTTAACAAATAATCAAACTTGAAGGGGAGTGAACAGCAGTTACTTTAACATATTAATTTACTCAATGAGTCTTGCCAACCATGATCATAGTACCCATCCACTAGACCTTTAGACCTTGTATAAGAGGACTTTTTTTATGTTGGTGTGTTAGTAGGGCCACTGCTCTCTCTACCTGTTCCACAACAATGACCATGAGTTACTGACATCCCAGGGCTCTGGTGAGGATAAGTGATATTTTTAAAATTTCATTTACTATGTATTCAACAAATACTTACTGTGGACTTACTCTATGCAATGCACTGGCTAAGCACTGAGAAACCAATGCAAATAATACATTTTTCTTATCCTAAGGAGTTTCAGGTCTAGAAAAAGGAAACAGTCATGTGGAAAGTTACTACAGTACAATGTGTTGAGAGCAATAATACAAGGATGTTCTGTCCAAGGTATCAAGGTGGCTCAGAGGAGGAAGTTTTCTTTTCTGACACATCAGGGAAGGCTTCACAATGGATAAAAGTTTGGGTTGGGTGTGGAAGAATGAGTAAAAGTTTTGTAAGTGGATGTTAGCGTGGGTGAGTGTGGGAAATGGGAAAGGCATTCTCGGCAATGGGAAAACTATGTTCAAAGACAGGAAAGCATGGGACAGTATGCTGTTTGAGGAACTTTAACAGTTAACTCTGGCTGAAACACAAAATACATGCAGGATGTTGAAGCTGGGAAAGTTGAGAAGAAGGCCAGACATTGGGTTTCACATATCATACTAAGGAGACTAGATTTCTTGTTATAGGCATTGTGGAATCACTGGGGGCTTCAAAACAGTGATGTGAATTATAAAGGGCATCTCTAAAATATAACAAATAACTTATAGAAACTGATACTTAAAAAAAGATGGTTTATATTTGTTTTGGCAAACACTTGCCCAGAAAATGCTTATGTCTGAAACTAAGCTAATCCATCTCTTCTCTCCTAATATCACACAGTTTGTTCATTGTGGGTATAAGAGGCTATTGAAATGGTAGAAATAAAGAGTATGGACCAAGAATCAATCCATTTATATGTGGAAAGAGAACTAAAAGCTCTCATCACAATGGAATCATTGTTATCTGCTTGGTTTCTTTTGATCATAACAGAGCTATTATCATTTACTAGTTTTTCTGGGCACCAGAAAACATATCTCTATTCTGGTAAAACGTCAAATGTTGTATCTATTATATGCACTTTTCCTCACACCCAGACTTTAAATAGTAGTTGTTTCAAATTCATATTATATTACTATATTAAAAAAATAGGTAAAATATATTCTATGATAGTCTTTTTTTCCTGCTTTTTCTTCCTTTAGTTATTTTTAAAATTTTGGTATATACTGTTTTTTTCTGAATTTTTGAATTTTATTAATTTAATTTATTTTTTTATAAAGCAGATTCTTATTATTTTTCTTCCTTTAAAAATGAAACCAAGTAAATAGTTTATATTTTGTATAATGGGAATTCTCTTATTGTCTAAGAAGATCAATACCAAGATTTTATTTGATAAAAAGAAATGCTACAGAGAAAAATAATGAAAGTAACAGTTTCCCATTTGCATATATATTTTTCCTAAAATATTTCACAATTTAATTCTCATAACTTGTGAGGTAGACAGGAAAGATGCTATTATTCCTATTTTATATATACTTCCTTCAGATTTAGTGATTTTTCAAAACCAGTGAGTTGGACGCTGGGGACTAAGGGTCCACAAGAAGTACTGTAGAACTCTAAGAAATAACAAAAATTATGAAGTTTAAAGATTCAGTGCCTCAAAAATACACAGAATTTTATATTTCTTTAGAGGTAAAATGAAGAGGTTTAACCAAAGATGTCTGAAGTCTGTTTATGTTAATGTCTACCCATTGTTCCATGAACAAATGCTGTGTTCACCATATGCGTGGTTCCCATCGCCCAGAAATTTAGTAGATCATTTCAGACCATCACGTATGTTGGTCCAGTATTTATTCCAGAGACAAGGATCGAGAATCTCTCATTAATTTCATAATTCCCCATATTACTGTGTCTTTAGATAAATGTTTGCTTTGTACTAGAATGAACATTATTGTTGTTAATTTATATTTTATGTGACAGCTACTCCCAAACATTATTTGAACTGATTAAATAACCATAGCCAGCATTAACTGAGATCCCACTCTGTACCAGGATGTGTGGGCTCTACATCCATTTTATAATTTAATGCTCCAACAATGCGGTAAGGTAGGTAATAGGAGCATTCTTATTACCTTCATGTTACAGATTAGGAAATTTAGGCACAGTGGAATCAAGTCAGAGTGAAGAAGGCTAAGGATTTCATTCCTATCCAAGTCTAGTCAACTCCAAAATCCACCTGCTGTGAAGTCTCTCTGACATAAAACACACATGAAATATGGGAGGGGGGGAACTAAAAACAGAAGAAGAGCTTTTAGAAGGAGGATATGGATAACAATAACTTAGTTGCTACAAGTATCCATTATATCCGCCTCCGAGTTTCCTGACAAAACAAAAAACATGAAAGTGTTTGGGTTGGAAGTAATCAATCTGACAATTGAAATATATATTCATTTTTTTCTTGACAGTAAATTTTTAGAACTATTTTTCTTATACATCTGTATGATAAAGATATTGAATAAGACAATGGTTCACATCTTTTATAAAAAATTTTGCAAAAGACAGACATCTACTTCAAATGGATGTGGTATCTTGCTTGAGGTTTGCCAAACTTTTTGGGTTGGTGGTTTGCTGTCTTTGATCAAATATTTGATTATTTTTAGTCAATATTTCTTCAAATATTTTTCTGCCCTCTTTTCACTCTCCTTGCATTCTGAGAGTCTAGTTTCATATATTTTAGATGGCTTGATATGCCTCACATGTCACTGAGGCTTGTTGTTTCTCCTGCTCTTAGTGCTTCTCTTTGGATGACTTCTACTGGCCCATGCTCAAGTTCACTGATCTTTTCTTCTGTTGTGTGCAATTTACCATTAATCTTTCATTTTTTATTTTATATATTGTATTTTTCAGTTCTAGAATTTTCCCCAATCTGTCCTGAAATTCCCCAGTTCTTTTCCCACTATAGTAATTTTTTCATTTATATGTGTTAACATAATAATCATAGTTATTTTAAAGCCCTTATCTGCTAATTACAACTTCTGGGTTTTCTGTGGGTCTCCTTTTATTGACTGATTTTTCTTTGGCCTATGTGTCACATTTTTCTGTTTATTCACATGTCTAGATATTTTTGATTGTATACTTTATTTTATAGATGATATGTTATAAAAGACAATGAATTTTCATATCTTCCAAGATTGTTGTTCCAGTAACAGCTAACTTCAAGTAATAGAGATTTGGCTTTATGCTTTCTTCATAAAGATCTATTTAGATTTTGCACTTAATTTTAGGGAAAATATTTTAGTTTTGGAGCTTAATTTGTATTCCTAAGAGATGGCCATTCTGGGGTATTAGTGGAAAACCCAAGGAGCTTCCAAGCCTTTATAACTTGGCAGGACTCAAATTCCAAACTCTGTCTCCCCTGTGGTGGGCAGAAACTGAAATGTCTGCTCTAATACCACTATACCTTCTTTTAAACCTAGGACAGAATGTCCAAGTAAGCATTCTGTGCTTATCTTGTCCAGACCATGTGCTGGGGAAATTTCTACTTTCCCTTCCAAACTGCTACCTGGGTCAGGTATGATCACCTGAGTTGCTCCACAGAAATGTTTTTCTTAGATATGCTCCTGAGAACTGAAGGTAGGCAGTGGTGATCTTGAAGTAGAAAATACAGAGCTAACTTTTGCCATTTGTCCTGTCCCTGGATATAGTTCAAGTCTGCCAGATAACCAACTGTGATGAACTCTATATTTTCCACACTCATCTATCACCTTATCTACTGATTTCCGTAGAGGTCCCTGTAAACTTTTGGGGAAGCTGAAGTCAGATTATGCCCCAGAAACTGTTCGGTTTATCTTCTCCTGGGAACCTTGTTCTAATTGTGGCAATATTGACTTTTCCTATGAACTGGATTTATTCTTGTGAGTAATGTTCAAAGTACAATAAAATATGTTCAAGGATATATACATAGGTGCCAAAATGATAAACACAAAGGAATGATAACATAGAAGAGAATGGTAACATTTATAGGGGAAAGAGAAGATTATGATTAAGGAGGGGCTCACAAAGGACTCCTGATGTGCTGGTAAAGTTCTTTTCCTTAATCTGGATATATGATTATACATCGTGTTATGATCCTTTAAACTATACATATTCATTTTATACACAATTCTATATACATTTCACAGTTTTTAAAAGGAAATACAACTTAGTACAATTGAAAAAAAGAACAAAAGAAGACAGAGAATAAGCTACTAGAAAATGACTTCTAGTTATATTTTTCTGTTGTACCTAGGAAGACTAATATGATATTTTCAAAAGACACCTTGCTCAACATATAATTATTATTATTATTTTTTATTAGTTTCTGCTTTATAACAAAGTGAATCAGTCATACATATACATCTGTTCCCACATCCCTTCCCTCATGCATCTCCCTCCCTCCCACCCTCCCCATCCCACCCCTCCAGGCGGTCACAAAGAACCGAGCTGATCTCCCTGTGCTCTGCGGCTGCTTCCCACTATCTATCTACCTTACGTTTGGTAGTGTATATATGTCCATGCCTCTCTTTCGCTTTGTCACAGCTTACACTTCCCCCTCCCCATATCCTCAAGTCCATTCTCAAGTAGGTCTGTGTCTTTATTCCCGTTTTACCCCTAGGTTCTTCATGACATTTTTTTTTAAATTCCATATATATGTGTTAGCATACGGTATTTGTCTTTCTCTTTCTGACTTACTTCACTCTGTATGACAGACTCTAGGTCTATCCACCTGATTACAAATAGCTCAGTTTCGTTTCTTTTTATGGCTGAGTAATATTCCATTGTATATATGTGCCATATCTTCTTTATCCATTCATCCGATGATGGACACTTAGGTTGTTTCCAGCTCCGGGCTATCGTGAATAGAGCTGCAATGAACATTTTGGTACATGTCTCTTTTTGAATTATGGTTTTCTCAGGGTATATGCCTAGCAGTGGGATTGCTGGGTCATATGGTAGTTCTATTTGTAGTTTTTTAAGGAACCTCCATACTGTTCTCCATAGTGGCTGTACCAATTCACATTCCCACCAGCAGTGCAAGAGTGTTCCCTTTTCTCCACACCCTCTCCAGCATTTATTGTTTCTAGATTTCTTGATGATGGCCATTCTGACTGGTGTGAGATGATATCTCATTGTAGTTTTGATTTGCATTTCTCTAATGATTAATGATGTTGAGCATTCTTTCATGTGTTTGTTGGCAGTCTGTATATCTTCTTTGGAGAAATGCCTATTTAAGTCTTCTGCCCATTTTTGGATTGGGTTGTTTGTTTTTTTGCTATTGAGCTGCATGAGCTGCTTATACATTTTGGAGATTAATCCTTTGTCAGGTGCTTCATTTGCAAATATTTTCTCCCATTCTGAGGGTTGTCTTTTGGTCTTGTTTATGGTTTCCTTTGCTGTGCAAAAGCTTTGAAGTTTCATTAGGTCCCATTTGTTTATCTTTGTTTTTATTTCCATTTATCTAGGAGGTGGGTCCAAAAGGATCTTGCTGTGATTTATGTCATGGAGTGTTCTACCTATGTTTTCCTCTAAGAGTTTGATAGTTTCTGGCCTTACATTTAAGTCTTTAATCCATTTTGAGCTTATTTTTGTGCATGGTGTTAGGGAATGATCTAATCTCAAACTTTTACATGTCCCTGTCCAGTTTTCCCAGCACCACTTATTAAAGAGCCTGTCCTTTCTCCACTGTACATTCCTGCCTCCTTTATCAAAGACAAGTTGGCCATATGTGCGTGGGGTTATCTCTGGGCTTTCTATCCTGATCCACTGATCCATCTTTCTGTTTTTATGCCAGTACCACACTGTCTTAATTACTGTAGCTCTGTAGTACAGTCTGAAGTCAGGGAGCCTGATTCCTCCAGCTCCGTTCTTCGTTCTCAAGATTGCTTTGGCTATTCGGGGTCTTTTGTTTTTCCAAACAAATTTTGAAATTTTTTGTTCTAGTTCTGTGAAAAATGCCAGTGGTAGTTTGATAGGGATTGCATTGAATCTGTAGATTGCTTTGGGTAGTAGAGTCATTTTCACAATATTGATTCTTCCAATCCAGGAGCATGGTATATCTCTCCATCTATTCGTATCATCTTTAATTTCTTCCATCAGTGTCTTATAATTTTCTGCATACAGGTCTTTTGTCTCCTTAGGTAGGTTTATTCCTAGATATTTTATTCTTTTTGTTGCAATGGTAAATGGGAGTGTTTTCTTGATTTCACTTTCAGATTTTTCATCATTAGTGTACAGGAATGCCAGAGATTTCTGTACATTAATTTTGTATCCTGCTACTTTACCAAATTCATTGATTAGCTCTAGTAGTTTTTCGGTAGCATCTTTAGGATTCTCTATGTATAGTATCATGTCATCTGCAAACAGTGACAACTTTACTTCTTCTTTTCCAATTTGGATTCCTTTTATTTCCTTTTCTTCTCTGATGGCTGTGGCTAAAACTTCCAAAACTATGTTGAATAAGAGTGGTGAGAGTGGGCAGCCTTGTCTTGTTCCTGATCTTAGTGGAAATGGTTTCAGTTTTTCACCATTGAGGACAATGTTGGCTGTGGATTTGTCATATATGGCCTTTATTATGTTGAGGAAAGTTCCCTCTATGCCTACTTTCTGCAGGGTTTTTATCATAAATGGGTGTTGAATTTTGTCGAAAGCTTTCTCTGCATCTATTGAGATGATCATATGGTTTTTCTCCTTCAACTTGTTAATATGGTGTATCACATTGATTGATTTGCATATATAGAAGAATTCTTGCATTCCTGGAATAAACCCCACTTGATCATGGTGTATGATCCTTTAAATCTGCTGTTGGATTCTGTTTGCTAGTATTTTGTTGAGGATTTTTGCATCTATGTTCATCAGTGATATTGGCCTGTAGTTTTCTTTCTTTGTGACATCCTTGCCTGGTTTTGGTATCAAGGTGATGGTAGCCTCGTAGAATGAGTTTGGGAGTGTTCCTTCCTCTGATATTGTTTGGAAGAGTTTGAGAAGGATGGGTGTTAGCTCTTCTCTAAATGTTTGATAGAATTCGCCTGTGAAGCCATCTGGTCCTGGGCTTTTGTTTGATGGAAGATTTTTAATCACAGTTTCAATTTCAGTGCTTGTGATTGGTCTATTCATATTTTCTATTTCTTCCTGAGTCAGTCTTGGCAGGTTGTGCATATCTAAGAATTTGTCCATTTCTTCCAGGTTGTCCATTTTATTGGCATAGAGTTGCTTATAGTAATCTCTCATGATCTTTTGTATTTCTGCAGTGTCAGTTGTTACTTCTCCTTTTTCATTTCTAATTCTATTGATTTGAGTCTTCTCCCTTCTTTTCTTGATGAGTCTGGCTAATGGTTTGTCAATTTTTTTTATCTTCTCAAAGAACCAGCTTTTAGTTTGGTTGATCTTTGCTATCGTTTCCTTCATTTCTTTTTCATTTATTTCTGATCTGATCTTTATGATTTCTTTCCTTCTGCTAACTTTGGGGGTTTTTTGTTCTTCTTTTTCTAATTGCTTTAGGTGCAGAGTCAGGGTGTTTACTCGAAATGTTTCCTCTTTCTTAAGGTGGGATTTTATTGCTATAAACTTCCCCCTTAGAACTGCTTTTGCTGTGTCCCATAGGTTTTGAGTCGTCGTGTCTCCATTGTCATTTGTTTCTAGGTATTTTTTAATTTCCTCTTTGATTTCTTCAGTGATCACTTCGTTATTGTGTAGTGTATTGCTTAGCCTCCATGTGTTTGTATTTTTTACAGATCTTTTCCTGTAATTGATGTCTAGCATTGTGGTCAGAAAAGACACTTGATACAATTTCAATTTTCTTAAATTTACCAAGGCTTGATTTGTGACCCAAGATATGATCTATCCTGGAGAATGTTCCATGAGCACTTGAGAAAAATGTGTATTCTGTTGTTTTTGGATGGAATGTCCTATAAATATCAATTAAGTCCATCTTGTTTAATGTATCATTTGAAGCTTGTGTTTCCTTATTTATTTTCATTTTGGAAGATCTGTCTATTGGTGAAAGTGGGGTGTTAAAGTCCCCTACTATGATTGTGTTACTGTCGATTTCTCCTTTTATGGCTGTTAGTATTTGCCTTATGTATTGAGGTGCTCCTATGTTGGGTGCATAAATATTTACAATTGTTATATCTTCTTCTTGGATCGATCCCTTGATCATTATGTAGTGTCCTTCTTTGTCTCTTCTAGTGGTCTTTATTTTAAAGTCTATTTTGTCTGATATGAGAATTGCTACTCCAGCTTTCTTTTGGTTTCCATTTGCATGGAATATCTTTTTCCATCCCCTTACTTTCAGTCTGTATGTGTCTCTAGGTCTGAAGTGGGTCTCTTTTAGACAAGCATATATATGGGTCTTGTTTTTGTATCCATTCAGCCAATCTGTGTCTTTTGGTGGGAGCATTTAGTCCATTTACATTTAAGGTAATTATCGATATGTATGTTCCTGTTCCCATTTTCTTAATTGTTTTGGGTTCGTTATTGTAGGTCTTTTCCTTCTGTTGTGTTTCTTGCCTAGAGAAGTTCCTTTAGCATTTGTTGTAAAGCTGGTTTGGTGGTGCTGAACTCTCTCAGCTTTTGCTTGTCTGTAAACGTTTTAATTTCTCCATCAAATCTGAATGAGATCCTTGCTGGGTAGAGCAATCTTGGTTGCAGGTTTCTCTCCTTCATCACTTTAATTATGTCCTGCCACTCCCTTCTGGCTTGTAGAGTTTCTGCTGAGAGATCAGCTGTTATCCTGATGGGGATTCCCTTGTGTGTTATTTGTTGTTTTTGCCTTGCTGCTTTTAATATGATTTCTTTGTGTTTAATTTTTGACAGTTTGATTAATATGTGTCTTGGCGTATTTCTCCTTGGATTTATTCTGTATGGGACTCTCTGTGCCTCCTGGACTTGATTAACTATTTCCTTTCCCATATTAGGGAAGTTTTCAACTATAATCTCTTCAAATATTTTCTCAGTCCCTTTCTTTTTCTCTTCTTCTTCTGCAACCCCTATAATTCGAATGTTGGTGCGTTTAATGTTGTCCCAGAGGTCTCTGAGACTGTCCTCTGTTCTTTTCAGTCTTTTTTCTTTATTTTGCTCTGCAGCAGTTATTTCCACTATTTTATCTTCCACCTCACTTATCCGTTCTTCTGCCTCAGTTATTCTGCTATTGATCCCATCTAGAGTATTTTTTATTTCATGTATTGTGTTTTTAATCGATGCTTGATTCATCTTTAGTTCTTCTAGGTCCTTGTTAACTGTTTCTTGCATTTTGTCTATTCTATTTCCAAGATTATGGATCTTGGAAATAGAATCTTGGATCAGCTTTACTATCATTATTCTGAATTCTTTTTCAGGTAGACTGCCTATTACCTCTTCATTTGTTTGGTCTGGTAGGTTTTTATCTTGCTCCTTCACCTGCTGTGTGTTTTTCTGCCTTCTCATTTTGCTTATGCTACTGTGTTTGGGTGTCCTTTTTGCAGGCTGCAGATTCGTAGTTCCCGTTGTTTTTGGTGTCTGTCCCCAGTGGCTAAGGTTGTTTCAGTAGGTTGTGTAGGCTTCCTGGTGGGGGGGACTAATGCCTGTGTTCTGGTGGTTGAGGCTCGATCTTGTCTTTCTGGTGGACAGGTCCACGTCTGGTGGTGTGTTTTGGGGTGCCTATGGCCTTATTATGTTTCTAGGTAGCCTCTCTGCTAATGGGTGGGGTTGTGTTCCTGTCTTGCTAGTTGCTTGGCATAGGGTGACCAGCACTGTAGCTTGCTGGTCGTTGAGTGAAGCTGGGTGCTGGTGTTGAGATGGAGATCTCTGGGAGATTTTCGCTGCTTGATATTATGTGGAGCTGGGAGGTCTCTTGTGGACCTGTGTCCTGAAGTTGGCTCTCCCACTTCAGAGGCACAGCACTGACTCCTGGCTGCAACACCAAGAGCCTTTCATCCCCCCGTCTCAGAATAACAGGGAGAAAAAGTAGAAAGAAAGAGTTAGTAGAAGAAAGAAAGAGAGAGGGAAAGAAAGGAAGAAAGGAAGGAAGGAAGGAATAAAGAAAGAAAGGAGGGAGGGAGCGAGGAAGGATGGAAAGAAAGAAGGAAATAAAGGAGGGAGGGAGGGAGGAATGAAAGCAAAAGGATGAGTGAATGGAAGAAGGGAGGGAGGGACGAAGGAAAGAAAGAAAGAAAGACAGGAGGGAGGGAGGGAGGGAGGAAAGAAAAAGAATGTGGAAAGAAGAAGGGTGGGAGGGAGGGAGGAAAGAAAAAGAAAGAAGGAAAGGAGGAGCGGAGGGAGGGAGGGAGGAAGGGAAGGTTGGAAAAAAAGAAAGAGCAGGTAAAGTAAAATAGAATAAAGTATGAAATATAGTAGCGTTATTAAAATTAAAAAGTAATTATTGAAAAAAAAAACGGACCGATAGAACCCTGGGACATATGGTGGAAGCAAAGCTATACAGAGAGAATCTTACACAGAAGATTACACATACACATTCACAAAAAGAGAGCAGGGGGAAAAATCAAAAATCTTGCTCTCCAAGTCCACCTCCTCAATTTGGGATAATTCGTTGTAAAAAGAGGAAAAGGGCGAGAAGTCTGAAATCTTGCTCTCTAAGTCCACCTCCTTAATTTGGGATAATTCGTTGTAAAAAGAGGAAAAGGGGGGAAAGTCTTAAATCTTGTCCTCAAAGTCCACTTCCTCAATTTGGGATGATTCGCTGTCCATTCATGCACTCCACAGACGCAGGGCACATCAAATGGACCGTGGAGCTTTAATCCGCTGCCTCCAAGGCTGCACAGAGAGATTTCCCTGTCTCTGCTCTCACAGCTCCCGGGTCTCAGCCTTGGACCTGGCCCCGCCTCTGCGCCTAGGTCGCCGGAGGGCGTCCGTTCTTCGCTCAGACAGGACGGGTTTAAAGGAGCCGCTGATTCGGGGGCTCTGGCTCACTCAGGCAGAGGGGAGGGAGGGGCGCGCAGTGTGGGGCGGGCCTGCGGCGGCAGAGGCCGGCGTGACGTTGCAGCAGCCCGTGGCGCTCCGCGCGCTTTCCCGGGAAAGCCGTCCCCGGGTCCCGGGACCCCGGCAGTGGCGGGGTGCACAGGCCCCCCGGAAGGCGGGGCGGACAGTGACCCGCGCTCGCACACAGGCCCCGCGGTGGCGGCGGCGGCGGCGGCAGCCCCAGCGACCCACGCCCGTCACCGAGGTCCGCGCCTTACCCGCGGCTCGTGCCTGTCTCCGGCGCCTCCGCAAGCAGCCCTCTTAATGCCCTCTCCTCGCGCACCAGGAAACAAAAGGGAAAAAAGTCTCTTGCCTCTTCGGCAGCTCCAGACCCTTTCCCCGGACTCCCTCCGGGCTAGCCGTGGTGCACTAACTCCTTCAGGCTCTCTTCCTGCCGCCAGCCCCAGTCCTCTCCCTGCGCTCCGACTGAAAGCCGATACCCGAGCCTCAGCTCCCAGCCCCGCCCGCCCCGGCGGCCGAGGGCACCGATCCTCTGTGCCAGAATCTCTCCGCTTTGCCCTCCGCACCCCTGTTGCTGTGCTCTCCTCCGCTACTCCGAAGCTTCCCCCTCCGCCACCTGCAGTCTCCACCCGCGAAGGGGCTTGTAGTGTGTAGAAACCTTCCCTCCTTCACGGCTCCCTCCCACTGGTGCAGGTCCCGTCCCTATCCTATTGTCTCTGTTTATTCTTTTGCCCCACCCAGGTATGTGGGGAGTTTCTTGCCTTTTGGGGGGTCTGAGGTCTTCTGTCAGTGTTCAGTAGGTGTTCTGTAGGAGTTGTTCCACGTGTAGATGAATTTCTGATGTATGTGTGGGGAGGAAGGTGATCTCCGCGTCTTACTCTTCCGCCATCTTCCTCCAGGCCAGCCCTGGAGTTCTGAAGCTAGAAATTATATTCTGATCTATGTTTCCCTCCTAAAGTGGAAACTTATTTCATTTAAAAATGAGTGACAGAAGAGTATTCCATTCACATCTAGAATCAGCGGCTCATTACGAAAGATAAAACTCAGGAACAGCCAGCTGGGAGAGATGCAGAGGGCAAGGGGTGGGGAGAGGGCTCGGAGCTCCCATGCCCTTTCCAGGCTGCCTTTCTTCCCAAATCTCCGCGTGTTCGCCAATCAACATATAATTTTTGATGATGACATTCAAAGATGCATTTAATTAAAATAATGTATTTCCCTATGTAAATAAAAAGTTTAGAGCCTGATTCACCAAGGTTCATATCTTACCTCCAACAAACTCTAGTAGTGTAATTTGAGGCAGATTATTTAATCTTTCCAAGGCTCAGTTTCCTCAGGTATAAAATGAGAATAAAAGTAACTACTTCACAGAGCTGTTGTAAGAAATGTTGAGTTAGCATGTGTAAAGTACTTCCTAGCACAGCATCTCATACATAGTAGGTCCTCAATAAATATGTCAACCAACCACCCACCCTCAAATTTATTTTCATGAGTACTGGACAACTAGAGACAGAGTCAAATCCAGAGCCAAATTAAATTCTTCATATTAATTATGAGAGGCTTTTTCAACTCAGCTTTCTTAGAACTTCATTTTTATTCTAGAGCCAAAAATTACTCATGATATTCCACTGTTATTACATACCCAATTGCTTTATCTTTCAAAATCCTTAAAATTCAGTGCCCCAAATACTTCCTCAGTTATTAAAGTACATGAAAATAGAGGATAGGGGAAAAAGAAAAAGAAGGAAAATAGGGCATAGGAGCCATGCATAAAGAAGAAACAGATTGGGTGAAAACAAATGAACTATGTAAAGAGGACCCACGGGAAGTTTATACAGAGTCCTCCCTGTTTTAATGATTCACATGGTAGAATTTTCTTGTATTAATCAGCAGCATCCCAAGACTATAGTCATAGGAAGAAGCTCTTAGCCCCAAGACATACTGCTCTACCTAGAATGAATCTTTGATCAACACAGGAAATATCTTCCACAGGCTAGCAAAGGCATTTAAAGATACATGGAGAATCTCTCTGATTTTTTTTCCCTAAGGCCAAATTTATGCGAAAACATTTTAGAAACCACATAACAAAGAAACAGTTTGTTAATGAAGTTATCACTCCGAATTGAACTTGACATTGAAAGCAACCTCTTTACTTCTCTGGACAGTCTATTTTTGGTTTTGTTTTCTAATCTTTTATCACAAGCAGTACTTTTCCTTGGTGCAGAGGTTCATACCCGTATCCCTTACACAAACACAAAATAATAATTTAGAGACAGCGCATTCCTATGTTGAAGAAATTATTTTGCTATCGTATCAGTGCAATAAAGGGCGAAAATGTTCAGAGTGTAAGATTTGGGAGTTAGGCAGACTGAAGATATTGAGTCCTGGAGTAACAAAAGTAGACCTTGAAATTGAACAGATCCAAGTTTGAATCCAGGCTCAATCATTCTCTAGCTCTCCCACCTAAAGAAGCAATTTAATCTCTCTCAGCATCAGTGTTCCTTTTAGTGAAGTGCTATGTCATTTATCTTTAAAAGAGTTACTGTGGGATTAAATGAGAAGGCATATGTGAAGGGCCTAACATCGTGCCTCTTTACTTCCCACTAGAAGCTAGATTAGGACTGGAAACAGATCTAAGGCCTCCTGAGTCCCACACAGACTGTAGTTAAACTGCTTCCCTGCTCTCCTCCCCCGTTTTTTTCCGACCTGTATTACTGATTACACTATATAATGCAGCTCTAAGGGCTCACTCACTTGCTGCTCTCACCTTGCCTCCAAACACAAAGCTGCCTTAAATCAAAACCACCTACTTCTAGGCTGGCAATTAAAGAACAACCCCCACAGAAGGAGGAATGGTGTTATTTTACAGCCATTCCTACCCCCCAGATTGCATTTCCCCTTAAAGTTTTCTCACCAGTAGTGCTTCCCCCACTCTCTGGTTTCAGGAATGTTATTTCCCTAAAATATGGATCAAAGTATGACTATAGAAACAGTCCCTAATTTCCCAGTAACATGTCATTCTTCATTAAATATTTGTCAATTGCCCAGTATACTCCTCACACTGTTCTAAGCATAGGGGAATGAGGCAATCAATAAAGCAGACAAACATCCCTACCTGCATGGAGCTTGAATTTTTGTGTAGACCAGAAAGTAACATTTGAAAATAAGTTTACCAAACACATGGGAAAACACAAGGGAAAGAGATAGAACTGGTAATGTGTGATTCAATACCCTGGCTCATAAATCTGGCATCTTATCTCCTTTCAGCTTGTGACCTTCTCCATAGTGTTTTTGACTAGTCTTTGTCTCATAGTGTCATTAGAAATTTCTTATCCAACATATAGGTCTGTCCTTAATCTTGAGTTAACTCCTTCAAGTTGAAATGAGAAATGTGGGACCTAGAGATAATGTCTTCCAAAAATCAGCTTGTCTCAGAAATAGTTTCACTGCTTTTCAGGAGGGAGAGAGACTCACCAGTTGCTCACAAGGATGTAGTCTTTCCCCATCATCTCAGAGCAACAACATTAAGTAAGCAACAATATCCAGTAAACACAAAATGAGCCCTGGGGCTGTATACATACTGCAGTGTTGGGATGCCGGAGAGAATGGACGTATTTAATCACATACACACATGCTCATACATACACACTCAAGCATGACATTTTAATTGAGTTGCTGTGTTTATCCTATACTTTATTAGTGACTACACAATTGTGTGAAAAGGCACACAATTCTTCTCATAGATCAAGACTTGAAAATTCATGTATTCTGGGATATATTGGGGGATTTGTTATTTAAGATGACATGCATACTTGCCACATACACTCATACTTGAACAGCAACATGGATGGACCTAGGGATTATCATACTAAGTGAAGTAAGCCAGACAGAAAAAGGCAAATGTCATATGATATCGCTTATATGTGGAATCTTAAAAATATGATACAAATGAACCTATATACAAAACAAAAATAGACCCATAGACATAGAAAACAAACTTATATTTACCGAAGGGGAAAGAGAGGGGAGGGAAAAATTAGGAGTTTGCGATTAACATATACACACTACTGTATATGAACTAGATAACCAACAAGGACCTACTCTGTAGCACAGGGAACAATACTCAATATTTTGTAATAGCCTATAAGGGAAAATAATATGAAAAAATATATATATATATATACCTATCATATATATATATATACCTATATGTGTATAGGTATATATACCTATATGTGTATATATATATACCTATATGTATATATATATAAAACTGAATCACTTTGCTGTATACCTGAAACTAACACAACATTGTAAATCAGCTAGACTTCAATAAAAAAAAGAAAATTCATGTATTCTGGGAGATATTAGGATATATGTTATTTAAGATGACATTCATACTTGCCACATATACTTGTAACAAGACAGTTTGACTGGATTAGCTGGGTTTAGGCCCTGCTAGTATCCATAAGATCTCCTTCCACTTTCTTTGAGTTAGCTGTATTTTTTTAACCATGCAGAGTTTTTATCATGAGTATATTTGCCATTTGTGTGCATGCTCTTTTGCCTCAGGACCCCCGAAAAATAAAACGTTAGATATTTATGATTTCTTATCCTACCTTTAGCTAGAACATAATTTGACAGATGACTTATATCTGTTTTAGAGAATTATTTTAAAGGGATTGTTCCTTTATTTTTAAATTTTTTTTTAATTAAAAATTTTTTTTTTTTTTGCCAAGCCACGAGGCTTGTGGCATATTAGTTCCCCGACCAGGGATTGAGCCCCTGGCCCTCAGCAGTGAAAGCATGGAGTCCTAACCACTGGACTGCCAGGGACTTCCCCATTGAATATTGTTTGTTTTTTTAAATTTTATTTTATTTTTTATACAGCACGTTCTTATTAGTCATCCATTTTATACACATTAGGGTATACATGTCAATCCCAATCTCCCAATTCATCACACACACACCCTCCCCCACTGCTTTCCCCCCTTGTTGTCCATACATTTGTTCTCTACATCTGTGTCTCAATTTCTGCTCTGCAAACCGGTTCATCTGTACCATTTTCTAGGTTCCACATATATGCGTTAATATACAATATTTGTTTTTCTCTTTCTGACTTACTTCACTCTGAGTCTCTAGTTGCATCCACGTCCCTACAAATGATCCAATTTGTTCCTTTTTATGGCTGAGTGATATTCCATTGTATATATGTACCACAACTTCTTTATCCATTCGTCTGTCGATGGATATTTAGGTTGCTTCCATGACATGGCTATTGTAAATAGTGCTGCAATGAACATTGGGGTGTATGCGTCTTTTTGAATTATGGTTTTCTCTGGGTATATGCCCAGTAGTGGGATTGCTGGGTCATATGGTAATTCTATTTTTAGTTTTTTAAGGGGATTGTTCCTTTATTTGATATAGAAAAGAATATTTTAAAGGTTCATTCCCTAGAAAACACCTCTCCAATTTTAAGTGCCTTGGCAAATTGTCACGTTCTGCTATATTTATTTTTCAAGTGACAATGCTATTAGGATACTATCGCTCTGTGCACTTTTGTGGGTTATATTGCATTGGGGGATGATTGAAAGCTCTGGGTGTCAGTGATTCTATCAAGTCTGGTTGCCTTTCTACCTTGTCAAAATTCACTGAGAAGAGACTTTGATTCTGGAATAATATTATGAAGACTTTCATAACTCTTCATCAGCTCTCTGTTTTATGGACTTGTCTTCTTAATGTAATTTACAGTACTTCCTGGTTAATTCTTTTCTCCATGTTTACAAAAAGATTTTATTAAAGGTTTTCTAATAAAGATGAAGGTCTTTAGCACACAGGCTCATTATAATCCCTTTTATCTATAGTCAAGAGCCTCTTCTTTGGTCCTATCCTTTGTCTCTCTTTAAACTTTTCCCCATTCCTTCTCCTGAATGGAGCTAGTGCCACCCCTGATTACTATAAAATGCAAGTGCTTGTGGCTTTTCTCACTTATAATATCTATAATATAAGAAGGAATTGTCATGGCAAAATTCCAGGAGTAGAGCTTGCACGTTTTGGTGTTAGTTATATGTTCTGTGCATTTGGGTAAATTCCAACTTTTTTCTTGGCTTATCTAGCTTTTACAAGAAGGAGAATAAGGAGGTTACAAGAAGGGGAATAATCCTCAATTTCTTTATCTTTTCTCTTTTTCCACAATATATTATGTGCCTATGCATATTCCCTTGAATTCCCTGATTTAACGTATTCTCTTTCCTCCAACCTTATACAATTCCCTCCTCTAATATAATAGATCATCTTGTAATCAATATTAACTCCAGTAAAGTAAATGATTCCTCAGGCATAGGTGAGAACAGTGTTCTATAAATGAAACAAAGGTTCAGTTTTTCTTCTGATGTCATTTTTACTCTGAAAACCTCTTTACTGTAAAAATAGCTGTAATTAAAATCAGCTTTCATTTATACATATAAGAAACAAGGTTAATTAAATGTATTCCACATTAAGAATAATGAATCAGTTGAGAGGAAAATCCATTTTCTTTATAGCACTCTCAGTAACTGCTATGATTAGTATTTTAAATACTTGCATATTCTCTTTTATATCAAAGAGAAAAATATAAATAACATTTTTTAAAAAGCAAGGGTTACATTATCAAGAAAGTTAAAAGACAACCTGCAGGATGGGAGAAAATACATACAAATCACATGTATGATAAGGGTTATAGATCCCCCAATATATAAAGATCTCCTAAAACTAAGCAACAAAAAGAGAGCTCAATTTAAAAAATGGACAAAAGACTTGAATAGGCATTTCTCCAAAGAAGACATATAGATGGCCAATAAACATAGGAAAAGATGCTCAACATCATCTTAGTCATTAGGGAAATGCAAATCAAAGCCACACTGAGATACCACTTCATACTCACTAGAATGGCTATTATAATAATTTTGAAAATACAGAAAATAACAAGTATTGACACGGATATAGAGAAATTAAAAAATTTTGTACAATGCTGATGGAGATATAAAATGTTACAACTACTGTGGAAAATGGTTTGGTGTTTTTCAATAAGTTGAACATAGAATTACCATATGATCCAGCAATTCTACCTTAAGGTATATACTCAAAAAAATTGACAGAAGGGACTAAAACAGATACTTGTATGCTAGTGTTCATTGCAGACATTAACAAAAGCCAAAGGGTAAAAACACCCCAGATGTCCATCAACAGATGAATGGGTAACCAAAATGTGATATATATATATATATATATATATATATATATATATATATAGTATGATTGCACTTATTTGAAATTTTCTAGAATAGGCTAATTCGTAGAGACAGAAAGTAGATGAGAAGTGAACAGGGTTTGGGGAAGAGAGGAAGAATGGAGAATTATTACTTAATGGCTACAGAGTTTCTATTTTGGGCCATGAGAAAGTTTTGGAAATAGTGGTGATGGTTTTCCAACATTGTGAGTGTAATTAATGCCACTGAATTGTACACTTAAAAATGGTTAAAATGCCTAATTTTATGTTATATATATTTTACCACAATTTAAAAATTCATAAAGATTTCCCAAAAAGGCAAGTTTAATTTAAGGATGTGTTTCATTTATGGTGTGCTTGTAAAAATCAGTGGTTGCAGTTGTTATTAATGCCAAAGAAATCTCCTAAAAGTTTGGTTCCTATAACCAACTTTACCTTGGTGTTAGGATATGAAAACTACCTCTGAGAATTTTTTAAAAATTATTTTCAGAGTACGCCCATGAATACAACCAAAAAATCCAGAATTGGCACTCTGATTTCCATTATAGACAAATTTAAAACCATATATGATGAAATTGTTTTCACTGATCAGCTTCTATAAGAATGGCTCATATTCTTCCGCTGCTAAATAGTACTTAGCAAAACTATATGACTCCAGAGAATATCATAATTTACATTAACAGGCTTAACTGAAGTAGTAATTCAAATAGAAGTTAGATGTTCTTTTAAAGTTCTAATAGAAAACATCAAGTTTTAAGTGGTACTTGGGGATTTTTATCTTAGAGGAGGCACAAACATTTAGAGGCTTGTTTTTAAGAGAATTTGAAACAGCAACAATAATAGAAAGACAACTTAGGAATTACCTCAATTTCTTTTTCAGATCAGAGAACTATAATTCTGGAAAGCAAATATGTTATAGCTTTTGAAGATTCTTTGGGTTAGCACAATGAAAATCTGCAGGGCTTTATGAAATTTTAAAACTCTTTATCCTTGCTAGTTGATCAGACACAACACCTTTAAAGGTTTCTCATCCTTATTTTGCAAAGGAAAATGTTGAGAAATGTTCGGTTTGGATGCCCATTTTTCTGCATTTCTTCTGGTCCTGTGACCTTTTATTCACTTGGTCCTACAGGATCACGACAAGCCTTAGAAATGGGTTATTCCTTTCATTCCAATCCAACTTGCCTAATCACTGTTAGCACCTGCTTGATAAATTTTAGCCAATCACTGAGGAGCAGAGTTCCCTTAGGAACACTAGACTAATTCAGATGCTTCTCCATAATGTATAATCTGAAGAGGATGAAAAAGATGGAGAAATGTTTAACTTAAGTACTAATAATTTTTGCCACCATGTTTTGCCACAGGACAGATTGTGGAAAGTCTGCTGCTGCAATATCCTGAAGGTGTTCTTCAGCAGAGTAGGCTGCTTTACAGGGTTCATAGAGCCAAATTTGCTCCCTGCTTCTATCAACCATAAGGGACCTTTTTTCATATGACATTTCTCATTTCATGTACTGATTTCATCCCTGAGTTTTATTATTTTTCTTATCTTTGGTTTACACATCATTTTGATTATCCCAGGTATTAATTGTATCTTAGCCTTTTGAAGTGTTTTGTTTATGCTACCTTACACCATTTTTGGAAACAGGGAAGGGAGGTTTTTGTTTATAAAACAAAAATAGCTACACTTGTCAAATACTTACTGTGTGTTAAAACTCATTAAGCATTTTACATGCATCAATACATTGAATCCTTTCAACACTACATGACAGGTATTATCTCCACTTTTCAGAAGAGGAAACTGAGGCACAGAAAAGAGTGAGATACATAGCCTTTATATGATGGAGTTAGGAATCCTGGCTCCACAGCTCATGCTACCATTACATCATATTGCTTTGTCTAGTATATTGAAAATCTCTTCCTATATCATTATTACCACATGGCTAATTGAATTCTTATTAATTGTATTAATTGTAGTGTACCCTCCTTTATTTATTCACCAAATATTTGTCCAGAACCTGTTTGTATCAGTTGCTTCCAAAGTTGTTGGAAGTAGTGAGGTGTGAGAGAGATTTTTCTAGTGGGTAAATGAATTAAATCTTCAGAGAAAGATTTGCTATGAAGCTAATAAACTTAAGGTTCATCAACATGGGAGCTTTCCAAAATCCTGGGAGTGGGCCCAAGCCCATGTTCACATTGTCAAAAGTTTTCATAAATTAAAAAAAAATTACATATTGTAACAGCAATCAGTCAAGATTGCTATCTCTTACCAAACCTACTTACTCTGCACACTTCTAATATCAGGTAGCATTGGAATGGCCAGAATTATTTTGGGGATCTAACTAAAGGGAAGTTGAGTTGAGAACACATTTAGTTTGAGTTTTATGTAATATATTTATGAAGCTTGCAGTCACTTTCTTACATGATTAAGTTATTATCCCACTGTAGGGATAATTTCCAGGATAAATTTTGAGTAGAAACAATGAATTATAGGCTTTTGGATTGTTTAATAAGCCAATTAATGAAGAGGAATACGTCGTTTGAAAACATTGGGATAATATTTTAATATTTTAATTCGATATGAGTACTGAAACTGGTGAAGATAACATAATTCTAGGATAAATTGATTAATGGGTATCACTAAGTCAATGAATATGTTAGGTTAGACTCTAGACAGGAAAACAAGAAATGCTCTGAGATCATAGAGCACACACAACAAAGACACTAATAGAGGTTTTTCCACGTATGACAAGAACTTTAAAAATATAGATGACACTGCCAAAATCAAATTGTGAAACTAAAAGAAACTATTTTAAGTTACTTAAAAAAAAAATCCAAATCGATCATGTTAGAGGAAGGTCTGAATTATTATTTTTACTTACCATAGAAAAATTATAAAATTATTATCATCTCAAGAGGTGTTTAAAGAGTGTGCAGCCAAAAATGTAGGAAATGTCTATTTTAACATGTCAGGCAGTTAATGAATAAAAATATTATGATATATTGCTTGATTTCATCATGTTTGTGGTATCTGTAACTATCTTAATATTTATAATTTGTTGTGACTTTTCTCATTCTAAATTAATATTTACTTCTGTATCTTATTTTGTCTTCATAATGCTGTATATTTTTCTTACAGAGGGCCCTCAGTATATATAAACCTTACAAAACTTGGATGTATTCTTGAATATCTGCATAGTATTTTCATTTTACAAAGTATTTTCACATTTGATTTTCATAATTATTATACCTATTTTTCTGGATGTGGAAAAGAAGCTTCAATGGCTTCAGTGACTTGCTCATATTCACTGAGGTCTAAAGCTCAATATCCAGATTTCAGGCCTGGTTTGCTGGATTCTACTGTTCTCTCCCCTATACCTCATTACATTCCATATCTACAATTTGTTATTAAAGCAAAATCTCCTGGAAATATATGACTAAATGAAAGCAACACTAGATTTTAATGGATTGGCATGACCTTGTAAGGAAATCTTATTTGAACTCCTGTAAAGCTGTAAAGGTCATCTCAATGAGCACTTAATAAAGCAGTCTAAACTTAGGCTTCACAAGTTTGGGATTTGTGAATATTCAGGTATGTGACAAACGGGCCTTCTTGTTAAGCAAATAAGTGTCCACAAAGGTAAAAGGGAATGTGTAAGGAACAGAACAAGCTGTTTTCAAGCACTTTGTTTTATTTTTATATGACAGAGTTTCCTTTGACCCTTTATTTTCAGTAGGCTTAACTGAATGCATTAGGTTTTAGAGAGATGATGACATACCAGACTGAATGATGTGTATAGTCTTCAAGCTATAAAAGTTTTTGAATATACATAGTGCTTCTCACTGGTTGTTGTGTCTCCAAATCCATCAGGTCATCACAATATCCTGGGAGGTCTTATTACTCACATAGTCCTTATTGTATACTAGGCACTAAGACACTTTATTGAATACCAGGCACTAAGTTTTTTTCATATGCTAACCCAGGTTATAGTCACATTAACGTTATGAGACTGGCATTATTATGATCATTCCCAGATACAAATTGAGGCATAGAAAGGTTAAGTAAGTTGTTCAAGGCTATGCAGCTGATTAAATCGACTCAAACCAAGACTTTGATGCCTGAGCCCTTAACCAGGCGCTATACTACTCCCTTTATCATATCTGTGAGAGGTATAATGCTGTTTGCAACATTTTACTTGGATGTATTTATTCAGCATGAAGGCTGTAGCCATAGGTATGTTCTATACGCGGTTGGTTCCTTTTCTTTATCTTTATTTCTGCTAAATTTAGAAATTTTTTCATCATAATTATAAGTTCTTGGAAATGGCAGCAACTGTTTGTTGGCACTGTCACACAGTTCCAGATTTTCAGACTGCGTGTTGATCCAGAAATATGCAGAAATTTTCCACTGAAACTTATTTTGAGATTTCTGAAAGATGCTGCATAGGCAAGGTTAATACACACCAACACTTAAAGCTTCAACTTGGGAGATATAGCCAATGGTTTTCCAATTTATTCTTTAGGTAGTATTCAGCTTTGAAAGTATAACCCATTTTCTATTGCAGGATTTGGATTTGGTTTTTAAAAAGTCAGATTTCTTCCTATGGCAAGCATTGGACTCTTGACAGTCAAGTTGTTTGTCCCACCACTTAGTCTTCTTAAGAAATCCCGATATCCCCAATCTCAATATCAAAATTGTGCCACTTTGTCCACAAGGTGATAAATTAGTCTGTTCAAAATACAGGATATATATTTGAGACACATAGCTTGAGCAAACCACTGGGAATAACAGAAACCATCTTTTCTGGTGTTATGAAATTATGAAGAAATGCTTTTGTCCATCTTTTCAAAACCTCATGTGAGCACCTGTTCTTTCAACAGCTTGAATTCTTTTTATCCAATTCATTTTATTTTAATTTTTATAAGTAAATATGTATTTTTAATTGAGATAGAGTTGATGTACAATATTATATAAGTTATAGGCATACAACATAGTGATTCACAATTTTTAAAGGTTATGTTCCGTTTATAGTTATTATAAAATATTGGCTATATTCCCTGTGTTGTATAATATATCCTTGTAGCTTATTTATTTTATACATCATAGTTTGTACCTCTTAATCCCCTCCCCCTATATTGCCCCTCCTTCCATTCCTTTCCCACTGTTAACCACTAGTTTGTTCTGTATATCTGTGAGTCTGCTTCCTTTTTGTTATATTCACTAGATTGTTTTATTTTTAGATTCCACATATAAGTAATATCATACAGTATTTGTCTTTCTCTGTATGATTTATTTCACTCAATATAATACCCTCCAAGTCCATCCATGTTGTTGGGAATGGCAAAATTTCATTCTTTTTTATGGCTGAGTAATATTCTATTGCATATATATACTACATCTTCTTTATCCATTCATCTGTTCATGCATGCTTAGGTTGCCTCCATAGCTTGGCAATTGTAAATAATGCTGCTATGAACATTGGGGTGCATGTATCTTTTTTAATTAATGTTTTTGGGTTTTTTGGATATATATCCAGGAGTAGAATTACTGGGTCATATGGTAGTTGTGTTTTTTAGTTTTGTATGAGAAAACTCCATACTGTTTTCCACAGTGGCTGTACCAGTTTACTTTCCTACTGACAGTGCAGGAAGGTTCCCTTTTTTTCCACATTCTCACCAACATTTATTTGATGGTAGCCATTCTGGTCTTTTTACTTTTTTATAAATTTACTTATTTTTATTCATTTATTTTTGGCTGTGTTGGGTCTTCGTTGCTGTGCATGGGCTTTCTCTAGTTGCGGTGAGTGGGGGCAACTTTTTGGTGCAGTGTACGAGCTTCTCACTGTGGTGGCTTCTCTTGTTGCGGAGCACGGGCTCTAGGTGTGCAGGCTTCAGCAGTTGTGGCTCACAGGTTCTAGAATGAAGGCTTAGTAGTTGTGGCTCACGGGCTTAGTTGCTCCACGGCATGTGGGATCTTCCCGGACCAGGGCTCAAACTGATGTCCCCTGCATTGGCAGGTGGATTCTTAACCACTGTGCCACCAGGGAACCCCAATTCTGGTCTTTTTAATGATAGGCATTCTGACAGGTGTGAGGTGGTATCTCATTTGGTTTTAATTTGCATTTCTCTGATGATTAACACTGTTGAGCATTTTTTCATGTGCCTGTTGGTCATCTGTATGTCTTCTTTGGAAAAATGTCTATTCAGGTCTCTTGCTCAATTTTTAATTAGGGTATTTATTTATTTATTTATTTATTTATTTATTTATTTACTGTTGAGTGGTATGAGCTATTTGTATATTTTGCGTACTAACTCATTATCAGTCATATCATTAGCAAGTATTTTCTCCCATTCAGTAGGTTGTATTTTCATTTTGTTGATGGTTTCCTTTGCTGTGCAAAAGCTTTTAAGCCTAATTAGGTCCCATTTGTTTATGTTTGCTCCTATTTCCTTTGCTTTAGGAGGAAGATCTAAAAAAATAGTGCTGCCATTTATGTCAGAGTGTTCTGCCTATGTTTTCCTTTAGGAGTTTTATGATTTCCAGTCTTACATTTAAGTCTCTAATCCATTTTGAGTTTATTTTTGTATATGGTGTGAGAAAATGTTCTAATTTTACTATTTTACATGTAGCTGTCTAGTTTTCCCAGCAACACTTATTGAAGAAACTTCCTTTTCTTCATTGTATATTCCTTTGTCATAGACTAATTGACCATAAATGTGTGGGTTTATTTCTGGCTTCCCTATTCTGCTTCATTGATCTATGTTTCTGCTTTTGTGCCAGTACCATACTGTTTTGATTACTGTAGCTTTGTAGTATAGTCTTAAGTCAGGGAGCATGATTCCTCCCAGTATTCTTTCTCAAGATTGTTTTGGCTATTCAAGGTCTTTTGTGTTTCCATTCAAAATTTTAAATTATTTGATCTAGCTCTCAAAAGCTATTCTTTAGTGGGGAAAGTAGCCCTCTTCTCTCTGCCAGTTTCTCTGTACAGTTCACTGAGAAGTTTGTACCAGTGAAGTCCTTCCTCACCTCCCACTGCCCTTTTCTTCACCCCACCTCACCCCAAAACTCCCTCTCCCTCTGCCTTGCTTTATTCATATCCATGGTATTTATCATCTTCTAAAATATTAAGTTGAACTGTATGAAATTGTCATTTCTGTAGGGCAAAAACTGTCAGATATCAACTATCTAATTCACTTATTTATTGGTTTATTGTCTGCTTCCCTTGACCCACCCACACCCACACCAAAATGAGATGGGATATTTTGTCTGCTTTCATCACTGATGTATTCCCAGTCCCCCAAATCATTGACTTTCAGATAACATAAAAATATGAGTTAATTAGACCATATTTGAAATTTGAATCATTTCCTTCAATACTGAGTCAGGATGAGAAGGCAGGTTGTTGACTGCCAACAGTTCTCTATGAATAAGGCAGTATGTGGCCTGGCATTTGGGTGAAATTTCTTTTATTTGTCCAGCAACACTCCTCCATCCTGTACATACACACACACACACACAGCTTGCACTACCTGTCCTGATTCAAGTGTACATCTTCTTACAATGAGCATGTCTCAGCACTTGCTCCTCTACATTGTATGTAATTGATATTAAATGGCATCCAATATTATTATTTGATAAAGGAATTTTACCTAGAGGTCATTCCACTTTCTGTTGAATGTGATACTTGTTAACTTTGGAGCTAATTTAACAAGCATCTCACTAATAACAACATTAACCCCTTTTTCCTATGAGGAGTACAACTGTGAATGATGCCTATGGTTTTGGTCACATCTCTCTAAATTGATTAACAAAGTTAATTAACAAAGTTAACAAAAGTTGATAACAAAGTTAATCAATTTCATGTTGGAAATATGCATTCATTCTGGTAAAATGTAATTGGTTTACTAGAAAGGTCACTGTGCTGTGTTTGAAAGTGAGAGTGCTTCTTTACCTCGTTATTATTTCACATAATCTTGAAGCATACAATACATGGAGGGAAAGAGGTGACTAGATCTCTTGATCAACAAAGTCTACTTTTCAGATGTTTGTAGTTGTGTTTTCATTTGCAAGAAATCATTATACCCATAGAATTTTTGTCAGAACACAAACACATTTAATTTCCACCTTTGCACTGGAATACTGTTCATATATGATGATAGTTTGAACTGAAACCTTTCTGATACCCTTTTTGTCATTACTTTTATGCTTTTCTGAATTACTTTAAGTCACTGATCTATTTTTGTAGATACAATACAACACTATGATAACAATTTAAAATGCCAGCTTTATGCAAAAGGTGAAAATTCATTAGCTGAGACTAATTCACCTTGTTAACTTGTAGCTATCCTTGCTTCTCTTGAACATCACTTAAGGAAATAATGATGATTAAGAAGCAACAATATTTGGGAGATGATAATAATTAATCTTGCATTTGACATTTATGAAATGGAGGTGAACAAAACTCACTAATTACTTTTTCTTCTGAAACTGCCAGACCACCAGTGGACTACTTGATAATATGCAGGCAGTAGTGTGCTGGTAATTGTTTAACAGCAGGCTCTGTGGGGATGAGGGCCCCTGATTTGTAGCATTTGCCAAATTTTGTCATATAAATGCTTCCAACTATGACCAATTTCAAGCTACTCTTAGCTTTCAAAATTCCTGAATACTTAACAGTTGGTTCTCACAAAGTCAGAGTTGCATTAGCCTGTTCTAGCATCCATTTCAGGGGTCATGCACCCATCTTGAAAAACCCTCGTCAAAGAGAGAAAAGTGGTAACCACTCTGAATTAAAAACTAAGGCTTAAATTGTAAGACTTCCTTTACTTCAGTTTTTTTCTTGTGGCTTAGAACTGGCTTATTAGATGCAGCTAATTATAATTCTGCAGAGATCCTAGTTTTGAAACCAAAGGAAAACTTTATATTTTTAGCTTGATTTTATTAAATTTGTGAATTTAAATTGGAAAATGACTAGAGCTTGAATACTTAAACGAAATGAGCCACAAATTTATTTAAATCTGTTCAAAATAAGTATGTAATGAGTTGAATTGTACCCCTCAAAAAATATATGTTCAACTCCTGACCTCTCTCCCCCATACCTATAAATGTGACTGTATTTAGAAATAGGGTTTTACAGAAGTAATCAAAAATCTCAAGATGACATGATATGGATTTAGAATTGGTCCTAAATCCAATGAGTGATGTCCTTAAAAGAGAAAGGACACAGAAACACAGACACTGTGAGGGGCAGAGCATGTGAAGACAAAGGCAGAGATTGGAGTTTTGCTGCCAGAAACCAAGGAACAACAGGAACCACCAAAAGCTGGAAGTGGCAAGGAAGGCCTCTCCAGGGAACATGGCCATGCCGAATCCTTGATTTCAGACTTCTAGTCTCTAGAACTGTGAGAGAATAAATTTTTGTTCTTTTAAGACACCAAGTAATATTTTACAGCAGCCCAAGGAGACTGGTACACAGCAAATCAAATTAGTAGTTGTAAAAAAAAAAAAAAAAAAAAAGGAAAAATACTGTTTGGCTAGTTTGTTTGTAACTGAGTTACACAAAAGTTCAATGTATTTATTTATTTATTTATTTATTTTTACTCTACATAAGAGCTCTATTTCTACCACTATTAATTTAAATGTAAAATTACTATTTATTGATGAAAAGTAATTAAGCATTAAATAGAATTTCTTGTAACCCTTAAGACTTCCTGTTACTATTAAGATCATTGCTGTAAGTACCATAACTAACTCTAACTAATGAGTATCATAACTAGTTTATTTAGGAAACTGACATTCACAGTATCAAATAAATGCCTAAAGACATTAAGCAGGTAGTGTAAATGAGTGAATTTGGATGAATCTGGTGTGTAATAGTGTATGAAGGGGCCTCTGGGAACTGGAGTATTCATGCTGCACATGAAGGAGTACTCAGCTATTTAATGCTAGCTTCTTGTTGCCAGTGGAAATGTGAGTTGCCAGATCCCCAGATTTTTCTGAGAAGAAGCCAGAAGTCCAGATTTTTATGTGATATTCCTGAAAATTTAAATTTTGTCTGAAAAATTTTTTTAAAAAGGAAAGGAAAAGAGATGGAAAGAAGAGAAAAAGACTAGAGACTAGTTATATGCTTTGGGACAAATCTGTGACCTCTTCTTTATAAATAACGTGTGTTTAAAAATTTCAGTAAGTTTAATTTTGGCAGCTGGAGATTTTTGAATGTCATCAATTAGCAATGGCTCACAATAGAATAGACTGAAAATTCTCTGTCATTTTTTTAAATTGAAGTATAGTTGATTTACAATGTTGTGTTAGTTTCAGGTGTACAGCAAAGTGATTCAGTTAAATATATAAATATATATATATATATATATATATATATATATATATATATTCTTTTTCAGATTCTTTTCCCTTATAGGTTATTATAAAATATTGAGTATAGTTCCATGTGCTATACAATAGGTCCTTGTTGGTTATCTATTTTACATATAGTAGTGTGTATATGTTAATCCCAAACTCCTAATTTATCCCTCCCGCACCTTTCCCCTTTGGTAATCATAAGTTTGTTTTTTATATTTGTGGGTCTATTTCTGTTTTGTATATAAGTTATTTTATATCATTTTTTTAGGTCCTACATATCAACAATATCATATGATATTTGTCTTTGTCTGGCTTACTTCACTTAGTATGATAATCTCTAGGTCCATCCATGTTGCTGCAAATGACATTATTTCATTCTTTTTTTATGGCTAATATTCCACTGTTTTATATATATATGTGTGTGTGTGTGTGTGTGTATACACCACACCTTAACTACTAGAGCTCATCAGTGGATTTGGTAAAGTCACAGGATACAAAATTATTACACAGAAGTCTGTTGCATTTCTATACACTAACAGTGAAAGATTAGAAAGAGAAATTAAGCAAACAATCCCATTTACCATCACTTCAAATACCTAGGAATAAAGCTACCTAAGGAGGCAAAAGACCTGTTATCCAAAAACTATAATATGCCAAAGAAATAAATCGAAGATGACACAAACATGGAAAGATATACCGTGTTCTTGGATTGGAAGAATCAATACTGTCAAAATGACTACACTCCCCAAGGCAATCTACAGATTCAATGCAACCCCTTTCAAATTACCAATGGCATTTTTCACAGAACTAGAACAAATTCTCTGTCCTTTACCTTCTTATTAAAGTAGCTAGAATGGTCAATGATCTATGAAGAGAGGAAAATCTTAACTGTCTGGGGAACTCATTTTCTAAAACAATTTTGAAAATCTTTTATACTGCAAAACAATATCTAATTTCTTTTATAAATTTTGCTTTCCATATATAGCATTTTAAGAGACCAGACTGTTGTTTCAGTAATAAAAATTGTTATTTTTTGAATGATTGTGTCCTCTTATCTCCTGCTTGAAGCCTATAAATTTCAGAACTAGTTTTTGTGTCTTAAAAACTCTAACCATCTCTGTTGAAAGAAAGTTCATTTTCTCAATTTTAAATCTACATTTGGGACATGTATTTTTAGCTGTGAGGATAAAGATGAATGGTTTGCTCTGCTGATGTCATGCTGTCTTTAAATTTTATGAAAAGAAGGAATTAGAAACAACTTCTGGACAATGTACTGCAGCACATAGCAACAGAGGTTAATTGATTTTGATCCTTTATTGCTACCTACTGTGAGGTTACAATGGATGAGTGACAGTTTACATTATCTAGAGGCATAGCCCTCAGCAGAGGACTGAAGACACTGTCAGAGGAGCTGTAGGTCAGTGCTCTGGGTGCAGAGGCTCTGAGACAGTGCATAGAAGTGGTCCAGAAAAGGCCTGGCTGCAAAGGGAGCAAACCAATGAGGCATGACATCATATAGCTAAATGAGAGAAAGTTTGTCCATTTCTACAAAACACCATTACTGATCAAAAATGATGAAGTCAAGACAGCTGTGCCTCATGGAGCAAGAGAGTAGGGTTTACAGCAATGTTTAGTTTAAAAGTATTTAAATAAATATAGCCAATTGGGAGAAATATTAAATATATATTTAATAAATTTAAATAAATATAACTATAAGGAGAAATTATGCCTAATTATTTGGAGTTCTCTGAGGAAGGAAATGGATTTATGGAAAATGAATTATAGGATTGGGAGGTAAGTGACAAATGTTTGCTATAGAGAGATGGCTTAAGACAAAAATCCAAAGGAAGGATTAGTGAATATTTTTCTTCATAGAAAATGATATAGTAAGGTTTCTTCTTGAGAAAAACTCATATTATTCAACATTTTCAAATTAGGAGATAAAAAGCAACCTAAAGGAGGAGGACTATGTAAATATCCATTTTGCATTTGACTATGTATTATTTATGATCTGAATAGCCTGGTCAATTGATACATATCCTAACATATTTGTGTGGGCAAAAAAAAAGCAGATTAATTTCTTCTCCTACTTTTACTATGCCACTTTAGTTTTTAATTGTTAGCAAAATATATGTGTGCCTAGTCTGAAAATACAATAGTACTAAGAAACTTACAACAATAGCAGTTCTTGATTCAACCTTTCCTTTCTCTCCTATCCTGCTTAAGGCGCAGCCATCTTCTATGCATATATCTGTGTTCCTCTAGCTTTACTTTAATACATTTAAATAATGTAATTACTCTGGGATCCTTGATTGATCAGTTTTAGACATTATCAATGTTATACATAATAATGTAGATGCAGGCTTCTGTGTCTCTTACCACACACTCCCCTTTTCTTTTGTTTCTCTATTAGAAGTTGTCCTAACTCTTGAATAAAGCAATTATCTATTTGCATCTCGGATATTATATACAAGTCTAGTAAATGGACCTTAAGAAAATAACTAAAATGATTAGAAGGGTAGAGGTATGCTGCTTGTAGGATGACCAAAAAGAGAGGACAGATCACAGCTAATACTGGACATGATTAATATCTAAAATATATATAAGGGGAATCCCACCCAATCTGGGCACCTGAGCAGTGGTCTGAGCCTAAGCTGCCTCCTGAAGAGGCAGATGGCTTCAGGTGCAGTTTCCTGGTGCCAGTACATCCATGGTGGCTCTGGATGGTGCAGCTGACTCTGGAATTTTCTCTTTAGATGATGATGTCATCTGCAACCATCCTGACAGCTGTGAGGTGATATCTTTGTGGTTTTGATTTGCATTCCCATGATGATTAGTGATAAAACATGTTTCAGAGAGGAGAAAAGATGGCAGAGTAGAAAGACGTGAGCTCATTCCTTCTTATGGAAACACCAAAATCACAACTAACTGCTGAACAACCACCGACAAAAAAACGCTGGAACCTACCAAAAAAGATACATCCAAAGACAAAGAAGAAGCCACAATGAGATGGTAGGAAGGGTGCAGTCACAATATAATCAAATTCCATAACACTGGGTGGGTGACCCACAAGCTGGAAAATAATTATACCACAGAAGTTCTCCCATAGGAGTGAAAGTTCTGAACCCCATATCAGGCTTCCCAGACTAGGGGTCTGGTAATGGGAGGAGGAGCCTCCAGAGAATGTGGCTTTGAAGGCAAGTGGGGTTTGATTACAAGAATTCCACAGGACTGGGGGAAACAGGAACTCCACCATTTGAGGGTGCATATCAGGTCTCATGTGCACCAGGACCCAGGAAAATAGCAGTGCCCTCATAAGAGACAGGGCCAGACTTACTGCTAGTATTGGAGAGTCTCCTGTGGAGGTGGTGGTGGCTGTGGCTCACTGCGGGGACAAAGACACTGAGGAGTACTCAGTGGCATGAGCCCTCTTGGAGGCTGCCATTTTCTCACTAATACCTGTCCCCACCCAGTAGCCTGTAGGCTCCAGTTCTGGGATGTCTCATGCCAAACAACCAACAGGGCAGGAACACACCCCCACCCATCAGCAGACAGGCTGCTTAAAGTCTTCCTGAGTAAAAAACCTACCAGATAAACAACCTCCTGACACAGCCCTGCCCACCAGAGGGACAAGACCCAGCTCCACCCACCAGTGGGCAGGTACCAGTCCCTCCCATGAGGAAGCCTGCACAAGCTTCTGAGACAGCATCATCCACCAGGGGGCAGACAGAAGAAGAAAGAACTACAACCCTGCAGTTTGTGGACCGGAAACCACAATCACAGAAAGTTAGATAAAATGAGATGGCAGAGGAATATGTCCCATATGAAGGAACAAGGTAAAACTTCAGAAGAATAACTAAGTGAAGTGGAGATAGGCAATCTACCTGAAAAAGAATTCAGAGTAATGATAGTAAGGATGATCCAAGATCTCAGAGAAAGAACAGAGGCAGAGATCAAGAAGATACAAGAAATTTTTAACAAAGACCTAGAAGAACTAAAGAACAGAGATGAATAATACAATAACTGAAATGAAAAATACACTAGAAGGAATCAATAGCAGAATAACTGAGGCAGAGGAATGAATAAGTGACCTGGAAGACAGAATGGTGGAAATCACTGCTGCAGAACAGAATAAAGAAAAAAGAATAAAAAGAAATGAGGACAGTATGAGACCTCTGAGACAATATTAAATGCACCAACATTTGCATTATAGTGGTCCCAGAAGGAGGTGAGAGAGAGAAAAGACCTGAGAAAATATTTAAAGAGATAATAGCTGAAAATTTCCCTAACATGGGAAAGAAAACAGTCACCCAAGTCCAGGAAGTGTAGAGAGTCCCAAGCAGGATAAACCCAAGGAGGAACACACTGAGACACATAGTAGTCAAACTGACAAAAATTAAAGACAAACATATTAAAAGCAACAAGAGAAAAAGCAACAAATAATGTACAAGGGAAGCCCCATAAGGTTATCAGCTGATTTTTCAGCAGAAACTCTGCAAGCCAGAAGGGAGTGGCATGGTATATTTAAAGTGATGAAAGGGAAAAACCTACAACCAACAATACTCTACCCAACAAGTCTCTCATTCAAATTTGATGGAAAAATCAAAAGTTTTACAGGCAAGTGAAAGTTAAGAGAATTCAGCACCACCAGACCAGCTTTGAAACAAATGCTGAAGGAACTTCTCTAGGCAGAAAAGAAAAGGCCACAACTAGGAATAAGCAAATTACAAATGGAAAAGCTCATCAGTAAAGGCAAACATACAGTAAAGGTAGGAAATCATCTGTACACAAATATGATATCAAAACTACCAATTGTAAGAAGAGGAAAGCACAAATGCAGGATATTGGAAATGCATTTGAAACTAAAAGACCAGCAACTTAAAACAATCTTGTTTATATATAGACGGCTATATCAAAACCTCATGGTAAATGCAAACTAAAAATCTGCAATAGATATACACACAAAAAATGTAAAAGGAATACAAACACAACACTACAGTTAGTCTTCAACTCACAAGAGAAGAGAACAAAAGAGGAAGGAAAGGAAAAAGACCAACAAAAACAAATCCAAAACAATTAACAAAATGGCAAGAAGAACATACATATCGAAAATTACCTTAAGTGTAAACAGATTAAATGTTCTGACCAAAAGACATACACTGACTGAATGGATACAAAAACAAGGCCCATATATATGCTGTCTACAAGACACCTACTTCAGATCTAGAGACACATACAGACTGAAAATGAGGGGAAGGAAAAAGGTATTCCATGCAAATGGAAATCAAAAGAAAGCTGGAGTAGCAATACTCATATAAGACAAAATAGACCTTAAAATAAAGACTGTTACAAGAGACAAAGAAGGACACTACATAATGATTAAGGGATTAATCCAAGAAGAAGATATAACAATTGTAATATATATGCACCTAACATAGGATCACCTCAATGTATAAGGCAATACTAACAGCCAAAAAAGGAGAAATTGACAGTAACACAATAATAGTAGGGAACTTTAACACCCCACTTTCACCAATGTACAGGTCATTCAGACACAAAATAAATAAGGAAACACAAGCTTTAAATGACACAATAGACCAGATAGATTTAATTGATACGTATAGGATATTCCACCCAAAAGCAACAGAATACACTTTCTTCTCAAGTGCACATGGAACATTCTCCAGGATTGATTACATGCTGGGACACAAGGTTAACCTTGGTAAACTTACAAAAATTGAAATCATATCAAGTATCTTTACTGTAAAAACTGTAAAAAACATGAACATCTGGAGGCTAAACAATATGCTACTAAACAACCAACAGATAAATGAAGAAATCAAAAAGGAAACCAAAAAATACCTAGAGACAAATGAAAATGAAAGCACAATGATCCAAAACCTACAGGACACAGCAAAAGCAGCTCTAAGAGGGAAGTTTATAGCAATACAAGCTTACCATGGGAAACAAGGGAAATCTCAAAAAAACAACCTTACACCTAAAGCAACTAGAGAAAGAAGAAAAAATAAAACCCAAATTTAGCAGAAGAAAAGAAATCATAAAGATCAGAGCAGTAATGAATGAAATAGAGATAAAGAAACCAGTAGAAAATATCAATGAAACTGAAAGCTGGTCTTTGAAAAGATAAACAAAATTGATAAACCTTTATCTAGACTCATCAAGAAAAAGGAGAGGGCTCAAATCAATAAAGTTAGAAATGAAAAAGAAGTTACAACAGACACCACAGAAATCCAAAGATCAAAAGAAACTACTACAAGCAACTATATGCCAGTAAAATGGATAACTGGTGTGAGGTACTACCTCACACCAGTTAGAATGGCCATCATTAAAAAGTCTACAAACAATAAATTCTGGAGAGGGTGTGGAGAAAGGGAACCCTCCTATACTGTTGGTGGGAATATAAATTGGTACAGCCACTATGGAGAATGGTATGGAGGTTCCTTGAGAAACTAAAAATAGAGCTACCATATGATCCAGCAATCCCACTCCTGGGTGTATATCTGGAGAAAATATGGTTCAAAAGGATACATGCACCCCAAAGTTCATTGCAGTGCTGTTTACAGTACCCAAGACATGGAAGCAACCTAAATGTCCATTGACAGATGAATGGATAAAGATGTGGTACATATACAATGGAATATTACTCAGCCATTAAAAAGAATGAAATAATGCCATTTGAAGCAACATGGATGGACCTGGAGATGATCATACTAAGTGAAGTAAGTCAGACAGTGAAAGACAAATATAATATCATATGATATTCTTATATGAGGAACCTAAAAAAAATGATGCAAATGAATTTATTTACAAAACAGACTCACAGACTTAGAGAATGAACTTATGGTTACTGGGAGGAAGGGTGGGGAGAGGGATAGATCAGGAATTTGCATTTGACATGTACGCACTGCTGTATTTGAAATAGATAACCAACAAGGACCTACTGTATAGCACAGGGAACTCTGCTCAATACTCTGTAATAACCTAAATGGGAAAAGAATTTAAAAGGAATAGATATATGTGTATGTATAACTGAATCATTTTGCTGTCCACCTGAAACTAACACAACATTGTTAATCAATATACTCCAATATAAAATAAAAAAATTTTAAAGTAAAATAAATAAATAAATAAATAAATAAATATATATATATATATATATATATATATGCTATGGATGAGTAGACACCTCATTCTTCATTCAATATGGAAATTACAGGAAGTAAAATTTTGAAAGAACATAAACACTTTATTCCAAAAAAATTTTTTTGCTGTCTTTTTCTTTGTGAATTAGCCTACTTTACATAGGTGCTCAGTTTATACCTCTAGAAGAGGATCTTATTTTTATAGCCGGGATAGACAGCTGTGTCCACATGTGTATTTGTATGTGTTTTGTCTTTTGCTTTGTTTTTGTTAACAACAGATTCCATGTTAACAGTAAATAGGAACCATTAAAAGTAAAACTTAATTGAATTGAAAATTTAATCAGGGTTTGTGAAATTTGTCATTCCTTAAAATGTGTATTGTCTGGAATTTTGCATGAAATTGTAGAATAACTTCATAAGTGAAACAAAATAAATAATATATTTTCTGAACTGAAGAATGAGGACTAATTTTCTTCTCAATTGCACATGTGTTAGCTCTATGACTGGCTTTCTTGGGAGACAAACAAATGAGGAAATCACATTTTAGCCTGGGTTCATAAATCTATAATGAATTTTAGCTTTGCATAGATAAATAGCATTTGTTATCATGTTATTTAAAAATAAAACATTCTTTTCTATGCAAATATCCTTCTATGCAAAGGCCACCTGAAAAGGTGTTTCCATAGAAACCTGGGAAGAAAAATAAATAGGAACATCGCTTTAGCTCTTCTCAGACTGATCTACAGTGCCTAGAGACTTAAACTTGGCTTGAGATAATATTATCTATGGTCATTATATGAGTTTGTTAGGAAAAGCAATTTATCCGTTGTATGTACACTTCCTAAATAGTTGATTTATTGCTCTTACCAATTTGAGGTTGGGGTTATTTTCACTTATCATTAGGTCAGGGAAGAAACTCAGAAAATTTTTATGCAACAGCTGCAGCAATCTCAACAATTTTAAAACCCAGGAAAAAAAGAGGCACTACTTTTATAATGCTTTGATATTTCTCCTTACTCTCGTTGAGATATATCCTGAGAATTAAAAAGAAGCAATTTATTCTGTAAACTGTTTATACTGTACTTCAAGGATGGTAAATTCCACAAGCCAACATTGACCTAGGGATGGTGCTCTGGGAACATTTTGCAGAAGCCTTGTCTAAACTCAGCAGGTAAGAATAGTGAGTTTGATTAGCAACATCTCCCAGGTGTTCAGGATAGAGAAGTGATAGCCTGCATGCTATATATTTACTGTCCCTAAAGCTCTAGATTCATGGTTATATTCAACAGACTTAATGTCTGGCATTCATCTATTTACTCAGTAATATAACTGTCTCAGTCTAATATTCTATTTAATATGATATTAGAAATAATTTTGGACTTAAATAAGAACTTCAAAAAACTTTTCAGATCTGAAATGAAATTTTAGATTTTGCTTATCTTGTATATCAAGAACCTGAAAAATTCCAATTGTTTCCTCACTAAATTGATCTTTAGAAAAGAAAAGGAATAGAGGAGGTAATGAGGGATTCTTAGCTAATGCAATAAGACAAGGAAAAGAAATAAAAGATATACAGTTTGGGAAGGAAGAAATAAAACTGTCTATGTTCACAGATAACATCTTCATCTATGTAGAACATCTGAAAGACTTGCTAAAAAATTGGAACTAATAAGAAATTATAGCAAGGTTGTGGGATACAAGGTTAATATACAAAAGTCAATTGCTTTTCCATATACCAGAAATAACCAAGTAGAATTTGAAATTAATAACACAATACCATTACATTAGCACCCTCAGAAGTGAAATACATAGATGTATGTCTAACAAAATAGGTACAACATCAATATGAGGAAAACTACAAACTGATGAAAGAAATCAGAGAACTAAATAAATGGAGATATTTCATGTTCTTGGACAGGAAGACTCAATATTGTCAAGTCGTCAGTTCTTTACAAGTTGATCCATAGACTTAACACAATCTCAGTCAAAATCCCAGCAAGTCATTTTCTGGATATCAACAAACTGACTCTGAAGTTTACATGGAGAGGCAAAAGCTACATGGAGTGTAGCTAATGCAGTATTCAAAGTGAAGAACAAAGTTGAAGGACTGATACTACCTGACTTCAAGCTTACTATACAATTGCTATAAACAAGACAGCATGGTATTGGTGAAGAAAAACCCAGACAAATAGATCATTTGAACAGACTAGAGAGCTCATAAATAGACCACATAAATGTAGTTAACTGATCTTTGACAAAGGAGCAAAGGCAATAAAATGGAGCAGAGATAGTCTTCTCCACAAATGGTGTGGGGACAACTGGACATTCACGTGCAAAAAAATGAATCAAGGCACTGACCCTACACTCTTCACGAAGTTAATTCAAAATGGATCACAAACCTAAATGTAAAACACAAAACTGTAAAACTCCTAGAAGATAACATAAGAGAAAAATCTAGATGACCTTGTGTTGGTGTTAGAGACACCTAACCTGTTAGGTTTAGGTCTGTTAGGTCTGTTAGGTTTAGGTCTGTTAGGTCTGTTAGGTTTAACAGAAACCTAACCAAAGAAGATATATAGGTGGCAAATAAGAATATGAAAATATGCTCCACATCGTATGTCATCAGGGAAATGTAAATTAAAACAGCAATGAGATACCACTACATACCTATTAGAATATGACCCCAACCTGAAACACTGATGACACCAAATGCTGACAGGATGTGGAGCAAGAGCTCCCATTCATTGCTGGTGGTATAGCCACTTTGGAAGACAGTTTGGCAGTTTCTTATAAAACTAAAATGTTCTTACCATATGATTTAGCAATCATACTCCTTGGTTTTTACCCAGAGTTGAAAATTTACATCCACACAAAAACCTGAACTCAGATGTTTATAGCACTTTCTTCATAATTGCCAAAACTTGGAGTCAACCAAGAGGTCCTTCAGTAGGTAAATGGATAAACTGTGGTACATCAAGAGAACGGAATATTATTTACCACTATAAAGAAATGAACCATCAAGCAATAAAAAGACATGAAGAAACTTTAAATGCATTTACTGTATGGAAGAGGCCAGTCTGAAAAGGCTACATACTGTATGATTCTAACTATATACATTCTGGAAAAGACATTATAAATTTGTCCAAACCCATAGAATGTACAACACTAAGAGTGAACCATAATGTAAACTACGGACTTTGATTATGATGTGTCAGTGTAGGTTCATCAACTGTAATAAATGCACCGTGCTGGTGGGGGATGTTGATAATGGGGGAAGTAATGCATGTGTAGGCACAGGGAGTATATGGGCAATGTCTGTACCTTCCACTCAATTTTGCTGTGAACCTAAAACTGTTCTAAAAAATAAATTGTATTTAAGAAAAAAATAAGTAATGCAAGGAGAAAAGAAGTCAGTATAAAAAATGAAGCATGTATTTCATATCTTGATAAACAGTGTAATGTCTCTCCTACTCTTCCCTTATTTCTGCATTTCTGTATTGAATGTATAACATCAAACTTATATGTATTTACTAGGACACTAGGGATAGGCCCATGAATGGCACTTTGAAAAATGAGAACAAGAGAAAACAAGATCCTACCACTTATTTATACTGACTAGCAGCATGAAAACACAAGGATACACCATATTTTCAGGTAGAATCAGTCCATGCATTGGCATGTAGATTTGTTGCTAATGCCAAATGTATCAGTCAAACGTTAATTTATTTAAACTGACGTATCTAAGCATCATTTTGGGGGAGGGAATAAAAGATGTTACTAAATTGTTAGTAGCACATATTATTTCTCAAAGTACTGAAATGATAAAGGGAATCAGATAAGAGGAGTATGTCTTGGGAACAGAAAATAGACAGAAATCAAAGTTTTTCAGTAATAAGTGATGATTCTCTGGAAAATAAATACCACAGAAAATTCCAATAATTAGAGAGTGAATTGTAAATTTGCAAAGAAGTTTAAGACTAGGATTGGGAAACCAAGGCCTTCTCCTATACAGACATTTCATTCTGAATATGTTCCTTAGTGAATTATGTATGGTTATGTATTTCTATATTGAGTGGAAGTAAGTAGAAGAACTGTGTGCTTTCCTCCGTGTAATTAAATAATCAGTATAAGTATATTTTTAAAACACCCCAGTGTAATTAAATAATCAGTATAAGTATATTTTTAAAATACCCCAGTGTTGAATATACATTTGCCCTGCATACCCTGCAGTTCAGTCTAGTCTACAAACACCTAAAACTTGCTTCTCAGCAGTCTTTAAAATACACAGCCCTCAAGTAGAGAAGAAACTTTTGATAGGATTTAATTTTTTTGAAATGCTAATGGGAATCTTGTATTGCTATTGTTTATGAATTCAGTTTAGCATCTTGTGTAAGAAAATATTTTTTCTGAGGTTAATAAGGATTTTTAAAAGCTTTAAGGGTAAGAAAACTCCTTACCACAAGTATCCATAAGTATGGAAAAAAATAACACCATTGTCTTTCTCCCAAATAGTCTATATTTTTTTTGATACAAAAGAACCATTCTTGTGTGAAAATGTGACCTTTATAGGATTAGAAATGTCAAAATATGGCCTTTTTAATTCTCCAACTTTCTGACAGGAAAATATCTAATTTATTTATTAATGTCAGCTTTTTTACTTATGTGTTCCTAGCCCCTAGCCCAGTGCTTGACACATAAGACCCTCATAAATGCTGATTGAATTTAAATGAATCCTTTGAAAACGTTCAGCTTTTCAGATCATAGATATTATCCCTATCATTATCACATTGTCATCATCAGACATTTAATAACCCTTTGTTAGACTAGAAAAATGTTTATGAATCAGTGAAACCACATACTGTGAGCATGGTAGAGTCTTGCAACATAAAAGTTTAAACTGGAAAATAAAATTAGGGTTAATCAGTGAAAAAGGACATATATTTTCCAGCTCTGTCACTACAACTACATTATACTGTATTACATTACATTAGTGTTGTGTGATCTAGGTTGTTCTAGAAGCAGACACTGAGGCAAAGATTCCAGTGCAAAGAGAGGAATCACAAAATGAGACAGGGATTGAAGGAGGCTGACAGAGGATACATATCGTGCAAGCTATTACTGCTGGTTAGCCTGGAACTCTGGAAGTAAGTGTGAAATTTAAGTCACACAATTATCCCACCTATGGATGAGGGAGTTGGAGTATTTATATTCAGCCTTCCTGAGTCATTGGTTGAGCACTGCTCCCAGGTGGTGTTAATTCCCTGGCAGTTCCAGCCTACCAATCAGGAAGTAGAACCCAGCCACCAGAAAAAGCTCTCAGGCACAGAGAAGCAGAACGCTAGCATTTTGGAAAGGTGCCAGTGATAACTAAAATGGTAAAGCAAAGAGGAAAGGGTGGGGCAGAGGTTGTATCTGATACACATATTATTCTTCTCTGAAAGGAACCAAGACTCTATGGGATAGCTTATTCCAGATCTTCAGTCAAGAACAATTTAGATAGTTCTGGAAAAATTGTTGCCAGAAAACAAAGACATTTTAGTGGTTATTGTGGAAGTGCTAAAAGGACAAAATTGTAATAATATAAGCATCAAAATAATAATGATGATTATTGTGACCCATTGGAATAAGTTCAGTCTGTATAAGCCACAATAATCATCATTATTGATTTGATGCTTATATCAAATATGAGTTCATAATAATATAAAGTATACAAATCATAGTTGTAACAAGTAAAAGAAGAGTGAATGGAATGAGACATATCTAATTTTTTAAATTTATTACAAAAAAACAGGGGAATGCTAATATATTTGAGTGTGCCTTTGTTTATGAAGCATAGATAGGTACTTATTTCCATCCAAACACAGGGAATCAGGAGTACAATCCTGGTAAAAGTAGCAATTACACCAAGGACTGGTTGGTATTGGTGGTCATGCATTATAACCAGCAGGAAGAGAATTGAGCTGTGAATCAGCATCAGTGATCACACACAATAGCCAAGGAGGAACAGGGCTTAACAGTGTGCTCAAGATGATAAATTAGCCCCATGAGATAAAGAAGAGAACTAATGGCTAAGGCTGACACCATCCCCAGCTCCTGGGAGACACAACTTCTAAATGGCCCTACCAATAAAATAATGATAAATACATAAAAGTTCAATAATATTAACAACACAAGTCAATATCTTAGGGCACAACAATGGATTATACTAAATCTTAGCAGTGAGAATTTAAAAGTACATCTTGTAACATAACCATCCAGAGAAAATAATTACTGCACTGACCTTAAAGCAGTGTTTTGACTACAGATTCTGAAATACAAAAAAATCTTAACCTACAGTAAACTTTTTATTGTTAGTGATAATATCAATGATGTTATTTTGAATATTATGCATATACATATATATGTGTATAATATGAAAAAGCAAATAAGTAATTATGTTAATGTTGTTAGGAATCAAGCTATTCAGAGAGAAAGACTGAGAGAGAATCAATGATGTAAAGTAAAATCCTGTGACTAAATTTCAATTGGAAATATTAGGCAGAACTCATGACTTTTTTCCCTCTCTTATAAAATAAATATTTCCCAGCTGTGTCCACTGAAAAGGCATGGAAGTATGACAGCCCAAGAGCAATGAGCATGCAGAATGCTTAAACAGTAGTGTTGAGATTCCTCTACTAATAGGAATCAGACCTCCTTGTGGTAAATGGCTGATTGCATATGTGGGGCAGGAAATGTTCAAGATGAACCTGTGATATGTCTTTATGCCAGAATGCAAAGAAGCTGTCAAAGACTAATGGGGTTATGACAAAAGAAAACAGGTGCCAACATGAACAGACTCCTTTTGTCCAATGTTAAGGCTGCAATTGATTATATCATATTGAATGTTAAAAAAAGCTGTGTTTCTAACAATATTAATCCTTCCAATCCAAGAACATAATATATCTTTCCATCTGTTTCTGTCATCTTTCATCAGTGTTTTATAGTCTTCTGAGTACAGGTCTTTTACCTCCTTAGGTAGGTTTATTCCTAGGTATTTTATTCTTTTTGATACAGTAGTAAGTGGGATTGTTTCTTTAATTTCTCTTTCTGACAGTTTGCTGTTAGTGTATAGAAATGCAACAGATCTCTGTATATTAATTTTGTATCCTGCAACTTAACTCATTGATGAGTAGTTTTCTGGTGGCATCTTTTGGATTTTCTACGTATAAAACCATGTCATCTGCAAACAGTGACAGCTTTACCTCTTCCTTTACAATTTGGATTCCTTTTAATTCTCTTTCTTCCCTGATTGCTGTGGCTACTACTTCCAAAACTATGTTGAATAAAAGTGGTGAGAGTAGACAAGGCAATCTACAAATTCAATGCAATCCCTATCAAAATACCATTGGCATTTTCACACATTTAGAGCAAATAATTTTAAAGTTTGTATGGAAACACAAAAGACCCTGAGTAGCCAAAAGAATCTTGAGAAAGAAGAACAGAACTGGAGGAATCACACTCTCTGACTTCAGACTATATTACAAAGCTACTGTAATCAAAACAGTATGGTAATGGCACAAAAACAGACACATAGATCAATGGAACAGGATACAGAGCCCAGAAATAAACCCACACATTTATGGTCAATTAATCTATGACAAAGGAGGGAAGAATATACAATGGAGAAAAGACAGTATTTTCGATGAGTCGTACTGGGAAAACTTGACAGCTACATGTAAGAAAATGAAATTAGAACACTCTCTAATACCATATACAAAAATAAGCTCAAAATGGATTAAGAACTAAATGTAAGACTGGAAACCATAAAATTCCTAGAGGAAAACATAGTCTGAACACTCTGACATAAATTACAGCAATTTTTTTTTGGATTTGTCTCCTAAAGCAAAGGAAACAAAAGCAAAAATAAACAAATTGGACCTAATTAAACTTAAAAGTTTTGCACAGCAAAGGAAACCATTGACAAAATTAAAAGACAACCTACTGAATGGGAAAAAATTTGCAAATGATATGACTGATAAGGGATTAATATCCAACATATATAAACAGCTCATACAAGTCAACATCTAGAAAACAAACAACCCAATTAAAAACATGGGCAGAAGACCTGAACAGACATTTTTCCAAAGAGGAAATGCAGATGGCCAATAGGCACATGAAAAGATGCTCAACATCACTAATCATCAGGAACTGCAAACAAAACCACAGTGAGATATCACCTCACACCTGACAGAATGGCTATCATCAAAAAGAACACAAATAACAAATGTTGGCAAGGATGTGGAAAAAGGGAACCCTCCTGCATTGTTGGTGGGAATGTAAATTGGTGCAGCCACTGTGGAAAACAGTATGGAGGTTGCTCAAAAAACTAAAAATAGAACTACCATATGACTCAACAGTTCCACTCCTGGATATATATCTGAAAGACAAAAACACTAATTCAAAAAGATACATTCACCTCAATGTTCATAGCAGCAATATTTGTAGCCAAGATATGGAAGTCTAAGTGTCCATCAACATATGAATGGATACACGCACACAATGGAATACCAGACTCCTCAGCCATAAAAAAGAATGAAATTTTGTCATTTGCAGCAATGTGGATGGACTTGGAGGGCATTATGCTAAGTGAAATAAGTCAGAGAAAGACAAATACCTACTGTATGCTTTCACTTATGTATGGAATCTAAAAGAATACAACAAACTAGTGAATGTAACAAAAAGGAAAGAGACTCACAGATATAGAGAACAAACTAGTGGTTACCAGTGGGGAGAGAGAAAGGGGGAGGGGCAATATTAGGGATAGGGGATTAAGAGGCACAAACTATTAGGTACAAAATAAGCTACAAGGATATATTGTATAATATGGGGAATATACCCAATGTTTTACAATAACTATAAATGGAGTATAACCTTTAAAAATTGAGAATCACTATGTTGTACACCAGCAACTACGATTTTAAAAAAGTTTGTTTTAAAGCTGTGTTTCTAATGGTAGGAAGAGGAGGAAAGGGAATGGAGAAGAGAAAGATACCAAACTCATTGGAAACAATTGGTTATTGCTTGGACATCACCTCATTGCTTTAAATATTGGTAATTAAAAAGGAAGAGTTAAGCATTTATCCTGCCTTTATAAATTTTATTTCAGCTTAACTACATAGGCCTGTGAATAAAGGAATGCAGAAGATTCTACTTAATTAATATGGAAGGGTAAGAGAATTATAGAATCACCATTTTGCAAACACTAATGAAATAAATTACAGTTGGCCCTCCATATCTGCAGATTCTGCATCCTTGGATACTGAGCACTCACTCTTCAGGACTTGAGCATCTGAGGATGTTGGTATCTGCAGGGAGTCCTGGAATCAATCCCCCACGGATCCTGAGGGAATGACTGTATTTAGCTAATTCTCATTAATGGATCCTAAAACTATTAGGTGAAATGTTTATGGAGAACTTTACGATGAAGGGGATCAAGCTGGCCAATCCTTTAACACTGATTAATCTTCACACCTTTAAAAGTGAGGTAACCAATGTACTTTCTGATGTAATACAGTGTTAAGGAGACAGCACCTCCTTTGTGGTAATCTTAAGCCTCTTCCCCCAGATATTGAATCTGTATCAAATCAAGCCTTTAGCACCAATTTCTAATAAATAGGAAATGCCTGAAGAGAAGGAATCAGTTTTATGACACCACGAGGAAGCAATCAATCATATACATGTTGCAGATATTCTTCAGGACAGCTCACTGGTTTCTTCAAGTCAGAGGAATGAAAAGTAAAAAGATACTGTTCTAGATTCAAAGACTTAAAAATAACAGACCTAAAAAATACAGTGAATACATTTGTTTTGATATTTATTTGAACCCACTAAATAGAATAAAATAATGGATAATTTGAATATGGACTGAGAATTGATCATAGCAAAGAATTATTAATTTTGTTAGCTTTGATAATAGCGTTGAGGTTAAATACCCTTCCCTTTTTAGATGCATACTGAAGTAGTTAAGGGTAAAATTACATGACATCTTGAATTTGCTTTAAAATATTCAAGAAAAAAGGGAAGGAACCGATTAAATAAATATGACAAAATATTGATGGGTGTTGAAGGTAGGGGATGTGTATATGAGTGGTTGCTGTACTTGCTGCATTTTTGTCTGTTTGAAATTTTCACAATAACAAATACTTTAAACACCTTTTACGAAAGGTGCACAAAAGTGATACCTGTGTGAAAGATATGGATTTTTAAAGTTTAGAGTTGAAACATTTTAAGAGAAGAAATCAAGTCCCTTAACTTAAACAATAAAAATTCCACAAAAAACCTGTGCACTTTACTGTTCTTGTGAACATAGAAAACCTGGGAAGATGTCAAATTTAGGCAAAAATTCTGGGAAGTTATTAGAGTAAGTACAGCAGGAAGGCATAAAAACACATAAAGTGAAGAAATGAATTAAACTCGTGGTGTTGATATTTTAGGATAACTTTAACTGTATACTTGGCAAACATTTTGTAATTATTGCATCTGTGTGCATTTTGTCTGGTGTGCAGGGATCTGATGTACTCAGAAGAATCAGTTATGCTAAATTGTAACTGCAATCTTGTAAGGAAATGATCAAACTGTAGTCAGTGTTTAAATGCTCAAGAAAAATTGGTTTCCAAAGTTTTTTGTTTATCAGATACATGATTTAATAAATTGAACATTAACTAAAGTACAAATAGTGATAAGTTTTTCACTAGATGCACAGAGGACCTTGGAGATTTATTGAATTATTCAGTATATACCTGGTACTGCAAAAATACTGAGAGAATTAGCATTTTAGGAGTTTTAGTTTTTTACTAAAGGAGAGAAATATTCTCTACCATGAAAATTGAGACATGCTGCATTTCATTTTACTGACGAGTTCTTTTTCACAGATTTACATTCATTTGTTAGAATTTTAGTGTCTTACCTCCACAGATTGAGAAGGCCAAGAATCACGACATTGCATTTTTGCAACTCAACATAAATTGATTTGGTTGTTCAATGTTTGTTTAGAATACATGAGATTGTGTGTCTGTATCTTGTTCATGTTGACTGGCATCTTCTTTAGGGAACAGCTGTGTTTGCAGTATGCACCATTGGATTGATAAGTATGATGACAATGATGAAGAAAAATGTCACTGAGTTATGTTGATGGGCAGTGTATCTCATGGGATAATATAAGCAATGTTTCTAGACTGCAGGATTTAATGGCTATATTTTTATTATATTAAGACAAAAAATACAGATATTACTTGTCCAGTCACATCTTTTCTGAAAGAGCTGTGTTTCATAATTAAGAATCTTAAGGACAAGTCAAAAAACTATATACTTCCTATCATTAATGCACTTTACATTTCAGGAATCCTAAAGATTGCATATAAAGGTTCCCACTACCTTGCCCCAAAAGATAACAACCTAGAGCTGCCTGTTCAAGAAGAGACTGATGTCACAACTATAACATATTTTTATTCCCCTGAGGGAACACCAGTCTCAGGCAAATATGTCACACCTCAGATTGCTGCGACAGGCTTCTCTCAGATGCAAACAGCTTTCTATGTTTATGATTTCAAAAGTAAGTTACCATTTGAGTCTGGGGCATATTAGTATGCTTAAATCCAGAAAGCCCTTTTGCAAAAAAAAAGAAAATAATCCACAGCCTTCTTTTTCCTTTTGGCATCTTTTACCCTCAAATGATGCCCGTGCTCATGTGGTCTCCCATCTTCTCTCTCACAAAACCTGTTCCCTGGAACCTACTGATTACTGACACATTTTCTACTAGAAACATGGCTGTATTTCTTGCTTTCACACACAAGATGCCAGTTCCTGAAGTTTCTGTTTGTCCTAGATGTCTGGCATCAGAATGACAAGACTGTGTCTATTAAACCCTGATAGGGTACCATGCTGTATAATAGCAGAAAATCAAGGTGGCTAGTATCCTTCATATATTTCTGGATAAATTGCTTTATACTGTGCTGTTTCTAATAAGACAAGATTTATCATTTATTGAGCACTTACTAGTTTCTACCAAATTCTTTCTTGTTCTAAGATCACTTTCCTTCCATGATTCCAGTTTCCTTTCATGTTGCTATCAATGCACTTCAAACAGTTTCTGATGCTAAAGATAGAGTTAATACATCTCAAAGTAGACAATTGGAAGAGTAAAAGTTCTAGTGCTCAAGATGTGTGGAAAGTATTTAAAGGACTACATTTTAAACCAGTGTCGCAGCATATTTATATTATAATGGGCCCTGTCAATTACATAGCCATACTGAGCAAGGGTAATCACTTATATTACACTCTAACAACAGTGATTAATTTTGCCTGTTCATGACTATATAATGGATACACAGAGAGGGAGACTACTTACTTTTCTTACATCTGGCTTCTTTAATTCAATAATTGTGAATTTTTCCATATGATCATGTGTAGTTGTAGATTATTTACTCTTTTTTTAATTTTTAAATTTTTTTCAATTGGAGTATAATCACTTTACAATGTTGTGTTAGTTTCTGCTGTACAATAAAGTGAATCAGCTAAATGATACATATAACACCTCCCTCTTGGAACTCCTCCCCCCATCCCACCCATCTAGGTCATCACAGAGCACCGAGCTGAGCTCCCTGTGCTATACAGCAGGTTCCCACTAACTATCTATTTTACGCATTGTAGTGTATTTATGTCAAACCTAATCTCCCAATTCATCCCACCCTCCCTTGCCCCTGCTGCATCCACATGTCTGTTCTCTGCATCTGTGTCTCTATTCCTGCCCTGCAAATAGGTTCATCTGTACCATTTTTTCTAGATTCCATGTATATGCATTAATATATGATATTTGTTTTACTCTTTCTGACTTACTTTACTCTGTATGACAGACTGAAGGTCCACCAACATCTCTACAAATGACCCAATTTCATTCCTTTTTATGGTTGAGTAATGTTCCATATATATATATATATATATATATATATATATATATATATATATATATATATGCCACATCTTCTTTATCCATTCATCTGTCGATGGACATTTAGGTTGTTTCCATGTCCTGGCTATTGTAAATAGTGCTGCAATGAACATTGGGGTATATGTGACTTTTTGAACTATGGTTTTCTCAGGGTATATGCCCAGTAGTGGAATTGCTGGGTCGTATGGTAGTTCTATTTTTAGTTTTTTAATGAACATCCATACTGTTCTCCACAGTGGCTGTATCAATTTACATTCCCACCAACAGTGCAAGAAGGTTCCCTTTTCTCCACACCCTCTCCAGCATTTATTGTTTGTAGATTTTTTGATGATGGCCATTCTGACCAGTGTGAAGTGATACCTCACTGTAGTTTTGATTTGCATTTCTCTAATAATTAGTGATGTTGAGCAGCTTTTCATGTGTTTGTTGGCCATCTGTATGTCTTCTTTGGAGAAATGCCAGTTTAGGTCTTCTGCCCATTTTTGGATTGGACTGTTCATTTTTTTGATATTGAGCTGCATGAGCTGTTTCTATATTTTGGAGATTAATCCTTTGTCGGTTGCTTTGTTTGTAAACATTTTCTCCCATTCTAAGGGTTGTCTTTTTGTCTTGTTTATGGTTTCCTTTGCTGTGAAAAAGCTTTTCTGTTTAATTAGGTCCCATTTATTTATTTTTGTTTTTATTTTCATTGCTCTAGGAGGTGGGTCAGAAAGATCTTGGTGTGATTTATGTCAAAGACTGTTTTTCCTATGTTTTCCTCTTGAGAGTTTTATAGTATCCGTTCTTACATTTAGGTCTTTAATCCATTTTGAGTTTATTTTTGTGTATGGTGTTAGGGAGTGTTGTAATTTCATTATTTTACATGTAGCTGTGCAGTTTTCCCTGCACCACCTATTGAAGAGGCTGTCTTTTCTTCATTATATATTTTTACCTCTATTGTCATAGATTAGGTGATCATAGGTGCATGGGTTTATCTCTGGGCTTTCTATCCTGTATCATTGATCTATATTTCTGTTTTTGTTCCAATACCATACTGTCTTGATTACTGTAGCTTTGTGGTATAGTCTGATGTCAGGGATCCTGATTCCTCTAGCTCCGTTTTTCTTTCTCAGGATTGCTTTGGTTATTCGGGGTCTTTTGTGTTTCCATACGAATTGTAAGTTTTTTGTTCTAATTCTGTAAAAATGCCCTTGGTAATTTGACAGGGATTGCAATGAATCTGTAGATTGCTTTGGGTGTTATAGTCATTTTCACAATATTGACTCTTCCAATCCAAGAACATGGTATACCTCTCCATCTGTTTGTGTCATCGTTGATTTCTTTCATCAGTGTTTTATAGTTTTCTGAGTACAGGTATTTTGCCTCCTTAGGTAGGTTTATTCCTAGGTATTTTATTGTTTTTGTTGCAATGGTAAATGGGATAGTTTCCTTAAATTCTCTTTCTGATATTTTGTTGTTAGTGCATAGGAATGCAACAGATTTCTGTGCATTAATTTTGTGTCCAGCAACATTACCAAATTCATTGATTAGTTCTAGTAATTCTGGTGGCATCTTTAGGATTTTCTGCGTATAGTATCATGTCATCTGCAAACAGTGACAGCTTTACTTCTTTTCCAATTTGTATTCCTTTTATTTCTTTTCCTTCTCTGATTGCCATGGCTAGGACTTCCAAGACTATGTTTAATAATACTGGCAAGAATGGACATCCTTGTCTTGTTCCTGATCTTAGAAGGAATGCTTTCAGTTTTTCACCATTGAGAATGATGTTTGCTGTGGGTTTGTCATATATGGCCTTTATTATGTAGCGATAGGTTCCCTCTGTGTCCACTGGACATGAATCGGTGTTGAATTTTGTCAAAAGCTTTTTCTGCATCTATTGAGATGATCATATGGTTTTTATTCTTTAATTTGTTAATATGGTATATCACATTGATTGATTTGCATATATGGAAGAATCCTTGCATCTCTGGATAAATCCCACTTGATCATGGTGTATGATCTTTTAAATGTGTTCTTGGATTCTGTTTGCTAGTATTTTGTTGAGGATTTTTGCATCTATGTTCATCAGTGATATTGATCTGTAATTTTCTTTTTTTGTGATATCTTTGTCTGGTTTTGGTATTAGAGTGATTTGATGGTGGCCTCATAGAACTAGTTTGATAGTATTCCTTCCTCTGCAATTTTTTGGAAGAGTTTGAGAAGGATAGGTGTTAGCTCTTCTCTAAATGCATGATAGAATTCGCCTGTGAAGCCATCTGGTCCTGAACTTTTGTTTGTTGGAAGATTTTTAATTTCAGTTTCAATGTCATTACCTATGATTGGTCTGTTTATATTTTCTAATTCTTCCCGGTTCAGTCTTAGAAAGTTGTACCTTTCCAAGAATTTGTCCATTTCTTCTAGGTTGTCCATTTTACTGACATATAGTTGCTTGTAGTAGTCTCTTATTATCCTTTGAATTTCTGCTGTGTCAGTTGTAATTTCTCCTTTTTCATTTCTAATTTTATTGATTTGAGTCATCTCCCTTTTTTTCTTGTTGAGTCTGGCTAAAGGTTTATCAATTTTGTTTATTTTCTCAAAGAATCAACTTTTAGTTTTATTCATCTTTGCTATTGTTTTCTTTCTTTTCTACTTTATTTATCTCTGCTCTGATATATATGATTTCTTTGCTTTTACTAACTTTGGGTTTTCTTTGTTCTTCTTTCACTAGTTGCTTTAGGTGTAAGTTTAGATTGTTTATTTGAGATTTTTCTTGTTTCTTGAGGTGAGATTGAATTGCTATAAACTTCCTCTTAGAACTTATTTTGCTGCATCCCATAGGCTTTGGGTCATCGTGTTTTTGTTGTCATTTGTTTCTAGGTATTTTTTTTGTGGTACGCGGGCCTCCCCCATTGCGGAGCACAGGCTCCAGACGCGCAGGCTCAGCAGCCATGGCTCACGGGCCCAGCTGCTCCGCGGCATGTGGGATCTTCCCGGACCGGGGCACAAACCCGTGTCCCCTGCATCGGCAGGCAGACTCTCAACCACTGCGCCACCAGGGAAGCCCTGTTTCTAGGTATTTTTTAACTTCCTGTTTGATTTCTTCAGTGATCTCTTGCTTATTTAGCAGCGTACTGTTTAGCCTCCATGTGTTTGTGTTTTTTTACAGTTTTTTTCCTGTAATTGATTTCTAATTTCATAGTATTGTGTTTGGAAAAGATGCTTGATATGATTTCAGTTTCCTTAAATTTTCTGATAATTGATTTGTCACCCAAGATGTGATCTATCCTGGAGAATGTTCCGTGTGCACTTGAGAAGAAAGTGTATTCTGTTGCTTTTGGGTGGAATGTCTTATACATATCAGTTAAATCTATCTGGTCTATTGTGTCATTTAAAGCTTGTGTTTCCTTATTTATTTTCTGTCTGGATGATCTGTCCTTTGGTGTAAGTGGGGTGTTAAAAGTCCCCCACTATTATTGTGTTACTGTCAATTTCCCCTTTTATGGCTGTTAGCATTTGTCTTATGGATTGAGGTGCTCCTATGTTGGGTGCATAAATATTTATAATTGTTATATTTTCTTCTTGGATTGATCCCTTGATCATTATGTAATGTCCTTCCTTATCTCTTGTAACATTCTTTAAAGTCTGTTTTATCCAATACGAGTATTACTACTCCAGGTTTCTTGTGTTTTCCTTTTGCATGGAATATCTTTTTCATCCCCTAACTTTCAGTCTGTATGTGTCCCTAGGTCTGAAGAGCGTCTCTTATAGACAGCATATATACTGGTCTTGTTTTTGTATCCATTCAGCCAGTCTGTGTCTCTTGGTTGGAGCATTTAATCCATTTACATTCAAGGTAATTATTGATATGTATGTTCCTATTACCATTTTCTTAATTGTTTTGGGTTTGTTTTTGTGAGTCTTTTTCTTCTCTTGTGTTTCCCACCTAGAGACGTTCCTTTAGCATTTGTTGTAAAGCTGTTTTGGTGGTGCTGGATTCTCTTAGCTTTTGCTTGTCTGTAAAGCTTTTGATTTCTCCATCGAATCTAAATGAGATCCTTGCTGGGTAGAGTAATCTTACTTGTAGGTTTTTCCCTTTCATCACTTGAAATATATCCTGCCACTCCTTTCTGGCCTGCAGAGTTTCTGCTGAAATATCAGCTGATAACCTTGTGGGGATTCCCTTGTTATGTTATTGCTTGTTTTTCCCCTTGCTGCTTTTAATATTTTTTCTTTGAATTTAATTTTTGTTAGTTTGATTAATATGTTTTGTGGTGTGTTTCTCCTAGAGTTTATCCTGTATGGGACTCCATGTGCTTCCTGGACTTGGGGGGCGGGTATTTCCTTTCCCATGTTATGGAAGTTTTAGATTATTATCTCTTCAAATATTTTCTCAGACCGTTTCTCGTTCTCTTCTTTTTCTGGGACCACTATAACATGAATGTTTGTTCTTTTAATTTTTTCCCAGAGGTCTCTGAGACTGTCCTCAATTCTTTTCATTCTTTTTTCTTTCCTCAGCAGTTATTTCCACCATCCTACCTTCCAGCTCACTATTCATTCTTCTGCCTCAGTAATTCTGCTATTGATTCCTTTTACTGTATTTTTCATTTCATTTATTGTGTTGTTCATTACTGTTTGATTATCCTTTAGTTCTTCTAGGTCTTTGTTAAACTTTTCTTGTATTTTCTCAACCCATGCCTCCATTCTATTTCTGAGATTTTGGATCATCTTTACTATCATTACTCTGAATTCTTTTTCAGGTAGGTTGCCTATTTCCTCTTCCTTTATTTGGTCTTGTAGGTTTTTACCTTGCTCCTTCATCTGTAACATTTTTTTTGTCATCTCCTTTTTTTTTTTTTGATGGGTGGGGCTGTGTTCCTGTCTTACTAGTTGTTTGGCCTGAGGTGTCCAGCACCGGAGTTTGCAAGCAGTTGGGTAGAGCCAGGTCTTTGTGCTGAAATGAGGACCTCCAGGAGACCTCACTCCAATTAATAATTCCTGGGGCTTGAAGTTCTCTGTTTGTCTAGCAGTTTGGATTTAGTGCTCCCACCACAGGAGCTCAGGCCTGACCCCCAGCCTGAAAACCAAGATCCTGCAAGCCACATGGTGTGGCAAAAAAAGAGAAAAAGAAAAGGAGCAGTACAATAACAAAGTATAAAAAATAAAGTAAAATTAGAAAAATAAACAGATATAATAGAAAAAATATAAATATAAGTGAAACAACAACAAGGTAAAACAGAACTACAATAGCAAAAAAAAATAAAATAAAAGGGGGGAGAATAAACCAAAAGGAGCAGAACAATAATAAAGAGTAAAAAATAAAATTAGAAAAATAAAGAACTTATTAGGAAAAATAAAAATATAAATGAAACAACAAACACAACCTAAAAGAAAAGAAAAAGGGCCAGAAAAGGGTTTGGCTGTGGGGACAGAGCTTAGGCAGGGGCAGGGCTTAGGCAGGTTTGGGCTTTAGGTGGGGACAGGGGCCTAGGCTTAGGATCCGCTAGGCTGCAAAAGACAGCTTGGCTGGAGGGGGCCTCAGAGTGTGGAGTGCAGAGGTAAGGCCCTGGGTGGGCATGTGGGAGTGGGGCTTATGCTCTGCTCACCAGGAGGGGACCTTGGACTGCAAAGGATCAGGCCTGGGACTTCAACAGGCTCCCCACTGATTCCCTCACTGTGGGTGGACCCCCTCCAAGCGTGGAAACCCCTCCCTTCACCCAGACACCCCTCAGGGGCACTGGTCCAGGCTGGCCTCTACCTTTCCTCTCCCCCTCCCCCCTCCCTCCCTCCCACACCCTCAGGACCCACGTGGCCAGATGGGGCCTCGGTGGGCAGAGGATCAAGCCAGGGACCACAGCAGGCTCCCCAGGCCCCAAGTGGGCATGGGAAGTGCTGGCCATTCCCTTCCCATCCTTCACTCTCCCTGGGGTCTCTCCCCGTCCCTGTTGCTCCTAGGTGGGCCATTCCGGTTGTGGGAACCCCTCCCCTCCCCTAGCTGCTCCTCAGGGTTGCCAGTCCCACCCACCTCCACTCCTCCTCCCCCTCCATCCCCCCAACATCCTATTTGGTTGCTTAGGAGTTCCTCCCATCCCCTTAAGTGTCAATGGTCCCCCACTAGTGCCTGCTAGGTGTCCTAGTTGTGAGATGTGAACTCCGCATCCTCCTACTCTGCCATGTTCACTCTCATTATTATAGAGCAAGAGATTCCTGGGTTCCACCCCCAGAGTTTCTGTTGCAGTAGGGGTGGGGCCCAAGAATATGTCTTTCTAACAAGTCTAAGAGAGTCATGTTGATACTGCTGGTCTGGGAATATGAAGTTTATGGCACGTACCCCAAAGAATAGGTGGTCTAGTTAAGGAGATAGAAAAGTAAATAGACAATTCCAATGCAGTGATAAATGCCACAGTGCTTTGGGGACACAGATAAGGGAGAAAAAAAAACAGAATGATAGTGATGGTGGTAAAACATCCTGAAATAACCACTGAGCTGAATTTGGAGATGGAGTGTTAGCTATAGGGGAAAAGGTGATTCTAGGCAGAGGAAAAACTTCTTGGAAGCTTTGGTGGGTGATTGGCAGACCACATTTAGGGTATTGCAGCAGTTCCACTTGGCAGGAACATTGGATGAAGTTGCAGAGACAGCCAGATGAAAAAAAAGAAAAGGAATACATCTTGAAGTGACCAAGTTAGTGGACTGGAAATCCAGCATCAGATGAATGAATGTATTTCATAATCTAAATTTACATCCAACTAATGGAGGGTATTTGCCTTGCTTTAAGCCCATTTAGAAAAATAAAATCATTTATGTTAGAAAAGACTGTCATAAAATTCCTGTTTTCCTCTGTAACATATAAAACAGGAAAAAAGAATTACTCATCCAAATGGATTTATACCTCACTCTTTAAACAAGATATGCATTTTCTTACTTTTCTAAAACAAACCATATAGCCACATAAAGGATAATAATAATAATAATGTAACCATAATATTTTTGAGTGCTAGGCATTGCCTCATTTAATCCTGTGTAAAATCCTATGAAGTATATATTATCTCCCTTTTATGGATGATAAAATGAAATATGGAAGCTTAAGCAATTTGATAAAGGTCACTTAGGTAATAAATGGCAAATCTGGAACCCAGGTCTAATTCCAAGGCCATGCTCTTAAGCAACAAGCCTCTTTACTTTGCTATTTCATATTGAGCATGACAAGATAGAGGTGTGGTCTGGAGCCATGAAATGGTCATCGAGGCAAGATCTACCAGGACTCATTCTTTGCAAGAATCTCTACCTTACCTTCATAGAGCTAACAGTCTGGTAGGCAAGAGAGATATGAACACAAATGGGTGTAATAAAGTATTACAGTGAATAGTTGGGCACAAATAAGACAGAGCACAATTCTACTTGATGAAAGGCATAGAGGTATACAGAGAGAATTCAGAAAGAAGATGAGGTACAAGAAGAATCCTGCAATCCATGTAGGTGTTTGGCAAGCAAGGAGAAAAGGCCTAGGCAGGGGAAATATTTTGAACAAAAGCATTGTACATTCTAGGAACTGAAAATAGTTCCATCTCATTGAGGTGTGAGGTGAATAGGGAGGAAAATGAAAACGAACAGGTGAGTAGATTACCTAATGGAAGGTCTTATATCCACGCAAAGTTATAGGGACTTTATGACTGACAAGGGAAAGATTAACCAGAGGAGTCACATGATCCTATTTACCTTTTTAAAAAAATTTGAAGTATAGTTGATTTACAATATTTTGTTAGTTTCAGGTGTACAGCATAGTTATTAAGTATTTTTGCAGATTATGCTCTGTTATAGGTTATTATAAGATAGTGGGTATAATTCCCTGTGCTATACAGTATATCCTTGTTGCTTATCTATTTTATATAAATATTAGTTTGTTTCCATTAATCCCATACCTTAATTTGTCACTCTACCTTTTGGTAACCACAAGTTAGTTTTCTCTCATCTGTGAGTTGGTTTCTGTTTTGCATAAACATTCATTTGATTTTTTTTTAGATTCCACATATAATGATATCATACAGTATTTTCCTTTCTCTGTATGACATTTCACTAAGCATAATATTCTCTAGGTCCATCCATGTTGCTGCAAATGGCAGTGTTTCATTCTTTTTTTATAATACATCTTCTTAAGCCAGTCATCTGTTGATGGGCACTTGCATTGCTTCCAAGTATTGGCTATTGTAAACAGTGCTGCTATGAACATTGGGGTGCCTGTATCTTTTCAAATTAGAGTTTTCATTTTTTCTGAATATATACCCAGGAGTGAAATTGCTGGATCTTATGGTAGTTCTATTTTCAGTTTTTTGAGGAACATCCGTACTGTTTTCCATAGTGGCTGCACCAATTTATATTCCCACCAACAGTGTAGGAGCGTTCTCTTTTCTCCACATCCTCTCCAAACTTTTTTATTTGTAGGCTTTTTCATGATAGCCATTCTGACAGGTGATGCCTCATTGTGGTTTTGATTTGCATTTCTCTAATAATTAGCAATGTTGAGCATCTTTTCATGTTCCTATTAGTCATCTGTATGTCTTCTTTGGAGAAATGTCTATTCAGGTCTTCTGCCCATTTTTTTGATTGGGTTGTTTAATTTTTTTAAATATTTAGTTGTATGAGCTGTTTATATTTTTTGGATATTAACCCCTTGTTTATCACATTATTTGCAAATATTTTCTCCCATTCTGTAAATTGTCTTTTTGTTTTGTCCAAGGTTTCCTTTGCTGTGCAAAAGTTTTTAAGTGTAATTAGGTCTCATTTGTTTATTTTTGCTTTTATTTCCTTTGCCTTAGGAAACATCCAAGAAAATATTGCTATTATTTATGTCAAATAGTGTTCTGCCTCTGTTCTCTTCTATGAGTTTTGTGATTTTAGGTTTTAAACCTGAAACCTATTGAGTTTATTTTTGTATATGGTGTGAGGAAATGTTCTAATCTCATTGTTTTTCATGTGGCTGCCCAGTTTTCCCAGTACCACTTGTTGAAGAGACTGTCTTTTCACCAGTATATATTCCTGCCTCCTTTGTCATAGATTAATTGACTGTAGGAGCATAGGTATATTTCTGGGCTCTCTGTTCTGTTCCATTGATCTATGTGTCTGTTTTTGTGCTAATAACATACGTTTTGATTACTTTAACTTTATAGTATAGTCTGAAGTCTGGGAGTTTTCTTCTTTTTCTCAGAATTGCTTTGGAAATTATGGATCTTTTGTGGTTCCATAAAAATGTTAGTGTATTTTGAAATAGTTTGAGAATGATAGTAATTAGTTTTTCCTTATATGTTTGCTAGAATTCCCATGTGAAGCTGTCCAGTCCTGGACTTTTGTTTCCTGGAGTTCTTTTAATTACAAATTTAATTTCACTTCTAGTGATCAGTCTGTTCAAATTGTCTATTTCTTCTTGAATCAGTCTTGACATACTGTATGTTTCTAGAAATATGTCCATTTCTTCTAGGATGTCCAATTTGTTGGCATATAACTATTCATAGTATTCTCTTATGATTTTTTATATCTCTGTGGTATAAGTTGTTACTTCTCTTTCATTTCTTATTTTGTTTATTTGGGTCCTCTCTCTTTTCTTCTTGGTGAGCCTGTCTAAAGGTTTATTAACTTTGTTTATCTTTTCAGAAAACCAGTTCTTGGTTTCATTGATCTTTTCTATTGTTTTTTGATCTCTGTTTTATTTATTTCTTCTCTGATCTTCATTATTTCCTTCCTTCTGCTCTCTTTGGGCTTTGCTTTTTTTTTTCTTTTTCTTATTCTTTTTGGTGGTAAGTTAGGTTGTTTATTTGATGTTTTTCTTGTTTCTTGAGGAAGGCCTGTATTGCTATAAACTTCCCTATTACAGCTGCTTTTGTTGTATCCCATAGATTTTCAAAGTTGTGTTTCCATTTTCCTTTGTCTTGAGGTATTTTCTGATTTACTCTTTGATTTCGTCACTGATCATGTAGCATGTTGTTTAGTCTACACATGTTTGTTCTTTTCCAGTTTTTCTTTCTGTAGTTGATTTCTAGTTTCATACCATTGTGGATGGAAAAATGCTTGATGTAATTTCTATCCTCTTAAATTTATTGAGGATGTGATCTCTCCTGGAGCATGTTCAATGTGAACTTGAAAAAAATGTGTATTCTGCTGTTTTGGATGCAATGTCCTCTAGGTATCAGTTACGTCCAGCTGGTCTATTGTATCATTTAAGATTACTGTTACCTTACTGATTTTCTCTGTGGATGATCTGTTCCGTGATATCAGTGGGGTGTTAAAGTCTCCTACTATTATTGTATTATCATCAATTTCTCCCTTTATGTCTGTTTGCTCGATATATATCTTGATTGCATTTATCAATACAATACAATCTTGTATTGATCCCTTTATCATTATATAATGTCATTCTTTGTCTTTTGTTATAGCCTTTGTTTTAAGGTCTGTTTTATCTGATATGAATATTGCTGCTGCCACTTTCTTGTAGTTTCCTTTTGCATAAAATACCTTTTCCATCCCCTCACTTTCAGTCTGTGGGTTTCTTTTTCCCTGAAGTGAGTCTCTTGTTGGCAGTATATTGAAAGTTTTTTGTTTTTGTTTTTGTTTTTCCCAATCAGCCACCCTATGACTTTTGATTTGAGCATTTAGCACATTGACATTTAAAGCAATTATTGATATTTATTTACTTATTGTCATTTTATTCCTTGTTTTCCAGTTGTTTTTGTAGTTCTTCTCTGTTCATTTCTTGTTCTATTTTTTCTCCTGCTGTGGTTTGATGATTTTCTTTTGTAGAATACTTGGATTTTTTTCTTTTTTGTTTTTTGTGTATTTATTGCAAGTTTTTGATTTGTGGTTACCATGGGGTTCATATATGTTGACCCATAATTGTATTTACTTGATTTAAACTGATAGTCACTTTATTTCAAACACATTCTAAAAGATCTATATTTTTACTCCTTTCCCCCACTATTTGTGTTTTTGATGTCATATTTTGCATCTTCATGCTTAACCATTTACTGTTTATTGTAGTTATAGTTGTTTTTACATTTTTTGTCTTTTAATTTATTTATTGGCTTATTTAAGTGATCTTCAATCCTTATTATATATTTGCCTTTCCTATTATGATTTTCCCTTTCCTGTAGATTCTTATTTCTTTTCCATTTAGAGAAGACCCTTCAACATTTCCTTTAGGGTAGGTTTAGTACTGCTGAATTCTTTTAGTTTTGCTTCTCTGAGAAGTTTTTCAATCTTTCCTCCTATTCTACGTGATATCTAGGTTGCAGGTTTTTCCTTTCATCACCTTGAATATATCATGACTCTCCCTTCTGGCCTGTAAAATTTGTGCTGAGAAGTCAGCTGATAGCCTTATGGGGATTTCTGTATATGACTCTTTGTTTTTCTGTTGTTGCCTTTAGATTTCTCTCTTCATCTTTAACTTTTGCCATTTTAATTATGACATCTTTTGGTGTGGATACGTTTGGGTTCATCTTGTTTGGGACCCTCTGTGCTTCCTTTACCTGGAGCTTGTGGAGCAAGTGGAGCTTGTGCACTTACAGAGGTTCAGCACACTGCCTGTGTAGATGACTATGGCTCTGCTCAGGTGTAGCCCATGGTTGTGTCTTTTCCCTTGTTTTATCGATTGTGACCAATTATAGGGTCATTACTAGCTACTGAACTCCTTGGGCAGGGTTTTTAAAAATTTGGATATATTAGTATTAGTTGTAACCATGGTAATAATAATGATATTGTTAACTATTGTTCATTAAGTCCCCACTATAAACTTGGTGTTTCATGTATATTATTTCAGTTAAGCCATATACCAATTCCATGAAGCAGTCAGATATATTATTGGTGCTTTAGAGATAAGAACCTTAAGGTTTAAATAATTTAACCAAGGTCACATAATAAGTGGTAGAGCAAAGATTTAAACTTAAAATAAATATGACCTAGAAGCTCATGTCTTTAACCATTGAACTAATTCCTGCAATCTATCTCGCTTAGATTAGTACATGGTAGAGAGTTAATGTTCAGTAAATGTCTGTCTTTTAAATGCATAAAATAAACAATACATGTGAACAAAGCTTTGTATGCCCTAGAGGACTTACTTCAACGGTTGAGAATAAATGGAAATGGGAATGATATATAATTAACAGAATAATATATATGCATTAAAAGATAATTATAAATTAAAAAATGCAAACCTAAAAAGGTAGATTAAATGTGTAGTATAAGGGGCTGATTTTCATACACTTGAAAAACTAAGGCTAAGAAGAAAAAATAATGAAATGTGGAGGTACATATTCAAGTAAATAAGAGAGGAGAAATAAGAAGAGGAAGATTTGTATGTGGTGGGGACTGTGGCAGTCCACCAGCAATTGCCTCAGGTACCATTATGCATTGGTAGAATGATTATCCCTAATTTGACCCTTTCAGACTGAGGTTATTTCTAGCACTTTGAACTTCTATATGGTTTAAGCAACAGGTTTTTTTTAAACTGAAGTTATGTGAGATTAAGTTTAATTTCCCTATATTATTCCAGATATGCTAACTGCTATAAAAAATACCTCTAATTTCAGTGGAATAAACAGCCAAAGTTAATTCTTGCTCATCTTACAGTATATAGGCATGGGGGAGAGGGACTCTGATACAAGCAGTCATCCTGGGACCTAGGCTTATTCCATTTAGTGTAACCACTATCCCCCAGTGCTTCAGCAGCCTCCACTGGATCCTCCACATGCAGTCAAAAGTTAAAGAAAAAAAGAGACTGAGGATATTTATATGAGGTTTTAGTGGCCAAATATGGAAGTGGTATGCATCACTTCTTCCCACATTCCACTAGACAAACTCAGTCCCATGGTACATCTAACAGTAGCAGAGCTTGATAGTAGCTTAATGATGTGCTAAAGAATGAGAACAAATATCAATGCTCAGTTAATCACTTTCTTACTCCCCAAATATATTGTTAGCTCCTAAGAGACATAAGTAGTACTTTTTGATTATTTGTATGGCCCATAACCCCTTACACAGTTTCTAGAATATAATAGACTCTCAACTGATAGTTGAATAACTCTCTAGCTCACTTCTTAGCTTTAGGGCCACTTAAAGAACTTCAAAGACCCTAGGCCCACTTATTTTATTTTTTTTAATTTTTTATTTTATTTTATTTTTTCATATTTTATTTTATTTTATTTTATTGTTTTGGTTCCCAAAGCAAAGGCATTGATAAAGCAAATACAAGCTGCAATAATAAATACATCTGCAATAGTTGCTAAATATCAGTAAATTATTATGTAATTTAGACAGTAAATATGGTCTATTTTTGCTTCCTTCCAAGAGAATACATTTGATCACATTTTTTTAATACAGCATGTTCTTATTAGTCATTAATTTTATACACATCAGTGTATACATGTCAATCCCAATCGTCCAATTCAGCACACCACCACCACCAACACCCCGTGGCTTTCCCCCCTTGGTGTCTATATGTTTGTTCTCTACATCTATGTCTCAATTTCTACCCTGCAAAGCAGTTCATCTATACCATTTTTCTAGGTTCCACATATATACGTTAATGTACAATATTTGTTTCTCTCTTTCTGACTTACTTCACTCTGTATGACAGTCTCTAGATATATCTAGGTCTCAACAAATGACCCAATTTCATTCCTTTTTATGTCTGAGTAATATTCCATTGTATATATGTACCACATCTTCTTTATCCATTCATCTGTTGATGGGCATTTAGGTTGCTTCCATGACCTGGCTATTGTAAATAGTTCTGCAATGAACATTGAGGTGCATGTGTCTTTTTGAATTGTGGTTTTCCCTGGGTATATGCCCCATAGTGGGATTGCTGGGTCATATGGTAATTGTATTTTTAGTTTTTTAAGGAACCTCCATACTGTTCTCCATAGTGGCTGTATCAGTTTACATTCCCACCAACAGTGCAAGAGGTTCCTTTTTCTCCACACCCTCTCTAGCATTTGTTGCTTGTAGATTTTCTGATGATGCCCATTCTAACTGGTGTGAGGTGACACGTCATTGTAGTTTTGATTTGCACTTCTCTAATAATTAGGATATTGAGCAGCTTTTCATGTGCTTCTTGGCCATCTGCATGTCTTCTTTGGATAAATGTCTGTTTAGGTCTTTTGCCCATTTTTGGATTGGGTTATTCATTTTTTTAATACTGAGCTGCATGAGCTATTTATATATTTTGGAGATTAATCCTTTGTCCATTGATTCGTTTGTAAATATTTTCTCCCATTTTGAGGGTTGTCTTTTCGTCTTGTTTATGGTTTCCTTTGCTGTGCAAAAGCTTTGATATTTCATTAGGTCCCATTTATTTATTTTTGTTTTTATTTCCATTACTCTAGGAGGTGTATCAAAAAAGATCTTTCTGGGATTTATATCAAAGACTGTTCTTCCTATGTTTTCCTCTAAGAGTTTTATAGTGTCTGGTCTTACTTTTAGGTCTCTAATCCATTTTGAGTTTATTTTTGTGTATGGTGTTAGGGAGTGTTCTAATTTCATTCTTTTACATGTAGCTGTCCAGTTTTCCCAGCACCACTTATTGAAGAGATTGTCTTTTCTCCATTGCATATCCTTGCCTCCTTTGTCATAGATTAGTTGACCATACATGCGTGGGTTTACCTCTGGGCTTTCTATCTTGTTCCATTGATCTATTTTTCTGTTTTTGTGCCAGTACCATATTGTCTTGATTACTGTAGCTTTGTAGTATAGTCTGAAGTCAGGGAGTCTGATTCCTCCAGCTCCGTTTTTTTCCCTCAAGACTGCTTTGGCTATTTGGGATCTTTTGTGTCTCCACACAAATTTTAAGATTTTTTGTTCTAGTTCTGTAAAAAATGCCATTGGTAATTTGATAGGGATTAAATTGAATCTGTAGGTTGCTTTGGGTAGTATAGTCATTTTCACAATATTGATTCTTCCAATCCAAGAACATGGTATATCTCTCCATCTGTTAGTATCTTCTTTAATTTCTTTCATCACTGTCTTATAGTTTTCTGCATACAGGTCTTCTGCCTCCCTAGGTAGGTTTATTCCTAGGTATTTTATTCTTTTTGTTGCAATGGTAAATGGGAATGTTTCCTTAATTTCTCTTTCAGACTTTTCATCATTAGTGTATAGGAATGCAAGAGATTTCTGTGCATTAATTTTGTATCCTGCAACATTACCAAATTCATGGATTAACTCTCGTAGTTTTCTGGTGGCATCTTCTGGATTCTCTATGTATAGTATCATGTCATCTGCAAACAGTGACAGTTTTACTTCTTCTATTCCAATTTGTATTCCTTTTCTTTCTTTTTCTTCTCTGATTGCCATGGCTAGGACTTCCAAAACTATGCTGAATAATAATGGTGACAGTGGACATCCTTGTCTTGTTACTTATCTTACAGGAAATGCTTTCAGTTTTTCACCATTAAGAATGATGTTTGCTGTGGGGTGGTTGTGGTTGTATATGGCCTTTATTATGTTGAGGTAGGTTCCCTCTATACCCACTTTCTGGAGAGTTTTTATCATAGATGGATGTTGAATTTTGTCAAAAGCTTTTTCTGCCTCTATTGAGATGATCATATGGTTTTTATTCTTCAATTTGTTAATATGGTGTATCACATCGATTGATTTGCGTATATGGAAGAATTCTTCCATCCCTCGGATAAATCCCACTTGATCATAGTGTATGATCCTTTTAATGTGTTGCTGGACTTTGTTTGCTAGTACTTTCTTGAGGATTTTTGCATCTATATTCATCAGTGATATTGGTCTGTAATTTTCTTTTTTTGTAGTATCTTTGTCTGGTTTTGGTATCAGGGTGATGGTGGCCTCATAGAATGACTTTGGGAGTGTTCCTTCCTCTGCAATTTTTTGGAAGAGTTTGAGAAGGATAGGTGTTACCTTTTCCCTAAATGTTTGATAGAATTCACCTGTGAAGCCATCTAATCCTGGAATTTTTTTTGTTGGAAGATTTTTAATCACAGTTTCAATTTCATTACTTGTGATTGGTCTGTTCATATTTTCTATTTCTTCCTGGTTCAGTCTTGGAAGGTTATACCTTTCTAAGAATGTGTCCATTTCTTCCAGGTTGTCCTTTTTATTGGCATAGAGTTGCTTGTAGTAGTTTCTTAGGATGCTTTGTATTTCTGCAGTGTCTGTTGTAACTTCTCCTTTTTCATTTCTAATTTTATTGATTTGAGTCCTCTCCCTCTTTTTCTTGATGAGTCTGACTAATGGTTTATCAATTTTGTTTATTATCTCAAAGAACCAGCTTTTAGTCTTATTTGGTCTTTGCTATTGTTTTCTTTATTTCTATTTCATTTATTTCTGCTCTGATCTTTATGATTTCTTTCCTTCTGCTAACTTTGGGTTTTGTTTATTCTTCTTTCTCTAGTTCCTTTACATGTAAGGTTAGATTATTTATTTGAAATTTTTGTTTCTTGTTGTAGGCTTGTATAGCTATAAACTTCCAGCTTAGAACCACTTTGCTGTATCCCATAGGTTTTGGATTGTCGTGTTTTCATTGTCATTTGTCTCTAGATATTTTTTGATTTCCTCTTTGATTTATTCAGTGATCTCTTGGTTATTTAGTAACATAGTGTTTAGCCTCCCTGTGTTTGTGTTTTTTAGGTTTTTTCCACTGTAATTCATTTCTAATCACATAGCATTGTCAGAAAAGATGCTTGATATGATTTCAATTTTCTTAAATTTACTGAGGCTTTATTTGTGACCCAAGATGTTATCAATCCTGTAGAATGTTCAATGCACACTTGAGAAGAAAGCGTAATCTGCTGTTTTTGGATGGAATGTCCTATAAATATCAATTAAATCTATATGTTCTATTGTGGCATTTATAGCTTCTTTTTCCTTATTTATTTTCATTTTGGATGATCTTTCCATTGGTGTAAGTGAGGTGTTAAAGTCCCCCACTAGTATTTTGTTACTGTCGATTTCCTCTTTTACAGCTGTTAGCAGTTGCCTTATGTATTGAGGTGCTCCCATGTTGGGTGCATATATATTTTTAATTGTTATATCTTCTTCTTTGATTGATCCCTTGATCATTATGTAGTGTCCTTCCTTGTCTCTTGTAACATTCTTTATTTTAAAGTCTACTTTATCTGCTATGAGTATTGCTACTCTAGCTTCCTTTTGATTTCCATTTGCATGGAATATCTTTTTCCATCCCCTCACTTTCAGTCTGTATGTGTCCTTAGGTCTGAAGTGGGTCTCTTGTAGAGAGCATATATATGAGTGTTGTTTTTGTATCCATTCAGTGAGCCTGTGTCTTTTGGTTGGAGCATTTAATCCATTCACGTTTAAGGTAATTATCGATATATATGTTCCTATGACCATTTTCTTAATTGTTTTGGGTTTGATTTGTAGGTCCTTTTCTTCTCTTGTGTTTCCCACTTAGGGCAGTTCCTTTAGCATTTGTTGTAGAGCTGGTTTGGTGGTGCTGAATTCTCTTAGCTTTTGCTTCTTTGTAAAGCTTTTGATTTCTGCATCGAATCTGAATGAGATCCTTGCCAGGTAGAGTAATATTGGCTGTAGATTCTTCCCTGACATCACTTTTAGTATATCGTGCCCCTCCCTTCTGGCTTGTAGTGTTACTGCTGAGAAATCAGCTGTCAACCTTATGGGAGTTCCCTTGTATGTTATTTGTCATTTTTCCCTTGCTGCTTTCAATAATTTTTCTTTGTCTTTAATATTTGCCAGTTTGATTACTATGTGTCTTGGTGTGTTTCTCCTTGTGTTTATCCTGTATGGGACTTGCTGTGCTTCCTGGACTTGGGTGGCTATTTCCTTTCCCATGTTAGTGAAGTTTTCTACTATAATCTCTTCAAATGTTTTCTTGGGTCCTTTCTCTGTCTCTCTTCTCCTTCTGGGACCCCTATAATATGAATGTTGTTGCGTTAATGTTTTCCCAGAGGTCTCTTAGGCTGTCTTCATTTCTTTTCCTTCTTTTTTTCTTTATTCTGTTCTGCAGCAGTGAATTCCACCATTCTGTCTTCCAGCTCACTTATCTGTTCTCCTGCCTCAGTTATTCTGCTATTGATTCCTTCTAGTGTAGTTTTCCTTTCAGTTATTGTATTGTTCATCTCTGTTTGTTTGTTCTTTAATTTTCTAGGTCTTTGTTAAACATATCTTACATCTTCTCGATCTTTGCGTCCATTCTTCTTCCGAGGTCCTGCATCATCTTCACTATCATTATTCTGAATTCTTTTTCTGGAAGGTTGCCTATCTCCACTTCATTTAGTTGTTGTTCAGGGGTTTTATCTTGTTCCTTCATCTGGTACATAGCCCTCTGCCTTTTCATCTTGTCTATCTTTCTGTGAATGTGGTTTTTGTTCCACAGGCTGCAGGATTGTAGTTCTTCTTGCTTCTGCTGTCTGCCTCTGGTCGGCCCACTTATTTTAGAAGCCCAAACCTGTATGGTATCAAAATATCAGCATATATCACATACCATATTAATATATATTTTTACCAGGAAGATTTGAAAAGTATTACAAATTCTGATTTTGGAATTATTTGACTCCTGTCAAATGGCAAAATTGATCAAAACCAGAATTTATTATGTTGAAGAAGAAAAGGTTATAAAGGCTGGATAGATAAAATAAAATGCCTTGTTAATAATTTCAAGAAAAATTGTATAGGCTGGAAATATCTTTTAACAACACACAAAATAAGGAGATGGAACCTGAAAGCTGTAATATTCTTGCCATCACAAGAAGACTGAATCAAGAACACAGTTGAATTTTGACCAAATGGAGGAGAGGGTATAAGTAAAAGTCAGCTACACAATCACCCCTTCTGGCTACCTTGGTAACTAAAGCCTATATTATGATAATGTTATTATAATGAGAAATGCCTCCATGAAAATAACAAAATTAATAATTAGAGGTGGAACCACACAAGACCCCCTCCCCAGACTGGTGGGAAGATATTGGGCTTTTGGAATGTGTTTAGGCAACAAAGGTAAGAGTAAGAATAAATTGAGTTATTGGGTTAAATTGGGACCTGCCTGCTTGGAAACTTCTTGGCTACCAATGACATGTTATTCTCTACTGACTTAGGTGTGCATAAATGAAATGTTTATCTGTCCATGTTACCTCACCTGGCCTAACTGACACCATCATTACATGGACAGAAACCCCATAGAAGGTGGTAGAAGAAAAGAGTTTTAAGTAATTCATTAAGTAAAATCAGTTTTGATTTCTTCACAGTAATTACATATACTAGGGACTTCTTAATGAAGTGAGAAAGTCTAACCTAAAAATTACTTTCAAATATAAAAGCAATGTTTGTGAATTCTAAGAATGAAGTTGACATGCTATAATTTATTTAAATATTTAATTAATTATTTGTAGATTTAGACTTTGCTCCTATCCATATTTTGAAACCAATGCACATATATATATTTCATGTCTCCAGTGTTTGCGTAAGCCCTTGAAAAGCTCAGAGACCCTGGGCTCTGTTCCTACATTGTGTAACAGAACAAATGGTCATGCTTGGTACTTGCCAATCGGGTTTGCACTGAAGCATGGTATGTATGTGGAGAGAGGCACCTTCCTTCTCCTGTGTCAATTCATGGATGGAAACCAAGGGCATTCTTTCTGAGGGTTTCCTTTTGACAGATCAGTTTAAATTCTATAAATAATAAATATAAATATATGCATATATAAATAAACATTAAAAGATAGATAGCTAGACAGATACATAGATAAGTGCTACTAGGTTCCAGACCCTGTGCTGGTTCTTACTCTTTTTAGTAGCCCTTACCTTCAAAGGCTTTATATATAGCAGCCAGTTATTAATTTTGCCTGAATCAAGTTTTTACATATATAATGAATGTAAAAATTATAATTTTCTAAGTCCATTGTTCCCTCTGGCAGTCTTTTGTAAGACACAACTTTTCCCTCTCTTCTATCTATCTATCTTTCTATCTATCTATCTATCTATCTATCTACTATCTATCATCATCATCATTAATATAGAGTCATGGATTCTTATTTTATTCAATGGATTATTATCTTTAGTTTGTGCTAAATTGCTGCAGATGTGGCCAGTGGGCCTCCTTTAAAGCAGTTCTGGTCCCTTTATCATGTCCCCATATTTTTTAGCACTTCCTTATTTTCCAAGGTGCTCTGGATCCTTTTAGTATGGAAAGCTATTTAGAAATAGAGATTTGTGTGCTAGTTGTGCTCCTTGCTAATGGATTTTATTGCTTCCTTTCAGCAAAGAAAGCTAGAAAATACACACTCTCCACAACACACACACACACACACACACACACACACATTTACACTGAGATTTTCCATTCCATCCAAACTCCATAGGGTTCTTTCTTTACTATCCTTACTCTATTTGTATCTCCCCCCTGCAGTTAGAACACTGGCTCCTAACCTCAATATGTTTACTTACCTTTTCTGTTCTATAATATACACAAAAAAGCTTCAGAATTGCTATACTGCTATAAAAAACAAATCTACTAAAAAGAGTTCAATATTTGTTTCAATTTTTATTTTCTTTTGATTAAGGATATATAGTTAAACTGTTTACAAAGGTTCAAAAGTTACTTAGATTTTTTTAAATCCTCCTTCATCCTTGCTACCAAATTTTGAGGGCTGGCTAGTTCCACTCTGTTTTTTTGTTTGTTTGTTTGTTTGTTTAGCTTAAGTGTCACTTTCTAATGGATACCTTTCCAAACTCTCTGTGTTAGGTTAGTCTGTTTGTTAGATGTTCTCATAGCATCTTAATGCTTTTCTTACATAGAACTTTTCCTTTTTAGTCTTTGTGGTTGTTTACTGACTATCTCTCCCAATATGCTGTAAGTTTCAAAAGAACAGAGATAATGTCTCTCTTATTACCTCTTATTCCCCTTTGAACATATAGTAGGTATTAAGTAAATATTCATTGGGTAAATGAATTATATCTAATAGTTGTACAGGAACATAGAGAAAGAAGAAATTGTAAAAGGTTGTTTTTTACGTTCCTTCTTCCTCTTACTATCCCACCCCTTTCTTTCCTCCTCCAGAGGCAGAGATGTTTTCAGTTTAGTTGACAAACATTTGTTAAGAAACATTATTAAGCACCTAATGCATATTTCCTGGGCACTGAAATATATAAATCATTTAGGAGATTAAGATCTAGTGCCAAAAGGTATTGTGTAGTGACTAAAGAAATCAACTGGGCTTTCTCAAAGACCCCAGAAGGATCAGGCATATGGATTTCTACACTTATCTACTTTAAAAGGTAGATGTTCTTTTTTGATTAACTTTCAGCACATTTCTACGTTCATTTTTGAAGATAATTCTGCCAAGTATGCTTTCTCTTCAGTGGTTAAATGTAAAAATAGAACTTCTCACTTGAGCCTCTGAATTAGGTTCTGTGTATGAGTGTGAAAATCCATTGCTGACAGGATTGAACTGTAAATAATTGTAAATAATTTTTTAACGTAGGTCTAGAGCCATTTGACTTCTAATTTGGACACTCCAAATGAAAACCATGTGGCCCATGATTAAATTGAATTTTTTCATTATGTGTTAGAAAACAATAAATAGGAAACAAAGCAATTTAAACAAGAGTGAGGACCTCTTCACAAGAAATTTAAATGAAGTAGGAAGCAAATTAATATGAAGTGATTTCTGTCACATGGTTTTCCTTCCTCTGTTGTTCCTAGATCCCAAGAACTCTGTGTCATCTTTCTTTATACCCTAAATCAGATAGTTACTTATTTCTGATGAATTCTCAACACTCAGTTGATAAAGTTCCTTTACTTCACTTTTTCTTCTGGATAAAGTTGGATGATAATCAAATAAAGAAGAATGTAAAAGGAGACACTATGGTGTCATGAGCAAGTATGGGCCTTGAATCCAGAAAGGCCTGTCTCTGCATCTTAGCTCTATTAGCTGGAAAGCCTTGGATAAAACAGATGTTTCTAAGCCTCGTTTTCTTCATCACTAAAATGATAGTCCATTTTCAGGATCTTTTTTGAGTATTTAAAATTACATACAGTAATGTTACTCACACTGTTCCTGGTGCATAGAAAGTATAAGTAAGTTGTAGTTATTATATGAATTCTTTATCTTATCTCTATCCACAGGCAATTTTTTTTGAATTTTATTTTTTTATACAGCAGGTTATTAGTTATCCATTTTATACATATTAGTGTATTTATGTCAATCCCAATCTCCCAATTCATACCACCACCACCACCCCACTCCTGCCATTTTCCCCCCTTGGTGTCCATACGTTTGTTCCCTACATCTATGTCTCAATTTCTGCCCAGCAAACCGGTTCATCTGTACCATTTTTCTAGGTTCCACATATGTGCATTAATATATATTTGTTTTTCTCTTTCTGACTTACTTCACGCTGTATGACAGTCTCTAGGTCCATCCACGTTTCAACAAATGACCCAATTTCATTCCTTTTTATGGCTGAGTGATATTCCATTGTATATATGTACCACATCTTCTTTATCAATTCATCTGTTGATGGGCATTTAGGTTGCTTCCATGACCTGGCTACTGTAAATAGTGCTGCAATGAACATTGGGGTGCATGTGTCTTTTTGAAATGTGGTTTTCTCTGGGTATATGCCCAGTAGTGGGATTGCTGGGTCATATGGTAATTCTATTTTTAATTTTTTAAAGAACCTCCATAGTGGCTGTATCAATTTACATTCCCACCAACAGTGCAAGAGGGTTCCCTTTTCTCCACACCCTGTCCAACATTTGTTGTTTGTAGATTTTCTGATGATGCCCATTCTAACTGGTGTGAGGTGATACCTCATTGTAGTTTTGATTTGCATTTATCTAATAATTAGTGATGGTGAGCAGCTTTTCATGTGCCTCTTGACCATATCTATGCCATCTTTGGATAAATGTCTATTTAGGGCTTCTGCCAATTTTTTGATTGGGTTGTTTGTTTTTTTTAATACTGAGCTGCATGAGGTGTTTATATATTTTGGAGATTAATCCTTTGTCCATTGATTGGTTTGCAAATATTCTCTCCCATTCTGAGGGCTGTCTTTTCGTCTTGTTTATGATTTCCTTTGATGTGCAAAAGCTTTTAAGTTTCATTAGGTCCCATTTGTTTATTTTTGTTTCCATTACTCTAGTAGGTGGATCAAAAAAGATCTTGCTGTGATTTATGTCAAACAGTGTTCTTCCTGTGTTTCCTCTAAGAGTTTTATAGTGTCCTGTCTTACATTTAGGTCTCTAATCATTTTGAGTTTATTTTTGTGTATGGTGTCAGGGAGTGTTCCAATTTCATTCCTTTACATGTAGCTGTCCAGTTTTCCCAACACCACTTATTGAAGAGACTTTTCTCCATTGTATATCCCTGCCTCTCTTGTCATAGATTAGTTGACCATAGGTGCGTGGGTTTATCTCTGGGCTTTCTATCCTTTTCCATTGATGTATATTTCTGTTTTTGTGCCAGTACCATATTGTCTTGATTACTGTAGCTTTGTATAGTCTGAAGTCAAGGAGTCTGATTTCTCCAGCTCCGTTTTTTTAATTTACTTTAAAGTCTGTTTTATCTGATATGAGTATTGCTACTCCAGCTTTCTTTTGATTTCCATTTGCATGGAATATCTTTTTCCATCCCCTCACTTTCAGTTTGTATGTGTTCCTAGGTTTGAAGTGGGTCTCTTGTAGAAAGCATATATATGAGTGTTGTTTCTGTATCCATTCAGTGAGCCTGTGTCTTTTGGTTGGAGCATTTAATCCATTCACGTTTAAGGTAATTATCAATATTTATGTTCCTATTACCATTTTCTTAATTGTTATGGATTTGTTTTTGTAGGTCCTTTTCTCCTCTTGTGTTTCCCACTTAGAGAAGTTCCTTTAGCATTTGTTGTAGAGCTGGTTTGGTGATGCTGAATTCTCTTAGCTTTTGCTTCTGTGTAAAGCTTTTGATTTCTCTGTCGAGTCTGAATGGGATCCTTGCCCGGTAGAGTAATCTTGGGTGTAGGTTATTCCCTTTCATCACTTTAAATATATCATGCCGCTCCTTTCTGGCTTGTAGAGTTTCTGCTGAGAAATCAGCTGTTAACCTTATGGGAGTTTCCTTGTATGTTATTTGTTGTTTTTCCCTTGTTGCTTTCAATAATTTTTCTTTGTCTTTAATTTTTGTCAGTTTGATTACTGTGTGTCTCAGCATGTTTCTCCTTGGGTTTATCCTGCCTGGGACTCTCTGCACTTCCTGGACTTAATTGACTATTACCTTTCCCATGTTAGGGAAGTTTTCGACTATAAGCTCTTCAAATATTTTCTTGGGTCCTTTCTCTCTCTCTCTTCTCCTTCTGTGACCCCTATAATGCGAATGTTGTTGCATTTAATGTTGTCCCAGAGGTCTCTTGGGCTGTTTTCATTTCTTTTCATTCTTTTTTCTTTACTCTGTTCCACAGCAGTGAATTCCACCATTCTGTCTTCCAGCTCACTTATCCGTTCTTCCTCAATTATTCTGCTATTGATTCTTTCTAGTGTAGTTTTCATTTCAGTTATTGTATTGTTCATCTCTGTTTGTTTTGTTCTTAATTCTTCTAGGCGTTTGTTCTTTAATTCTTCTAGGTCTTTGTTAAACATTTCTTGCATCTTCTCAATCTTTGCCTCCATTCTTTTTCCAAGGTCCTGTCTCATCTTCACTATCATTATTCTGAATTCTTTTTCTGGAAGGTTGCCTATCTCCACTTCATTTAGTGTTTTTCTGGGGTTTTATCTTGTTCCTTCATCTGGTACATAACCCTCTGCCTTTTCATCTTGTCTATGTTTCTGTGAATGTGGTCTTTGTTCCACAGGCTGCAGGATTGTAGTTCTTCTTGCTTCTGCTGTCTGCCCTCTCCACAGGCAATTATTATATATCTATTATGTATTCTGTGGACTAGATGAGATATAAGTTAAATTGTAAGATACAGTCCCTATCAGATATAGGGCATGACAGGGGCAGATTAGGAAGAGCTGAACCTGGAATTACTCTTCCATCTAGGTGGGAAGAAGGCCAGCAATGGCTGTTGAAGAAATAGTAGAACATAGTATCTAAATGTTGGCAGAGTCCTCTGGAAGACTCAGCATATAAGGGATCCAGTGTGGGTACAACATGGGACACAATGCCCAGGAATGGGTGCTATTCTTATATCCAGGCATGTAAGTCAAACCAGTCATATATTTCCACAGATACAAAGTTGATAGTCATTGTGCTAGGCTCTTTAAAAAAATTTAAATCTCTGGTAGAAACTGGCATGAAAAATGTAGGACCTTTGTCCTGCAAAGTTTGAGGTCCTCAACAAGTTTAACAAGAGAGGGTTTCAGGAGACAAACCAGGGAAGAGCTAGTTAGCAGAGCTGGGCTATAGAGAAGGGACTCTATCCCAAGAATTAAGTAGAGTAGTTTTTCCAAGGCTGGCTCAAGGGTAGAGTCAGCGAAGCATAAGTTTGATTGGATAGTGAGATAATACAAAGAACTGGATTATCAAATCAGACACGAATCAGATTTTTGCCAGGAACAAGTTTTACTAATGATTTCAGGTGCACAAGTAATCATGAGACATAGGTGAAGCAGGGAGACATCTGAAATAGTCCGTACATCTTACCATGTCCTTTTTTGGGGGCCGCATCAGGATGTTTCCCAGTCCCAGATTAATCTATGAGGTCTCCAATGAGTTGTGCATTTAAGTCACTTATTGAGAAAGAACTGTTTGAGCCATGAAACATTTCCATTTTATGCTCAGATAGTTACATAGTTTATATCACATTTTCCAGGAAGCCATGTATATAAATCCATAGATTCTACGTATGTTATCATCTTATAACAGGTATATCCTGCTACAGATGAGGACTGTCTTGTTAGAAAATGGCATTACTTTGTTTGCTAGAGGTCATTAACCTTAGTATGCTTACAAGGATATTTGACCAGGTCATCTTTTTTTCTTTTTTCTTTCCTGGAGGTGTCCCTTGCCAATGGGACAGGAATGGGAGAGGGGAATTGCAAATCTTCTATTTAACTATTTACTTCTCAGATGATAAGACCCAGAAAATTGGAATCAAGCTGAATTCCCTCCTTCCAGAAATCTGGATTACTTTTGGAGTTTGACTTAAGGATAGAACTGGCAGGTGGGAGGAATATGGAACTGGGGGAAAAACTTAAGGAACTTTTGAGCTTGTCTCCATACTCAGTGGATAAATGTACTCCATATCATTAAGGATTTAAAAGGATAAATGGACATATAATATATAAAAAGGGCCTTGAGTATATGGATAAAGGGAGAGTAAGTGAGTTGGAATAACCAGGGCAGGCTTTGTGAACTTCTTTGTTTTCCTTCTCTTTTAATTTAACCCTTTCTCTCAGCCTGTGGTGTAGTGAGGGAGATTTCTGCACTCTACTAATGGGTTAAGTTCTGTCCATAAAGTCAAGGTTCACTCAATGCGAAGTCTAAAATATCAATAGAAATATTAAATGTAAAAGAGGAATTAAATATGAGAGAGGATATTAAAAGGTAGGTGGTTTCTGTGTCTTGAATAGACTTAATTTATCCTTGACATATGGTCCATTGTCAACCCTGAAGGCCTCTCCTAGTAACATCTCACACCAGTTGGAAATATTTTGTAGGTGATCATTGTTCCTTAATTGTGGTTTCTTGTCCAATATTTAACACTCAAACCAATGTGAATGGATTAATTTTCTTGTGTCAAGGCAGAGGAGGTGTGCATGGAAGAACCCTACAGCTTCTCTGAGTCTTCTGGTTAATAATGTGAGCAATAAATCCTCCATTACTTTGAAACATTTCATCTACTGTTATCTTGAAGCATTATTTAAATGTTTTATTGTTTTCTACATTTCCGTACTTGTATTTTTCTTGCCAACTGAATTTAAATTTCTGGAGAGTACAACCAGTATAGGTGCTTGATACATGTTTCTTGACCTAATTTGCAGATCTATGGAATCTTGGAAAAATATTTTTTAAATTAATCTCTTTGGTATCCTATCTCTGCTAAGGCACATTTAAGAATCTATAATGACAGGCCAAACACAATTTATAACAGATAATTTAAATTTTCTATTGGTGGGTATTCATTATTTCCAGCTTCATTTTAAGCTCCTGTACAATAGTTAAAAAATAACACTAGGCTTAAAGAGAAAGAAAGAGAAAGAAAGAACATTAAATACCATCAAAAGGGAATTAAACTGCAGTCAAATAAAAATTCTTGAGTACAGTTTGAAATGGATTTTAAGGAAAAGGGTTGAAAATTTCTAATCTTTTAAGGCTTTAATTTTTTTTATTCCTAATCTATTGTTGTAAATAGTTCCAAGAAAATCTTAGCTTCCTCACCAATGTTACAAATACTATCTGTATTGGTCAGGTTTCAATCAGAAAAACAGATGTTACTTTAAGTATTCCAACAGGGGTCTCGAAGTGGATAATTCTCTGGAATTTGTCCAGAGGCCTCCTGCATCTGTTCACACAGCCAGCAGTGTCTGCTGGCTTCTCCTATTCCACCTACTAAATCTAGTCTAAGTGCATCTCATCATCAGAATCTGACTTAGTTAGTTAGGGATAGTTAGACTGTTAGGGATTCTGCAAAATGTAGTTTTGAGTGTTACGTGTTATGCTGAGGAGATATAGAAATAGGTGGGCAATGATGTCCAGGAAACCACAGATCATCTTGCACAGTATCTGTTCAGCATTTAAATTTTTAAAAATCAGTTGTAAACACAATTGGTTTATTAGTATTTACATATTTGCTTCAAAGATACAATGAACTTCCTCTTCATATAGAAACCAGGCACTTTTAGATATATTTATATTTGAGGAAATTCAAAATGACTCTAAGTGTCATAGTAGGGAGTAGCACTCTGGGGAGAAACTTTTGTTATTTCTATTTACCATCAAAAGCAGTTCTGGGACTATGGAGCACTCCAGCAGAACATTTTTTGCTTTTGTTTCATGCTGAAAGAGTTACATGAACCATGGTGAACTAAGTTTTCTCATTTTTTGATATCACAAACATGACTGCAGGGCGATAATGAAGGGGCCAACCTTGTTATCTTGATGATAGATATAAAAAGAATGATGGATATAAGAGGCATTTAATACAATTAACAATGTCATTGTTGAGTCAAGAATGTTTAGAAAACAAAACTCATTGTTGATTTGAAAACTTCTTTTAACAATGTGCTTATTATTGTTATGGATATAATTATTAATTGTTGACTTTTAGAGATCTATGCAGTTTAAAAAGCAATGATCTGCATCAAGCATTAATATCCTCATTTTATGGATGAGGACAACAGAGATTAACATCACAGACAGTAAGTGACACAACCAGGAATTGAACCTACAGAACTTCTGCTCTTAACCAATTGCATGAGCATTTATAGTTAGGAGGAACCTTAGAGAGAGCTAGTCTAAACTATGCATTTTATACTTCAGTAAACTAAAAGCTGAAGAGCTGAAACATATTGCCTTTGGTTATACTGCTAATTGCAGAGTTGTTACTCTGACCTGGGTACAATAGCCAGGCCAGGCTAAGCTTGGCTGCAGTATCAAGGCCTGAAATTGCAGTGACTTTATACAACATATATTTGTTTCTTCTTTTATAAAGTCTAGTAGAGGTCAAGCAGTCCCACACTATGGAACACGTAGCCTCCACTTGTTTTTAACTGCCTGGGATTGAAAGTGACATGCTAGATTCCACATCAGAGAATTAATCAAATGACCTCAACCTAAATATCATGACAGCTAGGAAGTATGGTCTTCCTACAGGTGTGGTGAACACACAATAGTGTCCCTGTCATAACAAGAGTCCTGATACCCAGTCACAAACTCTTATCATTAACATTTATTAGTCTGCCTCTCACCCCACACACTCTCCAGCTCTGAAGCTGGTTTGATATTCTTCAGTAATAGTATTTTTAGCTAAGACATATTTGTTCCCATAAAGCTAGTCATTCTGGTCTTTTTTTTTCTTACTTTAAAAATATTAACTGTGGCTGCTTATAATGAGTGGGTTTTTTTTTTTTACAAATTCCCACTTGATATAAATATCAAAACATATATACAACTTCAACATCCTTATTCTAAGTAGATGGGGGACTCAACAGGCCTCATAGAAAGAGCTCAGGTTTCAAACTTATTTCTTCTAGTTTTACAATGCAAATGGGCACTGTACACATTTCATATCCCCACTTTCTATTGAAAAATGTCACTTGGTAGTTCTAGCTGCATGATTTTTAGATGAAATATCTATAGAAATATGTCATTGTGATAAAGAGGAGAATTTGTCCAAGAATCAACATTCTTTATGTTACTCTGCAGAGAAAAGCTGTAACAAAAGCTGAATGATGTATTTGGTTTATGAAGTGTAATGAATATAAGATGCATAATGATGCAAAATATGCAAATATTTATTGAGTAATAACTAAATACAAAGGAGACCATATGGATCCTGTTCTACACTGACACCCAAGAATCATAAAATATGGTTGGACAGCTGAATATTACCAAACAAGATATATAGCCAGTGGGCTTGGCATGTTCAAATCCTGCACATTCCAGAGAAAGCACTGGCCCTTGACTAGCTCATGGGAGACAATCTCTGAGCCCTTGGAATGTTTTGCCTGAAAAGAGTATCTTTGTATACCTGAAACCTTGGGCTATACAAGCTAGTTCATGCTAACAATGAAATTTACAGCAAATACCTGTTTTTGTTCTCCTGCGATGCTGGGCCGTGCTGTGTCAATTTGACCTCTGGGGTGTGGGGAAGAGGTTGGAAACTTACAGTCTTGTAAACATGGAATGCCTATGTACTAACCCCCAATAAAAACCTAGGACAGCAAGGTTCTAGTGAGCTTCTGTGGTTGACAATATACATCATACACACTGTTACTGGGAGAATTAAGTGCTGTCTGTACAACTTTAATGGGAGAGGGTAACTTGCACCTGGTTTCTCCTGGACTCTGTTCTATGCATCTTTTGCTGATGTTAATCTGTATCCTTTCACTGTAATAAATTTTATCCATGAATATAACAGCTGTACTGAGTTCTGAGTTCTTCTGGTAAGTCATTAAACCTGACAGTAGTCTTGGGCTCCCCTGAAACATAGGTGAATAAAAGTTCATAAACAGAAAAATAATTCCCAATAGAATTGTGAGACACTAAGTGTCATAACAATATATAAAACATTTTTTAAGTGTGTTACTATTTACAAAAATTTCCCATAAATTACTCTATTTTTTATAGGAATTCAGGAGTGAGAATCACTTCAAACTATAGAGCCAAGCAAGGTTTTATGGAAGAAGAGTCAGGATGTTGAGCTGGATTTCAAAGAGCTCAGCAAAGAAGAGAAGACCAGAATGGGGTAAGGAAAATGCAATCCAGGGTCAGAGGGCAGTAAGCAGAACATTTCACCTGAAGTGTGAGTTTGAGGAAGGTAAGTAAAGAGTTAAGACTGTAAATGCAGGCTGCGGCCAAATTGTAGGGTTTTAATGCTGGTATTGTTTACCATAAATGTAAAAGCTGAACTTTTAGTAAATTAAACTAATCAAATTCCAGAAAGTTTCTGTGTGTGGAGAAGGTTCCCTATAGAGGGTCTCCATATGCTGTAAAATTC